>NC_054740.1:20456900-21126445 GCF_018143015.1 Lytechinus variegatus
GGTAACTTTTGCAAATTTCATATCATCAGGAAAGGTAGAAGACGTAAGAGATAAATTAATAACATAATTCAAAGGTTTGTACAAATTTCTTGCCCCATCTTTTAGAAATCTTGCAGGTATCATATCTAGACCAGTACTTTTTGATATTTTCAACCTATTTAGTTCGTCTAAAACAAATTTTTCTGTAACAGGGGAAAAATGTACCTCTATGAGTAACTTTTCATACATCAATTCCCACATAAAGAAAAAGAAAAGTTAATTTTGCACCTCTGGAATGTGATTAATCATCCCACGTGATAATCAAAGACAATTTTTTTATTGTTTTTTTTTTCTCTATTTCTTACATGAGGGATCTACATGTATGAACAGTATGGGGAATGTTTGGAAAGTGCACCTACATATGTATGATAGGCCTACATTAGAATTATCTAGACTTTATTTTAGGGGGAAGGGGGGTATGTTGTCTTTTACCCTTTTTACACAGGATTTTCTTAGCCCCGGACTATCGCTAACCCTGTACTATCCTTAACCCCGTACTATTTTTTTTCCTTTTCACACATGCCAAATTGTTATTGCTAACCCCGGATAAGGAATGCTTGCTTTTCACACACGAAACTCGCTAACCCCGGACTAGTGGTTTTTGTCGATCATTCGTAGTACAAGTACTTCACTCTTACACTTTTTACACACGCTAAAATTTTCTTAACCCCGTACTATAGGTGGGGCTAAATTGCCATTTAGCCCCACCTATAGTACGGGGTTAAGCTTAGCCCACTTTCGTTTTACACTAGCGATCTTAACCCCGTACTATCGCTCTTAGCACCGCAATTGCTGGGATAACCCTGCTTTTTTGCAGGGCCAGATAATCCCGTACTAAAGGTGGGGTTAGCCCACTTTGCAAAAATGCTGTGTAAAAAGAAAGTGGGCTAAGCTTAACCCCGTACTATAGGTGGGGCTAAATGGCAATTTAGCCCCACCTATAGTACGGGGTTAAGGAAATTTTAGCCTGTGTAAAAAGGGTATAAGATGAATCTTCTCATAAATTATGAGGTATGTACAGTGTAAATAGTAATACTGTGACCATGTACATGTACATGTACGTATTGCATCCATACTTTGAACATAGACTGATATCTCATTGGTATAACCATAGAGCTATTGTTATAGCTCTATGGTATAACTCATTCATGCATTCCTTACTCCCTCCCCCTCCCGACTTAATATCGATGGGGGTTCTATTGTGAATTCACCATGTAAAGAAGCAAACAAAATCATTTTTGCAAGAAGTAGACTACAGATTTGTGCAGAATACCCCTTTTCAGGGGAAAAACATTCTATAAAAAATGACATGCTGTAAAGTACACATCTGTACTTATTCACATAAACGTACATGTACATGTAAATAACAACCCACAGGAATGTGTAATTCTGATTAAAATTCAACAATATTTGATGTTTACAACTTAAATGAGTGGAATGAAAAAAACAACTTTGGCTTGTGAAACATGGAATAAATATGTTTAATTCTCATAAAGGGATGGTCAGGGCTAAAAATATTTATATCTTAATTCATAGAGTAGAATTCACTGAGCAAAATGCCGAAAATTTCATCAAAATCCGATAACAAATAGTAAAGTTATTGAAGTTTAAAGTTTAGCAATATTTTGTGAAAACAGTCGTCATGAATATTCATTTGGTGGGCTGATGATGTCACATCTCCAATTTCTGTTTTCTTTTGTTATTATATAAAATGATAATTTTTTTCATTATTTCATACTAGTGTGAATAATATGTCTCCCTTATAATGAAATAAGTTGCAGCAATAAATATCTAATGCACTAAATCAGTTGTCAATCCAATGTTTCTAGTTCTTGACTTCTTGGAGAAAAAAATTGAATAAACCTAATTTCATATAATAAAATACAAAGAACAAGTGGAGATGTGACATCATCTGCCCACCTAATGAATATTCATGATGACTGTTTTCACAAAATATTGCTAAACTTTAAAATTCAATTACTTTGTTATTTGTTATCCGATTTTGATTAAATTTTCGGCATTTTGCTCTGTGAATTCGACTTTATGTATTAAGCTTTGATACTTTCAGCCCGGACCATCCCTTTAACATATCACTGAGAGAGAGGGGGAGGGAGGGGGGAAGGGTAAGAGAGAAAGAAAGGAACAAACAAAAAGAGGGGAAAGGGTGGAAGCAGTGCTACTCAGAAAACTGAGCTATTCACTTGATTAGAGCCTGACAGAAATTAAAATGTACTCCTACAGGAGGCATCAAAATTATTGCACAAGGTGTGAAAGTAACTGTTGGTGACACCTCCTACGAGTCCTCATGAAACAAGACAAGGCTTTGAAAATGTGAAATAAGACATAAAGACAACTCAGGGGAGACAAGAAGCTTTATTATTAGCAGCAATTTGTCTTCCTATACACAATTCTGTGGGGAAATGGAATTTTAGAGTTTAAATTAAAGACTCATGTTCTTTATAAAGGCAAAGGTGGTCTTTCTAGACAAGCTTTTTTTCTAAACAAGGTTGACTATGCATATACATGTACATGTATGTAATGGTGTTGGCAAGACTCGGTCCATCTCTATTGTGCTTTAAGATCTGTCATAATGCAGAACTTTGGTGTCATGCTTGAATAATACATGTAAATAAAAAACTGTTCATGGAATAATGCATGGATGAGGAATTCAGACAAGTACGATTAAAATTTGTCTTGTGGGCTGTACCCAAATATTTCAGCTATTTGGCGGACTTGGTTGAATTACGCATGCTCACTATTTCCAAGTGCTTCACTTATCAACTTTTAATGTACATGTATGTACATTAATTTGCACAAAGGAAAGCAGTATTTATCATGTGAATGCCAACATACCAACAATAACTTAGGTGGTTATAATCTCTGTTGTGGAACCATAAGGCTATCCATGCTGGAATGAACTTGAAAAACCATGTAAGCCAAGTTCTACATCATCCCTCCAAATACAAATACTTTTAATGTAAACAGGATGTACAAAGTACAAGATACAGGCCTACTGTACAAGTAGACAATGGTATTGTAGTACATACATGTATAGTTCTGTGGACTGAAATAAAAAGGGTAATTTTTGGTGGAAATGAAATGTACAAAGCTCTGTATTTCCCAATGACTAAGTAGGATTTGTGAAGTCTTATTTTGGGGAGTACAATTTCTTCCCTAGATAAACAAATTAGGCAGTGGGCAAAGATCTCTATTCAAGTCAACTCCAAGTGTACAGTAACTAGTATTTATTCATGATAGAATTACTGGTAATTTAAATAGATCTGACAACCTGAATAAGTTGATAAAATATTAAAAAACGAAATTCCCCATTCATAGTAAAATAATTCAATGACACAATACAACTATATAATTGCTCTGGGTTCTACTTCTACTTTAACTGAGATGTTGGGTTAAAATAGGGTTAGGGTAGGGTTGTATTTGAATCATGATCAGTGTTAAATCAATGGTTGATGTCAGTCAGTTGATACTGAAATTGTGTGTACATGTATATCACAGCAATTGTCACTGGAGTAAATGTCATGGAATAATAATTCACACTTAGTGCAATGTCAGGAAATTCTTGGGCTCTCATATTTGCCACTAATCTAACAGACATGTTAGAACTACATTTATTGATCCCTATTAAACTAGACCTCCAAATCCTTGTTACTGAAAAGGAGGTATGATTTTGGACAAAAAACTGAAGAAAAAAACAACACATTTTGCATAGAACAATAAAGTGTACATAATCAAGGTATGAATAGATGAGTTGTTTTTCTGTTTCAGTCATGAAAAAGGGAATAGAGAATTCAGCACTGTTTTAAAAAAAAAAAATTAGCAAATCGCAACATGCTTTCCGCTCTGCATTTTTGACGTTGACTCTTTGATTTGCTTTTCGTTCATCAATATTAAAGAGCGCCATCTATGTCAACAAAAACGCCATATTTTATAATTATCGTGTAAAATTCAAAGTAAACCACCGTTATATTGCATATAATCTGGCAAGCCATGGTTGTTGATCGGTATTCATGGTTGGGCAGTTGCGAGGGTGATTCGAAAGCACACGAGAGCAGAATCGCGCGTCGCTCCCATCTATTTTCAACGCTGATAGTTACACATATACATGAATGTCCTTAGGAAAGAAAAAATATTTACTTCTTTTGAGTTCAATTTTTGTATGAGATGACCTTAAGTTCTACTCATTCTATAGCAAATGAAGGGGTTGTCCCTACTCTTCATGACATCAACGATGCTTCAAATCCACACATCAGACGGATTCCGGTATTCCGTCCATTCCGTCCCAGGCCTGCTGATTTTATCTTTTCTTTTATTCGAACAAATTTCCATTGTGGTAGGAGACACATCTCATAAAGACATGGTTTCAATCTTATGCTTTGATTGTGATTGTTGAACCTGAGATACCTAACCTTACTGCTCCCAAAGGAAGAGGAAGTATTCTTTTCTCAGAATCTCAATAATGGAAACACATAGTACATATACTGCTTCCTGATGAATATTCCTGTCTACAAAAAAGCTGTACATTGTGTACATACATGTTGTATTTGTATCGATCTAAGAGTATTAGGGGAGAGTGGGGTAAATAAGGCTACGTACAATTTTTCTTTTTACTGTACAGCAGCAGTAGAAACATGATTACAAGTCTATTACTACATGTAGGTCTAGAGTGGACCAACATTATTCATTAGAAATGAAAAAAATAATCAGCCTCATTTGCACATTAAAAGTGAGTTATACATGTAAATACTTTTGTCGGGTGGCCTTATTTGCCCCATGGAAATGGGGCACATGAGGCCGCCTGATTTAAACCTATTTCATGTTGCTATATTCAAAGTAAAAATAGTTCAGTTGGTTTGATACACAATCATATTATTAGCATTTAGTTACGTGTATTTACCAAAACACCCCCATTTTAGAATTCATTTAATAATCCCATCCAGTATTATGGAAAAAATAGTTTCTTGGATTGCGTTTTCTAGTACTGTCATTTTTATATTGTGTATTAATGTGTTTTACTGGTAGTGGACATATACATGTACTATTATTTTTTTCATGGTCTCACTTCTCATATTCAAGACATGCCCATCATACATGTAGATGTTGAATTCTAATTTTGTATCCTGTTATGTGTAAAATAATTAAAGATGTTTGCATATTTAGAACCAGGCCAAATTCACTTCAAGTTCAATATGGCTAATTCGATATTCATGTGGCCATACATGTAGTGTAGTGTATCATGAGCACCACTGAACTAACTACAAAATTTGAACTTTGGATGTTTTTTCAATATACTCCTCCGTGGTACGAAAAAAGACGATAAAACATAGAAAAGAAAGAATTGTGACATCATCAATTCAATAATTGTAGTTGATTCCACTTCTCAGAATGAACTGAGGTACAGGTACATGTACGATGTATCAGTACTAAGTACTAAGTGTCATATGTTGCTTTTAATAAAGCAGTGTCACTTGCAGGTTGTATCCAAGTTCAATAAAAACAGATATTCAAACCTCCTACAAAAATAACTCTATCATTCTCTACTTTGTCTTTTAGTGTATAGATTTCTCTTAAAAACTCTCTCTACAACTTAATAATTTCCAGGTAAAACAACATACACTGTGCGTCACAATTTTTATACTTTAGAAAGCGATGATTTTGGAATAATGATGCTTCATTCAGTTTTTATAATGAATGATTGTCTGGAAAATCTGGATGACTGGTTTTATTGTTGCTCTGTATTGAGAAAAAAAAATCGAATCTATTCGGTACCAAGCCATGACAAGTACATGTACACTCTCCATACATCATAATGCTTTCAGGAAGAACTTGGGGTATATTCTCTGCACCATTGCACATTTCAAATGAGAATATTTCATCTCTCTGTGACACAACTCAAATACAGAGAAAACTCCTCCTTTCGACTGACTTTTCTATTCCTTTTCATATAAGTTTTTTGTCTATTTTCAAAGGGAAAAATATGCTTTGAAAATTTTACAGATTATTTTGTGTCACCATTGAATACATACTGCCCTCAATAAGTGGAAACAGGAGAGCAGGCATGGCTTACATTGAAAAACTTTTCATAATCAAACAAAAAGATCCATTAAGTCAAGATGAATAATGTGCAAATACTCCAACATGTACCTCGAAGAAAATATGTTTGTTATTAAACTTGGCAAAGGTTAATGAAAATGATGAAATCAAAACAGAGAACTCACCTCATTGCTACCATCGTAATATATCAGCAGACCTGGAGTGAGGGCAAACCATCTTGTCTTGAAGTTTGTCTTGGTTGTCGCTCGTTTATTCTGCGATCGTTTGTGCATGAACCCAGTGCGAATCTCGCCATCATACCCTGATCCTGTTGACATGATGACGGACTTCTCGCGTAAAATCCTTCAAGTTCAAATTCAGAGTTTCATCAAAATCTCCAACCTTCCTTTTCAGTTTTATTTTCAGTTGTCAGTCATTCATAACTTGTGTGTACCTACATCATGCTGTATGTCTGGCACCAATGATGAAACTTACATTTCATTTCTATCTGGTCCAATGTATACATGTATGTATTTTCCACAGTAAACTTGCATCAATGATGACCAATCCTCAGTTTAACCCTTCAGTGACTGTAGTACATGTATGTTCTTATCACTTATCCAGATTAATGCAAGCTGTGACAAAAAATAGTCCGATTCTGCTCATGAGACTGTAATCCTTCAGTAAATCTGTATCAGAGTTCAGAAAAAAAAAATCATTATCAATAAACAAACAAACAATATCAAGGTAACAGGTGGACCAAGGAGCAGGTTAATTTAAAATGACCAGGAACCATGGAATATATGTTAAAAGGCTTGTGCAGCAGTTTGAATAATATAATACATCTGGCATGCATCCAGTAAAATCGCAGGTCAATCTGAAATCAACAAAACAATCTTTAGAAGCTATCAAATAAAATAAAATAGATGACAGGATCAGATCCAAGTGGATCCACTATCATTTGTTCCTTATTTTTTCATATTGAAGTAGCCAGAAGTGTGATTTACATTTTAGACTAAACATTAATATGATACTAAAATTTAATATGTGATTATGAAAAGTTATTATTAGTATTATAATTATTTATAATCACGTATTAAATTTTAGTATTTGTTAAATAATCATTTTTATTAGTAAATTTTTCTTCAAGGCGGCACTTTGTGACATCGCTAATCGCAGGTACATCATAACAAAGCGGTTCATGGGTCAGACCTACATGTATTATTGTATTCGCTTTGTTGACAAATGGATCGAGAGATTTCCTTGAGATCGGTCTGGTAAGAAACCTTCAAATTTTCGCCTTTTCATTAACCGATTTTGGAAACCTTCATACACATTAGGCGTAATGAAGACCTGTGTAAAAATGAATAAAATCAGACCTTCATTTTTGAGGAGCGCGATCGCACCGGCACTCCTACCGCGCTCCTTAAAAAAATAAGGAGAGCAAAAAATCGCGCTCCTCAAAAAAAAAAAAAAAAATTCACATTTCACATCTTTAAATCCATGAAATAGCCTTCTTTTATCCATAATTCCTTGAAATTACTTTTAGTTGAAATCTATCAGAAAAATGAAGATTATTCATCTCTTTCCCGACTCTGATTTTAATTTAATCTCGGTAAATATTGCAGTCCCATGTAGTCCCATATGTAGATTTTCATGGCAACATCATGGAAGTCTACATGTGGGACTACAATATTTACCGAGGTAAGTTCAAATCAGAGTCGGGAATGTGGTGAATAGCCTTCATTTTTCTGATAGTTTTCAAATAAATCAAAGCAATTTCAAGGAATTATGGAAAAAAGAATGCAATTTCATGCATTTGAAGATGTAAAATGTGAAATTTTAGCAATTTTTTTATTTTTTAGCAGGAGCGCATACGACATCTTGTATACGTATTGACGTGACCCAGGCCTAGTTAATGTTAAGAAAAATATACAATTTATCATACATGTATTGTAATGCATTGATTTGAGCTCCTCACGGAGAGCGATTCTGAGGAGCTCAATTGAGCTCCTCAAAAAAATAAGGAGAGCGATTTATTGAGCTCCATAAAATTATAAACGTGAAGGACTGTAAAATCAAAAACATTTACATGATTTTTATCTTAAAAGATAGATTTCCTAGGGAAATCCATCTTTGTTTTGATGTGTCTCTTATAAATATATGGCAGGCGGTTCAAGGCTCCATGATGAAGAAGTACTGTACGGTACACATGTACATGTATGTCACAATATTGAAAAATATCATCATGGAGCCCTCAAGGCTAAGACTAATCTAAGACCCCGAAGTTCATCCATGGACCTACTCCATGGTTCAGCATAAGCACACTTACAATGTAGTCTTACTTTCAGGTACATGTAGTGCTGTAGCCGAACTGCCGAACCAAAGGGAAGTTCGCAGAACTTCGCACTTCCAAACCGGACCAAACCGAACGCAAAGGCCTGGTTCAGTGATTCGGTAAAAAAAAATTTGGTACATAGATCTTGCATAGTTAATATGCATAACTGCAGGGACTACATACATGTAGATTTAAGTATGAAATAAAAAACATTTTTATTGGTTAGTTATTTTACACAATAAGAATTCCACACAAAATATTTTTAAAATCCAATATGAAAGCTTCCATCTTGTCTTTGATTGAACTATTATCAACTTTAGAATATTTCATTAACATGTATAATGTATATTTTTTCTTCATAAAATGAGGGGACATTTGAAGCTAAACTCGGTATAAACGAGTGGTTGAATTACGTATTGCCGTAATCGTTCGTGATCGTAATTGGACCTAATTGTTTTGTATTTAATAAAGAATAAGGATAAGACATAAATTCATTCCTTCTAAATGACCAAGTATGACAGCTTCAGTCTCGTCTTTGATTGAACTTTTATCAGTTTCAATTTTTTTTATAAACATGAATTTATTTTTCTTTTCTTCATAAGATATGGGGACATTTTAAGCTAAACTCAGTTCAAAAGTGTAGTTGAATTACGAATTGCTGTAATCGATCGTGATTGTAATCGGATATACATGTAATTGTTTTGTATTTAAAAAAAGAAAAAGACAAGACACAAATGAATTGCTTGTGACTGACAAGTAGTAAAATACATATTTCACCGTCTGAAATCTCCATATCAATATAAAAGATAAATGAAACATACAAAGAGATGAAGGAATGAGGGTAGAAAAAACAGAAAAGATAAAAATTCAAAGCAAATCAACGCATGTTCCCTGATCGCGTTCCAGAAATGGTTGGTAAGGAAAGTTGAAATAGGAAGTCCAATCAACCTGCTCTCAGCTGCTATTATACAGGTACTATTCATATTCCGAATTTGAATTGTTTTTCTGTTGTTAATATTTTCTAAAAAGTGTTTTAATCTGGTCAATAAATGAAATGATAAATTATCAAGAATGTACTGATATTTTATCTCTTTAAAGTAATTAATTGACCAGACTTTAACCACTTTTCAGAAAATAGGGACTTTCTAAAACATTTCCTATTCCTTGGAACGTGAATTTTACCAGTATAATAACAGTTAAATGGACGTTGTTTGTCTACTTTTTTTTATATTCCTGATCAACACTTTCCAATCAGAGAAGCTGCTTTGCAATGACATTGTAATCGATCATGATCATCTACATGAAATAATCATGAAAAAAATATTCTGTTCTTTGTAATTCTGTTTCTGTCCTCATTCTCTCATTATCCATATTTTTTCTTTGGTCTTTGTTGTTAATTCAATTTAAAAATGACTCTTATTTTTATTTAAACATTTAAATAAATAAATAAAAGTTGCGCAACAATTTTTATGACCATTCTTTTTAGAAACAAAATTTATTATAAATATATGACAGGTCTTTGTTGGTGTTATCTATTCGAGGGTCAGCAATCCTTTTTTTTTAAATGTTTATAATTTAATTTGGCATTAATTGCAGAACCCGAACCGAACCAAAGTTCTAAAAAAATTGCCGAACCGAACCCGAACATGCCGCCTGACTTGCAGCACTACTTTGAGGATAACGTGTAATAGTCATATATTTTGGATGAGTGCTCAGAGTCAGACCTGTAGGCCTATATCATGTACCTGTCGACCATGACCATGACCACTTGTTCACTGCTACATGTACCATTCTGCCTGTGGAGAATCTAGAGGTAGGACTATGGTATGCCAATGCTGTATTGAGCACACACTTACAAAAATCATTAAAATATCACTTTTGTGACCAAATTATTAATTTCCGTACAGTTGCAATTCAATTTTCAATAATAGCTTAGAATAATTTTTGTACTGACCAATGACCAGAGAGCTCAAAAACTTGAATTTTGGGCATATTTTTGTGTAAGCCCTTTATCGGTGGAAAGTAATATGGCAAGAAAATTTTCACTTTTCAAGCTCTATTTTTAATAAAGAAAAAATAATTTAAAGAATCAAATTTACTTTTTGAGTCTTAAAGCTTGTGTATAGTTTTGGTAAATCCACCAAAATGCACTTATCACTATTCCAATTCATTGCTAGCTAATATGAATGGATATGCCCTATAACAGTTATGATGTGGAGGATATGAAATGAAAATGTGTTTTACAGGATAAATTTTTCGATTTTACATGGAAATTTAACTTGATCGGGTCACCCGATCAAATTAAAATATCTGTGTGTTTTTGTCTTTCAATTAAATCCTATTCCAAATCATGGAATGGGCTGAAACTTTCAAGATATGTTCTTTGTCTGTAACTTTTGGATATCTAATCACTAAATTTATAAGATAAGTGCTTGAATGCCCATTTTTTAAATTTAAAACAAGCATCGCCGAGAGAGGGCGCTATATATCCAAGATTTGAATATTTGAAATTTTCTCAGAGAAGTGCAGTTGGAAAAATATCTAACGGTCTCTATGCTTCAGTAAGACTGTCATATTAGATGATATTCGATTATCAATCACATTATTGACCCTTTACCAAAGCTATACACAGGCTTTAAGACTCAGAGCCAAGTTATATTATGTGAAAAGCTGTAGTGTAATGGAAACTGAGACCTGAGTGTGTAAAAAAATCAAGCATTTGTCCAAAAGAAAAAGAGAAAATAATCGAAACATTGTCAAACTTATTTTGCTACACATAGAGATAGATGTAACTGAGAACAATGTTATATTATACACTGTACACCTTGTTCATTGAATGAGTGCTGCATGCATGCTGTCGACCTCGGCTCAGACTCGGTCTCAACTCCAGCGAATCTCAACCGCACACACCACCCTGACCGCGAGGGGCTCCCCCGGGGAAAAAGTCCGATTACCGTTCGCTCAACAAACGTCAAATCAACACATGAAAGCTGCAAACTTATACGAAAATCATTACTTATACAGATTGCTAGAACGGATATATATCATTCATAATATCAAAGCAAATTTTAAGCAACTAAAAATAGGTTCCTCACCTAAATTTATGATATATTTGAAGAAAAATCACAAAAAGTGTCACCCATTTCCGCGTTTGGATTGAGTTGACGTCGTTTCAGTGTAGTTGTGTATGGGATGCTAGTTGCGTGTCATGCACTGCACTGATATGATAAAACCGTCCCAGCGCAGCATCAACGCAATAAGCACACATCGTGAGATGGCAATGTTATTGTTATGACTGAACTCGTATTGACTTTTTTCCTGTCGGAGGCCTCACTTGAAACTTAAGCTTATTATTTCAATAGAAAGTAATTTCTAAATCAGAAAACTTCAAAAAATGATAAACAAGTACAGCCAAAAGTCCGGCGAAAGTTAATATGCTAATTCATACTTCCTTCAAAGGCCTTTCAGTGAATGTGTCGGCCCAATTTGTGGGGGGGGGGGGGTGAGGATGTATAAGGGACATAGAGCTGTCAATAATATACATCTCTATGATAAGGGACAAAACCCGGGGGACAAAAATTTCTGACAATTTGCATCCGATCCAAATTTGTGTAATATACTTTGACATGATATTCAAATAAATAAAACATTTTACCCCTTTCCCTTTCCATTTCTTTCTGATTCCTCTTCCTTTTTTAAAATGTTTTTTTTAACTGTCTAAATAGGCCTATAGTCATAGTGAAAACCTTTCTTTAACCCTCTGCGCCGTCGCGCGAAACCATTTTAACCACGCCGCTCGCGTAGCATAGCGTGGATTTTTGTTTTCATGATTTTTTGTGTTTTTTTAGATTATGAATAACAAGTGTGTCTTCTTAAAATAAACTATATATATTTAAAAAATGAATTGCGATCACAATAGTTTGTGTACATTGACTTGGAGACGGGATACTTTCACCCCAATTTAATCATCATTAGCAGATTATCATTAATGTGAACGAAATTTTAATTTTTATGATCTTAAAGTTCCACTGTTTTCCAAATATTCCCACGTCTATATCTCATTCATTTTCTTCCTCCATTGATTTTTCTTCTTTTAGTTTCATTTTATTCTCCTCTTCATCTTTTTTGTTCCTCAAGTTCCTTTTTGTGCCTCTAATACAGGGGCGGATCCAGCTTTCGCCAATAAGGGGGGGGGGGGGGGGCCGAAAAATATTTTGATCAACATTTTTCTCGATTGGCCTCTACAATCTGGCTTTTTTGTTGTTGGTTTCTCAGGGGGTAGTCCTAACTAAAGACTGAAGTATATGTTAGTTTTTATTGCTATCAACAATATAAGGTAAATGTCACGTGATCTTGATTTATAATGCGAGCGCGAAGCGCGAGCTAAAAATCTTTGATATTTTATGTCGTTAGAACTGAAGATTCAGAGCAGTTTTTATAATCATGAACTATGATAAGTATCCAACTAAAGAATGCAAGCGCGAAGCGCGAGCCGAAATTTTATCACAGTAACATGAAAAGTGACTCAATTAGGACTGTTTTAGTGATTAATGAAGAAGATACAAGTATCACCTAATAAATAATGAGAGTGCGAAGCGCGAGCTCAAGGGCTTCCGACCTGAAAAATTGACGGTCTATAAGCGCGTTTTTATTTAAATAAACAAGCTGTGTGTCTCAAACAATTAAATGCGAGCACGAAGCATGAGCTTATTTTTTTTGATATATACTGACATGATAAAGGAGCATTTTGACAAATTTTGGTAAGAATTTCCAAAGAGGATAGGTATCTCACACATCAAACAATGCAAGCGCGCAGCGCGAGCTGAACATTTTGATTTACATTAACAATTTATGTAAATCAAACAAAATAAGCTTGATGCATGTGCGAGCTGGAAACATTGTGTGCAAATTGATATCAAAAGTGGATATATTGTATATATATATCGGATATATAATAGTGTCATTTAACCCTCTTGAATGGGATTCATTACACAGGCAATGCGAGCGCGAAGCGCAAGCGAAAATTTTTAAATAAAGTCTATTTTCCAATTCTTCCCCTCACCTTTTTCTTGTTTCCTTTCGGGGTCGGGCCGGCCGTTACGAGGCTGTAAATTACACATCATGGGTATGATACCTCTTTCTTACGTTTCTTTCTGTTTTTCGTAGTTTCTATCAAGGTAACGAGTACACTTTTTTCTGCAGGTTGTCAAAAAATAGGGGGGGGGGCGGGGCCGGCTCGGCCCCCTCCTGGATCCGCGTCTGTAATAGGGGAGGTCGTTAATTTGATCTCAAAGATCGGCCAATATCTGAAAAAGGAAAAATGAAGATAGCATGATTATTTTCCATTGACCGTGTTCTCTGTCAGCTTCTATATCAAAATAAAAAGATTTCTATATGTAGAAATATATCAAAATAAAAAGATTTCTATATATAGAAATCTTTTATTTTGATATAGAAGCTGACAATAAGGAAAATCATTAACCTACAGAGAACAATGGAAAATAATCATGCTATCTTCATTTTTCCTTTTTCAGATATTGGCAGATCTTGGAGATCAAATTAGCGACCTCCCCTATTAGAGGCACAAAAAGGAACTTGAGGAACAAAAAAAGATGAAGAGGAGAATAAAATGAAAATAAAAGAAGAAAAATAAATGGAGGAAGAAAATGAATGAAATAAAGGCGAGGGAATATTTTGAAAACAGTGGAACTTTGATTTATATGATCATTGGCGGCGGAGCAGAGGATTATCTTTTGTGTTGGGGGGACGCCTATTGTTGCGTTACCCCCCCCAAAAAAAAAAAATACAAAAGATAATCCTCTGCTCCGCCGCTAATGTATATGATCATGTTTTCGGGAAGAGGGGCGCGTGTTCAAATAAAAGAGAATGAAGAAAATGCATTCTGATTTCTTTTGACTACAATGTATAATCAAAATGTGGATATCAATATCATTCATAATCATAAGTTTGGCTTATAGTTTTCTTCTGAACCATGTCTCATACTAACACAATTTATTAATAGGCCTAAAGACAGAAAGATCATCTGTCGACTTTAATTCAGTGAAACTGTCAGTGTCTGATGAAGCTCAACGTGGTTTGAGATCGAAGGGGATTCGAGGGTATTCAACTGTCCTACAAAGATTGTTACCCATTTAAAGAATTCATTCTTCCATGCTTTTTGGTGTCTTTTCTGCAACCAAGCATATCAGACGGTTGGTAAAAGGACACGTATACATAGTGTGTTGTAAATCCAGGCTCGTCGGCCTTTACTTTAATATGAGGGTATGTGCTCTCTGTATAGACCTATACTGATAAATTTCACAATTTTACTGGCATTTTACTGCTCAGGCTTGCATGCATATTCAAAGGGAACATCAATAGGCCGCTCCGGCCCAGCTGGTATCAGGATACGCTTTCGACACAAAATTGTATTCACAAAACATTGCAAAATATCGGATAAAGATAAAGTCTAGCTACCAAGAAAGGGATGACAGACTTGAGGGGAGATTCACAGGGATTTCAACAGTTTTGATCTGACTTTCGTTTGATATTTACTTTACTGTGGTATGTACTCGTTCAATTTATTTGCTTATGTCGGAAGTATAGTGTGTTGTTTTGCGGATGACCATCGAGAGGGCAAGTGATCAGACAACAATATAAACATAAAATACTTTACACATGCAGATAATGTTATGAGTATTGCATGTGACTGTCGGGGTGAGGGGGTACGTCTACAAGGATAGAGAAACAGTGTGGGGGCTTGAGGGCCATCCAAAAAAACTTAAAGGCTAAGAAAAAGAATGAAATATTATTACTCTCTATTTCCTGCATATCACATCAAAATCTATCCCAAAATTCGATGTTTTCCTCGCTCACTCGCATCTCAATTTTTAAAACTTTTGCTCCATCCGCCATAGCCACAAGTCATCTATGGACCTCCGGTCCATGGTTTATCTGGCCTTCTCAAAATGGTTGCATTACGCCACTGTGTTGGTGGACGCCATGTGTTGAATAAAAGAATGAGAGTTTGCATGGTTTCAGTATAGGATTGTTCGATAGTGGGGGGGGGGGGTGATTCGAACTGTTCTATGATTAATGAATTATCAATCCCCATTAAAGATATAAATAAAGGATCTTAATGTTGATCATGTCCTTTTTTCTAGGAATCAATTCATCATGCAGAAGATATTATGGATACTCGTCGTAATCGCCCTCGCTTTCATAACTTTAGTACTAGCAGATAACGACAACGAAGACGACATCGACATGACCGAAATGTGTCCAGTCAAAGAGTTCGAGGACGAGAAGGAGGTAGAAGAAACTTGTAAAGGTAAGAATGAAAATATATATTTGAGTCCAACGATTTCAATAAAATAAGATCGAAAAAAAAATCAGAACTCGAGGCTCCATAGTTGATTTGAATAATATAAACCTAGACCAAAGAGACGTACATGCAGATTTTTTTTAGTAATGGTTAAACATGGCTAAAATTACTGCAGTCAATATTTTTTCAAATCATAAAGCGGGTATCTCATACTAAGTCACAATGACTTTATTGTTATTAACCCCATGAAACTTCCAGGTTTTTTTAAGGAGCAATAGTTTATTAGAGCGATTTTGTTTTCCATTAACTTGTGACAAAATGACCTTTGTCCTTTCTCCACATTCAGCTCCGGGTCATCCATGTGATTCGAACCCTTGCCAAAATGGTGGTACTTGTTATGAAAAGTTTGGTGCGTTAACCTATTACAGATGTTACTGTACTCAAAGCTGGATTGGAAGACATTGTGAGAATGGTTAGTATCAACGAAGACTTACAAGAGCTATCTAATCAGGGTCCTGTCTTATAACAGAGTTGAAATAATTGTTTCGATCAAGAACATAGAAAGCCAGCAACGCCAACATCCAAACTGCATCTTTGCTCGAAATGTTTTCTAGATATCAATATATTCATACACTCATCATTATCTTGACAGTTCAGTGCACTCCCTTAATGTTCACAAATAGATACTGTACAAATTTACTGCAGAAAAAATTTAACATTGACGTATTTCATTATAGTTGAAGTTGATCTGATCAATCACAAGTAAGACACAGGACCGAAATGATTCCCTTTGGATTTTTATATCTGAAAAAAAGGGAATTTTGATAAATGTTGTGTTACTGATGGAGCGAATTTAGAAGATATGAGTCAATTCCCTCACACCACTCTTATCTGAATCTGAAAATTGGGTATGGCCATCAGCAGTTTCATTTGAACTAATTTGGATGCATTATATTCGACAGAAAATTTCATTAAAAATACATTTAGTCCACACTTTAGTCCACACTTTAGGTGAATTTTGTGAAAACCCGCTTTATAGAAATTATGTGAGTGGGTGTAGCCGTATAGCAATATCAATATAGATCACGATTTTTTTTCATCGGAGACCCACCCTTGACTGAGCCATTGTAAATGTATGTACCACAGATTCGAAAATCATGATTCTCTCAATCTTTTTAAAACCTCCCTTTTGTCCATCTTTCCATACAGTTTCGACGAAACCCAAGCCAGAAAGACAGCAATTTCCAGGACGTTATATTCCATGTTTCGCAAATAAATTCAATAAGGACGGAATATGTTACGACGGTAAAAATTGAAATTATATCGTTTTTTTTTTTAATCTTTCCTCTTATTCTATCGTCCCAGTTTTCTATGGCCATTGTGTTAAAAATCATTTGAGATAATTAATATCATGCTCATTTTTCTCGAGGTTTATTAATAATTGTCGTCGTCGATCATGCTAAATAGGAGTATACTGTATTTTCCTCGGATACCAGCCAGTTCGTTAATAGGCCTATATATAAATACTTTATTTTCTCTTGAGAGTACCGATTTATGATTTCCCTTTCTTTCTCTTATTTTTTGTTTCAGATCTATACGACTTTTAACCGTGAAAAGTAGCGTTAATGCCTTCAGTATACCTGTATTACCATATATGGCACTGATCATATCCGGATTATGAGCGACTTTCAGACAACTCTGCGAATTGAATTAACAGAAGAAACCATGAAGAGATCCCGGATCTTGCTTCGTACCGTTACCATATGATCATCGACCCTGCATGGCTGCCGGTCTCGAATTACCACAATAAAAGGAAACCGTTTCCCTTGTTCTCAGATTATTAGGCCCACAAGTATAACGTGCAAGAGCTGATGGTCTGCCGTCGGAAAACGGAAAGGGATTAATCACTATTCATTCACAACGAGAGTCATTACTCATATAAGTTTCGCTATGCATATCTGAAATCAGGATCGTTATTCATAAAACTGTAGAAGTGTCAATAATTATAGGTACCAATACGGAAAGAGGGTCACTTTACGTCAGGGGCATCGATCCATTTTTCAGATGGGGGGGGGGCAAAATCATGAATCAACGTTCCAAAGGCGCTCGATAGTACATAACACCCACCCACACACACATATAGTCATTTATATATATATATATATGTATATATGTATATATATATGTATGACTCATGAGATACAGACACGTATCTCATCAACAAATTAATGCGAGCGCGAGCTGAATTTTTTTACAGGAAAAGCGTACTTGTTTTAGAACTGTTTGTAGTAACTCATGAATGTCTCACTAAATAGATAATGCGAGTGCCGAGAACGAGCTGAAATTTCTTTATATGCTGACGACCTGAAAGCTTGATATTGTAAGCATCTTTGGTACCAATAATTAAGATTGGTATCTAAAAGAACAATAGATGCGAGCGCGAAGCGCGAGCTGAAAATTTTGATATTTCGATCTGAAAAAGAATGACAGTTTAATGGACGTTTTTGATAAAAACAAGATATATATCCAACAAAAGATTATTGCAAATCGAAGCAGGAGTTCTTTTGAAGTTTAGAACTGAAAAAGGGACATTCTATTCACCTATTTAATCATGAAAAGTATGGGTTTTTGCTACAGAAATGATGCGAGCGCGAAGCGCGAGCTGAAAATATTAATATATTCCAATCTGAAAAGCGGACATTTTGAGCATGATTTGAAATAAAGAACCATTTGTCTATCTCAATCTCGCTTGCTGAACATTACAATCTTATTTTATTTTTGTACATTCGGAATTATTGGGGGGGGGGGGCAAAACGATTTGTTTGCCCCCCAATATTTTTATTGTTAGGGCGTTCGCCTGCCCCCCCCCGGATCGACGCCTCTGATATACGTCTTAATCGACAAAGATTTTCACTATATAGTTGATCGGAGAATATGACCATAAGTCTCAATGTGAGAAGTCGCTCATTTGTCTGATGACTTGATTTATTTATTACTAATGGTAAACATTAATTTGTTCGATTATGACGAGAAGCGACCATAATTACATAATCGACCCTCTTATTACTAGCAACCTAACGAATAGTAAACGTTGAGAGTAATCTTTCCCCCATGTTATGAATAGAGAGACTTTTATTGTTCAAAATCCCTTTTCGTATTTTGATATATAGGCTATATAGCAACCCAATTCAGACATTGTGAATAGCAACCCTTATGAGCATTCCCCTATTATGACTAGCGATCCTTGTGAATATTGTTCATTTGGCAAGCGGGTGGACCCCATGATCAGGGATCCCGGTAGTTGAAGAAAGACCCCAGACAATAGAATCCCTGATATTGAAAACGGTATTTTACAAGAAAGAAGACGCGATGCATGATATTTCCTTTCACCATTGAGCCTTATACGTATGTGGATTGTCGCACATTTTAGAGTGAGGGGGGGTCAATTTCTTTCCTTTTCAGAACCCGACCAAGGTAGTGTTCTTGCCATCAGACCATTCCATAATGTTATGAGGTGAGTGTGAGGGTTCGATGCTTTTTTGGAGCAACGAGTATGCCTCAATTAAGGTCACAAGTAAAAATATACCGTATAAAAGTATAGCTAAATACTTAAAACAATCAGTATGATAGTTTGATGATTGATTGTTACTTGATTTATCATGGTTCATTTTTGTTTAATGGGATTTTCGATTCATGCGTGTGTACCTTGAATTATTGACGATTCGAGGCTCTTTAGATGGACAAATCAGCACAAATATGACTCGGAAAGCTGGTAGAGAAAATTGTATCGTGTATATACAGTGCGTATCAAAAAAAAGTTTACACTTTGAAAAAGCCTTGGGAATTAAAAAATATACATCATGTTGGTATTTTTTTCACATGTAATCTTGGGTTTGGGTCTCATCTATCCAATGAAAGTAAAAGTTTTGACAGAATGTTACACTTGAGTGAGTACTGTCCATTATTGTAAAGCTCGCAGAAATCTGTTTGCGCAGAAATGCTCGTTTTCACGCTGTGTCAAGGGGAAATGGCGAAATCAAACTTACCCTGCGAAACATTTCTCGTACCTTTCCCTTGCACTTTTAGTCAATTGAAATAAAATGGATACAATCAAGCATTTTGGAACAACTTTGCCACCCAAATTGAAATTTCAACACTTAGTAAACACAACCTTCACAATTTTTCTGCCAGCTGGATCTGAGGACATAACTGAATCTGAACAAAAGTTTATATCAGACATCTCCAGCATTTTTTCACTAAGTTTTTTATCATTTAAAGTGGGTTTACATTTCATTTTTAATTTAATACTTGTTTTCCACACTTTTCCCAAGCTTGACAATGATTAACAAAATAAAAATCAAGCCTAAGCCGTTTCATGTAAATCACAGCTCAGTGTAAAGCAAATATCGCCACGATGGCATCGGTGTGTGGGGGAGTGGGGTGGGGCGCAATGCACTCTTCAAAGTGTTTTGGGCAAGGAAACAAGTTAAAAAAGGTAAAAGATATCTTCAAATTGATTTTACTAGCTAAATTCCACGTGTTCCTCATGATTAAGGTCTACTTTTATTCGCATAACTATTTCAAAGTTTTGCGCAAATCATTTTTTACTAACTTTTCAAAAGTAAGTGGTGCTCACTCAAGCGGAAATATTTTTCGACAGTTATATCGTCATTTACTTAAATGGATCTGTACCAATGTTAAAATGTGGAAAAATCTTTAGGATATTACAAATGTATCATTTTACAGGAATTTTTCTAAGTGTAAACTTTTTTTTGATACGCACTGTAGAGAGAATAATTGTGACTGAGATATTATAAATGATTTTTTTTTATCTATCGTTTCTTTGGGGATTTACTTTTTATACGTTTTTTATTTAACGGAATGCAATAAAACTGTGTTTCTTTATTTAAAAAAGTTGTGTGTTGGTCTATATCAATATTAAATAAAAACCTGTGCACTTTGTACATTATATCGTCTTATGATGATTATGTGGTAAAACCATGGCGCGTGGACAAACTCGTCCCCATAAAAGGGATGCTCCGGGCTGAGAACAGTATGATTTAAAGAGATAAAGAAAAATCATACAAACAAAACATTGAAAATTTGATAAAAATCGACTAGGAATGACGTTTTAAAGATTTGCATTATTCCGGTGAAACATCTGCATATCTTCATGAATATTCAACGAGCAACTTGATGATATCATATCCCAACTTGTTCTTTTGTATCTTATGATATCATTTATTCAAGAATATTTTTGTTCTACCAAGAACTGAAAAATTGGATTGATAATAATAATAATAATAGTGAGTATTTCTAATGCGCACTTTCTAATGGATCATTACACAAGGCGCTACATATTAAATAAATAAAAAGACGTTGGAGATAATCACAATTAAAATCATCAAACATAACATTCATGGAAAAGACATGGACTTCACTAATATGATTAAAACAACTGTGCAATATATAATCATTGCTGCAACTTATATCATTATAAAGGATGAATTATTCACACATGTATGAAAAAATTAATCATTGTGAATTCATGTAATAGCATAAGAAAAATGAAAGTTGGATGTGACATCATCCGCCCATCTAATGAATATTGATGATGACGTGCATATAACTATTTTCACAAATTATTGCTAGATTTTAAAATGTAATAACTTTGTTATCTGATTTTGATGAAATTTTCAGTAGTTCGCTTTGTGACTTTTACTCTTTTTATTCAGATATAAATATTTTCAACCCGGAGTACCACTTTATTATTGGCGTAGGCGGGAGGCACAATGGTGGCCCCTGTTGATCGTCGAATATACCCCTCCCCCCAAAAAATCGAACATCGAGTAGCCCCTTTCCCTATATACCATTTGACCACTGATAAAATATCTCAATTATTGCTAAAATTGTATTTGAGGCTACATACTAGTCTTGGCATTCAATCAACGTTTAACGGACATAAACAATAAACGCTTTTCGACTCTGAGCATGTTAGATGTAGTTTGCGCTTGTTTTTTGTTTGTTTTGTATATGGGGTGGGGCGGGGGTCATCTAGATAGTTAATTTTTTTTAGTCCGGAGCAGATTTTTTTCTGTAGCGGAATCCAGATAAGATGTATAATTATTATTCGGAGCATAAGAGTAAACGAGGTTATGGGTTTCTCGATAGAGAGCAGGAAGTGGGATGACTTAACGAAGAAAATCACAATTGTCATTTTAGAACCACTAAAAGGGAAAAAAGGACACTTAAGAAGTATACAATGGAAACAATAATTTGAATTAAACAGTTTGAAAAATTTGAAATATCTTTCAGCACCCGATACCCTGAATTGGATGATCCATCATTTACCAATTAAGTATTCAAACTACTTGTTCCGTCTTCAAAATCTCAGGGAGATTTTATTGGAATTATGATGGAGGGGGTCTTATGGGGCTACCGGACCCTAAAAGTTTCATGAAAAAAAAGAAGAAAAAAAAGAGAAAAGAAAGCCAAATAGGAGGGAGAAATATGTAATTTTCTGAAAATTATGTAAAATATATCGTACGCTCTGAAATCACAAAAGGCGAAGTGGAGAAAAAGGGCTGAGGATTGAAAGAGTTTTCCACCCTTATTGTTGAAATACTGCCCTTTAGACCTTTTCATCCTTTCATTTTTTTTAGTGTAGAATTATTATTTTCATTGTGAAAAAAGGTCAAAATTTTCGCTCTTTGCCGCTTTAAATAAATAAAAATTAATAATGCCTCGTGTTCGATGTTGTCTCCTCTCAAATGTAGTCTCCATATACCACATGAGACAGTCCCATGCACTGAAAAGGGAAGATTTATAGGATCGCCGCCTATGAAAACATCAGTGCTGCATGGGAGGTTCTATCATGCAAACAGGCTGGTCAGCCAGTATACTGTATGCATAGAGATGTATACTAATTATATCTCTACATGACTGTATGCAACTGGTGATCATTTTGTGTATACTGTCCTCTATCGACGTTTGAGGTGCCAACTGTGCACAAGCTTTATTGTCCTGAATGATCTTTATCCAGCTACTTGACCGACTGAATGAAAGAAGGGAAATAAGGATGAAAGAAAGAAATCATTGAAGGAAGGAAAGAATGAAGTAAGAAATATGATGTATATGGATACAAGATAGCTGTCATATAGGCTCAAACAGTAGACGTGAAAAAAAAATGAATGGAAAATGTATAGGAGAGCTGAATGAAGGCTGTAAACATAATATTTGGAGAGAAAGAGAAGAAGATAAAAATATACAAATAAATGAACGAAAAAATAATTAAACTGCAATAATATCCGTAGTGTTTTTTTCTTCAAAATAGATACCAAGCGATTTCCATAATTCATTCAACAAAAGAAAGACCTTGTCTGTGATATCCTGTATGTATAAACAAGTTCAGTGATAGGAATGAAAATGAGAGAATAATAGATGCGTATATAGCTGCAGAGCTGTCATCCATTCTGAGTCAAAGGTTGAAAAACTATTTGTTCATTAGCTCATCTGCACCGAAAGACAAAGAATCAATAAAAGGAGGTCTCGCCTAACTGCTGGCCCGTCTCCTGGTCTAGTGGTTGGCGTTCAGAGCCATGGACACGGGTTCGATTCCCGACGGACGCATTTTTTCAACCTTTGATTCAGAATCAGCTCTGAGTGACCTGAACTGAAGCTACGCTTATTCTCTCATTTTCATTTATTCACAAGAGAGATTTACAAGCGAGTTACCACAAGTTGTTTGCATTTATCCATTTTCTTTCATATATGATTATGTATGATGTCTATAATGAGCACCTTTTCTAAAAAAAAAAGAATAAAGGTAAAAGGAGAGAAAGTCAAAGAAAATAATAGAAAAAGAAAGAATAATAAAGCAAATTCGACACTTCATTTATCGTACTATATCATACTATAGGGGCTAAAGAAGAAAAGTCCTAATCCCAGGCTACAGAGAATTGCACCATCTCTGTATAGCATTCAACTCCCAATCTATACTAGAACAATTTTACTCGAAATTGTGTGACTTCATTGACTCAATAGACAAAGAAAAGTAGCTGAGCCTAGTCTTATTTATACTTCATAATATTAACAGGACTTGAATGAGTAAGCAATTTTCAACAAGAGGGACCAATGCGAATGAGCAAAGCAACCGATTAGGAAATGTGAGTGGAAGTGTGTGTTCACCCTGCAATTTTAATTTTTTATTTGCTTTTGCTTTTTGTTATTTTTTTGCTCAAGGCCTTCCATTCACTGTAATGGCACCATAATGTGTGTGTGCGTGTGGGGGGGGGGTGCTCAGTTAACAAACTATAGCTTGTTTGCTACATTCCCTTGGAAATTACGTACACTTCCATCCATGTATGATATTCTTGTCTGCAACACTTATTTTTATGGCTGTGTCCGGAATACGAAAGGGAGAAAGATAATCAGATGTTTTCCCAAAATAGATTGCACCCGTGAAGGTACAGAGTTGCAAGCCCATCATTTTGAGGTGTACGAAATGATCCCCCAATTATTTAGCAGACGCAATATTGCATCTCAAGAGTCTGGGATTTATTAGGCCCCCCCCAAAAAAAAAATGACGAAGAATCAGAAAGAAAGAAAGAAAGAAAGGAAGGAAGGAAGGAAGAAAGAAAAATGGAAGAAAGAAAGAAAGAACGAAATAAAGAAGACTTAAAGAAAACCGAAAAGAACAGTGCTAACTGCCAAAAAAACATCTCTGCATCTGTGGATAAACCGCATATCGGTTTGGTGTACGTGTTTGTTGCTTTGCGGATTGCGCGCGCTCGATATGAGTGAAAGAAGAAAACATGGCGGGTACGTGGAGAATGGAGAAAAGCAGTGGGTTCATACAAATGTGGTTTACACTGTTCCTTGGAGTTCTACAAGTTATTCCAACATATATTGATACCGCCAAAGCACAAACAGAAGGTAATATTAATGTATTTGTTGTAATTTTCAAATGATTGTTGTTTTTAGAGCATTTTTTCCAGACCCCAAGTTGTCGATTGCATGCATCGGTTGATCGGTATCATAACACACGGTCAAATGCCGTTGGTGAGCATGTTCCGCGAGAGACGTGTTCTTTTGTGCCCAATCTCAGATTTAAACCAATATTTCTTCGAAGAATTCCCCCAAGAATGTCAATTTATATCTTAATGTCATGAAATATAATGTTAAGTATTTTGTTGTACGTTCTCCCTGTGTCTGTTATAGAGTGATTCCTCCTGTCGATGAGTTTTATTAACCAAAACATTGCCATACCAACGTTCAGGAAGTCGCTGGCCATGAATGGCCTGCATCACACGTCGCTTTGTGGGTGCAAATGCATTGAATAGACCACGCGATAGAAACGGAATGTTTTGTTGTTGTAGGTATCGTGTAGCACATGGCCATGATCACGATGTACTGAATACCCTCATATATTTAACTTGTCAATGTATATTTGTATTTTGCATCATAAAATCTATTCTACAATTCAAGTACAAAGACAATCTAATGTAAAAAGTGTAAATTCCAAGTCTTCATGACATTTTCTGTCAGGATAAAGAATTAAGTTACCTGGGCTGTAGATCCGTTTGTTGTTGGGAATTGGTTTTTATTGAGATTTCTTGAAAATAATCTTGATACTGTATACGCTCATGACTGTCATAGATAAAGTTTTGACTTAATGTTTAGATAGCTCCCCCGAAAATGAATCATTTATAGTAGGGTCCATCAATATTTTTTTTAATAATAAGTCTTTAAAAAAGGTGGATATTGTAATTTTTGTTGGTTGGGTCAGGTTTTTTCTAATTTACTTCTGATAAAGTACAGTCCACCGACTGGTGTATTGTCGTACTATATTTGGCAGGTCTGGTGTGGAGTATGTACAGTATTTTAAAATATACTAAAAAGTTTCTACTTGTAAGTGCAGCTAAAAAACCATGCTCCTCTCTTAGCGAAGCAGGATGCTCTGTACCTCTTGTTTGAAGAGGCTAACAGAGGTGACATTTAGCGGTGCTGCACCATCCCGAGTTTGCTCAATCTCGAGATTTTAGCCCGATCAGCCCTCTTCGCGATTAATCTCGAGATTCAAGAAACCCCGTCTCCACCATCGCAAGAAGAGCGATTCTTGCTCGAGCGAGGCAACAAGCCCGATATTCCGAGCATGCGCACTTTCGATCTTGGAGTTTCAACGGCCCGCGCTTTTGAATATCTTCCCGCGATATGCAATCAACTACATGTACTCTTTTTCACTAGCACTTTCGCCGAATTCGACCGTTGTTATGCAACAATCCTCTCAGCTCAGCCGCGCTATAATATAAGCGAGTGAAGTATTCTTCGTTTAATATGATGGCGGAGGAGGCAAACCCAACGACAGAGGGGGAGAGAGAGAGGAGGAAAGAAATGCTATTTGCTCACATTTTGCGAAGGAATAAGACGACACTGCTGCACTGCTGTCAGTATTGTTATTGACTATGACCATCGTCGATAATGAGCGCCTCCCCCATCGGTCTGGTCTCTCCCAAAATCCATTTACGGGGGGGGGGGGGGCTGGACACCATCGTTGCTGATTGGGGAATATTGATGAACGCTATTCGCGATAAAGTTGACTTTCGCATGCGTTCAGTACAATCGCAATGTGTTTATGTTTTGACCAAGGCGGAAATGGAACGCGAATTGCATTATGGACTGAAGGTCATGAATAAATTAACCCGAGTCCAAACCCGAGTGCGTCTGCACCTACGAATTAGCGCGATAATTCGTAAATAGCGCGCTATTTTGCAAATAAACCCGAGTTGACTTGGGATTGCAATCTCGAGATTAATCCTACGAACTAGCGCGATAATTGCGTCTGCATTACAAACAATCTCGAGATTTTTCAGATCGGGATAATTTGCCGGATCAGAAATAGCGCGCTAATTTGAAAACTCGGGATGGTGCAGACGGCCCTATTGGGTAGTTCATGACTAGATTACATGACTTTATTACTAGATTAATAATGTATTTCTTTAATATCTCCAAATTTCAAATAGTTACAACAAACTCACCTAATGCCTTTCTTATTGAAAAAAAATGTTATGATGTAAAGTAATACTATGTTTATTGTGTAGATTGCATTATTCATGTTACATGTGTATAAATTTGTATAATTTGATACGTCTTTATTATGTATTTGCATGCCATTTCTATTATGGACAATAAATAAATACTTATACTTAGAACCTATACTAAAAAAATGAATTTTTGAAATTTGTTTGTATTTCTTTATTTTGTCTGTGTAGGCATACAGACAAGAAATCTATACTTTGGAGTTGTGTTTTGTTAAAAATAATTGAGATTAATTTTAATGAAGAGATGTTTTTCTGTTGATACCCACAATCAAATTGTTTATTATTGATATTATGGCAAAGTTGAAAAAGTTGATTTGATCTTGTCTACGATATCCTACTGTACTGTTGAAACATTGGATTTTTTTGTGCCTATTAAAAATAATGCATTTGTTATTCACACCAAAGTCAGAACAGTAAACACATTCAGTCACGCATAGCAATGTAGGATATAGTTCTCCTTATATCGCATCACAATTATTTGCTCCACATATACTTGAAGTCTTTTGAGTAGCAGATATGATTTTTACATAGTATACATTGTAGGACTGTTCAGAACTTTGTAGTTGAAAGCTTTTTTCTTATTACCCCCCCCCCCAATGATAGAAGTTAGGAAGCAAAATTTATTTTCTGCACAATGTAGCATTCCTAGAAGTAAAGGAGAGACAATGAAATATTTTACCAAGTTATTTGAATTGGAGGAACCAAGAACTAGAATAAAAAATGAATTTGTAGAATGTTGTATGACGATTATTTTATAATGCAGCTTTATAAATGTAAGCTCTGTACATGTATGTAGACCACACTCGTTTAACCATTAACCTGTCCAGGCCAAACAGAAACATTGTTATCCTAACAGAGCGCTAACAGTAAGCCCAGTCACATCTTTTGGATTGTGAAGTAAAAACATTCAATGTGTAATACCCTTTTCATAAACCTATCCTCCAATTAGCCGCCTAAGAGTAATGCGGATAATTCAATAAAAATTGCGTTCATAAACTCCGAAAATAAGCCGCATTATTTTTACGAGCGCCCGTCCTGAAAAAGGCGGATAATCGCCATGACAACTGGACACGCCCCCTCCGATGCGGTTGTGTTGGAAAAGGGTGACCTTGTGACCGCACCATGGCAATTATCCGCATTATTTGGAAATGCGTTCATAAACTCAAAATCTTATCCCGATGCCGCTATTATGTGGATAATAGCAGCATCAGAGTAATGCGGATAACTCTTGTCCTCCTCCAATTTTACGACCAAATTATGCTGCTATTAGCCGCCTAATTCATTTTAATTGGGTTTATGAAAGGGGTATAAGTGATGCATTGTTTAACATTAGGCATCGCTGCTACATGTACAATACCGGTTGTAAGAGGGCCTCTGTTATCACATTGTTAAAGCTTATGCTAACAATGTTTCTGTGCTGTCCGCACTGGAAAATACACAATATGCATGTACATGTATTTGTAGTAAGAAACATATTTCAATTTAAGTTTAAAGGTGATCTTACTTTTATCCCTTTTATTGATTCACAGCATTTGTTCAATCAGACATCAGTGAACTCCGACAGCTAGTAGAAGAAGTTGCATTGAAGGTTAGTAGTAGTACACAAATAGTTGGTGGGCTACATTTAGTGATGGGATTTCCATATCTTTTCTTTTGATATAATAATGATTCAATCGATGATAGAGGATGTTCAATCGATGTTGATGAGCTGACAGTGGAGGCAGTAATGATATAATGTCATAATTATAGGTGATGGTGATAATGGTGATGATTATCATTTGATGATGATGGTGATGTTCATGATATTATGATAGTACTAAACTACTATTAAATGTAACTAATAGTAATTCAATAATGAGCAGTGTAATTTATTTGAATATCCCTTGAATATTATTGTTGGATCACCTTTATAAAGATTTATGTGTTTGCAGTATCGTTCTTTATTTTGTTAAAGTTTGCAAAATTATCAGTATATTTTCAGCTTGATATTCTTATCTACCTGTTGCCAACAATTGATTTTCTTATTAAAAGCCAAGATGAACAACCTTCTCCAGAAATTGTAGGACATGAGTACCCTTTTGTGCTAGTTCATTTTAGTGCATCCTTGTCCCGCAAGCGTACATTTTCAATTATAAACAAAGTAATTGACTTATGGCCTGGCTTCATGTGCATATATGCTGGTAGCTATTAGAATAGAAAGAATTTATGTGGTTGCATTCGGTATGTCGATAGTCTCTTCAGATGAAAAGTGAATATATGTATGTAGGCCAATGATTTGCATGCAGATTAATTCACAGGTCTTTTTTGTGTAGATATCTCTATGAAAGTGAATTTTCAAAGGTGTGACTGGTAAATTATACAATTGGTGGCCTTGAGTAAACTTTGTAAACAATACAATCCATTCAAGTTACAACTACATGTACAATACATGCAGGTATATTTTCCCCCCTAAAAACATCTGCTTCAAGGTAACATCACAATGTCTCAAATTGACAATAACCATTTTCCCTTTCCATAATATTCTCAGAAATTACTGGTAGTGTTAAAATCCAGATTTTTTAAAAACTACATGTAGGCCTACATCTGAGATGGGAAGAGTGATATAACTTGTCTTCTAGGAAGATAGGGTCGTGAAGTTCGATATTGAATCAGAGATTAAATATAATTTTGTCTTTTGACGGGGGGGGGGGGATATTTAAATTCTAGCATTCAGCCAAGTCTAAATTTTATTGCGTAAAGCGGTAGAACTGTCATTTGCTCCTTTTAGAAAGCTTATGATCAATTGCTCCAGCGAAGGTCAAAATTAAGTAGTAATTTTTTAATCACATACACGGTACATGGGAAACCATAAGTGGAATGTTTGGTGATCTCAGAATATGTAGCGCTATCCTATGCAAGGTTGACTTTGAAGAATTTATTTCATCACTTTCCTGCTAATCTTGTTTATATAACTAATGTTCTTATAAGTTGACCTGTGCAGATGTTAAGTAAAAAATATACAGGCCTACATTATTTCTTTGGTCATATACTTTGAAATAGACAGCTTTTGATACTGGAGAAACTCAGCTGTAAACTGAGTGACATGGATGAAGTCTGTAATACAATTATCCATCCTGAAAACATCACAAGTACCTTTCATCTTATCTTTGTTTGCTTTTGTAATCTTCTCCGACATCTTGTTTGTTCTGCCAGAGTATTTCATTGATGTCAACAATGCCCCTTTAATGAGGTACAAGTTACATAATCATTTCCCCCAGGTAGTGTAGCTATTGGAGGAGATGGTGGTGGGATTACTTTAAACCTCATTTGCATATAACAGTAATATTGTCATTGGCATTCAACTTGAATATGCTTTCACTAATAATGCTCACCTCTGATTTCCAAACCTATGATAGACAAATGAAGGCTGATATTAATATTGCACATTATTAGGGACATTATGAAGAATTATCCTCCAAATAACCACTTTTAGAATAGAATTGGCAGATTAAAAAAAAAAGCTGAATGTTATGAAATACTTGTACATGTATGTAATGTGAAATTTTGAGCCTTCCAAGTTATTGTTGCAAAATGAATTCAAGCCCATGTACATATAACCAAACCTCTTTAGTTTCCTATTATAGCTTTTACAAAATATTTGATATTGCTTTTACACAATAATAAATTTCATATAAACTTAAATCAATAATATGTACCTGCAATTTCTCTGATAGTTGTGTCTTCGATTTTACACCAGATTATTTTTTTCCATAGTCCAGTTTCAGTGATGAGAGGGTTAAAATTCATATGTATTATGGATACAGAAATAAGTTCTTAAATTAGTTGCATTTGGTGTTTTTACAATTTTCTGTCATGTATTCTTTTATTTCAATAGTTAACCACTGTTACATTAGGTGGTATCAAACCTTCTTGATCACAATAATCCCTGTTAAATTAAGAGATTACACATTATTTACTTTGGATGAATTTCCCGATCAGAAAATACCGGTAAGTGATGAATTTCGAGGCGGGTCTGAAACCACTTTAAGATGTGGTTGATTTCCGGTGTACATGCATTTGATTCATTGAAAATGACAGGTTAATGGATACCTACCATATCCTTGGGGCAGAAAATGCAAAAAAATGGGTTTGCAAAGAGGTTCCCAATGAAACGGGTTTATGATTAGGATTGGTAAATGAAATACATGAAAATAATTATTCTGATCTCATTTTAGTCTCATATTTTTAAGAAATTCTCATGGCCTTAAATTTGTAACTATTTACAATGTGTATAACCGGTACTACCATCGGTCATTCATAACCTCAAATAATAATTTTTAGTTTGAAAATATATTATCCAGACAGATTTCAGAAGCCTGCTGTATTGCATGTTATCTTTGGGAGATATCTTGAGTGATTTTTGCAATGTGATACATACATGTATATCCTCAGATATTTCAGCTTCTGTATTTCCTTCAATCAGGATGAACAATTTGATATGCTTTTATTAAATTTCAAATCTGTCTACAATCAGATCATTTAAAACCTTTGTCATATACATTATTATTCAATGTTGGAGATTAGAAGCCAAGATACAGATGGGAGGGTATATGGGAGAGTTAGTTATCACAATTTGAGAGAATGAAGAAGGAAGTCAGTTCAGGCAGAGGATATTGGAAAATGCAAGAAAAAAGGATATTAAAAAATGTATACAGAAATCAGGGAATAATTAATATTTTAGGGCCCTCATGTACTGTATGTAGCCCACCTCTTCAAATTGATAGTTTACATGTACATTGAATTTGATAGGGAATTCAGGGGACTTTTTTTGTCTCGTTTTTATCATTGAAATGGATATGATTATATAACAAGAATTGTAAATGGCAAACAGATCAAAAGAATTGGAGATGAATTAATGCAAATGGTTGGGTTATTCTGTCATATAACTTAATTTGTATGTGTAGCAGGGAATAATTTTCCAGGTATCTCATTGCAATTTGCTCCACATTTTTGAAAGACTGCTATGCATAAAGTCCTTGTATAGCATATTTTTTCATAGGACTGTACATTACTTTGAGAGCCTTTCTCTCATGACCAAAAATGCTATTCAACTTTGTAAAGCAAAATGATTCCCTGTGTATGCAATGCACATGCATATTAAATTGGTTTTGGCTCATGAGGGAATACAGTGAGTGCTCAATGATGCAAGCATATCATCCCCATGGAGATGAATAATGTCAATTGATTATGTTCAGGCTTGGTATAATCAGCCACCTTGGAGAAAGCACATCAGAAGTGAAAATGCCACATGTCTTTTCATAACTCATGTCTTAGGAGGAAGAAAAAAAACCACCTTGCTGTATTAATACTGAGTTTTGCAGTTATTTTTTTAAATTTTTATATGAGTAGTCGAGACTAGGAAGGCCTACATGCATGTATTGTAGATCATGAACCTTGAGTGAAATGAAGAAGGAACAACGGATCCTTCTACTCTAGGCCTACTTGCATACCTGTTATCCTTCAGTGTATCTAAATTTGAAGTTTCAATACACTTCATGGTAATAATACCCCCACCCCCATACACACAAATCAACCTTATTCACCTTTCTTTTGACTGTGTTTATTAACCGTATCAAGTTATTGTCATGTCCTAACAATGCACATTTGCATTCCAAAAGGAAAACTATTGGATACAAGGAAAAACTCAATGGCTTTGTTATGGTTTGGGTGATTAGTCTCAAGAACAGACTTTTCTGTGTGAATAGAAAAAGTAGTAGCACTCAACCAAAAAAAAAAACTTATTTGTTTAAGCGGTTTTATGATTGAGACAGTCTACATAATTGTCTTTGTCTATTTTCCTATTACGTGCATAGTGATGCCCATCAGTAGTGATACGCGCTATACAAGAAATGACATATTATTAACCAGGTTTCAAATCCTGTATGGAATGGCCAAATTTTCTTCACACCCACTGTGACTCTACTTTGTCCCAGATGAGGAATTTATTTTATTATATTCACTAAATGAATTGTTGAAAATCTCATTAATTTCATACTTTCATTTGTTTCCCCCTTCTCACTATTTTTTTCTGTTACACAGAGTGATCTGACAAGTCAAACATTTACAATAGGCGAAAATGGGTAAGTATTTCATCTAAAAAAATCTTTGAAAAATCAAGTCATTCCACGAGAATTAGAATCATTGTGACAAGTCAAACATTTACAATAAGCGAAAATGGGTGCATGTAAGTATTTCATCTAAAAAATCTTTAGAAAATCAAGTTGTTCCACAAGAATTAGAATCATTCAAAGTAGAACAGGAGAACACATAATTTATGCCTCTTATTTGGAAATGGCAACCAGTTTCCATGGCTACTTGTAATTCTCCCATTATGTCAGTGTTTGATTTGTAGGGTCCATGGTATAAGCCTTGGACATGCCAATGAAATTGTTGCTTTACATAAAGACCTCCATGATTTATTGGTAAAGCTATAGGGCAAGTCCAAGAATTCGCGCGCGTTATGTATGGGACATTTCAGAGGCTTCAATGACCTGAAAAATAGTGTTAATTGACTTTGATGAGATTGAATACCCTCATGATGGTAGACATCTAGGAGAAGAATAATCATGGAAAAAATGGTGGCATATGACCTCGACCTTGACCTTTTAGAGAGAAAAGATGGGCCGTTACGTATGGGACGCAGAAAAAAGACAATTTTTAAAACAATTTTTTCAAGTTGAGAATTCTCTGAAAGTATTTCATTTGACAACTTGTAACTTAGTGTGATAGAAGTCACAATACTCTAGTATATCTAAGGCAAGTTTCATGTCATAAGCCAAATCCCTCTAATTACAGACTCTAATTAAACAAATTAATGACATGTTACGTATGGGACAGTTACGTATGGGACATTTTGTCCCCATAGAGAACGTACACAATTTCCCCCATAATTCAACAAATTGAAATAATTTAAAATATGGAAATAACAAAAGAGTTTCTATCTTTTAAAATGTTCTATTGAGACATATTTGATATGACTGAAAAGGAAATTAGCCATTTCAACATTTTTTCCCTTGTTTTTCATGGTTTCATGAATTTCTTATGTATTTCTATTGTTTTTTATTTTATTCATATTTTTCCATTTTCACAATTTTTTCACTTCAATTGTTTTCATTAATCAGTATTCATAACAAATCAGTCTTTAAAAATTAAAGAAAAGGTAAATAATCACTTTTTAGAGCACTCTTGAATTTTTTTTTTCTCCATTCACTTTGTACACAAATCTCCCCATTGACATTGTGTGTAAATGTCCCATACGTAACATGTTGTCCCATACGTAACAATTTTTTAATTAACTTTTAATTAAAAAGTAAACTCTATTTTTGAAACTTTTTGAGGTATAACATTTTCATACTTTATAAATTAGAACTTCCCAGAGATGCAGCAATGCAAGTATTGTATTATGAGAAATAACTTAAAAAAACATCCTCAAAATGTTACGTATGGGACATTCCTTCCTTGGACAAGACCTAATTTGCATAATTAATTAGATGACATCACATTTTTCCCCCAAAAGTAATAAGATGTTAGGGGGTCCATGTCCCACCTATGACTAAATCTCACAAGTTTTGTTTTTATTTTCTATGAGTTTTTATAATTGTCCCATACGTAACGCCCATTTTACCAATTATGCAAATTAGGTGCTCCAAATTAGCATAAATCTGCATATTATCAGATTTTTCTTAATGAAATTTTAAAATTTAACATTTGGGCTTTCTTACCCCACCAAAGATAACTTCTTAAATTAAAGATGAAATTTTGCCTTCTAGGGTGACCTTTTCTTGGACTTGCCCTATAATAGGTCTTCATGCCAAATGAGTTATTGAATCCATTTAAAGAATAATGTAGACTGAAATGCTGTTCTGAAAAATTATTTATTGAATAAGATAATTGAGATCTTTCTCCATTTCATACAGATCTAATGTACATGTACCACTATGATATCCTTGTCATTATACTACATGTACCATGGTACGTATCAGGCTCTGCAGCCAATCACAGTTAAGGTGTACATGGTAGTTACAATAATGGCAAAGTTAAGTGTTTATGAAACAGGGCCCTTATAAGCAAGCTCATCCTATGATATGGACCCTCTGAATTATCTCTTCCACATATCGTAAAACCTCCACCTTCAATGAAAAAGTTTGAATAACTGACGCGAGGATTGCCAAAAGACAAATTAGAGTAAACCTTAAAATACTGCTTGATACAAGTCATTATTTTGTTGATTGATTTCCTCAAAACTAGGTGATATTTTTTAAAGAATGTGGATTATGAAGGGGATTTCCCCAAACATACCCCAGGACATTCCTTGTATAGTCATGATTCACTTTGTAACAATACACACAGATTAGGATTTACCAAACAATGTATGCACTAAAAATCATGTATTTTTACACCATGAACCCCCCCCCCTGGCTTAAGTTCCTCCACTTGAGAAGTCGATTTCAATTGATCATTTTAGTTTTATTGTGATACAAGAAGATTAACATCTGAACAATGCCACTTCTGTAAATGTCAGAGATATCAATGCCCTGTACATGTATATGTGCAAGTCTTTTAAAAAAAACTTTGATTTTTTTAAGTAGGAATAAAAAGGAGCCCATACAGATGTCATTTTGTATTGTACACATTATGAATTGAATATCACATTTTTATTCGAAAGAGCAGTAATAGCAAGGACATAAAAAGTTGCAAAATTTTGTAACTTGAGACATGATTGTCTGCAGTTCATTTGAGTATTTACTTTTCTTTGCTATAGAAATCACAATCTTTCATTATCATCACAGATATTAATCAGGCTAAAAAGTGATTGCATCTGCATTTGAACGAAACCAAAACTGAAGAAAGTCTGGTTCATGCACTTACCCTGGTGTTCTACACAAATAACTCTTTAATTTTCCTCTTCATGTATATTACAAGCCTACATGTACTAGTACTAGAGGCACTTGATGCATTGTAAGCGATTATCACTAAGATTTTCCCTGTTGGCAGTTTCAAGTACTGTTATCGTAGTAACATTTTGTATGTCCTACATTATGTCAGCATGTCTCCATTTAAAGGACAAGTCCACCCCAACAAAAGCTGCTTTGAATAGAAAGAGAAAAATCAAACAAACATAACACTGAAAATTTCATCAAAATTGGATGTAAAATAAGAAAGTTTTAACATTTTAAAGTTTTGCTTAATTTTTCCAAACATTTATGTGCACATCCTGGTCGGCATGCAAATGATGGGACCGATGACATCCTCCACTCACTATTTCTTTTGTATTTTATTATATGAAATATTTTTATTTTCTCGTCATTGTCATGTGAAACAAAGTTTTATTCCTCCCTGAATACATGTAATTCAACTATTCTAACATTTTGCGGTTTAAGCAAGGGGGTCCTAATTGTCGAATTCATAAAAATTGAAATATTGTATTATTCAAACAATAAAAAACAAAAGAAATAGTGAGTGAGTGACATCATCGACTCTCTCATTCGCATATCACTGAGTTGAGCATAGAACTGTTTTATGAAAAATAAGCGAAACTTTAAAATGTCATAAAGTTTCTTATTTTACATCTGATTTTGATGAAGTTTTCAGCGTTATTCATGTTTGATTTTTCTCTATTTATTCAAATCAACCTTTTTCTGGGGTGGACTTGACCTTTAAATATGATTATTGTTGCGCTTTGAAAAAGTATCATTATTTTTAAATAAAATGAATAGTTCTAAACTTAGCTGTTTGGAAAGAAAAGAAAAGGAAACAACTTCTCTAAGTGTAGATGATTATAAAGAAGGAAGTCCCATTATGAAAGTTAGTTCCCACGGACCCACGCTGTACATGTATGGTTTGTCCTGCAATCATTATGTTCCTTTTCATCTTGGAAATTATGTTAAATGTTAATAACTTCCTGAAACACAGATATACACTACCATATTAGGGAACCACAGTAAGCTGTCCTAGATACTGGGCTCATTTCATTTTTTTAAAAGGAGGAAGGTCATTAATATAAGAAATATGTCAACTGACCAACATTTTCAAAGTTTTGCCTACATTTTTTTTACTAGCAAATGGTGCAGTAGAACATTGTCCATAAAATAGAATGGAACATATCATGAGCAGAGGACTCAGAAAAAGTAAACAAATAAAACACAAATGACCAAGTGACCTATTTTTCCCAGGGCTCTCTGTTATGGAAAACAATTTTATTATGCCCAACTCTAGAATAGTTGATAAACTCTTTCGAAGAAAAGTGAATTTGCAATATGAAATATTAAACGTTAAGCTTTAGTGTTAACTGGTATTGCATCCCAGCATTCATTTTAATGTGCCATCACTCATATTAATTAATGGTCTTGATCCACAACACGATAATAGCTTTAATATCATGTTTACCGAGGTTACTTTCCTTTTAAAGGGGCACCCAGTAATTGCATCAATACATTTCAAGTACACTGAAAGACAATCCACAGATTCAGGCTTGTTAGAAAGGCCTTGCATGTAACGGTATTGCTGCAGGTTTTATGATGTCTGCATTAGACTGATTCTAAATATGGTAGATGTCAATGACTTTTATGGATTATTTGAACACAAGATTCTAACAGCGTTGAAAATAGACGCTCTTGTATGCTTTCAAATCGCTCTCGCAACTGCCCAAAACTTTCAAGTATCGAGCAACTCCCAACATGAAAATCGCTCCTGTCTGTGCCCGTCTAGTCTCCCATCCACACCTGCACAGTAGCCAGACAGCCAGGCCAGGCTCTATATGGCCTGGAAATATGGCACGGATCCCGCAATTTAAAGGCCGAAATTAGGATTTTCAGCGGGGATTTTTGGTGAGCAACTGTCAGTGCCTGAGTTTATACATGTATTGGCGCTAATGCAGTTTCACACTTGCCTGTGTTGCGGTGATGATTGACTGAGCTGTGCTGCGTTTAGTGACTGTGCTGGCATAGGCATCGCTTTATTAGCTTGTGAAATAAGTTGCCATTTTGATGTTTAAGCTGGCTGCAATGCATTCAATATTTCATAAGATGATTTTCAAGTGAGTTTGTATCAAATAAGAATTTAAAAAAATATGAAAAGGATTCCTCTAAGAACAAATTTGATAAGTTTCATCCCATTCAATTTGACGGACAACATTTAAAAAGTTATAATGTCCAGTTGATTTTAAACATGAGATACAAACATGAACAACAATAAATTTAATACTCATTTTACAATAAAGAAAAAAAAAGAATGAATTTGTAAAGAAGCAGGACAAACTGCAATGCAAAGTCATGTGCTAAATCATGAAAAAAAGAATGGCTCCTGAAAACTGAAAATGGTCTGGTAAAGTAAAAAAATATTTTCAAAATGGCTCCCGAAAAATAAAAAGCAATTTCAAAACTGGTCTCTAATATGCTCAAGAAATGTCACTGCATTCAATTGATTTCAGGATCATAAAAAAAACAGTGGACCCTAAACCTTTCAATGAAGCATCCTAACCAATGGGTTTGCTACTTTGCTTGATTGTAATTTCAATCATATATACCCCATGCATTCAACTATAGTACTCAGGTAGGCCTACAGGTATGTATTTGTTAACATGTGTAGTGTGTTGAATATTAAAAGGGGTTTTACCGCGATGCCTACTGCTTCCTCCGTCTATAGATGCATTTCATCAGTAGTCACACTAAATTGACCATGAGCAAAGCGAAGGAAACAAGCAGAGCGAGAGAGGTTCGTTTGATGCCAAGATAAAAGGGGGTTGGTTGTCAAGGCTTCCATTCTAAATGGATGCAGATGAGATGGTGTCATCCTATTATCATATCATCATCATATCAACCTATGGGCTAATTCAGTCCAGTCTACAGGCACTTAGGATGTGATAATTCCAGATGATAATAGAGAGATGTCACTCCAGATGAGAAAAAGGAAGGGATGGGGGTTAATTCTGCCTGATCTTTAAAGGTTACATGTAGGACTAATGATAGTCCCCAAGTTCTACAAATTGAAAGGCAGAATTGATTCAAATGCATAAAGGTATTTAAAAAGTATGCATAGACATGTAACCTGTGGAAGTTGCTATCTAAAAATCTTTTTTTTATAAATACACTACACATAAAGACTATCAAGAGTGACACAGTGTAGGAGGTAATTGCAATCATTAAAATCTGGAAACGGGTTTCAATTTGCCCTCAAAATTATTATTTTTGTTTTAGTGTATATTGTTTTTAACTGGTCAGTATAACATAAAAATAATAAAACAGTAGGCCTATATTTGCTGCTCAGATTGTGTCAGTGCCTTTTGTCTGGTTCTCCGCCCCTTGAATGGGTCTGATACAATATTTGTGAACTCACAAATTAAGACATGTCATACACCTCCCATTTAAACAACCAAACATGTAGGCTACCGCTAACCCATTAAAAGTGATAACAATAAATAAAAATATGATATGTTGATGTTATAGTGATACTGATAACTGTCATTTTATATCTTTAACAAACTATTTCTTTATAATATTCTGATGATAAAAACCCCCTAATATTGCTGATGTAATTTCTTTAATAATGATTGTTGTATTTCTATAGCTAACATCCAGGGTAATTGATACACTGATCAGACATGCAACCGCTTTAATACACGTAGACTACATGTACATATAGGACGTGCATTCTGAGCCCCATACAATCAAGCGTGTACTGTACTATGCATTACTCTCATGTCTATTGATTATTAGCAGTAGTGACTGGGGTTATCTTGGGAACAAAATGACATCACAGACCTACATGTCAGAACATAACATACATGTACACAGCTGCCATAACTGACCTATCAAGCAAGGTGTCAATGGGTGGAGATAGGTATGATCCATCATTAGCAATGTAGGCTTGGGAGAGAAAAAAAATCGAATATTTTATATAGGCCTAGATGGGAGTTATTCAAGTGATTTTCTTATTGAGCCTTGGCAAAAGCACTTTACGGTGAGGGTGGGAATTTTTTGATGATAAAAATAACACAAAGAATGATGTTTATTATAATATCCATATTGGATAGAAGTTGTCTATGATCATTGATAATCCTATATGCACTTTTACAATATATAAGGGCAATATTTATTAGGGATACCTTTGATGCACCACGCCGTACCCCGGGGTACTACGGTACCCCGGTGTACGGCGTTGTGCAGCGCCATCTCGTGTTGTAATAGTGTACAGTTACATTGTTGTCATGGTGATCACGGTCGTACGATCGGTGCGACAATCATGACAATGAATGGGGACAATGATCACAACGCCTATTTCCTTTCTTTGATACAATCTAATGCCAATAATAGTAAACAAATAGAATAAAGTTATCATTTGCATGCATTAATTGTTACATAAGATCACTAAAAAAAAAAATCTGTACAAAACATTAAAATATACTTGTACACATTTTTTGGTAACCCAGGGTACAGCGCAAAAAATAAAATAAATAATTCAACAAAATGGCGGATTATTATTTGGTACCCCAGGGTACCAAATACTGCATCCTTTGTCCCATTGATTTTTCCTCATTTATGTATAGTTGTAGTGATAATTACATTTACACTGTTGTGTAAAAATAATAAAACAAACACCAAATATATTATACATGCATGTAGGCCTAAGTTGATTAGTTTTGAAAATTAATGAACAGTAATATGCCTGTATTGAATCCCACCATGAGTGCATATAGGCCTATACTACAATTGAGAAACCAGAAAACAGGATAGATAAGCTTTTAAAACTAATCTTCTTGACACGTCATGAAACTGAAATAAGGAACAGATAGCCAAGAGGTAAAATAGGACATTTACAATGCTTCAAGTCCTTGCAACAAGGTTTGAAGTCAATGGCTTTATTGCATGTGCCAAGTTCAGGAACTACTGGTTATATTTCTCTGTTAATGATATCAGAAAAGAGTTGGAAAACATTGACAGTATATGTACCTATAAAGAAATTAATGCATACACAGTAGAGCCTTTTGCCCGTATTCTGAAGTCGGGTTCAACTTAAACTCGGGTTTAAAATTGTAGTTGTATGGATATCAGGGGTGTGAGATTTCAGATTTTTATCTGATTTCAGATTTTTTTGTTTTGATTTTCAGCTTAATTTCAGCTTTTTTTCAGCTTTTTTTTCAGCTTTTTTTTTGCTTTCCTCTGTACAAAAAGAATGGGAGCTTGTTCTATTTCAGACTTTTTCACCACTCCTCAGCTTTTTTCAGATCTTTTTATTTGTGACCACTCACACCCCTGATGGATATGGGTATGTATGGATAGCCAATCGTTACATACGTCACCACCATGGATGAATCAGGAAAGAGCACAGTAAACATAAAGAAACATACAACTTGATAAAAATTTCGACACCTTTGGCTTCCCTTAATTTTAGCACAGAATTAGACCACGGTCTAAGTTAAACCTGACTTCAGAATACGGACATTTGAGTTATTTTTCTAGGAATTACTTGGTGTTACAAACTGTTGGTAAATAAAGATGAAAACTCAGAAAACCAGTGATTACCACATTACAGTGCCATAGGTTTGAAGAAAAAAACATACTTTTTCAGTTTGCAGTCATAAGTGTAAATTTACAATGGAGAATGAAATCATTAAGGCCCCCTTCTGCTCCTGAATGCAATATATGAAATTCATAATTTTCATTTTTTTTCCTTTCCAATTTAACACATCAATAATATTGTAAATATTCGCCCTAAAACAATAATTAAGTTTTCAAATAGAAAATCACATTTGGGCCTTTTCACTACAGTTACATTAATGCCCCAGATGCAGGCAGGAAAATTTTATTTTCAACTTTTCAACTTCTATAAAGTTAGAATATGGTACATGTACATGTAGATCTGTATGAATATTTCATACTCCTCCTAAAACAAAAGGGATTATAATAGATGAAAGTGATAACCTCGTATCAATCTACCAATGATGACGACAACATGCAGCTTATCCTCACTGTTCAATACCCGATTCCATACACCTGGCATTTACCTTCTCCCAATCTTATTAACTACATGACATAGGCTATGTTGCAGGTCCGTCCCGTATTACATTTTATGTGCATCCAAATAATCTGTTCCTCGAAAATCATTGCTCAAAGCCGAGGGATCAACGATACCTATGTCATGTCTTTAAAGGAATAAACTATGAGCTCTTATTAACCTTGGACAGCATCATTTATTTTGCATCTTGAGGGTCTTGGTTCATGAGACTAGAGTAGTTGACACCAGACATACCAAGAGATATTGAATGTCCTGGGGTCAAATGCCTATAGAGAGCATGGGGTGTAATCGTAACCGCCAAACTCTGTGATGTCATGTATCATATTTTTCAACGTCCAAGACGTAAATAAGAAGTCACTGTGGAGGTTGAGGTGTGTAGTACACATATACAAGACTGGTTTTTAAAGTACCGGTATTTAAACACTGTCATGTAATCTTTTAAGATATTGATATTTGATTATTGATTGTCTATTGAGATGCATAATTGGTATATGTGTGCAATATACTGGTAGGCTAATAATTGATTATAAAAGAGACACACTTAAACATTGTATAGAATCATACCTCATAATCATTTAGAGAATAAACACACCTCTAATTGTCATGCTTACATAACCAAACATCCCCCTAAAAATGCCCCAAACAAAAATGAAAAGTAATATAGATACTGTTGGGGAATGATCAAGGTCCAGCATGTCAGTAATTGTAGCAATAATGCTTACACGTAATTCTTCTAATTCATTGACCAGAATGATCAAGGTCCAGCATGTCAGTAATTGTAGCAATAATGCTTAATTCTTCTAATTCATTGACCATAATTACATCTGTCTGACATCACATTGTTCAGCTGAATTTCTTTCTTTAGAAAAGTGTAAAAAAACAAACACACACAGAGAATAATGCATACATGAAAATAACAATATTTTGCTGAATATCTCTAATGATGATATTAAAATTTTCATGAATTAACCAAAAAAGATTGAGATTGGGGAATCGGTTAAACTTAGTCAAGGTTGGAATGTTAAATGATAATCCAGCAAAAGTAATCACAAAAAAACCTTTTTGATGTCTCTCCAAGGATATTATTGATAGACTACTGTGTTTCTATTGTATTTGGCTTAAATGCATGCCTGGTTTTGACATGTCGAAATTTTGTTTTATTCAGTTGACTTATTATTGTATGGGCAGTGGGGTGTTCTATTCATGGGGTAGTAGAGATATACAATACATGTCTATTTTGTCAATATAGTGCCTTCATAGAGAAGTAAAACATCTACATACCTTGTCAATTTACAGTGTAGGCCTATAGAGATATAAAATGTGTGTGTACGTGTACTGTATGGACCTTGTCGGTTTATTCTAGAAAATTGTTTTACCTATATTTTAATTTGTACACTGACCACTCTTAATTGATTTGATTATGTGAATTTATGCCTATTGACCAGACCACATGTCAAAAGTAATAAGCCAATGTGACAATGAAAATATAAAGATAAAATGTGAAATAATTTTCGGAATACCAGCCCTGGTTTGAATAGGGAATGATTTTATAATTTAATCGAATTTGTATCTTCACAACGCATATTCTAATGTGTGAATTGGGATGACAAAATGAAAATGTGAGGGTACCAACTTATTGAAATTTGATGTACCTATACTGGTACTCTTGTCGTACATGTGCGTTATTAAACATAATACATGTAAAGCTGATGAGCTAATGAGAGTTATAGTGCAGATGAACTGTGAGGGATAGCTTGTATCACCATGGCAACATAGCTGGGGTCTGCTAGTTAGCCAATAAAACCCTATGGGTGTTAAGAATGAATTGTGAGCTGGGGTTATTATTGAAGAGACATCATGGGTGTGTAAATTGTCATCGAGATGATACTTTTTGTAGTTGGCTTTATATGTGCCTTTAACATGGAAATCCTATAGGCCTAGACCTTCTACACCTGTTGCATATCAAGATATTCCTATTTTGGGCAAATATATATATCAATTGATTATTTTTCTTTAATGTACAGTGTACATGTATTTAGCCAGACATTTGAAAAGCTAAGAAAAGGACTAGAATATTCTGTTTGCTAGGCCTATACAGTGAGTCCAAAGAATCTGTTGTGTTGATGGCTTGTTGAATTTTTCAAAATGACTGGTCCAAAGGTTGTTAATTATTACTCAGCAAAGTGATAATGGTTGGACATTTCCATTCAATTGGAAATACTGAGTTATTTTAGGCTCACACACAATATTGTAAAGAGAAAGGAAAAGTAAATAAAGTCTGATCATGTGGGAGATTCAATTCATTTGGGTCTTGTCATGATAATAAAATCTGATCTAGTTTTGAAATTTCGGTATGAGCACAATGATGATGCTCTCAAATATTCTTAAAATAATCACTTCATGTGAACAGGAAGGAGATACTATTATATTTGAAAAAAAGATTCTTTTCAACATTTTTTAAAAAGAGATTTCCTTTTAACTTTGTATCAATATCTCTTTGCAAGAATTGACCTATTGGCCCATATTCTGAAGTCTTTTTCTTTAAAGTAAAAACCATTTTCCAAATCTGCTACAATTATGGGAAGCCAACAAATGTCAAAATTAATTTTGTACATGTATGCTTCTTTTGTTGACTGGTGTTCTTTAGTCCATACCAATTCTTTTATGGTGATGTAAATTATTGTATTCACCTTTTCCCATATATTTGTACTGAATGGAATCACATAAATGACCCTATGGTCTATTAAACCAGAGTCCAGAATATTGGCAGTTTGGTTCAAACCATGGTCGTGTATAAAATCGGTGACTGCCTTTAACAATACACATGTAACAGTGCATCTATGGCCGTGTTTATGCTTCCACTTTTAAGGCCAGAATCAGCGTTTCCAAACGTGATTAGTCCAAAACACGGTTGCATCCATGCTTACTTTCATTTAAACGCTGTTTAAATGGAAGCATAAACACACCCTATGTATAAACCTATTAGTGTTGTATCACCTGTAATTGTTTCTTTTTAATGAGAGGTTTCTTATCTTAATTTGAAGTTTACACATTATTATCTTCAAACATTAATTCAAAGAATGCTAATAATCAAACTTTTCAGATACTGACTACTCTCTTGAAATAGGGTGACATTGATTGTATTTACACAGTTTCACTTTTGAAAATTGATTATTCTACATGTATTTCTTTTTTTCTTTACAGAGCCAGCAAAAATCAACATATGGGAATTCAATGGAATTCAGCGCTTAGATTTGAACCGGCAATGTTAGATTTTGGTGAACAGTAAGTACCAATATAACTAAAGTAAATTTTGATTTTAGTTAAATATACTGTATGTCTCAAATTATGCTAAAATTGTCACTTTAAGGTTTGTAAAACATTCAAGGACATTTTTGTAATAAATGTAAGGAAATTCAATTAAGTAAAGATAAAAGCCTTTTAAAACTGTGTTACAATATTCTGTGACAGTTAAATTTACATAAATTTTGCAACTAAACAACTAATAATTACTTCCTAATGTGCTTGCATACAAAGTGAAAAAAAAAACAAAAAAACTCCATCATAAAAATTGTAAAAATATCTGTGTATTTCTTGACTTGAAGCCAAATTATGTTCATTATCAAATATATGGGCGTGTGCATGTACAGTAGTGTCATATAATTACCCATCCCCTGACAATACAAGAGATAGAACATCTCTTCCTTCATATGAGGATATTGATAATGAAACTTTAATTGACTTCATTCTACCCTGGATACTACATCCCTGGGAACTTGGGAGATTAACCATAACTGAGCTCTATGGTTAATCATATTTTATTTTTTTTCTACATTTCCGGTTCACAATTTCACAAGAATATGAAGAAAACAACTTCAAATGTTGTCAGACTCTGTCAAGGGTTGTATTTCATCCAGTAGTTATGAGCAAATCCTGTCTTAGGTTATGTTACATGCCTATCATATTTTGTATGATCTGCCTAATTCATTTTGATAAAGAGACAAAATTAAAATGCGATGCAATAGGGACTACTTTGTACATTTTTGGTTTGTTTGTACATTAGAAACATGCATAATGCTGAAAATCACAAAGAGGAGAAATTATCTTTTAAAAGCCTAATAGACTTGCCTAGTTGCCTTACTGAGAAAAAATTGTATGAAGAGGAAGTTTCGTGGTTGATATTTTAGTAATGAAAGTGTATTTGAGTTACTATGGTACCTGCATCGCTTTTATACCAATATCTTATGAATAAACCATCATCAGCTCGCATAGTGGTCTCATCAGTGCATGAAAGGTAGCATTAAAGCCTCGCTTCATATACTCTGTACTTTATGTCTGGGGTAGAGTCAGAGTTGTAGACCTGTATTTAAAGCTGAAGTGAGAGCCGAGCATTGATAATTGCAACGTGTACATGCATATTGTATCCCCCACCAATGAATGGTACGTTTCATTCCAAGGTAGATTCACCATTGCATTACGAAATGCTTACAGTATTATTGCAGTGTTGACGGCCACTTATACACAATAATGATATTGTAGATTTCACCTTGATAAGGTCATTTTTTTTTCAAATTGACAGGCAATACATGCACTTACCAAATAATCTAATACCACTCCTTTTTTTGAGTGTCATTAAAATTGATGCTTCAGTTACACTGGTGAAACGAGATTTGACAGACAAAAACTATAATTACAATGTACATTATAACCAAGGACATACCATCAGCCCATTTGGAGTTGTTTTCCTTGGTGTAAATGGCATTATGTTGTTACCGTGCTCAGGAATTGTATGCACTTCTGTAAATGCTCTTCTGTGGTCCCATCCACACTTCATCGTTAAATAAGACATTACAAATTAAGAAGAATATTTTATTTTAAAAATCATACAATTGAAACCTAATATAGAAAACTATTCAAATACTACAGTTCTTATGTGGTTAATTTGTGTGGGTGTGCATTGTGTATAGGATACTACTTGAACTCTGATAATTGCTCTCCAGCATGACAGGCAATCGAGGGATAATGAGCTCTTTATTTTGTTCCAGTTGAATACTGCCCATAATTTATGGTGGAGATAGAGCATAGAGGGATAAAGAGAGAAATTATGAGATAAAGTCCATTTTAAAACTATAATAACACAAATACTTTGATAGTATAGAGTGTTGTGTATGTAGGTTTTCTTTCAAATTATCAGTTTTGCAGATACATGTATTGCCCAAGGGTATTTTAACCTTTAGCAATCCAATGTACATGTATGTAGCACTGATCATTTTTAAGACATGTCATCAGCTATAGACTTTAATATGATATTATAAGACACATTCCACTGTACTTGTCTTCCTCAACACGTACATATGCTTTTTGGTATTTTTTTAGTACTAAACTAGTTAACTTTAGAACAAGGAAGCTTCACCAGAAATTGGCAGATTCTGTTTAGTAATCTTGTTTATAAGTGGGTTTCATCAGGAAAGTACTTAGCCCGGGAAAAAGACAGAAAACCAGTTTCGATGATTGAATATAAAATGAAAGCAGGCCTACTTCGTGATTTTTACAAGAAGTCTGCCTTTCTGCAGCCTTCTGTCATACATGTAGTGAGCTCTTTGAGTGTTAATTGATTGCAAAATTAGTTTTAAAACATAAATGAGAAAAACAATTTTACATGTACATGTATGTGTACATGTAGATTTTCCGATGTTTTTGCAAGGACTATTATATCTTCACCCTTTAATTGAAAAGTCTCTTTTGAAACTGTGAATGTGTTATCTTTGTGGGTTGATACATGAGTCAAACGAAAACATGAAAGAAGAGATGAATATTGACAGACCAAACATGCAGTCATGTATGACTAGTCATCTTTTGACTAGAGGAGACTGAATAAACAATGAGGAAATCCCAGGAAATGTCTAGTAAGAACTGAAGATGAGCTCTAAATGGTTTTGAAAGTGCTTCTGTATACCGGTATGGGTGTGGAAGGGAGGAACTCTAAGTACAAGTTTTTGTGAATTATGGGACTGATAACTTCAGAAAATTGAAACTAAATTACCATTTTTCTGACCAATTAAATATTTTACATGTATCTCGAATAACAGCATTTTAAATGTATGGATACAGTATCGTAAACATGATCAGGGAGCTTTTCCCAAGAACAAATAATGATTTCCACTATTTATTGTTGCATGCATCTGATTTGATGAGAGCAAACCAGTCGGTGAAAAGAACTATAAACTTTTCTTGAAAAGCTACCCTGATGTCAACATCGTCTTTTAAAATTTGTATCTTGTATTAAAGAAGAACAAACACAAAATATAACTATTAACTATTCAAACTACCCCAAAAAATGATATTCTACTGTTTGTATGAGCTGATATTGTGATGATATTCATGAGTGATTCATATATTGAGTTCAGCACATACATTGTAGTATCAAAGTGGTTATTTTGAATAAGAGATGCTTGATTTGCAAATGTTCTAAATTAAAACCACATCTAAAATTTCAACTGTTTTCAATAATTGATGTATGTTTTTCTTTTATTTTTCAGTGCGGTGGGCATGCCAGAAATAAGAACAGTTAGGGTATTTAACCCACATCATGAAAACATGTTGCGAATGCTTTCCATCTCAGGAACAACACCGCACTTTCATTGTTCATTTTTTCAAGAAAAGGTAAGAACAAAGATTTTGATATTATGAAGTCAAAACTTAACTATCTCATTACCCCAGCTATGCTTGGCTACCGATTCCTGTGCTCAGCAGGATTACCTCCTGCTGGTAATCATGTACCTCACCTGGGTTGAGTGCAGCACATTGTGGATCATTTTCTTGCTGTAGGGAATCACGCCATGGCTGGGATTCGAACCCACAATCCTCTTGTGAAGTCCAGAGACTAGAACGTCCACTGGGCCACAGCACTCCACAATGAATGTCAATGTCTATCGCATACACTTTTCTGTAGAGAGTTCAAGGGAGCATACATGTATATATGAAACAAATGGTGACTTGCACCGAATGTTGTTATAAGCTACCAAAATCCTTGCCTCTCATTGGCTCAGAGCAAAATTGTCAGATGAAAATCACTATTTTTGTCCTGAAATACTATTGTATTCAAGGATGCTTTCCCTGTTTCGTTTGTGTACATGTATATGATACATAATTTACCATCTTTTCTTTATTAACTTTTTTTTTGGGGGGGGGAGGAACTAGTCGTAAGTTTACTTTACTTTGTCAAAGAGGCTTTTAAGACTAAGTTTTATTTTGAATTTGGGAAAGGTCATAGTTCTTATGTTGTCTACTAGTCTGAGCTATGATCTGATATGGTTTGTTGCTCTCTTGAATCTAAAAACAAAACATAGCATGATGCCTTGGACACTGTCCTGGATAACTTCCCTATAGGGTAGGTGCTTCATAGTGATGTAATTTGACCTGGTTGAAGGATGATTCTATTCATATCTTATGATCAGGTGAAAACTTCCTAAATGCATTTTCTTGTTTGACTCATGCATCTTAGCTTGACGAGAATGAGAAGTGATACATAGTTAATTCAACCTAGCAGGACTATGCGTGTAGTTTAATTTATGCTATGTTATCTAGGTCTGGGACCATGCCAAGTCACCACTTTATAAACAGACCAGAAAGGTAGTGTTTACATGTTATAGTAGGATCTCTGTCTAATTTCAGATGCATGTCGCTTGCTATCCGTAATAGGTTGAGGAAGTAGATTTTAATCCGGAAGTTGGCTTCTCTTCCCTTGATTCTCCCCCCCCCCCCCGCAGCCATGAACCCGTAAAGGATCTAAAGTAGAACTATACAGAGGTCGAGAAAAGAGGTTTCCTTTTCGAGTCATGTCAAACTCAAATAGGAAATGGGAAACTTGCTGATCATGCGATGCAAATAAACATTCATAACACGAGTGAATTATGTTGCAATAAATTGGGAACTTAAACATTTCTAGGTCCTTTTCAACACAAAGATTTTCAATCAGTAGCTTAATTGCAATAACCAATATGGATCGTTGTTGTATGCGAGTTTTGTTCTAAACACTGACGAGGAACACAATCATGAATATTATGATTCATACAGTAGAGGTATTACTGTTAGGCCCCCATTCCACGACCAGGGCTCCGTAACACAAAGATTAGCGATCAATCGCTAAATGAACTGACCAATCAGTATCAATGTTACATGCGTATTTGGATTAAAATACTGACCAGGGACCAATCAGTGCGCTTCTTTCATATTTGCAATCCATCCCAAACCTTTGTGTTACGGAGCCCAGGCCTGTGAAATCTCCGCTATTTAGCGGAAATCCGCTATTTTCATTTTTAAGACCGATTTCAATTTCCGCTTTTTTCCTGTGTTCCATTTCTGTTTTTTCTTAATCAAAATTCCGCTATTTTATCCAAAACGGCTGGAAAACAAGTCTAGGTAAATGGATGCGAGCAGAATGTGTGTGTTGTGAATATACACGTTACGGGGCCTTGTATTTTTTTGCCTTCGCGAAGTTTCGAATTTTTAGTATAAAATATATGTAACTCTATGAAACTGCTGCGGATCACACCGTGCACCGTTGCCGTTGTTGGCATACAAGCGCAAAGCAGCGGCTCAAATCGCGATATTTTGCGACTGGTAAATACGTCTGTAATGATGATGACGTCATCCAAGATGGCAACTTTCGTTGACCAACGAAAGGATCGAAGATGACGATGTTTCGATCATTATGTCAAAGGAATTAGCAGTATCTGCGGTCTAAGGTACGATATTTCTGAATTTTGAACATTTTTTCGTAAATATGGATGTGATTTCTTTTTCATAATGTGACATTTTATGTGCAAAAAAAAAACGATCGGAAAATCGGGTTTCCACTGTTAGATCTAACGTTACTGCTAAAATATGTTGTCTGTACGTACGGGCATCCAAGCTCTTCAGTTTATGTATTGGTGAGTGAGCCAAAACAAAATACATGTACAGAGACTGAAGCTTTTGGTCTATAATACACCGTGAATCGTGATGGGCAAATGCAGCGGCTTGGTGATAGTAATTAGTAAGGTAAATTTTCAGATTTTTCCGCTATTTTTTTGAAACCCCACTCACAGGCCTGCACGACAAGGAACCATTCAGTGTGTTCTTTCATCACAAAGCTTTTGTACCAGGGCCGTGACACAAATGCCATCGTTAAGATTTGAACCCAAGACTTATAGTCAGGTGCCTTTAATTGACCACTTAGTCATGACACTGACACCTTCATCTTCAGTTGGTCACTGAGATGTGTTTATTGGTTTATATCAAGTTAAGAAAACCTCGTACATACATGTACATGTATTGCATGAACTTCAACAAGTCCCTCATCTCCCATTGCTCTTTGTATCATGTGGCTAAAGTTCACTGGAATTCTTTGATAATGTTTTTTTTTTATTACTGTCTGTCAATATGTCTGTCAAAGTACTCGATTTAAATCGACATGCATGGGTGTGCAAAGTCCAGTTCTATAAAAAGATTTTGATTGTTTTATTGTGGAATACAAAGATAATTTTATTACACTATCTACAAATATATTTTAAAATTATAAATCATTTGAATCAGCATAAATCTTGTTTAAGAAGTATGATAAACTATGATTCAATAAAGTTTCATTTCAAGTGTTTGAGCCACAACACTTCTTATTGAATTCTTGAATTTCTTTAATATTTAATGATCATAGATAATACGCCCGAGTGCAATAGAAACATCTGTTATTGGACAGACAATACTTAGTCCTTCATATGTGACCATGTGTGATAAATCTCAATGTTATCAATTGTTGACCTACATGAATATAGCTTAACTACATCTCAAGGTAACAAAGGATAAATCGTTTTCACGATCAGTTCCCTTTTATCTATTTACAAGAGGGGCAGAGGACGAAAATGTTTAAAATCTGAATGGGATTTTACAGTGTGTCTCAGAAAAAGAAACTTTTGAAATGTTTAAAAGCTTAATGGGAATTTACAGCGTGTCTCAGAACAAAAGGAAACTTGGAACTCGGGCAATACCATGGGCAAATTATATATTTAATTTACAGATTACAGTGTACAATATGTTATCATCAACATTTTTTTTCTCCTTTATAGAAGATACATATACCTAGAAAAAGGATAAGTTCACTCAGATGACCAATAACAGTTTAAAATTACAATGTCAAAATCAAGTTGCACAGACACTTTGATCAAAATTTGTTTAGGACAGGGAAAACATGCACAAGAAAGGGATGGATTGCTCATCAGTATTAATTTTTATTTATTTTATCTTCATTCTATTTCTAAAGAGATGATGTTCTGTGCATATCGCTTTTGACAGGCCACAGTCATGTCTTAAATTTCTATTGCATTCACCAAGAATGGGGTTAGAAATCAGGAAAGAATTTTTTTCTCAGAAAATTAATTTGTGTTTGATTTGTAATTAAAAATGTTTGATGATTTTGTTAACTATCTCTGAAGACGGGTTTCATTTTTTCTTGGACACATTGTATATTGATGTTTGAAAACAATCTACTAGTGTTATGGAAGGGCATTTATCCATAAATAAATAATCTACCAATCTTAGCGGTAGTACATGTTGATCAGCTCAGAGCCAGGGAAGATAGTATGCATATTTCATTAGTGCAGGCAGTTGCGCGTAATAACAGAATGGTATTCAACACCCGTTAAATCAGGAGAATTAGCCTGCAATGCCATGAGGGAGTGCTTCGTGCAGAGCTCTGCCTAAAAGTCCAGATTGGACCTTGTTGTTTGGAAGTGCCCTTTCCCAAAAGCTAACATAGAGGGCACATGTCTCCCAATCTCTAATCAGCGACAATCCACTCATCTTCGCTAGTCCAGATTGGACCTTGTTGTTTGGAAGTGCCCTTTCCCAAAAGCTAACATAGAGGGCACATGTCTCCCAATCTCTAATCAGCGACAATCCACTCTTCTTCGCTCCCCACCAAGGTCCAGTACAAAACTTTGCTGCATCAGAAAAGCTAAGCGTCAATCAAACAAGTTACACGGTAGGGGGTCAGGTGCCCTAGTCTCACACACCAAACAAGACACATTTTTACCCAAACAACTTCACCTCAAACAGGATGAAAAATGCAAAGTTGTGTGTTTTTTTACACTGTAATCATAAGACTTCGTGTTCATGCACTTAAGAAATATCTATTCAGCGCCTAATTTCTCCCTCGCCAAAAGATTCCTCCCATGAACCAAGTATTAAAGTTTGAATAAGTAGACTACACCAGTTGCAAGGAGACACCAGCTGGTAAACGTCTCTGGCTCAGGCAGTAATCAAGAGATGCTGACCCCCTCCCCCATCGTGGTCAATGGGCAGTGGAGGGTCAGGGGAAACCAGACCAGTGGCCTACAGGTACGACTAGTCTCTTGTACCAAACTTTTGCTTCCACTCAAATACAAGTTTACCCCCAAGGACGATGAAAATACACAGATGTGACCGATGTTCTTCAGAATGGACATATACCGCCATGATTATTTGATATTCAAATTTTGTTCTATTGAAATGTTCTCTTACCCAATGATTTCATCCCTTGAATAAGTATTACAGTTTATATGACTAGACTACAAAAACCAGGACCCTGTGGCTTCCATGAAATGACCTCCTGACCTCCATGATAAGGGGCAGTCAATAGTTTTTGGAGCTATTAATAGCTCATGGTTTGGACGTGGTTTGTTATGCAGTGTTTGCAGTGTATTCCATACTACGGACATCCAGCTAGTTGCTATAATTATATAATAACATTCATAAAAGATCCTAGACATGGTTTCAAAAGAAAGTTTTAAAAACATTGTATAACATTAATGAAACAATATTTCCCTTATGTTAAACATGCAATAAACCTTATTTTTAATATGCCAAGCAGATATATTTTCCTAAATGGTATTTAAATATCTTTACCTATACTAGACATTAAAAAAACATTAAGACACAAAATGATATTTTTCTAACGATTTTATAATGTTACATAATTAATATGATTTTTTTTTAAAAACGTTCGATGTTATAACCATGATATGATGATAAAAAAGTCATGTTTGTTTTCAAAATATTTCGACAATTTTTTTTTCATAATATTGTTCTGATTTTTTGATAGGAACACAATAACATTTTATTTTTATTGACATCTACATGTACCTTAATTGGATGTAAAATAGCATTTTCAAAAATGTTGTTAGAATATTACTAAACTTGAATTGAATTCTTGAAGAGTATTTTTGAAGTGTTTTCCAAAAAGTGTTTTTCAAAAATATATTAGAAACATCCTGAAGATTTTAACATAAATTGTCATTTTGAGAAACAAATTAAAACAGATATCGAGTTTATAATGTTAATACATGTACGTACATTGGATGTGATAATGAATGTTATGAAAATATGTTAGATGAGCTTTTGCCGTGGCTGTCGTCCGTCCACAATTTCAAAATGCTTCTTCGCCATTTCAAGTCCGCCGATTTCAATATTGTTTGCTTTATATTATTATGATAGCACTAGGTGGGGGATTCAAAATGTCTACACAGAATTTTGAAACTCATTTAATATGCTAATTTATGCGCATTTTTCAAAATTCACAAAAAATGCATTCTTCTTTATTTCTGTTGACCAATTTTGAATTTTTGCTTCCATCTGGTAGAGCTTCATGAAGGTCACCAAACTTCTACACAGAATTTTGAAGTTTGGAGTAGAAAATTATCTATGCTAAGTGCGAAATTCAATCATAAATCACAGAAAAGAAAATTAGTTATGCCAATTTATGCGAAATTTATTCATAAATCACAGGAAATGCCTCTTCTTCTTTATTTGTTGACCGATTTTGATTTTTTCCATCTGGTAGAGATACATGAGGTTCACTAAACTTATAGGCTACATCATTTGTTGATCAATTTTAATTTGCTTTATATGATCACTTTAGGTGGTGATACAAAATTTCAACACAGAATTTTGAAACTCATTAAATATGCAAATTTATATATTTTCAAAACTCACAAAAAATATGCATTCATTTGTTGAATGTTTTAAAAATGAATCAGAAACATCCTAATTTTGACAATTTTATGATATGATTTTTAAAGGACAAGTCCACCCCAGAAAATTGTTGATTTTTAATAGCGAAAAACTCTAACAAGCACAACGGTGAAAATGTCATCAAAATCTGATAGTTACTAACTTTCCATTAGTTTTAACAAAAGAGATATATGCTCAACTCGGACATGCAAATGAGAGAGTTTTATTGATGATGTCCCTCACTCACCATTTTTGTATTACATGTATATTGTTTGAATTATAAAATATATGTCAATTTTATTTAACAGATTTGACAATAAGGACCGAGTAGATCGAACCAATTGTTAAGTCAATGGTAATACCATATGTTCAGGGAGGAACAAAACTTTGTTTCACAAGACAACAGGGATATAATTGGAATATTTAATATTTCATATAATAAAATACAAAGTTGAGTGATGTCATCAGTCCCCTCATTTGCATACCGTCCAGGATGTGAATAAAACTGTTTTATGAACATTGTAAAGCGAGATTTAAAAATGTCTTTCTTATTGTGCATCTGATTTTGATTTAATTTTCCAGTATTCTTATTTTTTTCTCATTTTATTCAAATCAACTTTTTATGGGGCGGACTTGTCCTTTAAGCAACAGATAATTATCATGCAATGGGTGTCGAAACAGAAAACTTTCTCACAAAATTATGATAATACATTTTTTTTTTTCAAATAACAACATTTTGAAAAAAAAAGGTTTTCCTGAAGTGCGAATGAATGTACAACACACATTACTATACACAAAACTATAATGAGACATGTCTTCTAATTCATAGACATCACCATTAATGTTAAATCATATATTATATCTATAATTGCACTGCACTTTCCGCCATCATCTGGTGTTTACCAATGCGAAATGATGCTGATATTTTTTTCGAGTTATACCATATTTTTGACTTCTATTAAATGTAACATGACAAAGCTTGCGTGCGCTTGCGAAATCTTTTCTATCCAATGAACGCCCTTATATTTCTCTATTCTTAAATTTAAAGGTAATATCTACTGAAAATAATAAAAGAAAACATTTTTTGATGTGATAGAATAATTTTGATTGGCACATATACTTTTTTATATGAGAGCGCCGCTAAAACCACACAATTGTGACGATGGTACAACGTTGGAATGTAGTTTGTTCCTGGGTTGTTAGATAAATTACGTTATGCCAACGTTGGGAAAACATTCAACATTGGGAAAACGTTTGGCCATCTGGACATATTCATTAACTAGAGAATGACCAAAATTTCAGCTTATATAATATACGTGATTATGTTTACTTACCTGTTTAAAGTTTCACAAATGGAGCCTGATTAACATATAATTTTCAAGGTAATATATGGAAAATGTTATTCTGCCAGGTATCGGAAAGTTGTCTCATATAGGAATCAACAGGTTTTAGTGGATAGGTGAAGATATAGAATGATATTAGGTTTAAGATTAGGATAGGATTAGAATGGGATAGAATATTTTATCAGTGGGATAAAGTCGGGTGAACCACCTTGAAAGTACATTAAACTTTTGAAAACATTCACTTGCAACACTAGATGATACCATTGCAACACTTTCTTAACATTTTTACAATACTAAACATTAACAACGATTATATTTTCCAATTTTGTTTCAAATTATATCAAAATGTATGGTTGCAGACATTAGTATTAGAATATGTTTACAATGTTTTTTGTGTCGCTGTTTAAAGTTAGGAAAATGTATTAAAGCAATACGAAAACCATTTATGTACCTTTTCATATTATCCATACAACATTTTAATGATATTTTTTGTCTTTGCAAGTTTTAGGAACTTAATTGATGAATCAATTTTCAGAATGACATGCATGTGCACACGATGTATTTCAAATCATTTTTTTTTCAATAAAAATAATGCATATCAAACCAGGGACACGTCCCTGATCAAACTAATTGGGGCAGATATCGAATTTTCCAAATAGAGGGACACTTTCTTGCTAAAAAAAGTATTCACTTAAAAATTGAGGTCATCTTCTTGTTCCAACAAGCAAAATAATATTAGGCCAAGTAAAAAAAGAAAGTAGTGGATCGGCTTGTTTTTCGAAAGCAGTGATGAGTGAGGTCCTTAAACTATTTGCTATCTTATTATAAAAAAAAACGAGGAGATATTTTCTCGGCCCGTTTTTTACATCGTTGATGAGGGAGGTCCGTACTATTTACTTTTTTGTTGCTATTTTTTAATCAAATGATTGTCAGACCATGTCAGACTCCATTTAGGTGACCAATGCATGTTCAATATTAAAAAGTAAAAACATATAATATAATATACATATATACATGCATATAATAATAAACACAAAGTCACAAGGCTGACTGGAGGTTCATCAAAGGATAGAATTCCCGAAGTGTATATATATATATATATATATATATATATATATATTGCGTTACATGGTGATTTTTGCTTTCGCGATGCACTTTCAACTTTAAAAAAATTTATCTGACAAAGAATACACCCGATGATAGCAAAAGTATACATTTTCTGAAAGGAAATTGCACAAGAAATCCAAAATCTGCACTCAAAAATAGCATTAGGTATAACAGTGTGTAAGGCGACAGTTTTACATGGACTTGAATAGGAAAATTCTGATATATTTTTAATCTCATGGTTTTTGTCATAAAATTTTGTGTAGTCCCCCATGACAAAAATAATGCTATATTATGACAGATCACATTCAGACCTTTCTAACAATATATAATTGTGGAGGGTTCATGTTTAATTAATGATCTGAAAATTGACCCCGACTTTAGCCCCCCAAAATCATGCGTTTCAGGAATCGTATACTATATATCAGGCGTTATGTATAATGCTTGCAATACCAACATTTGTTGGGTTTTCTTTGCCTTGTACATCAGAATTTATAAGTTATTAACATTATAAAAGGAATTGATGGTACATGTAGGTACATTAACAATTCAAAGGAAAAGTAACAATTGAAATGTAAGCTACATGTACACAATTTGCTTACCGAGGCTCTTATTACAATGATCCGCCAAGTGATGATGACATGCAAGAGACAATGTCTATAGGTTCAGGAGTAAAGACTGAAACAAGTTTGCAGATGCTGTATGTACAAACATGCATAAATTTATATGACTACTGCAGCTTCATGAAAGAAGTTTCTAAAGTGCAATTGCACACATTATATCCACATAGTCTGTGTTTGATTGTTTAAAGCCATGGCGGGTTTTGATGAGTTCAAAGCCAAAATATAGTATGCAGTCCTTTGGTATGATAGCATTTAAGGTAGGCTATGTCCATTTGACCATTTCACACAGACACTTATTAATGTCAATGTGTGTATTTAGTGAAATATGTATACATGAATGTGTAATAATACATCAGTCAAGATGCTAAACCTTCTAAAATTTGGAACACATTTTCTGGATGTTTAAAGTTCATTGACCTTTTTCAGTTAATAATTTGGATGATTTGCCTTAATACTTAGCAGTATTTTCATCCCCTCAGAATTGAAGGAAGTGTTTTTTTTTGTAATAGTGCTAACAATGTGTCAATCTGGAAGAAATGTCAAAATTAAGACATTGCAAATTTATCAGATTTTTATGTTTCAACCTTATCACACAGGTCTATGACATGGTCAAATCTATATTTCAATCATTAGAAAGTAAAGTAGAGTATGTTAGCTTTAATTTGATACTAAGTTTGTAGGTTTAGGCCAAGTTTTGACAAAAATATTGATGTTTTCCCAAAATTTGCACAAAAAATGCGTTTTCCCAGTACAGGCGGCGCCGCTTCCGGCACCACCCCTCATCACCTCTGGTGTCCTGACTAAGTTCTATAAAGTCTACAGCAATGAAACTTTCCAGGCTATTGCCTTATTAATTCAGCTTTAAAATGATACTAAATTTGTTGGAATAGCCTCTATGCTTTTGAAAATAATTAAGAATTACTATAGCACGTAGCCAAAATATGTAACAGCACCACTCTTTTTTTTTTGGGGGGGGCGACCTCATGACGCATGACCGTATATATATATATATATATATATATATATATATGTGGCCCAGTGGATTAGTCTCCAGACTCTGTTCAAACAGAGGATTGTGGGTTCGAATCCCAACCATGGCGTAATTTCCTTCAGCAAGAAATTGATCCACAATGTGCTGCACTCAACTCAGGTGAGGTAAATGGGTACCTAGCAGGAAATTATTCCTTGAAACGCAGCGCGCGTATAATAGCTGCACTGCTAAAGCCAGGGTAATTATGCTGCATATACTGTAGAGCGCTTAGAGACTTCTGACACAGTAAGTGTTAAGCGCTATATAAGCAAGTATAATTATTAATGTCAAGTGAATGATTTAAACATTATTCTACATTACATATGTAACGGTAAAAAATACTTGGGGGAGGGGGCATTTTAGAAGAAAACACAATTAGAGCCGTTTTTATTACCATGGAGACATGTTCAGTTTTCCAGTGAATCTCTTTTTCAGCTCAGGGCATGGTTTCGCAATTAATTGTATATTCGTTTAATAATGTGTAATTCAATCACAATTCATTTTCCTTCATTGATATCACTTATTAAATGATTACTGAATGCACTGTTGATAGTTAGATCTAGTTGCTAACTTATACAATTTTCCATCAAATTGAATAGCTCAAGGAAGGATGAAGTTTATCAAATTTGAACAGAATTGGTAGTTGCTGGAATTATTTATATCATTTTCGATCTCTTGATGATGAAAAAACTTACTTGATTTGGTCCATCACTACGTCTACTCACCATTCCGTTTGTGACCATTTTGTGTCACATCGGTCTAATATAATAATTGCTTGATTTCCACTTTATTTTCATTCATTTTGCACAACACTTAGTCTAATTAGACCAAATGGTAAATGGACTAAATGGCTATTGGCCAACTGGTTATTAGACGGAATGACATCAAACTAGACCATGTGGTGAGAGGACGTATTGATGGTAGACCAAATAGAAAGTTGGCAAATGGACGAATTGGCATTTAGATGAATGAGAAATACTATAGGACTCCAATTATGGAGTCCATACATTCAGTGCATGTATGAATTACATTACACTGACTGCCCCTTATCATGGAGGTCAGGAGGTCATTTCATGGAAGCCACAGGGTCCTGGTTTTTGTAGTCTAGTCATATAAACTGTAATACTTTTTCAAGGGACGAAATCATTGGGTAAGAGAACATTTCAATAGAACAAAATTTGAATATCAAATAATCATGGCGGTATATGTCCATTCTGAAGAACATCGGTCACATCTGTGTATTTTCATCGTCCTTGGGGGTAAACTTGTATTTGAGTGGAAGCAAAAGTTTGGTACAAGAGACTAGTCGTACCTGTAGGCTACTGGTCTGGTTTCCCCTGACCCTCCACTGCCCATTGACCACGATGGGGGAGGGGGTCAGCATCTCTTGATTACTGCCTGAGCCAGAGACGTTTACCAGCTGGTGTCTCCTTGCAACTGGTGTAGTCTACTTATTCAAACTTTACTTGGTTCATGGGTGGAATCTTTTGGCGAGGGAGAAATTAGGCGCTGAATAGATATTTCTTAAGTGCATGAACACGAAGTCTTATGATTACAGTGTAAAAAAACACACAACTTTGCATTTTTCATCCTGTTTGAGGTGAAGTTGTTTGGGTAAAAATGTGTCTTGTTTGGTGTGTGAGACTAGGGCACCTGACCCCCTACCGTGTAACTTGTTTGATTGACGCTTAGCTTTTCTGATGCAGCAAAGTTTTGTACTGGACCTTGGTGGGGAGCGAAGATGAGTGGATTGTCGCTGATTAGAGATTGGGAGACATGTGCCCTCTATGTTAGCTTTTGGGAAAGGGCACTTCCAAACAACAAGGTCCAATCTGGACTAATCTCTGCCTAAAAGCAGACTTGAGGGGAAAGAAACTAATAATCTGATTGTTATGTATGATTCATACTACAGCTCTCCCCTCTTGTTTGTTGTGTGACTAGAATTCATAGAGTAGACTTTGTACTTTATTGAGAACTATTCGTGCAAATCAAAATATATCTGAATTTGTTGGTGTGTGTGTGTAACTGTGCATACATGGGGGTGTGTGTCTACACGAGTGTGGGCAAACGTGGGGCAGTGTGTTTTGTTTGCGTGAGCGTTAAAACCCGCTTGCTCTATGTTGAAACCACTGTGTGTTTACATGTATTGTTTGGAGGTATGGAGAAAATTTGGATGGTTTCAGCAATTTTTACAAGGGTTTTGTAATGAAGAAACGTTCTCAAAAATCCTATAAATCATGGAAATACAGTAGGTTTTTAGCAATAATGAAATATGTTGCAATAGGCCCTTTTATGGCTTTCAATAGAATTGACATTTTGCAATAGTATAGTGTATGGAGGTCTATCAAGGGCATTTTGTTTTCTTCTGATCTTCAACTTTTTCCCATTTTGAAATCTTTTCTCAACCAGTCACTTCTGTATCAATCCATCGTGACACAGGCTTTGTGTTTACTCTAGTCCTTAGTTACACGTTTCTCTTTTAAAGTCATAACCTTGATACAAAGTAGTTTGTCTTCCTAAAAAGGAAGAATGGTTGTTTAGATAATGTGAGTTGATTTGAATTGAATTCTATTGACTGGATGTCAATGGATATATACAGTCTTTGATTCAGAGAAGAGGAGGAAAAGGTTGATATAGTTGACAGAATTCGTCTAGGATAAATTAGCTTCCACTTCCTCTTCCTGTTCATTCTATTTGCTTTTAATTTCTGAGAATAGTAAATAAATGATAGTTAACCTTTTCTTAGAAAAAGTATTCCAGATCTCTTGCATGGTTATACATGTATATATTTATATTTTTTACTATTTTGATGGTTTGGTGGAATGATAATTATAAAGATTTTATCATGGAAATAAATGGGATGTAAAATATAAAAGTGATAACCAAATCAAATGTGCTGATGGAAGAAGCATCACCCCAGTACAAAGTTTTAGCTGTTTTTTTTTAAAGATTTTTTTTTCTTTTTGGGACAGTTTAAGTCTAGTTGATTATAGTACATGTAGTCATGCCTCATTTCTCAACTCATATTAACATTGACTCAGCATGACTAATGCCTTGCATGGGAAAAATACATGTGACAAAACTGCACATGCTGTACATGTTTAAGAAAATTGTACTTGTACATATGATGATTACCTACATTGCTTATAAATGAAAACTACATGTACTTATATTGTATCATGATCTCTGACACCGTTCTCACTGCCTTCCTAAAACAAGTTTAGTGGAAACTAGTTTGTTTGAATTGTACAGCAGCCACACAAACACATAAACAATGCATCAATTTTCTCCGCAAGTAATACATGTATGGACAGTCCTGTGAAGTCTCAAATTATACCATAGTCTGTTCTTTTGTCTTTTTCTTAGGTTTTACCACCAGATGGGAATACTACGTTTGATGTAGTCTTTTTAGCCAGATTGCCTGGAAATGTAGAAAACACAATTTTTATTCGCACAAGTGCTGGTACAACACCGTATCAGGTGAGAAAATAAAGAAAAATACAGTAAACTATCTCTTTTTTTATTATAAAAAGATTCCTAGATAAGATTAGGTCCTCAAAAGATTGAAATATGGAAGAACTGTCTCAGAGTGATTAAAGAAAGTTGATAAATGCTCATAAGAATTTGTCTTTAATATTTATGCTATTTCAAGAATTGAATTGGTACAACATTTTAACAAATGCATGTTGTTGTCAATGAAGAGTCAAGAGATAGAGTAGATGGCTGTTTGATCTTTTTAAATTTGCAAAGACATCTTTTTAAAAGCCATTGTTCATTGAATATATATTTTTAAAACCATTCATTTTTTCTGGGTGTTTGGCAAAGATGAAGATTGAAATATAGAGGAAACTGTCCCATAGTAATTGTTTAAGGTTAAATGCTCCTAAGAAGCTACATGTATTTCATGAGGTGTTGAATTGCTATAACAGTTGTGCAGTGTGAATAACAGAAGACGTCAGTTTGTTATATCTATTTTTGAAATCAATCATTAAATAACTATTTTAAAACCTTCATTGTCTCAGGTGTTTGGCACAGGTGTACCCAATCCATACCGATTGCGTCCGTTCTTGGGCGCAAGAGTCCCTCTCAACAGCAGCTTTTCACCTTTAATAAAAATGCACAACCCTTTTAGCTCAGGTCTCATGGTAAGTAATTGATTTATTTATGTTTTGGTTAATGCTTGGAATAATTTTGCTGACCCAATTTTATAAGTACTTTGGTTGTAAAGAGAAAAGCTGTCAACTACATTCTGTAAAGCCCTCTGTAGAATTTGCTACACAAAGATTTTGTTGCAGTATGCGAAAATTGTGAAGAAATACGTGATGCAATACAAGGAAAATTATTCCCTGAAATCCATAACAGTATTGGTCATTTTAACTTTATGACTGTGTATGTCCTCAGACTGATCTGGTGCAGATGATTTCAAATGAAATAAAATGTGCTATAACAGTGAAGTAATTGTGTTGTTTATTCTGCCAAACAGTTACACAGTGTCTGATATTAAATTTTTGTTCAATTTCAGATTTGGTATGCTTTAGTGAGGTTAGAATTGAAGGCATTTTATTTCTTCCATTCAGAGTAATCTTTTCTCCCATACACTTTATTTCCTTGATTAGATATAAGGAAATGTTACAAAATATGTCCTGTTTTGTTTATGAAAGTTTTAAATGAAGTATATCTGTTTTGTATCATTTTTTCACAGGTTACGGAAATGTACAGTAGTGGAGGAGACTTGCATCTTGAGTTACCATCAGGTTCACAGGAAGCACCCAGAAATCAGTGGGTAAGTTATCCAGGGTAGTAGGTCTTTTATCAAGAGTAGTAGGTAAGTCATTTCATCCAGGGTAGCAGGTAAGTCCTTAGATCCAGGGCAGTGGGTAAGTCCTTAGATCCAGGGTAGTGGATAAATCCTTAGATCCAGGGAAGCAGGTAAGTCCTTCGATTCAGGGTAGCAGGTAAGTCCTCAGATCCAGGGTAGTGGGTACGTCCTTAGATCCATGGTAGTGGATAAGTCCTTAGATCCAGGGTAGCAGGTAAGTCCTTCGATTCAGGGTAGCAGGTAAGTCCTCAGATCCAGGGTAGTGGGTAAGTCCTTAGATCCAGGGTAGCAGTTAAGTCCTTCGATTCAGGGTAGCAGGTAAGTCCTCAGATCCAGGGTAGTGGGTAAGTCCTTAGATCCAGGGTAGTGGGTAAGTCCTTAGATCCAGGGTAGCAGGTAAGTCCTTAGATTCAGGGTAGGAAGTAAGTCTTTAGATCCAGGGTAGTAAGTCCTATAGATCCAGGGTTGTGGGTAAGTCGTTTCATCCAGGGTAGTGAGTAAGCCCTTATATCCAGGGTAGTGGGTTAGTCCTTAGATCCAGGGTAGCAAGTAAGTCCTTAGATTTAGGCTAGTAGGTAAGTCATTAGATTTAGGGGAGTGAGTAAGTCCATAGATCCAGGGTAGTGGGTAAAGTATGATCCAAGGTAGTGAGTAATTCCTTTCATCCATAGTAGTGGTAAATTCTTCATCCAGGGTTGCAGATAAGTCCTTAGATCCAGTTCAGTGTCTGGTTGTCAAGAATAACTTGTTTTATAAAACATAGTTATTCGGTCTATTGGTACAGATCAAACTTCTTTTTTTGTACCAAAATAAAGGTTTATTAATGGAAGTAATACTATATCTTTTTTCCAATGGTTCTTCAACATAAGCAATTGCTTTTATCTAATGCTTATTTTATTCTTTTGCAGGAGATAGCACCATACCAGACAAAGTCTGTGATGAGGGCTAGTTTTGTGGGTCGGACCGAAAACAACCATACGGCATTCATCCGTATCAGGACCAACCGAACAACACATAAACAAGGCCCTCTAGAGGCAGAAGAGGGAGAGTTTCTCATGCTACCTGTAGAAGTTGAAGTTTCATCAGGTAAGGAAATACATAAAAATGTGTTTTTAAGCCCTATTGATCAAACGATTAGTGAATAGTATTCCTTCATGATCAAGGAAATTTGAACTCAGATTAATTTTATTTGTAGAGTTGGGCGTATCATTCATAATTTGAAAAGAAAAATCTCCTGATTTAATTTATTGATTGGTGAACATGAATTAAAGAAGTGCTCCCCATAGACCTTTTACTTTGGCTTGATATTCTTATAATTAGCTTGAGATAAGGTCTCACTGCTTTGCCAACAGTGCTCTGAGAAATGGCACCTATGCATTTTGAGAGATAAAGTAATCTTGAAATGTTTAAATATGTGCTATTCTTCAATATTGAGAGTGCCCTTGTTCTCACCACAGCTTCACTGTACAGTTTATTAAATAATTGGCACACAATGGTGGCTGGCTTTAGATTTTTGTGAAAGTCTTAATTGCCATTCTTTAATGTTCAATTTTGTTGAGTGTTGTTACAATGGCAGGAAAGTTAATGGTAAATTAAAAGTAGTAACTATTCATGCATCATTGCTCTGGCGTCTTGACTAGCTTGATAATGATCTGTTATGGCCATAATATGGCTTCTCCAGGATCCAGCAAGAAGGACAAATATCAAATGTTACCAGCTGAAGTGGAAACCTACGGAAGTTACAAAGTATTTAATTTAAATTGCTATACAAAATATAACGTGAAAAGTAAATAAATAATAATAGTGATATCTAATTGAGTGCGCACACCGTCCAGAGACGCTCACGGCGCTAGCACAGCAACGGTTCCTTTAGATACAAATAAATAACTCTCTAAGTCTTACTGTCAATGATGAAGAGTTACATGGAGCAAATATCCTCTAAAATCTCCTTTTGTCCCAAGCCAAATATGTTTTCACAATGTTTTTGTAAGTCTACTATTCGGTTTAGTTATACGTTTTGCCAGGGAATACTACAGGTATAGAAGTACTGCCCTGACACAAGGAAGCAACTCTGTGGAATGAATTTCTTAAAAAGTGAGGAAATGTGACTTTGTTTTATGTGAAAATATTACATCACACATTATATCAAAGAGTTACTTGCTTTTGAAATGCTTGGATTTCGAAAATAAGAAAAATGATTATTATTCTTCTTTCATATAATGCTTAATACATTGGAATGACGTCACTAAGAGCTTTACAGGTATATCATTAGGTGTTATGTGTCTCCATTTAATAGCATGGTGTAGAACATACAGAAAATATCCCAAATAAAGAAAAAAGTTAGTTTTGAAATGAATGAGGGTTGCTTCCTTCTGTCACTGGAGGGTAGTATAGGATGTATGTATTAGCGCTATCATATCCATTGCCATGCCTACATACCAGGGGAATAGAAAACATGTGCTTCATATTTATGTATCTTTTTAATGATCATCAAGCCTTTTTATCAGCATCATCAAGCTAGAATACTGGAGCCAATATTCTATCTACATACTAGAGTATCTTTATACAGATGAAAGACAACTTCAATTAAAAATAAAAGAAAAAGTAGTCAAACCCTGGGTTTGATGATGTTTTTCTTTATTTTTTATTCCTCCAAAATTAAAGAGAAAATATTGATTCTTGGTCTGCTATAAATCATTCTTCTAAAACACATAGTGAAGGAAATATATATGGATAGTAGACTCCAAGATTGAATATTTGTTTCCTTATTATTTTAGTCACGCATTTACATCTTTACATGCATATATGTAGGTCTGTGTAGTCATTTAAAATGTAGGCCTACTGAAACTAGTGAATAATTACTTCAGACCAGGTGGGTGTTTCATAAAGCTGTTCGTAAGTTAAGAGCAACTTTAAAAATGACTGGTGAACCTTTCTTATGGGCTAAATAATCACCAATAAACATTTAATGGTGAATGTCATTCTTTTACCACAAGAAAGGATCACCATTCGTTTCTCAAGTCACTCTTAACCCTAAAAAGACTGGGGGGGCTGATTCAGCCCCCCTCGACATTTTTCGCAATAAATCCGCCGCTTGAAATTTTTTGACCGCGTCGCTCGCTGACATTTTACTTTCAAGTCTCGCGCAACTTTTGAGACCAAAATTGTGACCCCCGGGTACGCGGTTCCAAAATTACGCAACATTTCGTAAGTGCATGCAGATTCAAAATTACTCAAAAACGTGAATTTGTGTACAAATCCAATGCAAGTAGAGTTTTTAGCCAAAATTCATAAATGTATCATTATTTTTCCTTTTACTGCTTAAAATCAATTAAATTTATCTTTTTAATGGTCAAAATGAAGTCCCCGACAATTTCCATTGAAAAAACAATAAAAAACAAAAAGTCAAAATACAAAGAAATACATAAGAAATTTAGAAAACATAAGAAAATAAATGTGATGTTGAAATTTTTAAAAATAAATTTGATCAGATGCCAATCTAGAGTATGTGAAACAAAAATTAGCATTTTAGGGGCATTATTTTATTAATTAGATCAAAATTATGATTTTACGCATAAATTAGCATAATTAATGAGCAATGAGATTTTTTTTACAGAATTTGATATTATAGTTTTGTTGATAATGCCATGGGTAAGGCGCATGCCAAATTTCGGTCGACAGCCAAGATTATAAGGGGGGCTGAATCAGTCCCCCTCCCAGTCTTCTAGGCGTTGAAATAGCCCAGTCTATTTAGGGTTAAACTTACAAACAGCTTTATGAAATGGCCCCCTGGATAAACTGTATTTTCAGGGATTAAATCGGAGTGTTCCTTTAGTCAGGCACATTGCATACTGTCATCCTGACTAAGCATTGCATAGGGCTGTGGTACCTGGGAGATTGTAAAGTAATAGGAGAAGTTTGCTTATGTCATGGTAGCCCAGCCATTGATACGTCTGTATAAACATGGACCAACGCTGGTAACACCTGACAAAGCGAAGAGACAGACGCTTGCTTGGTTTACAACCAGATGTGCAAAGATGTGTTTTACCAGGGTCTAGTAATCACAATGCATTGTAATCAATCGTGTGGCTGAGTTTTACAATTGATTGAATTGATTTTTATGTGTTGACAATTATGCTTATGAAGTGTACAATCAATTGGTATGATTTGTGTATTTTTCCAGGGTGTCTCCTTTTTATTACCCACACAGTGTGTGCTCTCTACTGTTATTACAGACATTATTACTCATATTTTGTTGTATTTTATTGGGGGAAGGTGTTGTAAACACAAGGCCGTATGATATTGATCAGAATTTTAGTGTAAAAGAGAATTGTGTTCAACTTCATTTCTAGCATTTAAGAGCAATAATGAAAGGGTGTATGAAGAAGTATGTTGTCTTTGCTAGAAATTCAGTAAGAAAACTGACAGTGATTACAATACACAGTTACTTCCATAAATGGTGCATTGATCACAAAGAAATAGTCTCTATTTTAATTTCCTATTTGTTGGCCCAGAAATGAGCTTTGGTGATACAAGGAAAACATTCAAAATATCAAGTTCTCTAATTGAAGAGAGCATTGATGAGGACATTGGCTGGTACTTAATGAAATTCATTCTTCAGCTTTAGACAGCCCGAGGCCCTGGGTTATAAGCAGTATCGATGCCTGAAGATGTTGTTATACCATACATGCTGCTACTATGGCAACCACTGAAATCAAATATGAAGCTTTTATTGAAATATGAGCAGTGAAGAAGGCCAAAAGAAATTGCCTTGCAAATAAGAAGACATAAGAACATGCAATGTAGACTACATACAGTACATACTGCATTGATGTAAATGTGTTCCATGTTATTCTGAAATAAATTAACACTGAATTGAATTAATTGTATTAATTGTAGGTGTGGGTTTTTAGAATATTCCCTGTTAATCATGTTTTATATCATGTTCATGAATATTTAATCATTGTTTAGTGAAAACGTAAAAATTTTCATCTGTCCCACTTCAATTGATATAGAAGATCTGTCAAAAGTAAAAGATAAGCAAAAGTAATACAAAGTGTCAATGTTTCTCTATGTGCAATACTCAATTTGTTATGATGATAATGTGAATAATAAAAGGATAGTTAAATATGATATTAATAGTAATGATGAAAATAATAACAATCAAATCTTAGATAAATTATGATAATGAATCAAATAGTAAATGGTTATAAAATGATTTTATTACAATGATGACTGATTTGGCAAGAACGTATGTATGTATTTACCCCAGGCATGTGATTATTTTTTTTTGTGTGTGTTTCTAATTCCCGTTTCTCATTATGTTGTAATTTTTATGTATATTTTTGTATTTGTCTGAAAAATCTGTAATTCGGCCTTTGGGCCGCGAATGATTTCTTTTGTTCAAATAAACCATTTCTATTCTATTCTAATGATTGAAATTAATTAAACATTGATCAAACAAGAAAGGTGATAGACTTTGAAGTAGATGAAGTACAATTATAAGAGCTCTGTTAATCATTTATCAATACATTTTTCTAAGATGTAGAATACTTTGTCATCGAAAGAATGAATTTGATTAAGTCTTAATAGACACTTTTCTTGGATTGTGTAGTACCATTATAAGAGCTTTATTAATCATTTATCATAATTAAAAATATAGGATGTGCAATGCATTTTCATAGAATGACTTTGATTAAGTCTTAATAGACACTTTTCTGTGAGTGTGTAGTAGCTGTTTAATGAATCATGAATCAGTATGCTATAGGATTGTAACATGGGTCATGCTAACCTTTTTTCTAATGATTTTTCCATCTGTTTCCCTCACTATTTCCACATGTTTTTGTGTTTTTCTGGGTGTTAATCTGTGATAACATTGTTTATATTTTTCAGTTCCTGGTATTTATTCTTCTCTGGAAATGATGGACTTTGGAACTCTACGCACCCAAGATGAACCAAAAACCATTCCCCTTTATTTACTAAATACGGGTCCAAAAGTCGTGCATATATCGGTAAGTTACTGATTAATTATTTCTATGACATGAATAAACCAATCCCATCTTTAGACTTCCTGTTGGTCCAAACTTCATGTATGCATTGATAAGTGTCATTTTCATCAAACCAAATTTTTGTGATATAAACTGATAACATTCTTCTTCTGGATATTAATACATTGTAATACAAACATTAATCATTGTTTATCATTGATGAATCGCTGTGTTCATGATTGTGGTATTTCATTTTATTTAGAATACTATCCCAACCCTCCTGCATATTACATTAGAATATTTTTATGTAGAAGAGCAGTGGATCAAATTATTCATCATCTAGCATGTTTTCACCTAGATATTCTTTGTTTTGCACCACATATGAAATAATTAGAAAAAAATTCTGATAGCATTCAGCTCTCATATAGAGAGAGCCCCCCCCCCCCTCGCACCTTGACACAAAAACCCTTCTTAAAACTTGTCTGTAAGAATGTCATGCTAAAAATGCAATAATCATGAACATCCCTTAAAGGTAAATGCTAGTTTTGGTAACAATATCAAAATGAGTTCGTACAGAATCCAATGAAATGACCACCAAAGTGTCTGTTTGTATAAGTAAAACATATGTGCCACAGGATTCTGGAAATCTGCAAATAAGCACAGAATTCAGGTAGAGCGTCGGGCCCGACATTCGAAGCAATAATTATACACTGTCCCACGTGCGCTTATCTGTGTTGGGGATCTTCAGTCTGAACATTTTTCAGCGTAGATTTCAAGATTTCACAAAGTTCAGTTTATGTAACTGTACCAGATCTAGATCTTCGATGACATTCTGACAATTAAGTCTTGTATTACAGATTTTCTCATGAAATCAGTGTTTACTGCAACTACTGGAATTTCTCTTTAACTGGTTCCAATCTTTTTTTTCCTGTATATTTACCTTTCAGTCTGTATCGTTAGTTAGAGCAAACCAGGCTATTTCAATAGATTTCAGTCCGTTGGGGTTGCGGCCATCAGACACACACATCAGGGTTGCCAATGTGACCTTTCACCCTAGAAGAGCCAATCATACGAGACTGTGGTCAGGAAAGATTATTATCAAGACAAAGGAAAAAGGCTTTAAACTTCTGATTCCATATCAAGCACATGTACTGCAAGGGTGAGTAAGAGTTGATGAATAATACCAGAAATGGAGTCTATACCGCTGGAGAAATCCTCCCAACCTTATTACAGGTGATTGGTCGGCCCAATGTCAAGGCCATGGACGTGAAATGTATCACTGAGCCTGTTTTTCACTCCATCCCTAAACAATACAATTTTAAGTTTCATGTTTGAATATCGGTACAGTGGAATAAAACATTTGTCCTTATCTTAGTTTTATGGGGTGTGTTCCTTAGGAGATTCATCAATTTGGGGATTTGCAAGTCGTAGAAAAACAAATATGATTAGTAATAATTTTACATTGGTATTTGTAAGGCATTGAATTATTCAAAATTCATTATTGAATGGATTGAATTTTTTATTTTTAAAAGACAGCTTCACATAGGATTGGTATCTGTATCATCTGTCATTTTTTGGGGTGAAATTCTATTAATCTGTATGTGATGGGTTGATGAATTTATGAGGTATTTGTAAACCAACACTTCACTTTAAAAGCTCCATATCTATGTAAATTTAGTCTTTATTATTAAGTATTATGGTATGCTTGTAATGATTATTAAAACATGTTTTTATTCTAATTTTTCCTTTTTGTTTTTCAGGATTCTTCGATACAGTAGGAACAACACCTTGTTTTATCTGTCAGACCCACCTCCAAAAGATACAGCAGAGAGGAACTTATCACTCACAAATCTATTCAACTTCTCAATAGTTCTACATAGTATGAAACTAGTGGATGATGCTAAAGAGGTTTTTAGTGTGAGTATAATGACCCAATGACACTTTTTAATGTTTTTTTTTTACCAATCAGCTCCCCCTGCCTACCTCTGATAATTGGTATTTGTAATATTCCATATATTGTTTTATTAAATATTTCAGAATATGATGTAGATCTGTCCTGGAATTGAATGAAGTTTCTTGAAGTACACACAGTTTTACAATATAGTCAAGAAATAAAATATCAAACTAAATTCATAGAAATAGATGTAGAGATATTTGAATTTTCCAGAAAAGATTTTCTTTGGTGTCACAAATGTGTAAGTCTTCTTTGCAGGATTTATTTTATTCATTTTATTTTTGATTATTTATTTCATTATTTCTGTATTTATTTATGTATTTATTATTATTATTACTATTTTTTTTTTTTTGGGGGGGGGGCATTTCTTGGCAAGAATTCTATAAGATTTTTGCCATTGCACTAACAAAGTTCCCAGCGACTAGATTATCCAATTGAAGTCAAACATGCATGCACATGTTCTATGGGAGATTGGACTTATTAAAATAATTACTTTATTTTTGTTCATAGGTGATGAATGTCAGTTTACCAGTATCCATAACACCGCAAGAAACCTATAGTGATTTGGTGTTACGCTTCAATCCAGCAAACGCATCTCAACCTGTGTCTGCTACACTGAAACTTAACACCAATGCTTCAGTGTTTACGGTTCCTATCTATGCCTATACGGGCAAGTTAAAAGTAAGTTCACATTTTATTGCATTTTACACCTCCTGATATCATTAATACTTTAGTTTTAAAAGTCAGGTAGTCTCAGTTTACTCAATGTTTTTATGAATTCAAATTCAATTTTTTTTTTTCAACAATACTCATCAAAAAGTCAGAAGACTAGCAATGTGAGTTTACAATAAAAAACAACAGAAAAAAATAAATATATAGTGATCAAATATTTCTTGATTTGCATGATCATCATCATTGATTCATGTTCTAAGCTTTTAAGGTAATGCTTTTGCTTGAAATGTCATTTCAACTGTTAGAAGAGGCTTCTTGAAGCATTACTCATCATATTTTTTAAAAAGATGATAATGAGAAGTACACCTTTCTTAGAGCTTTAGTCTATCATTAAATTTTCAGATGTCTGTGCCCTAAGGCTTTTGATGAAGAAGGATTTCAATATGTGTACATACATCTTGAATCAATTTTTTTCTGTATTTCTCTACTATAGTGGATAAGAATTACTTATTTTGGTTGATTTTTAATTTAGCATTTTAATGATTTTACTGTGTAAGTAGTTCTTGATAATTTTGTTTTTTCTTGTAATAAAAAGAAATTATATTGTCCCCTGAATTATTCACTGTCTCAAGTAGTATGTATTTATTCTTGTTAATTTAAGAAGGTTATCTACTAATGAGTCATTTCGCATTGCTAGCTAGTATCAATGCATTGCAATGGGGAAATAGAATATACCTACTCCTTTTAGTAATATTTCAGGAGTCAGATAAAGATCAGTTCATTTTTGTAAAATTCCAAACATGCATCTCCAACTGTTTTTGATGAAGATCATGTTCAAAATTCACAATTCTTTCATGTATATTTCTCATTCTTTTGTTTTAATGAATAGTTTGCAGTAAGCTCTGATAAGGACAAGGTTGACTTTGGGACAATGAGTGTAACAGATACAAGAACAACAACAATAGAAGTAGTCAACAATAATCCAGTAGAGGTAAGATAAATATTGACTTGGTATTCATTCACTAATCTTGCATTTGATGAAGTTTAATATTACATACACAGAGAGAGGTCAAGGAATACGTAGATCGGTTGTCTCTTGCATTACAAATCGAATTATGACAGCGATTATATTTATCACTTTGCAGTTTAATTTTGCTGAAAATTATATTTTTGTAATTCTAATCCCTTAATTTCTTGCTTGCTAAAATTTATCAAAGTAAAATGATAGTGACAGCTGTGTGATTATGCTACACTTGACTAAACATTTCATATTATTCTTACTTCCACTATGAAAATTAAAGATTTGTTATCTTAATTAATGTGAATTTGCAGTAACTGAATTATGAAAGTTGATTCTTAAAAGTATATTGATTTATAAATATGTTGCACATTTTCTTCCATTACAGGTTCCATTAGAGATGTTTTCATGTACGTTAGAGAAGTGTTTTATGTTACTGAGGAGTATTGAAAGAATAGATGATAGCAACATGGATGGAAGTGAAGATACAGTCATACCCTCACCCAAAGCTGTAAGTCAATCCTTTGATATAATTACTAATGAATATTGTAGTTCCTTCTTGCTTTGTCACCTTGTTCTAAAGGCAGCAGTTTATATAGTTGGTAAAATAAGTTAATTCCATGACAATCCTTTTAGTCGTTTGACCCCTCATTTTCTTCATTTTTACTTTACTTCAAAATACTGCTGAAGCCATGATAATCTGCGAGCTTTACAACCTTTTATGTGAACTAGAAAACAGACAGCCATTTGAAGAAGGTCTACATATAGGGGATGGGATGTATGTATGAAACTGCTTTATAGCATTAGATGAAATCTGGAATAACACAGTAGTTGAAATCATGTTATATTGCACTTGATTTGACTCAAGGGAATAGTTAATGTGGCCCAAACTAATAATCCATGTGACATGTTCTTCGCTCTGTGAAATTGACAACTTTGAACTCTTTGAATCATCCCTCAAAACTCACTTATTTCAGCAGATGTGTAGTACTTAACTTAATTGGATTAGCCTTCACCTCTGAATGTTCTTTTAACAAATGTTTTGCATTGTAAATGCTGTGGATCATCATCATCTTAAGATAGTAAAATGGCTTGAAACGAGTGTTTGACTGCTACATGTAAGAAAGCATTAAACTTGGCACCTCCATAATTTGACATCAGAATATTTTTTATTGTATCTTTCAGGTTGTTATACCAGCAGGTCACGTAGCAAACTTTGTTGTGACGGTGACTGCACCATTGACTGAAGGTCAGTTTGTTGGTGAGGTCATCTTCAAGACGGCGTATGAAGAGAAAAGAATCATGGCCACCTTGAAGACTGTTGAAGGGTACCTTAGCGTACGACCAGATTACATCACTATGAAACCATCATTCCCGGTAAATGCATCATTTTGTTAAATATGTACATTTCTTTTAATACTGCATTCAGGGGAGCATTTCATCAACATCTTTTATTTGACAAGTTATCAGATCTGACAAATTCCCTTAACATGTCCTTTCATGATTAGCTCCCCCAAAGTTTTTTTTTAAAGTATATTGTTTTCTGTTTTCATACATAGAAATCATTTATTTTGCATGAACAACTTTATGATCACACATAAAGAATAAATACAAGTCATAGGATAAAGAGAGCCACATGGATGACAGGAAAGGAACTACAACACGAAGGTCTTCATTTTTTTTTATTGAGAGATGTATTTGTGAGTTAAAGTCTTTAATGTGCCATCAGTTACATGAAGTGACACCAATCTTCTCCTTATTCATATTTCTCTAGGGTTACACTCAGTCTCAGAGTATCACAGTATCTAACAGCTTCAGTCACAGGCTTAGAATAGAGAGTATAGCACCAGACCCTCCGGATGATAGGTTCTACTACAAACCACCTGTCAAAGTAACCAGCGTTGAAGTAGATGCACACAAGAAACAAAAGGTAAGATGTTTATTTGATCTCGTAATAGTTGTTTCTGTCTTTAAATTTTTGGAAGACATATTCATTAGAGTTAACAGCAAATGCCTTCATGAAAATATTTAATTTCTTATTGTGTACATTTCATATGTAACAAGCGATGTAAACATTCTTATTTAAAGATATTTTTCAGGTATCTGGAGTTGTATCCCCCAAAATGAGAATTCTGTTAAGTGCTATTCACACTATTGCTAAATTAGTTTAAATGTCAAATGCAGGTAACAGACATGCCAACCCTCCCGATTTGATCGGGAGGCTCCCGAAAATTCATTCCAACTCCCGCCCTTACGATTACCATCCTTATCCTCCCGAAATTACAATTTTTTTGCATTCATCAAAGTGGATTGAAAGTACATGTATCGTCTGCTAACTGTAGCATGTAGTAACTCCATTACGTTCGCTGCTACTAAATTCTGTGTGAAAGGCAAACAAATACGGAGCAGTGAAAAGCTGGTGCATGTGATATGCCCAACGGGAATCCACTGTGCACCAGGCCGGTAGGCCCGGCTAGCTTCGCGAGGCGTGTGCGCTCGCTGCCGCTGGATTTGTCGAGTCGTGCGGTGGAGTATCAGTGCGAGATTTCGGCGTATAACTATTGATGGGTTCATATCGACACGAAAAGGCGGACAATCAACAAAAGAAGACCAAGAAATGGTCTCAGAAGTATAAGACTGAATACAGTCCAGTACCAGAGGAATTCACCATGCATTTTGCACAGATTGCAGCGTGGACATTTCAGGGAATACGGACATTGCGAAGACGATTTCTTCCAGCTTTTACCCTTGATTTCACCAAGCAAGGGACCAGCGAGGAGGAAGACGATATCTGCGCTGAGCTTTTCTATACTGGATTATTATAATTCCTCCCTATTATCATTGTTGAACAGGTACTTTTCCTCTATTGTCCCCTCATTTTTTTACATGTAAAATGCATATTTTTCTTTAATTTTTATGTTAAAAAGTGGAAGCAATGTTTTTTTAAAAACATGTGAAATGCTCCAAAATAAGGGTCAGATTGCACCAGAGAGCATCTAGAAACCCAGAGCTTCCTGGACCCCGTCCGCAAGGGTCGAGCGGTTGCAAATCCTCCCTAATTCTGATTTCCAAAAGTTGGCATGTCTGAGGTAAATGTTGTTCAAGGATGTGTATCTCTTGATAATTTCATTAAAAGACATGAATTGAATCTAAGGAATTGTGAAAGAAATGCAGTGACATAAGTTTTCGCAAGTTTCATGATTGATGTAAATCTTTTTTTTTTACAGATTGGGAGAATAGTATTTGATTCTAGGAAGCAGTGTGCTACCGACTGTTATGTAGGTTTACCACCAAACTCACAACGTAAGTTTATTATTAACACTATTTAATAGAGTGATGGACATGTCTGTACTCTTAATTTATTTATAAATCTTTATTACCCTATCATGATAATTTTTATGGGCAATAACAAGACCCTTTACCTCTTGAAGAAGAATGGTATGAAAACTGTTTTAGTTTTGCAGCACTATCCAATGGGGGTGGTGTTCTCATAAATTAAATTAAGACAAGAAGAATTTTAGTCCACCCTGTATTATTGAGTGCTTGGTTTACCTGCCTTATTCAATATTCATGACAAAGATTATGATCTACCTCAAATTCTATTGAAATTAAGTTTATACTGATCTCTCACTTCATTGAGAAAGTACTGTCTTGATGCCTATCTGAGCAGGGTGTAATGGCTAATGCTTTGCAAATAAGTTTTTTTGGTGGGGGGTAGAGAAATTTGCAAGAAAATGATAGAAATGATTGAAGAATGTACTTTAAATATATTACTCAAATTAAAGAGGTTGATGTGTTTGATTGTGTGATACTAAATTTGTGACAGTAGACACATGCACTTTTCAAGTATTACAGCTTTTATAATTTTGAGGGAAGGTAAAGAATAGTCTCTTTGATTGTCTTTGTCATTTTTCCCTACAGAATCTGAGATGTGGTTATCATCGCTTGCGTTACCTGAAGAAACTCAGGACATTGACAAGCTTTCTTACAACTATCTACGTAATAAATGGTACAAGATGGTAGAATCAGGGCAAACTAGGTCAGTAAACATGCTATGAGTTTGCAGCTAAAAATGTATTTTATTTTGTGTAGTAGACCTTTGAATGTCTTTGTTAAAGTTTGAACCTTTTATGTTCATAACTGTTAATTCATGTTATTGATAAGAAGCAAAATTGCACAAGTTTGAATTAAGTGTTAAATTTTTTTAAAATAATTGTCGCATGACACAAAATTTCTAACAAATGATTTGAGAATGTTTATGTAAATCTTGTTTACATCATAAAAATTTGAGAATAGAAAGTCAGGTTCCTGGATCCTTTGATTAACAGGCATGAGATTTCTCCGCGGATCGGCGGATTTTGAAATTCTAGAAAGAAAAAAAAATGAAAAAAGCAAAAAAAAAATTCCCTTTGAGGCTACCATATCCCGCCCGCAGTGCCTGCGTTGTGAATGGTGCATTGTGCAGTGTGAGTACCGTACGTGTGCATTGTCTATGCAGCTGGCAGCTTTCTGCACATGTGCACGTGTGTATTTGTTTACATTGAATGCAAGTGATACGGACCGGACGTACAGCGTTTTTGAGTTGGATGATCGTGGATTTTACAAGAATTTGTAGGGTGTGTGGTGTAATTTCTTCAACTACAAAATGAAGACTGTTGAGAAGAATGACCCTCGTGTTAGTGATATTGACAAGGATGTCTCCAACAAGTTCAAGTTCAAAAAAACAAAGAAAGCCGCTCCAAGGCATAGCATTTTTTTCTTATCGAGGAAAAAGAAGAAAGAAATCCGCTCCAAAGCTTCGCATATTTTTTGTTACGCCGTTCCGGTCGCATTGATCTGCTGCAATTTTGGTGAAAAGCGGCCGCCGAGCGCTGTCCGACCATCGTCTCTGGGCGAGCGCACCCGGCGGAGGCCACGCTAGCTGCATCATGCACGCATACCCGTTCCATAGGGATACATACGCACGTACTCACACGCTGGCGATCCGTTCCAAGGACCCCCGTTTTCACAAAATTGTAGTTCCGAAGCCCGTTCCGAGGACCCTCCTTTTTACAATTAGCCCGCTCCAAGGCCCCCGTTTTTTTTCTCGCCCGCGGCACACCCCTACCACTTTTTTGGTCGAGTGCCCCCCCACCCCCGGCTTAGGTGATACCATCAAGAAAGCTGAAGAGGCAGGGAGAGCTTTTTGTACAATTTGTCAGTCAAATGGGGTTTTGCATACCTTAAATTCCAAAATTTTCCCAACGTGGGAGTGGGAACCCCTATTGTCTTGAACATTATATTAATCTTTCATTACAGTGTAAACACCACAATGTATCTGAATAGCAACTTAGTGAAGCAGATACCTATAACAGTACAAGCAGAATTAGAGTGGCCAACGCTAGCAGATAAACAAGAAGCTAGGTTTCCTCTCACCTACATCGGCAACACTTCGGTAAGTTCACCTACGCCATCTTAGAAAAATTCAAGTTGTATTTTCCTTTTTTTTGCCATTTTATTACTGGTGGAAATTTTTGTTTTGGATTTCAAAGATTTTATGTTGATAATAGATTATTCAGTCAGTTTGTTTTCTAAATTTGTTTAATTCATATATACTGTAAATCCTGGATATTGCAGTAGTTTCATTACTACTTTCAAATATTACTTACTGGATTAATAGATGCAGAACTGTGATGCATGAATTAATGTTGTTATGTGGTAATGTGAATGTGTAGTAAACACCAATCTGACAGGAGTATTTAGTCCTTGAAATGCTTGTTTATTGCAATAGGGGCCTGGTTAAAGCTATGGTTATTGATATTAGCACCTTGGTTACTCTACGGAATTAAAAGAACAGCTTAAAAAGTGATTTTATAGATAATAACACAATCATAGTATCAGATTATTATATACAGTCCAGAATACTGGCATTTGTGTAGTGTCCTTGAGAAAGTAAGGATATTTAGCTGAATTAACTAGTATTGTTCTTTTACCTTACTGTTTGGTTGTAATTTTTTTTACTGCAGTCATCATTCAAATAGGTATTTAGAATTATTGTAAATGAAATAATATAATTATTCAGTGAATCAGTAACATCCTCAAAATAAGGGTGCAATGCATACACTTAGATGAATTGTAAGAACTAACTATTTGAAATCAGAAAGGCACATCAAACTGTGTTAACATTTTTCGTCTGACTCACACTCTGTAGCTACCAAACAAGAGTCTGTAGATGTACCAATTACTCTGATGCATCCCGGCTCCAATCCGATGCTTCCAACATTCTAGGAATTACTTCCTGTCAGATTGGATGTGGGATGGGCAGAGTTCAAAGGTCAGATCCTGGTTTTACAAACTATTCCTGTATAGATGTATTGATGTTTTGATTTTATTGTTTGTTTTCTAGATTGCTGAGGTGACTTTGTTGAATCCTACAGACAGACTGGTAGTAGCTCAATTACTTCCCATCTCAGCTTATCAAGACCCTGGAGGAGCATTAGATCTACTTACAGAAAGGTAATATCATTCAAACAATTAGAATATGACCTTGTATTGAATTGATTAGCTGATTTCCCTCAAATACCAATAACTAACATTAATTTCCAAAGTCTGCCTCAGACTGTGATTGACTCTGATTGGATTTTACCCTAAGTTGCAGTAAGTTTGGATCTGACCAAGCTCTAGAATGCTTTATTGAAATTGCTATCAATTTTAAGAATTTAATTTAGGGCGAGGGCCAAATTGGACATCAGTCACAGGCCTGCTTCTTGGTGTTACAGTAATTATCTAAAACTGGGCAGGCCTTGGCACTCTGCAATCTCAATGTTTCTATTCATACAGCAACTTATGATATACCTTGTATGTATTGTTTAAAACACACAGTATGAAGCATGCTTTACCTTGTTTTCAGGATTGATTAAGAAAGTCAACTGTCCTTTCGTAGCTCAATTACCTCCCATATCATCCTAACAAGAAGGAATATAAGTCTCTATGATCTGTTGACTCGGTAATAATTATACATGTGTCCTGTATTGACTTGGAGACCAGTTGACTCTAATTGGTTTTTCATGCTTAGTTGGAAGTACACTGTCTCAGTGTATGCAGTTTGGAATTTATGCATTTTTTCTATGAAATGGTCTTTTGTGAAAAAAAGAAACCCTGATGAAATGAAATATCATCTTTTTTAGATCAAAGTTTTGATAATTGCGTCCCATCTATTTAGATTAACATTTCAAAATGATTTGCAATCCTAATTTGATATAATCTTTGTTTTAATCATGAATATTAATAAGGTTTATTGTTATCTTGTTTGATTGGTGTCAGCAGTGAGCAAATGGATCCAGAGTTCATAGAAATAGATGATCCTGGAGTGTTCTTTCTAGCTGATGTTAAAGATAAGGTAAGATCAATATAACCTCATCCATCATGCAGTCAACCTGTCTGTAAAGACCATCCAAAGAAACATAAATAAATTAGATAAATCACTCTTCATAAAAAAAGCTTAAATTCAATCCTTTTAAACGGATGCCATTTTAGGTGGTTTTTTAATTTCTCTGATCAGTTAACTTGCATTTCTAAGGATGTACTTTGTACACTGTTGGTCTCTATTGACAAGTTCCTTGAGGGCATATTCCAATCAATGGGATTATGGAATAAAATCTGTAAAAGACGTCTTAATAGATTGGTGGTCTCCATGGACAGGTTTATACTACATTTGTGCATGCTCTGTAATGAAGAATTATATTGTCTCTATGAAATTATTGTTAAAGAATATAATCAAATGTGAATAACGACATCCAAATTTAATACAATGTTCAAAGTGGATTGTAAAATGATAAGTGATCTTGTCAGTTTGTATTGCTTTTGACTGAACTGTCAGACTTTGCCATATATATATTATATATATGTGTGTGAAATTATCGGTTTTGATAATGGTTATCTGATTGAAAATGAATAATTTAATTTTTCTAGATTAATAATTTGGGTACAGAGATCGAAACTGGTCTTTATTCTGTTTTTGCTATTTAAAAGGGTTCCCAGCCCATCAGGGAAAGCTATTTTACTTTTTTTCCAGTCAGGGACAAATCAGGGAATTTGATAAAAAGTCCCTAAAATCAGGGGAAAATGCCTCAAATGAGGGAAAAATCAGGGAATTTTGATTAGCTTCAAAGTCGAAACCACAGTAGTCAGACTTATATTTTGTTGCATATAAAAACAACATCCATTGAATAATGACTGGTTATGGTGTTTTTTTTCTGTCTTAAAAAAATGTAATTCACTGCAACGACAACACATGCTAAACTGGGAATGGGTTTGAATAATTATCAGGGAATTTCTTAACTTTGTGGAAAAATCAGGGAATTTTGATCTCATGAAAAGCTGGGAACCCTGTTTAATGTTAAAAAGAGGGGCCGGAGGAATGCTATTTTCAGTATAATTATTTGATGCCAGTTAATGGTAGAAAGACAGGATTTTTTTTCACAGAAGAGTCTTTGTTCTTGGCTGTAAAAATACTGCACTTCTGTTTATTACAGGTGAATGACCCTCCTAGTACTTAGCCATTTTGGTGAATTATTCATTGATTTGTTAATCTGAATAAATTTGTTAATCTTTTCTTTTGATTTTGTAGTCATCACCGGGAAAATGCCTGAAATCTCATCGTGAATCAGTAGAGAATATGATAGGAGTGAAGACAAGCGATGATGCTCTCCTCGTTGGTATCAAACCGAGACAGAATGTTACTGTTCATCTTGGGTTTAGACCAACTGATACAAGAGAAAGATATTCACTCATCTTAATCAGGTAGGCAATAATGCTCTCTTTGGTCTCATTTTTATAATAGTGTGTGCGTGCTATATTATTTTTTATAATATCCTACATAAATTAAATCCTGTATGCTAATTGGTTTAAATAGCATCATGTGACCAAAAATATTCTCACTATTTTGCGATGATGTCGAAAATGAAACGCCCACCGAAGAAAATGTGCTATTCCGTGACGTCAATGATGGAATAGTCGACTATTCCATCATTGACGTCACAGATCATTGACACAGATCACGCAATTTCTCGGGCGCAACGGTCAGCGAGTTGACTCTACCGGGCGAGTCCTGTGAAGAGGCACAAATCCACGTTCTGCTGAGCGCATGGTTTCGGAAGAAGTAGATCAGCCTGCGCAGCGCGTTATCTATATTTGATTTAAGTTCAGAATAGGAAAAGAGAGTAGATAAAGTATTGTTCTACCTTATTCAGTTAGTAAATGTAGGATATAAAACAAATATACCAGGACTTTATTTCGAAAGTATAGAGGGAATTATTCATCCTCGGTTGTACTGGTCAAATTACTATTTTCCCCCGGGCTTCGCCCCTCTGGAAAAATAGTAATGCCAGTCCAACCTCGGATGAATAATTCCCGCTATACTTACAAACCTGGTATATTTGTATATTATTTGGTTGTATTTAATACATATTTGGTATTGTTGACAGTAAGTCTACCAAGGACTAAGGTAGAACAAGGCATATTCTTCAGATGGTATTCATTGATGCCTTGTAAGAGGACGTTCATATTTCTATCTCTTACAATAAGAAATAAATTAATAATTAATAAAACTCCTGTATGTTCCTATAAGAGAGAGGAAGTATTTTAATGAGATCTTCATTCAGAATGAAGCTAAAAGATATTCTCACTGTATTTATAATTTACAACGTCTGTTTCGAATTATTGTTTCTTTTGTTTTATCAGGAACAACCTGACAGTGTTAGATGCAGTGGTAGTACAAGGTCAAGGAGGGTCAGGAGAGCTTAGACTCAATAATAAACGACCTGGTGTCAACAGCAATCTACTCTTTGAACTTAAAAGTAGCCATCTCGTCGACTGCAATAGTAAGTATTCTTGTCCATCTCCATCAGACCTATGATATACTGTTTACTGAGAATTATAAAATGGCGATTTGGATTCTTATCAAATGATTGGCTGAAATGTATCATGCGACCAGTAATTTATTTCATCTAACAAGAAGATATGCTAGTGACTGGTACTTATGACATGTTCTATTGACCAGCCTTGGTTTTGAGAGGAGTATGGCTTATTAATAACAAGGACCCACATCACTATCTTATAGAACATATCATTTGGCTTAGGGGTTAGAATAATTACCTGTACTTTTTACCTGTGAAACTAGTTCTCATGCTTTGCTTATCTTGGAGCTCAGGCAGTATCTTTCTTGAGACAATACTCTTTTTATGTACTTGTACAGTTCTGGGGCCCGTCTTACAAAGAGTTTCAATTAACCTGATCAATCGCAACTATGGAAAGCCAGCAAACTCAACATATTAAATGCATGTTTGTTCAAAAAATTTCAAGATATTAATGTATATCCATAAATTCATTGATTTCTTGATGATTTGGTGTGTTCTCCTTTGTTTACAAAGGACATTTTGCAAATTTCCTGTAGAAAAAATTATGACACTGATGGATTTCCATTGCAACTCTTTGTAAGATGGGGCCCTGAACAGATCAATTCATAATGAAATAATATGAAATGTAGTCAATCATGTTTTCTTCTTAAATCATGTTTTATTCAGAGCAATGGAGTATAAGCATTGAGTTGCGCTACATAATTAGATAATTTTACTTGATACATATTCTTTCATCTTATCTTCTTTCAGAAACCTCACCCAAAGCGAGAAGTCCACCCAACTTCACAGTGAAGAGAACATTTAACATGAAGAACACTGGACAGTTACCATTATCCATAGATACCTTCCTCATCAATGGTAGACTATGTGAGGGATATGGTTTCAGAGTGTTACAATGTAGACCTGTAGAGATACTACCAAATGAAACAAGGCGACTGGATATAGCGTAAGTCATCTCATTTTCATATTTCATTCATAAAAGACGATGGAAATAGAAAAGTTCTGGTAAATGCTGAGGGGATGATTCGAAAGGCCATGTAATAAAACAAACATTGATAGTATTGAACAGAAAATAGATATATGGAGGAAAAAAACAAAGAAGAGGCTGTGTAATTTGTGGAAGGGGATTATTATTATTGTTCCTCACTACCATTTGTCTATATTATATGCTATCTTCAATTCTTTACTATTGTACTATTGGTTTTCTTCATTTTTCACTTGAGTATAAACATGATTCTTTTCTTTTCATTTGTTCCTCTTCAATACAGAGTGTGCATGTACAACATTTAAATCTCATTATTTCAATCTTTCAACCTACAGGTTCACTCCCGACTTCACTCTAAACCGAGTGACCCGCGAGCTAGAGGTGGTGGCCTTCACCGGTGAGACGCTATCCTTCACACTCATAGCCACTCTACCACCCAACATGTTAGCTCCATGCACAGCTGCCTTACCACGACCTCATTGGGAAATCCCCCTCCACCTCTTATCAGTGTGTCTAATGGCTCTTCTATTCCTGGTCATAGTAGCGGTGTCCTATCTAGAGATGGTTAGGTACCTAGAACCTAGCGTGACCACCAAGGCTAAACTCTCTGAGGCTGATCAAGATGAGATTGATTCTATTAAACCGTTTGATCTGAGGAATATTGCAGGATTGAAACCTCTCCCGCGGGACAGAGGAGGGTCTGTTGGTTTGCAAGGAAATGGTGGTGGAGCTGGAGCAGGAGGTGGAGGGGGTGCGAATACAACGGCAACAAACAAAACAAAATCAAGGTGAGAGATTGATGTGTTTGGTTTAGAAAAAGGAAGAAAACATGAATAGTCAATAAGTGTATCTTGGATATTTAATAAATAAATGCACTACAAGAATCCCGTATACTTACATGACATGATGGTATTTCATGCAAGGCTCTGTCAAGCTTTCAGGTTTCAAGAATAACCTTTGTGTGCATTGAGGATTAGATTAGAATAGTTGAAGTTATATTGAAGTTATATTGAATTTATCAAATGATATTTTGCATGAAGTAACCGTTGAATTTAGATATATCCATGGCTTGGCAGCAGTTCTGTCGTGTAAATGTTCATCTTATTTTGTGACTTCACCAGGTTCTTGATATTGTTTCACACAAATAGATTCCAGGTTGTTCTCCTTATTAAAAAATATTGTTATTTGAAAATTGATGTATTTAAGAAAAAAACAACTCATACTGAATATCCTAATTGTGATTCTATTTTATTTACAGAGCAACGAGTCTACTGTCTTCGTTAGGTGAAAAACTGAACATATTTTCCGGGAGCAGATCGGGATCAAAGTCTCGTTCCGCTTCTAATTCGGTAGCCAACAATACACGGCAGGCAGAGAGTCGGGGCTCTATTGACCGGGAAAAAATCCAAGTCAACAATTTAAGCAGTACTACGGCCTCGTCGGCTCCAAAAGTTATAAACAGAGCGTCCTCTGGTCAACCAGCATACTCGCTGCAAGATCGGAAGGGTTCTCGGAGCAAGCGAGGCATCCTACCTGATTACGAAAATAACTTAGAATCAGCATCTGGAGGTAAAAATAGTGATTATAGCAATGGTAGAGTCTTATCTAGCGAAATGATAGATGAGAATCACGTGAACCATGCAGGAGATTATGAATCATCTTACCAACTACATAACTCAAGAATGAGAGGGAAGGTTGGAGGAAGAGGAGATGATACGGAAAGGCAAGATATTAAAGACGACGATATTTCATCAACGACAACAGAAGAATCAAATGCAGAGTCAGAATATTCAGAAAGAAGCAGCAAACAAGTGAGTATCATGAATTTGCTTGTTATTGATGTATAGATTGGCAATTCCTTAAATTATCCACACCCCTATATGTAGGACCTTTCTGAAGTGGTATGTCTCTGTTTTCAATTTTAGCAATATATGAAAAATGTTATGATGCTCTTGAATCATTGCTGGAGAAATTCTTAAAGTGAAGTAAGAAATGAAAAATAAATGGTGGTCCATCATACAAAATAGTGAATTATTTTATGGAGTTGGCCAGATAACTGTATCAATAAAAATATAATGGGTGAATGGTAGACCATCTAATCCTATGTCTTTGTGTAGATTTTAGAAAAGAGCAGTAAAGTAGAGCAAGTTTTGTTGAAAAAAATCATTTCAAATGACTCGTTTAAAACCATCTTGTAAGGCTTTATCAAATCCTTACATTTACCCTTTTCATTTTCAATGCTCATGTGATAATGGCAATTACTCATTTTCTATAGACCCAAGTACTTCACAAAGAAATGAAATTCATATTCCATTCTCACATCATCTTCCAAGTCCTATCTGTTTGTTTGTGTATCTCTGTTTACAGTATGTAGATGACGATGCTAGCCTTAGTGAATCAGGAGTGTCTAATATCCCTGCTGATGATCTTGAGGCTGAAGGTCAACGTTTAGCTGCTCAAAGATTCAAGAACGTCAAATCAAAGGGGAAAACCCGCAAGGGATCTTCTAAGGGCAACTCCAAATCAAATTTTCATGGGGATGTCTGCAGACCAAGGTAAGTTGAGTATATTGACCACCGAAGTAGCCAGGCATTTTTATTTACATGCTTTCTACCCACAAAAGTGGTTGCCTGAGGCATTTCCCTCTGTCTTGAATTTCATTCTCGCAATTATTTAAAAGACTTGACAGATTAACATCAAACTTGGTTCAAGTATCCATGAAGGCGTGACATAATAATAATAATAGGTCAGTCCTTATATAGCATATATAACTTTATGGAACTATGTCCATAAGAGCTTCAGAAAATAAAGTGTTACTGAGTTCACTTTGTTGAATCTGATTGATCTGATTAGTGTGGGGTATTGAGGTCAAATGTCAAAGGTCTCAGTGGTTATCATGTACATAAAAATATATTTTGTTCTTGTGATAAGTTAGGAATTGTTTGATGGATTAGAGTTTAACTTTGGCTTATGCATGCATTTTAAAGCGACAGGGATCTGAGTCACAAGTCATAGCAATGATAATGCATTGTCTTAATAATGTCTTAATGGATTTATTCTAGTCATATGAGTAGTAGGCTTGGCAATAGGCAATTGTGACTAAACTGTAGACTTTATACTAAACCAATGGATCAAGAAAATGCAATGAAATGTTATGATTGAGCTTTTGATGTTCTCATCAATGAGAGAGTTGTCAGCTACAATTTCACAACTTTGTTATGTGTACCATGCCTTCCAGGAATAAGTTTAAGAAGAAGATTGACAGATGGATCTTCTTTATTGGATTCATTTCTGCTCGATTGATTATGTCATGTTTGAAAATCTTGCCATATGAATGTACACTGTAAGATGAGGATTTGAGCATGATACCTGATTGAAGTTTATACATTAATTATAATGTTTCTTGTCATGTCATATTTCAGCACACTTGAACTACCTTACACAACAGCTTTGGAGGCAGGGCGCCGGCAAGATAACTTTGATAAAGAGCCAACCTCGCCGCACTCCATAGCAGCAAAGGTCGCAGCCAAGGCAACCAAGAAAACTATAAAGGTTCCAAAGAGTAAGTGGTTTCTTGGATTTTATTTTTAAAAATTCTCTGGAAAACAAACACTAAATGTGAATTAGTGACCGTTCTTTATCATTGAATATAGGAAAGTATAATTGATGAAAGTATTTATCCTTTTCTTTCTTTGATTGATGAATGCAGCCTCCAAGCCAATGGACAGTGACGCAACGAGTACAACAAGCAGCGAACCTGACAAAGACTCACCCTTACCTCTGTGGGATCAAGCTAAACCTATCCCATCGGGTCCTGGTCACCAACGCCCAACAGCCCAGACGCAGCAACCCATCGGATCATCATCACGTCCTAACTCTGCTGGTCTGATTGCCAGACCTACTAGTTACAGCAGTGCAGTGTCTGGTGCAGCTCAGGGTGAAGGATCTAAGGGAAGTAAGGGTAGTAGCAAGTCTAAACTGACCAAGCAACTATCGGCACCGGAGGAGAAGTCTGCTTTCAGTACTGTCAATGATAAGAAGAATACTCATCCAGGTAAGCATAGCTCTCATATATAAATAAATGTATGAATGGCCCAAGTCCAAGACTGTTCATTTCTTGTATACCAATGCTTGACATTAATTTGAAATATAAAAATTGATATTTCAATAACAATTAGGATTCTACTATTTGTATGAAGTGAGTTAAAGGCAAAAACATTAAAAAAAGCACATTTAAAGCAAAATTGATATGCTAATTTGCATAATTAAATTAATTGAAAAATCTAAACAATTTAAAAAAAAATCAATATACAGTCTTGTAGTTTACATCCGGTCTATGCACAAGCAAATTTTATGCAATCAATGGCCGAGATCAAATATCAAATTCCACACCATGTATTAGCAATCTATTAGCAATCAAATCCAAGATTAAATGAAGTGATAATGTCATGAGAGTCATGTGTATTTAAAACGGGAAACAATAGGTTCTAATTATAATACGCTATCATACTAAATATTAATACTTTACAGGAACCATTGGAACAAAACAGAGTAAGAGCAGCAAGCCACGTTCTGCTGGAGCCACTGTCAAACAACCACCATCATGGTCACAGACTGGACAGGTAGAAGCTAGTGGTAGCAGCTCGGACACTAGTTCATCAGCTGGCCCTGCAAGGTAAATACTGCTTTATCCTTTGGCTATGGCAATAGGGTTATTACTGAGAAAGATTCATTGGAATCACATAATTTAGTGGTTAACATGTTAGAGACTGAGCTTGCCCATGTGCATGTCAAGTTTTGTTCTGTAAAGTCCCGTTTTATCATTTATCAATTACCATAGTGATCTCAGCCAATCAAAATCAAGAAAAGTCAGATCTGACATATGAGACGAAAATGTTGATAAAACACCCCAGGTTTCTATGAAAAAGTCATTTAGTCGATAACGGGTTTGAAGACAGAAAACATTTCATGCGAGATAGATCTTGTTGGATTTGTGAATCTCCATCAGTTCTCGAGGACTTCGACAATCTTCTACAAAGAGTGTCAGTGTGTTGCCCTGATGTAAAACACCTTTATTTCTGTGCTCTTTACATCTGCGATGTAGATGGCTTGATAAGTGATCCTGAGCTGTTTTAAGTTATCTGATTTCTTGTAAAGAATTTTATTATATATATGATTTGCTTGCCTTGTGGGACAAAATGGAGGGGGGGGTTGATTTGTTCCAGAAACTGTTTTAGTGTCAATAAAAAAATCATAGTTTAATTGAATATGCTATTTTAACTCAAACAAATATGACTATTATTAAGATGTTTGAAAGTAATACCATGTGTTTCATTTTCTCTATTTCTCCATTCCAGTCCAAGTTTCTTTGGCTCTTCTGCTAATAAACTTGACCAGGGCTCTGGACTTGGTAAGAAGAACAAGAAGATACCGACCTCATCTCAGTTCAACTTTGTAGGAGGTGAGACCATCCATCTTTTTAAATTATTAAGACCGATATATTGTGTAAGAGTGATATTAATTCATTGTATCGTATTGTATTTTGCATTCATATTGGGCTTTTTTTCTTCTTTTTGTACTCATTGACAAATAAGCAGTTAAAAAAGTACACCTGTCATATCACTATCAGTTTAATATGGATGTAATTTCTTGGGGAAATTCTCCCATTGTTAAAAAATTTAGGTTAATATGTTGCAAGGATATCATGTAGAAATAAATGAGAAACAATTAGGTCTTTCTCGAAGGGAGTGAAGGAGCAGTGCATATCTGAAAATTTCAAAGTAAATTTTCCAGTGTGTTGAAAACAAAACTAGAATTGATGAAAGGATTGTAATGTTGAATTTATTTGTGATTTATTTTAGATGCATTGGGTGCAGCATCCATGTGGGATAACCCAACATCATCTCCACTAAGTGCACCACCTGGACTACCACCACCTACATCAAGTCAAGGTATTACCTCCTTCTCTTTCCAAGCCAATTCTCACATCCATTTATTATATCTATTATTACATTTGTTCTATTGATACCAGTTCCCATTGAAAAACTGCACAGTAAATCCAACCTAACCATAAAGCTGACACTATCATAAAAGGGGTACTACAGGTGTTTGAAAAAATGGATTTGAACATATAAAGTAACCTCAGGACAAGTGGATCACTGAAAATTTCATCAAAATAGGACAAGGAATAACAAAGTTGGAACATTTTAAAGTTTTGCATTATTTCGGCGAGACAATTCTATGCTTGTCTATATGACTATGCAATTAGCCAGCTGATGGTGACATTTCCTCGCTTTATCCTTCTTAGATATTCGAACAAAAGATGAAATTGATTTTTTTTTACTGTGTTGTTAACATTGTATTTTATGATAATTTTAATTTGTTTAGGATCAGGAGGTTTAGGTGACTGGTTGGGTTTTGGTGTAAGTCGTGCTCCTACTTCTAGTAGCATGTGGGAATCTAGTCCATCAACATCTAACACAGCCACCTGGTCTACCAATACATCTTCACCAGGATTCTCTCAACAGGTATGTATACAAAGATTGCATTGTTAGAGTGGTTATTTGGTGTTGGGATCAGGATATTTTCTGTTTCTCTTGGTGTGAGTTTGATGCCTCCACCCACCAGAGGCATTATGTTTTCTGATCATTCGTCTATTTACCCCCTTATCTTTGTGCAAAAAAACTATCCATTTGATCTCTCAAAGCATGCATACAGGAGTGACAATAATCTTTTTTTTTGGGGGGGGGCATTTTGGTCAAAGGTCCTTGAGGTCATTATACATATATATAAATAAAAATATCTTGTTCTCATAACCAAAGAACTTTCTGAGGGATCAACTTTAAACCTGATTCATTTATGCATATTGGAGGGACAATGATATCACATTTTAGGGTCGCAAAGGTTATGGTCGCTAACAGTTAAGAGAGTTCAATAATTAAAGAAATTATCTTTATTGTAATTGCATAGAAGTTCTAACAATCAATTCATTTATCACTCTCTCCATTATCTAAATTATTTCTTTCTCTTCTTGCATCTTCATCACTTTTTGTCTCATTCTCATATGCCCTTGTTCATCTTCTTCTTTACCTGCTCCCCCTCCCTCTCCTATCTTTCTGTCCTTTCAGAACTTCTACCAGTCACCTGGGTTGTGGTCTAGTCCAAGCCCGTTGGGTGGAGGAGAGAATACCTGGTCTGGAGGGAGTACAAGTCTCTTTGATAACTCTATCTGGAGTAGCTCATCGGACAATAACAGCTCCCTGCTTGATACTAGTGGTCCACACAACGCAACTGACCCTGAGGTAAGTGACCTTCCATAGGATGGACTTTCATTAGTCAGAGTTCTGTGTGATGTATAGTGATGTGAATTCTTTCCATCTACCAAAACACGTTCAAATAGACTTTGAATCAAGAAACTGGGAATACTAGTAAATGGGTAGCGAGCAGGAAGTAATTCCTTGAATACTCAAGTGCTGATCAGAGAGTGAAGCCCGAAAAATTTTGTATTAAATGCTATATGAATTTCAGCATATGATTCCAACTTGTCAGTTTTCTTCTCATTTCAGGGCTAAATTATAGTGGTTAAAAAAAATTCACTGCAGTTACTGAAATGATATGTTGGATTGTTGCCAGCAGGCATTCATGAAAAGTGTGGTGTAATACTTCAAGAAAACCACCTAATAAATGTTTATGAATGCAGTTAACCAATCAGATTGTTTGAACTTATGGTGAAAATTTACTAAGAATGTAACAATTAGAATTATGCTTTGTTTTATCTTCTGTCCAGGCAACTCCACGAGCTTTTGACCCGTTTCGCAGCAGCATCTGGGGTCCTTCCCATGGTAGCGGAGGTCCCAACCCCTGGGCTAACCCAGATATGGATAACAACAAATAGAGAGAAAGATATCATTTAACCATCGTTTCATCATAGACAAGCATTTCTCTCATCTCAACTTGTGTTTTCACCCCCCCCCCCCCCCCCCCGCACAAAAAAAATTGTGAAGCAAGTACATCTCATAGTGTTTTAAATTCTTGTACAGATTTAGATGATTTATCTTTTTAATCTTATTTATTTGTAATGAGGAGGTGAGGTGGTTGGGTCGGGTTAACATGGACTTTCTTTCATTAAACTTATCAGTGATAAGTGCCAAAAACATGCTCCTAGTTAATGAAAGAGCACAATTTGAGTAGCTTATAACATTTAATTGATTGTAAGTTTTATGAAACGGGTCTTTGATCAATGATTCTATGCTACCATTCACGATTAACACAAAGTAAAAAAAGGCTTTGATATACATGATAATTTTAAACTTGGGCAAGATATCTAATACCAAATTATGGTACTAGTATTAGATAATGTAAAAAATGGCGGTGACAGCAGCGTTTGAAGTAAATTTGTTATGAAAACCCAGTACTCTGATACCTGGTTTTAATCACTTTTGAAAATTGATGCATAACATTGTATGCATGGTAAATGACAAATTACAGATCAAGCATCCTTATTTTACACTCTAGAATTGGCGATATCATTCTGAAAAATGAATGAGAGAATAACAAAATATCAAGAACACCATGAATAATTCAGTGTTAATATATTTATTAACCCTAAAAGAGCCAGGGCAGATGGAATCCTCCAAACAGTCGATGAAAAAGGCACGTACATCAACCTTTTCGACTATTACCTTGAAAACCTCTAAAATCAGACATTAATTAATATAGAAATTGCATTGTTTTACAGCAATTTATAGTGCATTGTTGCATAACTTCAGAACTTCATGCCCAAGAATTTGGTTTTAAAACATTAAGGACTGAAAGCTATTGAAATGAAACAGTGTTCACTCTTTGCACCACAAAGATATCATGTGAAACATCAGAACCCCCCCCCCCCCTCCCCTGGCCTTTTTAGGGTTAAATATAAATATATACACCTAATAAGAATTTAATTCAAACATCCAATATGAGTAAATAGTACATACAGCATTGCAAAGAAAAAAAAATAAAATTACAGCTGTAACCAAAAACAACTTCATAAGTATAAACATGAATCATATAGATGGAAAGGAATATTAATGCGTAATTGAAACAATGATTATCTGGAGAGGAATAATAATAATAATAATATGAACATTTGTAATGCGCCGGTATCCATCGTAAAAAGATGCTCATGGCGCAATAAGGAAAAGAAAAGAAAAGGAAAGAAAAAGAAAGGAAGGAAGAAAGAAAGAAAACCTAAAAGAGGGGTAGAATAACAATTACCTAAAAGCTTGCGTGAATAACCAGGTTTTAAGAGAACTTTTGAAAGTGGTAAGACATGAAATGAACACCAATATTTGAGTTTTTTGTGCTAACAAATCATACTGTTTATGTAATATGCCAATATGTGGACCAGTAGGAAATAGAAGATATGAATACTAATTTGTAAGTTATATATATTGCATTTTGTAAAATGCAAGATTATTGATTGGTAACATGCAGTACCTTTGTGTGTTTTAAGTTCTGTTATGCTAGATAATTATAAGCACTATTTAGTGTTGAACGTACAAGTCTTTTCTTTCATGTATTTATTGGATTTCATCTGACTGGAATCATGCCAAACTATATTTCAGATTTTTTTCCATTTCTTTGAAGTATTCCAAGTAAATTTCCATGACAATGATTACTAATGGAGATCCTCCTCAATCTAAATTAGTTTATCATATTCACATATTGCTTTATATTAAAAGACATTTGATTATTTATTTAAAAAGTGCAGTTGTTTATACCATCCCTGTTGTGCTATGGCGAATGATCAAGTATTATTTTTTTTCTATTTCAAAGATGAAATCTGAATGGATAAGAAGAAAATAAGGACAATTTCCAGAAATATATTTCAGAATTGTGTGATACACATGTGTAATTAGCATTATAAATGCTTCTGTTTATTATCAAGGACTTGTTTTTATTGTAGTCCCTTTTTATTTGCATACAACATTTTCAAAAGGCATGAAAATCTTTTCCCAAGCATATGTGGGAATAAATTTTGTTCTCAGATGCACTTAAATAGGGACACAAATACAGACTTTTGTACCCAAGAAGCTTAATTAAAGCACCCTGAGTCTTTTTTTTTTAATTATTGTCGCATAGAATATATAATATCCCAAGTTTACACAATTTAAAAAAAATATGCTTTTTTTTTTAGTTTAAATTGCATTGCCCAAGGCAAAATATTACACTATGATGAAATGTTTAATATTTCAAAGAAATCCATTTATTTTTCAGTGATCCTCTTATTTATATTTTTGTTTTTGATAAAAGAAGGTTTGGAAATTATTATGCTGTGACCAGAATGGATTTATCAAATGATCAACATCAAAAAGGCTGATAAACTTCCTAAGTTTCATTTTATTTTATTCAGTATTTATTTGCATATCTCCTAATTATGCTGTCATGGGTGATTGATGTATAGTTCAAACAGATATCAACCTTAAACCTATTTAGATGGTAGATGTTTAAAATTTGAAGAAAACTTTGTTTAAACATGGTGTAAGAGCTTATTGGACATGACAATGAGTAATAAAGTTTGACTGGTGCAATTCTGAGGATAAGTAAGCCTTCGTTAAACAAGCGACTAATTATGGTCAAAATGCTTGTTATATTTGGTCCATATTTGTATGTATTAGCTGAAATTTTTATTTTTTATTTAAATTTGATAATTGTTATTACTTGCTTGGAGATGTACTTGCTTCCTGCACCGTTCCATAATGCTTGTTCTATGATGACCGGGGTTGAAGATGATGAGGGTGAAGCAATTTTCATGTGATGTTATTGCTTTTAGAAGGTTTTTGAGTTATGGCCATGATATACCCAAAATCTAGCCTGTGTTTAGTGTTTGTTTGTATACTAAGGAGCATTAATATTGGTGACGGCTTAAAGCATTATGAGGGAGAATCATCAAGAGAAGTGTTCTCTTTTGTTGTATCTCATATTAACCTAATCCATCTCTATGAGACGGATGTAGACGTAGCCAAAATTGATATGACAGATAATGTTTGTGACATCGGATGGAGAGGATTGACACTTTTTTGTAATTTTAGCACTTGAAGTAGTTTGGATTCTCTACACGAAGATTAAAAGTCTTTCTGCTCTAAAAGTTTCCTCTATAAAGTAAGGTTCGTAATCGTGCATATGACAAATGAGGAAGCGGGGTATTTTTTGCTGTGTATTTAAAAAGTCAAAAGTTGGTGGACTCTGCCTCTATTTTCATGCTGACTCTGAGCACTTCCCCCCATGAATGAATGGGAGAGGGAATCTCTTAACTCTGCATTCTTGAATTTGAATACTTGATGTAAAAAGAACATCATCCTATTCATCTATTCAGGAAGGTTTCAAATATTGTATCCTATGCAAACTAGCTTTGCCAAGTCAAAGTAATCACTTCAAATACGTTCAACATCAGGTGGAAAATATGAAAAAAAATGATTGAAATGATTATAAAGATTCTTTTGCTGTCAACGAAAAGAAAAAGAAGCTATGTGAGGTAAATAAGTACCTGGTTGAAGGGCTTACGACTTGTGAAGGTTATTTCAAAGTCGTTTGCCATGAGTGAGTTTTTAAGCATCTGTTATTGAAAAACGAGATCTCTTTCTATCTTTATCTCTCGTTCAATAAAACTACAAACTTATTAAAAAGAAAAGCCTTCTTGTTTCTTATATATTTAGTACATTGAAAAAGATGTTTGAAAACAAAATTGAAATTTACCAAGCAACCAATTTATGTAGATCTTTATAACGTAGTAAAAATTAAGAGAAAGATGTATATTTTGGGGAGAAAGAAGGGAAAACTTGAAGAAACAAAGGTTCGAGAATGGAGATGAGAAAGGGGCATGGGAGATTTTCAAAATGACTCCAAGATGATACAAGAGAGAGTGGAGAAAGGGGTTTAGTTGAAGAGCGATGGGAGGTAATTATGAAGAGGTGAAAGAGACAGAAAGGGAGGAAAGTGGAAGGGGAGAAAGATGAAGAGGTGGAAAGAGTATGATGGTGGGGAGTGAGACTTGGAGAAACAAAAGATGAAGAGAGGTAGAGAAAAAAGGAAGCGGGAAAGAGAGTAGGTAAGATAGACAAAGAGGGGTGGGGGAGGGCAGAGGAAGGGATGGGAGTGGATAGAGTAAGATGAGGGAGACTGAGAAGCGAAGATGAAGAGAAGTAAAGAAAGAAAGGAAGTGGGAGAGAAGGCGAGGTAGACAGGGAAGGGGAGGGAATAGGGACAGAAAGGGAGGTGAGAGGTAAGCATTGGGCTGAAGGAGGGATTAGATAGTGAGTTTAAGGAGATATAGACACGGTGTGGAAGAAACAGAGAGGCAGAGAGACAGGTATGAAATTCGAAGGGAGAGGTAGGCGATTAGAGAGACAGAGAGGAACAGAAAAGTTTCAAGTTTATTCATTCAAAACCAAATTCATCGCATCATAATCAAAATAGATATAAATACAATGTAAACGAGTACATGAACATTCATCAATTAGGTTATAGCATAGCCGATTGGTTTTAGGATCCCTTTAAAAGCAAAGCTTGTGAGTAGGGCCCTGGAATTCTTAAGATTATTAACAGAAAACATGATATACTAATCTACAAGATACCAAAACGAGATAAAAAAAAATACATATATAATAAGGTTAAGATGCTAAAAATAAAATAGAATGGAAAACTATTTAAAACACACATATATACACTCACACACAACCACATCCACCCACACATGCACATACTAAATATAAATGAGGTCATCAACTTAAATGCAAATACATCAACTTAAGATACATATTAAAGGAAAATAATCATAATCTGTCAAGAAGGCAAATTTTGGATAATCATTTTAACATGAAAGTGTTTTACTATTTTTTATATCAACATGTAAATTGTTCCGCTCTTTAATACAGGATATATGAAAGAAGGTCAGAGTGACATTTGTTCTAGCAAATGGCTGACGAATAAGATCCTTTTGACGTGTATTATAATCATGTATTTGTGAATTCTGAAGAAATGATTTTTTAAAGGTACATTCTTGAGGCATTGATTGTAGTTTGAACACGCACAATGCACAATTGAACGACACAAGTTCACCCAGTGGTAGCATTTTCAGACGAAGAAATAACGGAGTACTTGGATGTCTGTAATTAGAATTTGTTATAAGTCGTATTGCCCTTTTCTGCAATACTATCAGTTAATCGAGATAAGACTTGAGTTCCCCCAGTCAACTTTACAATATGTCAAATAAGGTAGATCATTACTATTGGATTGTTATCAGTATCATTTCAGTTAAAATTTATTTTAACCTATAAATAACACCTACAGTGCGAGACACCTTTGTGCAGACAGCGTCTAGATGATTTGTTTTCCATGATAGGTGCTCATCGATGTATAACCCAAGAAACAAAATATTTGCACTTGGTTTAACATCATGACCCCCTACATGAAGACAAGTTATACGCCCTGGAAGCCATTTCCCTTAGAGCGGAAAATTCTGCACTTGGTTTTTTGAATATTCAACGATAGCTTATTGCAACAAAATCATGAATAGAGCTTCTTAATTTGCAACCAGAAACAAATTTTCTACTGACTTATCAGATAGCATCAGACTGGTATCATCAGCAAACAGAGAGTATGAGAATAATGTTGATGAATGTATTAAATCGTTTATTTAGATCAGAAACAGCAGGGGACCAAGAACAGAACCCTGAGGTACACCATACTGAATCGTAGCATGTCTGGATCTAGATCTATCTATAGTAACAAATTATGTCCTATCTCACAACTAGCTTTCGGAACCATGACAATGCGACACCATGAATTCCATAGTGTTCAAATTCTTGAGAAGGATATCATGGTAAATGGTATCAAATGCCTTTGACAGATCTAAAAATATCCCCTGACAATATTTGTTTCCATCAATAGCCTTTATGATATTACTCCAGAAGTTAAAAAAGAGGCCGGGGGAGAGGGGAGTTAATATGATAATCAGTAAAATGTCAACAACTCACTAGAAAAGATACATAGCTATTTTTGACATTTCCTAGGAAATCTCATTTTAGGCATCAATATATTGGATGTATTTTAGACCGTGATCGTTGCCCATGTCAGCGCTCGGTAGCGCATATTTTATAGGATTGAGGAGGCATCGACATCCCAGCCTGACCTTGAAGACTAGGGGTAGGTTCATCTGATGGAAGCTTGAATTCAAACTGTTGGAAAAGATTGGTGAACAAAAGAAATGCCTCCATTCTAGCCAGCTGAATACCCAGGCATTCACGACGACCTGTTAAACAGAGAATTCGATGGGAAAAAAGCGAACAAAGTGAGTGAAAGGACATGGAGGGGGAAGGGGTCACACTTGGATTGTATGGTATCCGTGAAAATCTATTTGTGAAAAATATTCTAGCAAGTTGACTTTTTATCACTATACACTCATTGACTTACTTCTGAATAAAACTACAATTCAACCTTCATGAAGCGTGCACGTAGTATCAAAAGCAAAAGGCAATTTTAGTAGTAAAAAAAAAATATCCGAGTTTGATACATGGTTACTCATGCATGACTGGACGAATCAATCCTATTTTCTAAAAGACGTTATTAAATGACTGTGAAATTAGAAAGAATTATTTTTTAATATTGAAAATAATAATGATTATAATAACAATAACTTAAATTTACTCAGGGTAGCCACTTTAGATATGAGCTGTTTTTCCAAAGGGCACTGTGTATATCTTATTATTCATTCTATAATGTGCCTGAAATACAGTTGCGCTCAAAAGTTGGTGAATCTAACAATAAAATGCGCTCCTTCATGCTGAATGTTGAATGTAGACAGCAACATTACAATGTTCGGCAAGCCCAGAGCTGCAAACACTATTGAATTTGATATTTTTTCTAATCTAACTTTACTATTAAGTATCTAAAACATGACTGAACTTGAAGACTTTAAATATTTTTATTTTCTGGTGGGGTTCACTTTGCACTGTACATTGACAGAAACTTGACCTACCCAATCCAAATAACATGAATGCCTCATTCTGTTTCATTTTCTGGTCTTCTGAAGTGAGGAATCGATCTGGGTTGAAAACATGAGGGTCGGACCATTCTTTAGGATCATGATGAACAGCCCATATGTTCGCGACGAAGAAGGTACCCTTGGGATAAGAGAACCCTTCAAATGTAAAATTCGTAGGAGCCAAACGAAATATGACAGGAAAAACCGGTCTGATACGCATCACTTCCATCAAGGTGGCGTCACAGTACGGTAGATATTGGCGATCCTCTGTAGTGGGTTGTCGACCACGCCCAACGACTCTATCCAACTCCATTTGCACCTATATTATGAAATAATTAAGGTAAACATAAGTTACTCTTGAGCTGTACTCAAGACGGAAATGTCATAATGAATTCATGTATAATTATGTATATTTCAGTTGTATACACGTCGAACTTGATTTGATCTAATTTGGGTTGATCATGTAATAATTATAATTTTAGCATCACACTTTATATTTTATTTCTCTTTACCTGTTTTTATTCAAACCAATTGGGATATCAAGTAGAATAGCACTCCATTAATAAAGAATAGGCCTACGTTCTTACCTTTCTTTGTACTTCTGGGTGTGATGCTAAGTAGAGAATGGCCCATGAAGTAACCAGTGATGTGGTTTCTGTGCCGGCACCAAACAAGTCAAACACAATTCTCCAGAACTCTTCCAATGTGTATTCCTTGGAGATATCATCAGCTAAGAATGCGTCGACATAGTCACGGATGTTATCTTCCTGAAATGTCTCTCGATGTATGTTGAGCTGGGGCATAATGAATTCTCTAACCGTGGAATAGCCATCGCGATATTTCTTATACCATGGAGTATGAATGAGGAACTCAAAGACTACGACAGGGTCAGCTTCAGAGATACTGAAGACATCTTCCATTGCTTGTAACACCCCAAGGTATTGCGCATCGTTGTATTCATATCGCCTACCAAAGACTAGTTGGGAAATAACGTTTGCTGTTGCTTTGCTCAGTATGGACGTGAGATCTGTTGGTTTACCTCGGAGACTCTTGATTTCCTCAGCAAGGTAACGAGCTTCCAGGTTGATCTGAGGCACTAAGCTCTTCTTACCAAAGCCAAAGGATCGAAGGGCATGTAGAGAGAATCTACGTTGGTCTTCCCAAGGTTTGCCATTACTCCAAACAACAGAAGCTGTAAGAAAAAAAGAAGTACTATTGACAAAAACAAATATAAGCAATGTCAGACTCAGATGAAGAAACGGACCTTAGTAGCGTTATCATGCAGTCTTTATTAAAAATCATGTACTACTTATTCCTTTCTTTAAAAAATCATTCTTTTATTACTAGAATCTATTATACAAATAAATATATATGCATTCATATACTTATGCTTATTTCACACGCAGACAGACACCCACAAACACACCCCACCCCCTCGCACACACACACTCCAGACCCTCACACACACTTTTTTCGAGCATGTTTTTATTAAGCATTTCATTCAAATAAACTCAAGATAAACAAAATAGACAAATCTTCATTTCATATCAATAACTAAATAAAAAAATATATTTAACATAAAACTGAAGCAAATATATGCAATGAAACACCTTAAAACATATATAAACTCGGCCCTGACCCTCATGTATTGCTATTGAAAGATCTGCAGAAAGAAAAAAAAACACAACCACACACAGCTTCACACAACCGCACACACATAATATATAAATATATGAAATGGTTATTTTTTTCCAAAATTGAAAAAAAAATAAGCCTTACCGTTCTTATTAGTTTCGGGAATACCCCATTTAACATATCCAGGTACGTAACGATGAGAGAAGAATTCTGGCGATTTTAGCAGTGCCCGTCTGATGGTGTCTTTATCATTCAATACGACGACAAGAATATGACCCCTTCGTAAGCAGAATGTTGGACCATACTTCTTAGACAGCTCCATGTAAGCTTCGTGGATTAGGCTTGAGCCGAACTGGTATCCTATGATTGGCCACGACCATGGTCCTGGAGGAAGGTTTCTAGGACGTCTTACAAACCAGATGGTAACCAGGAATATCAAAGCTCCAATTAAGGCAGAGGATACTGACAGTGATAACCCAAACATGGTGTTGTATTATGAAACAAGGGATGCAGTAGCTTTCCAACTTAGAAGAGACTTCGAGAACCAGGCGGGTTTTCTGTACTATATAGCCCGACCTCGTAAACAACATACAGACAACACCTGTTTGCGCGCTCTCGATGCATCCACATTGTGGGGGATATTCCAACTGAAATCCTGAGCCCAAACCCGAACATGAATGTGATCAGTGAATGAAGAACAATGAATGACCCCATATAATACTGGCATAAAGCTTTGAAACATGAACTGATCTAACAAACATGTCTCGAAACATTGGCTTTGACTTGCCCCCAACAGAGAGTGCAACACAAGGCCAAATGTTTCCCTTTTAAGAGGCGGGGGCGGGCTGGAAGTGCAAGGGGTTCTGGTGAAGGGTGCAGAAAAGGAAAGTCAGACAGAAATTAAAGGATTGAAAATATTGTTTAGTGGATAATCTCGTTTGGAAATATAATAACGAATCAGAAGTACAACCGGTTGATCCTGTTTCACAAATCTCTATTTGAAGCAGAAGAATAATTAGGGGTGGATCCATGATTTTTTGGTCTTTATCTTTAGAATTGTTTTATATAGAACAGAGAGAAAGGGGAAATAAGAGAGAGAGAGAAGGGGGGGTAGGCTGCCGAACGCCGCTCATGAGGTGTGGACTTTGGCCATCACGTGATCAAAATGAAACCATGTTCAACATGTTCAATAGATCACTATGTTTCGAGGTAGATATGTGTTGCAATTAGAGTTGAGACTTCAACAATGTTTGTATTTTTCTTCGTATGTGTAGAATGATTAATGACTCTAACACAAATTTACATGATTATGTTTTAATTCGGATTAAATAAAGCATTGCCCACCCCCCCCCCCCCAGTTTGAAGGTTTTCAAAATTTGAGCATTGCATTTATAATACGATCATGACAACTATGACATGAAACAAAAGAAATGGCATTGGAAAATCAAAGGGTTTCATAACATATCTTAATGATGCCTAAAAAAGGGCAACATTTTGAAATTACCTTATTTCAATCAACACTTTTTTTCGGGTGAGATCACAAACTTAAATATAAAAATAACTTGGGGATATATTTCTATTTATCCATGAGTTGACATTGAAGAACTAAATTATGCATCTCTATTCATGTTTGATAGTATTTTTTTATGCGATTTGGCGATTTTGTATTTTTCCTTTAAGCTATGCTGCAAAAAGATATTATCAGGTAAAATATTTGCAAGCTACGTAATTCAAACGTCTTTAAGAAATCAAGATAATACACTTCACACTATCCAACTTTGTAATTTCTGTCTCTCTCAGCCCCCCCCCCCCACACACACACACGTCACCCTGTTTCTCCCCTTGTCTCTCTCTTGCCTCTTCCTCTCTTTCATAAAGCTAAAGTTCAAATAAACAGATTCTTGGAAATTCTGTAATAACTACGAGTCTATTGAATTCTCTAGAAAGGTTTTCTTTATTATAGATGACATCCTCCCTAGGAGCCTCAATTTCGTTTAATGCATGGAGTGATATGGTGTGTCTGTTTGAATGTAATGAATGGTTGACGATGTTCAGACAGTAAGTTTGTCAGAATATTTGGATTGACAGTAATGGCTAAACGAACGGTCGCCAAATTAGAGAAACGGAAGCGAAAAGCACTTTGAAATCAGAGATGTTAATCAAATTTATATACATGTACATTTAACTCGGTAATGTGTTGCAAGAACAAATTAGGTAATAATTTCGCTCGCTTGCTCTCATCGTACCCATATAACTGAGTGTTTCTATCTGGGAATGAATGGCATTTCTACAACCATTGACCTTCTAGGTTCATGCTATAACACTTACTAGTAGAATGATATGAAGCTCCTGACTTCCATAATTCAACCCCAAGAATCAGTTAGATGACCATTAGAAACACTTAGATAAGCCTCCGAGTAGAATAATGGTTATATTTTGCTGTATTCACGATCTTTAAGTACATGTCGGTATTTCTGAAACTAAATTTATCCACAATTCCTATAGGAGTGGTGTTTGTGTTTATATATACCTATATATACATGTATAGTATTTACTTGATATATCCTTGATAGTAGTGTATTAATTAAATAGAAAAAGAAGGGTGGTTATCTTATTTTACACGTCTTAATCCGTTCTCTTCACAAATAACAACTGAAAAGAATATATACTAAACTACAATAAAAGTGACATTACGACTTGAAAAACATAATATTTTTTCATAGAAGGTAAATCAAATGTCCGAGCTGGGTCCAAGAAAGGGTTAAAACCTATGAATTGACTTTTCGCCAAGGCTTATTTTATTTCCTTTAGATAAACCACTTAGATATTCATGACTTAATTTCACACTCCGAAAATGGCAATTAAGGGTCAATAAAGTAATTTTCTTTTCCTGGACAAATTAATCTCACTTCGTGATTGACATTTCTATGCGTCGTTAGATATTGAAATCAACACAGAAATCTTATTTTTGTATACATGAGCCTCAAACGGAGAAATTTCCTAGTTTTAACACCTGATGAAAACCATCTGACAACCGATATTGAAGGAATTGTGTATGTGAAGGTGGTTGTGTGGGTGTGGGTTTAGGTATGTGTTGATGTGAGCGTGAAAGAGAGAGAGAAAGGAATAGTTATGCGAGTTACTCATCATAATGTTGATATTTGGATTAGGGTGGATAGCTGTGGGGTGCGTATTATGCACATCGAGGGTGTGTGAGGATGTGCTTGAAGATGACAGAAGAAACAAAAAACACCCGACCCTCGCCCTCACGTACAGTCTCTCTCTTTCTCTCTCTGTCATACACACACTCTCTACATATTACACACGCTCACACATACACACACACGTAACTGAGGCCCCTTTACCTACACTATTTCTTAAATTTCCATCCGTCTTTATTTCCCTTTTTACCCAGATGCTAACCCCTTATCTTTCTGTCCGTTCAAGTTCTTCAACTGCATGTATGTACATTTTCTTGAGTAAAAATTATGTTATGAATGATCGCAATAAGACACATTCACGAGACGTGATCAAGGCGAGAAGCGCCCTAATGTAGAGAAAAGAACAAATATATATTCATGAAATTAAAAACAAACCATTTAACAGTCACGTTTCCAGCACATTATTGCCACTCAGTCTGTAGAAAGTGAATCTTTTCATGTTATATTGAACATTTCTTTTGAATACAAGTCATGATGAAAAAGGTTGCCTAAGTTGATATATATATATATATATATATATATATATATATATATATCTACTTCTGAGACATTACGGGATGAGATGGATAAAAATGAAAGAGAGACACGATAGGGCATGCCTCATTTATTTCAGCAGTTTCTTTTACATTAGAATATAAATCTTAATACCATAGTATTACCATAGTATTAAGAATATTTTCTCATTATGTTGCAGTAACATTAACAAATCGAATGTAAACCTAACGACTGTATATGTTTATACATACACATCCACACACACACACGCACACACCCCGCACACACCCACCCACACACACACATATATATATATATATATATATATATATATATATCAGTGTTGTAGTGCCTTGATGCTCGGCCTTGGCCTTAAGGCGCCTTAAGGCCTATTTTTTCAAAGCCTTGGCCTTGAACATTCAAGCCTTGGCCTTGAGAGGGCCTTGAGAGGGCCTTGGCCTTGGCCTTGAGGATTTTGAGCCTTGAAATTTCAAGGCATTTTCAAGGCATTTTCAAGGCTTTTTCAAGGCATTTTGTATTTTGTACTTTTATTTGTTTTATATAAGTAATTATAAATGTTTCAATTGTTCTGTATATCTAATGACACTAAATACTACCAGTCAGCAGTAGCAGCAGCAGAAGCAGTAAGTGTACTTAGCAGTGCCATCAATTGCAATTATCATCACATAATTATGAAACAAAGAGAAGTGATGAAAATTAATATTATTTATTGGTAATATGATGTAATCATGACTAATAAGGATAATGACCATATCAATAATAATGATAATAATTATGATAAGGATTATAGTCAGTGGCGTAACTACAGGGGGGGGGGCATGGGGGCACGTGCCCTCCCCCCAATCGGCTGACTAAAAAAAAGGAGGAAAAGAGGGAGAAAGGAAGAGAAACGTAGTGGGAAAGAAGACATTAATGTTCATTATAATGTTATAATTATGTTATGTTACATTACATTAGAAACATTTTTTTCATATAAATGAAACATAAATTGCTCAGGGCATATGTCTTCATTGTTCCTGGTGCTCCCATTGTCTGTTTACCGAGATATATAATCCTGTTATACTAAAACCTCCCGTTTTCAAGTCAATATACACCAAACTACCAAATATATTTCCTCGCACTTCGAGTTATTCTTTTACATGTACAATAGTATGCTTCTTTTTCATGAATACTTTAAGTGATTGTCCCATTTTAAGGTCTTAATATAAAACATTTCCTGTCCGTGCTTACGTTCGCAGTAGTGGATTGGTGAAAGATGTCTGCTCTCCATCAATTCCTAGAATGAGTCCTTAAAATGTCCCTTTTTCTGTTTTCTGATCTGAATATCAAAAATTTTCAGCTCGCGCTTCGCGCTCGCATCATTTGGTTAGTGAACTACGTAAGGTCTTCTTGAATTCCTACAAACAAGCCTTAAAATGCCCCTCTTCAGGTCTGAATTTCCTAAATTTTCAGCTCGCGCTTCGCGCTCGAAAGATTTGATTAGTAAGATGGGTATGTTAATCATGATTACAAGTGCTTTATGTGCATGTTTAGATGTGATTCTAACAAAATCAGCAAGCGCTTATTGGCACTCCCATTAGATGACTATGGTGAGATGTGTATAATCTTAATAGATAAAAGATTCCTAAAATATAGTCCTTAAAATCTTCCTGTTTGGGGTCAATATTTACAAAAATTTCAGTTCGCGCTTCGCGCTCGCATTATTTAGCGAGACAGGTACGTATCATGATTACAAAAGATTGATTGTAATGTCCCTTTTTAGGTTTGAATATCAAAAATTTTAAGCTCTCGCGCGTTCACTAGGCAATTCCAAGTTTTTGCTGGTGCCCCCCCCCCCATGCCGTGACCCACGTTACGCCACTGATTATAGTGATTTTATGACAGGAATAATTCTGACAGATCTGACTGCAATTTTGACAACAATTTTCATACTTTAAAAATAGCTTACTCTAAAGAATGATAACAAGGTTGATTTCTATTCCATTAGGTTTTCCTTGTATTATTTTCTTTGACCAACAAGAATGTTTTAAGTCTTATTGATATTCTGAAAAGATTCGGTAAACTTGAACACAAACTTCAATTTTGTCATTTCCAAATGGGCTATGGCATCAATGGCATGATGAGCCAAAAATTTTGAGGGGCCAAGCATGGCATACAAAGCAAAATTTTAGGTTTCAAAATCAACAAATTTTGGATTGTGCTTGCATAAATTATTGTTAAGGTTCGCATTCAATTTACACCCAAAAAAATGCTTAGAATGTCTAGTTTTTAGGTCGGAATATTACAAATTTTTGAGCTCGCGCTTTGCGCTCGCATTATTTGATTGGTGAGTTATGTATCCTATTTATGAGTCACTAAATGCAGTCCAGAACAGCTTCCTTTTCTGGTCAGTAAAAATTTCAGCTTGTGTTTTGTGCTCGCGTTAATTTGTTTAGTAAGATGCACACCTTTTTCATGATTACAAAAACAGCTCGAAATATTTAAATTTCATTTCTTATTACATCTTATTACAACATCTCGCAAGGATGCCCTTTTAACAGTGATTAGCACCATAATTGACCCAAAATCGAGTTTTACAACTTCAAATTTTTTTTTTCAAAACCACTTGCTCGCTATGCTTTCTATAGCGGGAAATTAAAGCCTTAATCAAAATATCTGTCTTATCAATTAGAAATAACTTAAAAAAGCTTTGCTGAACTTAATTTCCACAAAACACACAACTTCTTCACACAGTTGATAATCTCATTTTGAAAACATCTGTTTGCACCAAAATTCTCATTTTGACTTATACTGTAAGTGCATTTTTGGCTTTGACCTTCCCCCCCAAAAAAAAAAATTCTGCCTCCCCTGTCCCAGGTAGAGGAGAAAGACGTATGTTAAGAATGGGCATGCCAGGATCAGATCACCTTGGTAATAATAATTATTGCAATGTGAATCGCCTAGAACAATAATTAAATGTACGAAGGTAACTATATACTTATTTTAATTTTAAAATTAAATTAAATTTTGCCTCCGAAGAAGATTCTGCTAGGATCGAAAGCTTAGGCCCCTTTTGACTCTTATTTTAATTTTATAAATCTACATGATCTATCATGAAATTATTTTCGTTTTAAATGTACAAGGGTCGAAAATTTTGCTCGCTCACACCTTTTATACATTTGGTCCTGTGTGTCATGTATGCCGCCTAAGCATTGTTGTCTAATTTTTTTCCATATATTGTACAATTGAAATGCCTTGGCCTTGGCCTTGAGGTTTTCAGGCCTTGGCCTTGGCCTTGGGTTTCCATGCCTTGGCCTTAGCCTTGGTTATTGAAGCCTTGGCCTTGGGTATTAGAGCCTTGGCCTTGGCCTTGGAGGTTTGAGCCTTGACTACAACACTGATATATATATATATATATGTATATATATGTATATATATATATATATATATATATATATATATATATATATATGTATATATATGTATATATATATATATATATATATATATATATATATATATATATATATATATATATATATATATATATATATATATATATATATATATATATATATATATATATATATATATATATATATGCGTGTTAATGTATATTCTTGCCCATGAACAGACGTGATCTTCACTACTGTTTTAGAAACGCATTTTTAATTCTCTCACATCATGGGCACTGACGAAGAGTGTGTCTTTACCTTTCATTTTTGAGAGCTATAAAATCGTATTTATTTCTACGGTATTCTACTAAAACCAATAATTTTATTCCTTATATACCGAAGCAGACTTAAGATTTACATCGACATCTCCTAAAGACCTACCGCCCTTTCACACGGTAAATAAACTCGTTATTTGAATGATTCCAGTGAAAAATAAGGCAAATGACTAATATTTAGCCCTTTGATTGAACTTAGCTGAAGTAATTTATTTATTTTTTACATTCCGGACAAATATTTTTATTTGTCCAGCGTTTTACTTGACTATATAGACCAAATATACATAGAACTATTTGTCGATAATCTTGTTTTTAGTCTAATCAGTTGGTCAAGGGCGAGAAGAGAGAAATAATCATTATTATATAGGTCGTCACTAAAATATTTGATAACATTTGACTACCCAACATGTCTTATAAAACTATCATATATGAGCTGATGAGCAACTCAATTAATTAAATTGTTGTGCACATCGGTGACCACACCTCTAATATATTCTTTTGTCAGATATTACCATGGAGCTATATAAAACACTATACTCCATGATATTACCATATTCACAAATTTCCACATGCCTTTGATGCCTTTGTTGTTATCCTCTTTTCAAATGTAGCATGCTCCTTATCAAGAAAGTTTAGATAGAACAATAATGCAAACTTCTCAGGGCGAGATATCCGAGCGAGATTCCAGAGTATGCCCAATTATGTCTTTTCTTTAAAAAAAAGTCTCCTTTCTCAGTTGGCATGCTTGGTGTGATATCCGAAACGCGCCAGGGGCTTATTGCGTCCTAACCAGATAAAATAACTTTTTACGTTTTTTTTTTTTACGAGTGTGAAGAGCGATATAGTTAAGGGGGCTGTTAAATGAACAATTTATTTTGAGAGTGGCAATTAAACCCACCCATATACTAACAACATGAATAGATGATATTATTTCTTAGTGGTTGAACAATTTATTAAGTGGAATTCTGAATGGATTGGTAAAACGAATGACTATACACAATATGTGTAAAAGGGGTATTATTGTTTAGATTTAGTATTTGAGGGGAGAGAAGGGTATATCTATTTTTTTTTAATTCAAACTTTGTCCAGTGTAGAAAAGAACCTAGCTGGTGATCAATTATTTCAACTAAACCAAGTAAGCAAGTAATCGAAATATATTACACTGGCCCCAGCACTTGTACTCACAAATAATTCAACATTTATCTAGCCCTTAAAGGGGAAGTTCACCCTGAAGAAAACTTTTTTGTAGAAAATAGCAGAAAAATAGTAAAAACTATTGGTGAAGGTTTGAGGAAAATCCGTTTAAGAGTAACAAAGTTATTAGAGTTCAAAGTTTTGAATTTATGACGTCATAAACGAGCAGCTGCCCCATATGTTATGTAATATAAAATGCATGAATTTCAAATTTTGTATGGTTCCTGAGGACTTAATTTTGTTTTCTATTCATGATCGGGTGTGAAATGATTTGTCTATTGATATACAAAAGGTACAGTGAAAACCATTTTTGAATTTTCTGAGAAAATGATATTTCATTGAGTTTTTACCATTCGCTATGTATTAATGTTGCTCGCATATGACGTCACAAATCAAATAATTGAAATTCTAATTACTTTTTAATTATTTGATGAATTTTTCTCAAACCTTCGGCAATATTTTTTTATTATTTTTTCTGCCATTTTTACAATAATTTTTTTGTCAGGGTGAACTTCCCCTGTAAGTCATACAAATGTTATAAAAATGCTTCGGGGTGACCATCTTTTCTAGAGCCACCTGAAGTTCACTGCGAATTCAGTAGTAACAATCTTGACATCTCCTGCATCAGGTTCGGAATGACAATAACAATAAGTAGGCTATCCATTAAGGGGTCACTTAATAAAAAGCATCAAATTTTAATAAATGACGAAGTAATGTGACACCTTTACGCCTCGGCTTCTATCTTTTGCCTTCCAGCGAGATTATGACTGTTCAAGTGACAGTTATTTGCCATTCGTTTTTATTCCTCGGAGGAACGATGTTGTTCGCAAACACCTTCAAATTATTAAAGTGCCTCCCTAAACCGAGATGATACATAAGGAAAACCCATCGATCAAACATGTATAAAACATTGTTTCCTCACTGATTATGCTTACCGAGGGATGGGAGACGACTATTTAAATAAAACATTTTGTCATATCGTCCATGTTTGCTTTCTAGATCAATGTGGCTATGTCAGTTCACCATTATTGTTTCGATGGAGCTATATTAGCTAGAATTGTTATATTTCAAGGTGATATATGCAGATGTTCAAAATAATTTGGACGAGCTTTGGTAAAGATCTAGCATATTGTCCAAATTAAAGCTAATCGACTAAGGGCCTTTTCACACGTGAAACTTAAATTGTCATTGTAATGATGATTGCAATTCGTCTTTAGAATCATCGGACCTTCACACGCTCACTCGAAAAATGTGATTTGAATTTGAATTCCCAAGCGAAGGCGGTATGTGTCCTTGGTGACTTGCCTATCAAAGCACTGCATCGCAAATACACCCCCCCCCCAAAAAAAAAAAACGATGTTTTGGAGTTCAAGCCTCCCACACGCAAAATTCGTACTGTAATTTGAGTGAAACTTAAAGGGATGGTCCGGGCTGAAAATATTTATAACTAAATAAATAGAGTAAAATTCATAAAGCAAAATGCTGAAAATTTCATCAAAATCGGATAACAAATAACGAAGTTATTGAATTTTAAGATTGCAATTTTCCGGTGAAACCGTTCTAGGTTTGTCTTCATGAATATTCATTAGGTGGGTTGATGATGTCATATCCCCACTTGTTCTTTTGTATTTTATTACATGAAATTAGGTTTATTCAAACATTTTCTACCAAGAACTAAAACAATTGGATTGACAACTGATTAAGTGCATTAGTTTTTTATTGCCACAACTTATTTCATGATGATGGAGACAAATAATTTACACATGTATGACAAAACAAAGAATTTGATTTTATGTAATAACATAAGAAAAGAGAAAGTGGAGATGTGACATCATCAGCCCACTTAATAAATATTTATGAGGATGTGCATATAACTGTTTTCACAGAATATTGTTAAACTTTAACATTCAATAACTTTGTTATTTGTTATCTTGATTTCGATCAAATTTTCAGCATTGTGCTCTGTGAATTTTACTATATTTTTTTTAGATATATATTACTTCAGCCGCAGCCCGGACCATCCCTGTAACTGGAATTCACCTCCGGAGTAGAATTTAAATTCGTGATTGTGATTAGCATTCGTGATTCTAATCATGTTCTAGTCTGGTTTTACACGTGCTAAAAACTCGTCAATAGCCATATTTTTCACTGGAATCTTCACTCGAATTACGTTTTTTTTTTTAATGTGAAAGGGCAGAATTTGACCTAGCAACGAAAACAACTATGCTTAACACTTTGGTCACATTTGTTCTACGGCGGCCGTACGGCGAGTCGAAAGCAGCCGTTTTAACATTTTTTTTGTACCAGCTATATATAGGTGGTTTGAATAAAATAAGATAACACGACTGTTTCCGACTCGCCGTACGGCCGCCGTAGAACAAATGTGACCAAGGTATTAAGGAATGGTCCGGGCTGGAATTATTTATGACTAAATAAATAGAGTAGAATTCACTGAGCACAATGCCAAAAATTCATCAAAATCGGATAACAAATAACAAAGTTATTGAATTTTAAAGTTTAGCAATATTTTGTGAAAACAGTCGTCATGAATATTCCTCCAAGAACTCGAAAAAATGGATTGACAACTGATTTAGTGCATTAGATATCTATTTCTGCAACTTATTTCAATATAAGGGAGACATGTTATTCACACAAGTATGAAATAATGGAAAAAATATTATTTTATGTAATAATATAAGAAAACGGAAAGTGGGGATGTGACGTCATCAGCCCACCTAATAAATATTCACTGTTTTCACATAATATTGCTAAATTTTAAACTTCAATAACTTTATTATTTGTTATCCGATTTTGATGGCATTTTTGGGCATTTTACTCAGTGAATTCTACTCTACACTATGTAAGATATTAATATTTCCAGCCCGGACCATCCCTTACTTACACCCCCGGTGGGTTTTTCATAAGCTTAATGCTGTTCATAAGTTATGTAGGACTTTACGCACGACTGGCGATCTTTCTCCGGGGGCTAATCCACGTCAATTAAAATTTAAATGAACACCAATGGAAATTTCATTTACCGCATGAAAGTGTCCTCTGTCGTGTGTAGAGTTCGTCGTAACTTACCTCGGCCTAGAGCTTTGTGAAACGACTCCCTGGTGTAGCTCTGTACGCGAATGACCCATTCCAGTGATTAGGTTGCATGGAATATACGACAGATCGAAGTTGATTGGTGGTGAGTAGTTAAAAGCTTCCATCCAGTTTAATGGAGCAAAGGTTGATGAGTTTGTGAAGTTCAATCATACTCTCTGATAATAATGGTATTAGCAATAGGCCAACCATAGGACTGCCAAACTATATTTATACGAAACCTGAGAATGCTTCTACAATTACTTTCAACAATCAGGTAGCATAAATCGCTAGCCCATGCCATCTTTATTTATTGACTAATTTAGTGCCTGTTTTCATCATAGGAGGATCAGCAGGCCTTCCTAACAGAATATAAATAAGAAACGTGAACAGAATTCACACTAGGTCGGCCTCAAACGTGCTTGGTCAAAAGAGCCCTGGAATGAATTTCGAAAAGTGGATGCTAGGTGCTAGTTAAGAAAGCACATGTGGAAAAAAAAAAGATTTTCGCTCCAACGTGAAGTCAGAATTTTTTCTTTAAGCAAAAAAGAAAGGTTTTCGCAACAAAATTAACATCATATTCGTCTATAAAATGTATAGGGAAGGCGGGGTAAGTTGTGACACTTTTTGCATTTTGCATGTTAGAATTGATATGACTAATAATATTGTAGAAATAAGTACCTTGCCTTTAAATTTGATTCTTGGGAAATATTTTTCACCTATATATAACTTTCTAACCCCACGCTGAAATTCATTGTGACCTTTGAAAAAACGATGTCAAATGGCTCAACTTGCCCCATATGTGGGGTAAGTTGTGCCACCGTCTGGGGTAAGTTGAGCCACAAAAACTCTGTACAAAATGTATGCGGGAAGAAGCAGCATGTCAATTTTTCATTTCAAGTCTTTTCACTTGCTAATTCTCTATAAATACTAACATCCTCTAAAAGTAAAAGAACTGTCATGTGAATTTACACCTTTCTGCCTGCATATCAATGGCTTTTCATTGTTTTTTTTTATAAATTTTTCATTCTTATTACCATACGAATTACCATGGCTCAACTTGCCCCATGTTGGCTGGCTCAAAGTACCCCAGTCTGAACTTCATGCGATATTTTCATATCCACACATTTCTTATGCATCCATCATTTAAAAGATTATGACAAGAAGGAAGATCCATACCTGGGGCCCGTTGCAGAAAGAGTTGCGTTTAAACGCAAGTCAAAAAATCAATGGCAAGTCTCAAATGCGCGCTGTTGATTGGTTAAAAATCAAGTTGCGCGTGATTTTTAGAGTTGCGATTGATTGCAACTCTTTCTGCAATGGGCCCCAGTTGGACTAACAATATTTTTCTTATTTCTTTATTATATTCAAAGACGTGTATGGGTAAAAAGCACTCCTATATTTTACACCCTTTTGTACTTTTTTGGCTGAAATTTGTATTTTTCTGTCTAAAAACGTACATTTTGCTTCAAAGTCTAAAACAATATAGTTGGGTAAAGGGTTATGTAATGGGTCATCAATACATGACACCACCACAATGTCTGACTCATTCATTATTGGCCTGGGGGTGGTGGCTCAACTTGCCCCTATGCTCAACTTACCCCGCCTTCCCCTACATCTAAGTATACCAATCTGATTTCCAGGGGCGGTGCTGCTTAAGGTGTTTAATATACGCAGAACCTCCAGCAAAAATCTTATTGAGTGCTTCAGCAACCCCCCCCCCCCCCCAGCATCCCCACTTCCCATGGCCATGTTGGTCGAGTGTATCAAATATTAATGTTATTTTACCATCCGACCTCCAGGAACACATTATACATCACACACTCATTATACTAGGAATAATATAGACCTCAATATTTCATCCACCTTTTCACCTTTCGCTTGCCTTTTATGACCAATCAGGTGAATAAATTATACATCATATTACACTCCAGGGAATCTAAAACCTGTAAAGGTGATTTATCTAATGAGAAGATACTATATTAATAGCAAAAATCCAATCAAACGTGTACTCGGGAATCTGTCACAATGCCTGCATCAGCGAGGTCATTTTAACCTTCCCATTTAAAAATACAATAATTTTCCAACTGTTCTTTTGAGATTGCATTTGCATCTATCGCATGTGATGATGTCAAGTTATAGGGTATGTATATTTGTCCGCGAAACTAAAAAATGACATTTTTATTAGGATACACAAGGGATTTCGAATGGAGAAAGGGACCGAACGTCACGTAATAAGAGCGTTATTTACATTGTCGACTGGGCTCCAATGCAGAATATCAACTTTTCAACGTCATGAGCGAGATGTAGCCGGGGATGTAGCTATTAAAGTTATTATTTAACTTTGTGAGCAGCCGATTTAAAAAATTCTCAAACCCGAGATGAAACATTTGTACAAGTGCATGTATTAGAACTAATAAACCCTGAAAACAACCATTATTGAGGATGAAAAGCTAAAACTAAGGGGCAAACCCCGATTTTGTAAATAGGCGTCTTATAGACACCTAAATAGTACACATAAGTGTATAGGATGAAATTAAGATGGTGTTTCCGGTCACTTTATATTTCAATTTTTGAAGCACTAAATAATCATTTTCGAACGCAATTTTTTCTGGGCTTCATTTTTGGAACATATCACAGACACAGGTGACAAGTGTGACCTTCTAGCTCAGATTGTTTAAAAGTAAAACCAATGTTAACCAATCACTTTAATGTTTTACGGCCTATAACAGAAAAAAATGAGGTGATGAATGTTGTCATATTAGTTACGAGCAATTACACTTTTACGGATTCGATGGGTCAACAAATTTAACAAACTAACTGCACTATTCGGTAGTGATTGAAGTTGTGATTGAACATGTCATTATAACAATTAGGGTAATATTAGCGTGAAAAGTGGCTATTCTGCTTTCGTTCTTGTCTCTTTATTATTCACAGGCAGCTAAGTATTTGCGTCATCATTTTGAACTAATATCTCTGAGTAGAATCGTGTTCATCCCTTCACCTAAGCGGATATTTTCTATGTTGGTACATGACAGTAAAAGGGATATGGTTGAAGATGAACTGATGAAGCAAAAAAAAGCGAAACTGACAAAAAAAGCAATGATGGAGGAAAGAAAGAATTATAAGAAGCAGATTGTGGAGGGGAAATATCATCAAGATTGTCGTTTATTATGTTTGCTGACTTATTATACAATAACTTAACTTTAACACAATAATAATATATTCCATCTATAAATATTGTATCAATCGATCTCTCTAGTAGCTAACCGGATAGTTCTGTAAATTTGGCAAGTCAATCGGTGTGATTCTCAAGTACAGTGAATCCATCCTCAGATCACTGCAACTAATGGCAGTCATATTTTTATCAATCCCAAACTTTGAAATTTTTAACCGGTTGAGTGAAGGAATTGTCTAGATGAAGAGAGAGGTAACCTGATTTCTTTTTAAAGGGCAAGTCTACTTCAAGTAAAAGTTGATTTGGATAAAAAGAGAATAATCACTGCTGTTGGAGATCTTGGTTTTGGAGTCTTGATTAGAATTTATTGACGAGCTTGGATAGTGTTGATTTATTACAAATATCCATGGAAATCTATCAGTCACGATGCGAGTACGCCTTATAACTGCAACAAAAGAGGTGTTATAAACGTGGAGCGTTGTGGCTCAGCGGATTAGTCTTCTGACTTTTGAAACAGAGGGTCGTGGGTTTGAATCCCAGCCATGGCGTAATTTCCTTCAGCAAGAAATTCATTCACATTGTGCTGCACTCAACCCAGGTGAAGTGAATGGGTACCTGGCAGGAATTTATTCCTTGAAAAGCGTGTGCGCTGTAATCTTAGTAAGTACGGCTGCCAAGCTACAGCTGGGGTAATAATATCCAAGTCCTAAGGAAGCGCATAGAGACATTATTCATAATGTGATATATACGCTATATACAAGAACTGTATATTATTATTACACCAGCGCATGCAGTCGATGTTCTGAGAGGACTACATCGATAACCATTTCATACCATAAAATTCATGGTACGGATTCAACAACCATCGCTGTTACACATTCTGTTTCTTATTTCAATAGTCTTTAATATTTCAGTTCAGTTTGGTTTATTTTTTCATATCTCATAAGATCGTCCATCTAAAGACAGTAAAATCACTAATGTGCAGTTCCATAAAATGTGTATGTCCGACCCCCTGTACGTGGGACCTTCATGAAATTTTCTGCTCTGTGACAGAGCGCTCGCCGCATGAACGGGGGGGGGGGGGGCTCTGTGGGTTCAATCCCCCTCCGAGAAATTTGAATTGGAAAAGTAATGGATTACTTTATAAATTATTGTATATATTTGTGATGTACTTATTTATATAATAGGTACCTGGATGTATTATTCATGAAGTTTATTATGATTTATCATTTATGAAGTTATGAAATTTATGAAGTCAGTTTTATGTTTGTATTTACTGGAAGAAGCAATAAAAATACTTTAAAAGCAAAAAATACCAAATCGATTAAAAATTAAACATTCCACAGCAATTCGCTTTATTAAGGGGATAGTGCCGAAGGATGATTATTAGCTTAGTGGCTACCCTGGTTGGAAACTGGTTGTCATCAATATGAAGAATATAATTGCATGATATTTGTAAAAGAAATATATGCGATTCATATTCTTCGGATGGCAAATGTGATGAATGTATGGAATTACGGTTTTCAGCCGAGGCACTTCATAAAGACCTGGCCTAAATGGCACTTGATTCTTCCAGGACTTATAATACATTTGGATCCTGAGTAATTAGGTCTTGGAGAATGATATCGTACTGATCAATCACTTAAGAATTCGTATTGGATATATTTGTATGGTGTTTTCGTCCATATTCATAATGATATGACTATTATGAAAGAAATATGATAGCCATTTCGGTGTTTTCCTCGGATTCATCAGATTTTGCCACAATTACAAGAATCCGGAGTAAGAGAGAATAGGGAAGAGATGACAGAGAGAGAGAGAGGGAGAGAGCGGGTGGATAGGGGAGGGGAGGGAGGGGCAAAGATTGGAGCGAGGGTACGGTAGGAAAAATTGATTCAAAATGTATTAAATCTACGACCCCACATGGGATAAGGAAATACATGTATATTACACAGTATAACAGTATATATAATTGTAAGATACTATGTGTGCGTGCGTGCATGGGTTACTCGAAGGCGAATACACCCCCTCCCCCGAAAAAATCCTGTTTATAGTATGCACTTTAGAGCGAAATATCTCGAACTTGCAATTTTCACGATTAAGAAGGGTTCCCTCCCTGAGAGGATTCTTTGTCTGGAATTCTGAGAAAATTATTTTGAACCACGTAGTCAGTGGCGTAACTGCGGGGGCATGGGGGTACGCGCTTCGCGCTCGCAATATTTGATTAAGGAGATACGTATATTGTTCATTATTACAAAATGTGCTTCATGTGTTTAGGTGTAATTCTCAAAGCAAAAATCAACAAGCGCTTGGCGCTCGCATTAGATGACTTTGATGAGATATGTATGCTCTTCATGAATTTCTTGAAAATAGTCCTTAAACATGTTAAAATGCCCGATTTGGGTCAATATATACATGTAAAAAAATGTCAGGTCACGCTCCGCGCTCGAATTTTTGTTCAGTAAGACAAGTACGTATCATGATAACAAAATTTTGCTTATAATGCCTATTTTTTAGGTCTGAATATAAAAATTTTCAGCTCGCGCTTCGCGCTCGCGTTATTTGAAGAATGAGATACATATCCGTATATTGGCACAGTTCTTAAAATCTCTCTATTGAGTGCATTTTGCGCGCACACTAAGTGACTCCAAACTTTTGCTGGTGCCCCCACGCCGTCACCCACTGTAATACATTGAGTATACTACCGTATATTATCATGGTTCTATTCACACATCCAATATCATAGTCTTAACTTAAGGTAAGGTGAATATTGTTTTGTGCTGGTTACAGGGCCGTAGCTAGAGGGGGGGGGGGTATGGGGGGGTGTGACAACCCTCCCCCCAGCATTCATGGCAGTCGGCAAAATCATGTACCAGTCGGCAAAATGGAGGATAGGGGAGAAAAAGGAAGAGGGAAAGAAAGGAAGAGAAAAAAGAAAGGAGAGAGGGGAAGAGAAAGAAAGAAAGAAAGAAAGAGAAAGAAAACTAGGGGTACTAACTTCGAAGAAGGTTACGACCTACAGAGTAAAGACAACCAGTTGGCAAATCCAAGTCCATGTAGCCAGGCTTAGAGCCATACTAGTCAGCAAAATACAAAGGACAAAACGAGATGGAGCTATAATAACACACAAAGATAGCCCCCGGTCCTCCCCCAATTTTTAGACAAGCTTGTGAGTTTGAAAATTATACCACAATTATTGACGAATTAACAAACACATTAGTTTTGTAAAATTAGAGGCAAGGCTAGGTAAAGAAATATGGGGTGGGATGAATTTCCAAGGTTTAAGTTGAATAATCAAAGCCAAATTATAGTTGGCAATATTAAAGTGGCAGAACGCTCTACCAGTCAGCAAAGTGATATACAAGTACTGTCTCGTTTCAGATCTGAAAAGAACAGAACACAAAACTGTTAACTCTGCAGTTGGCAAGTTCATGAAGAAAAGTCTACAACTTGTAGACAAGTTTGCAGTTGGCAAAAAACACAAAAATGTTCTAGGTTATGCTTACAAGTTTCTCATGACAGGGCGTTTGAATCGGTGGATTGATGAAATATGTCTGCTCTTCATGAATTCCTAATGTCAGTCCTTAAAAATGTCTCTTTTTCTAATCAAAATTTTAAAAAAATTCAGCTCGCGCTTAGCGCTCGCATCATTTGATTAGTGAAATACGTATAGTCTTAGTAGATTCCTGCAAACAAGCCTAAGAATACCCCTCTTCAGATCTGAATTTCTTATATCTTTAGCTCGCACTTTGCGCTAGTGAGATGCATATGATAGCCATGATTACTAATAATGATGATGATAATAATAATAATTAACAGTTCTTGTATAGCGCATATCACAATTATGAATAATGTCTCTATGCACTTTCAAAGGACTTGGATATTATTTGGATACTATGACTACAAAAAGCTCTTCATGTGTTTGGATGTGATTCCAACAAAATCAGCAATCGCTTAGCACTCGCATTAGATGACTATGGTGAGATATGTATACTCTCAATGGATAAAAAAAAAAGAAATAGTCCTTAAAATGTCCTAGTTTAGGGTCAATATATACAAAATTTTCAGCTCGCACTACGTGCTCGCATCATTTTGTTATTGAGATAGATAAGGTCTTCGTAAATTCCTACAAATAAGACTTAAAATGCTCCTCTTCAGGTCTGAATTTCCTAAATTTTCAGCTCGCGCTTCACGCTCGCAATATTTGATTAGTCAGATGCGTATTTTAATCATGATTACAATTACTACAAGAAGTGTTTCATGTTTTCTAACAAAATCAGCAAGCGCTCGGCACTCAAATTAGATGAATATGGTGAGATGCGTATTCTTTTATTTGATTTCTAAAAATACCGTAGTCCTTAAACTTTCTATGTTTGGGTCAATAAATACAAAAATTTCATCTCGCACTTCGCGCTCGCATTGTTTGTTTAGCGAGACAGATATTTTCATTTTGTAAGAATTGCTTATTATGTCCCTTTTTAGGTCTGAATATCAAAAATTTTCAGCTCGCGCTTCGCGCTCGCATCATTTGATCAGTGAGATACGTTACATATCCGCTTAATGGCACAGTCCTTAAAATGTCTCTAGGTCAATAAGCCTATACGTGGCCATTGAACGCAATTTGCGTGCTCACCGAGTGACTCAAAATTTCAATTCTAAAAATTCAAAATCTTTTTACATGTGGTTATTGTAGGGGGGGGGCACATCCCCCATCAGACCCCCCTGTGCTCACTTTTTCGCTGTCACGCCAAATTTAGTTGGCAAATCTAGCTGGTACACCCCCCCCCCCAAGAAAATGCTTCTGGCTACGGCCCTGGCTGGTTATACCTGTTTCCTGATTAATGATAAGAATTTATTTCGTTTTGAAAATACAGACAAGTGTGAAATCCATACAACGTCATTTTCTTCAAATTTTGCACGAAAACAAAAATGTGTAAAAGAGTATGGGGCGAATATCAACATTCATAAGCGTTTGATATCAATGAAAAATACTTATAAAACTGATAAATAATTTTGAATATCTTTATTTCTACTTTCACCACAAACACCAATCGAACCAAAGGAGTACAGCACTATTAATTCACGTTCCATGTATAAATTTTCATTACCAAAATTGGATAGTGGTCGTAAAGACACCATTTAGCGCCATTTTGAATACGTTTCAATTTTTACCCATATCTGTACAAACCATTAAAAATTGGCATTTATCGAGAAGGTAATGTTGGGTTTGATAACTAAGTACTTGAATGGAAATTAAATAAAATAATTGAATTGAAATAAATAAGTATACATTTTCCTAAACCACCCCCATTTTCATATTTTCGGGGAGGAATTAATTTAAGACCATGATAAATCTCCGCCCCTCTTTCAACCCTTTCTAATGTCGGGAAGAAGCTTCATAACACATACTTTACCGAGTTCAAGAACAAGGTCACGAAAACAATGAGCAGAAGGTCGGTTGGACCCGGGCAAGAGACTATTATTTTTTTTCAAGATCTCGCAGTTCTTATTTTAAAAAATAATAAAAACACATCTTACGCAGAATTTGGAGCGATCATCGCCACACCTTTGAATACAGAGTAACAAAACCGATCCAGAATAACATATTTTGTAACTTATAAACATCAAACAGATGAAGAACTTATTTGACGACTAAAGTTGGTCAAAGGAACCAATATAAATTAGCCATGATATCTTGACTTATAGCTGAGAATGAAATAAGTATATGTATTCTTCTTGTATCCCGGTACGTATCTCGATAGCAAATGTATTCACAAAATATTATTAGAAATCAAAGTTATCATTCAACAAATACATGTAGATGCTACAATGCCCAAACTAGACATTCCTTATTCCTGAGGTCTGGTCAATGAATTCTCTTGGGATTTTTTTTTTTCAAAGGAATGTATATCCATGGACCTACTACTCTCACAGGTCCATGGTATAACTGAAACTAACTGCAAGCCAACTCTGTGTCAACGAAATACTGCTTTCTTACAATATCGGGGGCCACTTCCGTTGACGAGTGGATACCATGAGCGACCATGGGGTCTCGAAAAGCACCCTAAACACGTAATTACCACATTCTGAAAATGCACCCCTTAACAAGTATTGGCGTGTGAAACCCTACCCTTAACAAGTATTAGGAACAAAACAATACTCTTGGCAAATGTTCCCTGAAATGAACCCCTAAACAAATACAGGAATATTTTGTTGTTATGTCACGAGTCCTTCGGTCGTCGGTTTTCATATGGTTTATAGTACGACCCCACCTTCCACACCTCGCGCGAATATGACTCTAAACAAGTAGTGTTGGGGTAAAAAGGACATCCTTTGTAAAGCAATTTAGTTTTGTTTTATCATCCCTGCAAATTTGACCCTGAGCACGTAACTTCCCTAGCGAAATAGATACCCTTTTTTCATAATTTTTGTGTTTTTGACACCCTTATAACGTTACGTACGTAACGTGCCCTATCGTGAAAAAGACATCCTTTTTACGTGTTTTGGGGGTCGCACGTGGTATCCACTCGTCACTGTAAGTGCCCCCCCCCCGGACTTACAATATAGTTCCATGAGAATACATATAGTTATAGAGATGGGATCTTTTCTTATGTCAACAACGGGCCTCGGCATGCTCAGTGGTTCTTTCATTGCTCCTGTATTGTAATGATATACGTCGAGCGCTTGAGATCACCCACGACCTTGGTTTATGATGGATAATATCTTTGAACGACTGTCGAAACTCAGGATTCGAAATAGAATAGACGCAAGGGTTCATACTTGAATTAATATAGCCTAACCATGTTAATACTTCATCTGTCTTCGAGGAAAAAGAGACACACTGTCGAAATGAGCATGTAAAAAGGTTGAGGAAGAATGGTGTCCAGCAGATCAAGAAAAGACCAATGATGGTACCGAGCATGAGGGCGGCTTTGTGGTGAGAACGATGCTGATTGTTGACCCGAAAATCGGTTGATTTTGCGTTGTTCTCATCACCCGATTTACCTTCTGCTAAAAAACCCTGACGCAGGTTCTTGTTGCGCGTTTGAATAAGATGATATATCCTCGCGTAAACGAAGAGAAGAATCGAACTTGGGATGAAGAAATCAACGAGTGTTGTGATAATGATGTACGTTTGATTGAAAGCATTATCACAGAAGATGGATCCCGAGAGATGCCATCCCCCAGCACTCTCCAATCCGTCACCGTACGCATCTGTAGCATTCGAGGCATCCTCAACCGATTCTTCACCGTGGAAGAGACCTAAGAATATTGGTAGGAATGCAGAGAGGGATTTGATGATCCAGACCATGATACTGATCAACAGAGCGCGTTTGTTGGTCATCCATCGCTTGTATTTGAACGGTTCCTTGATATGAAAGTATCTATCAACACTAATCATACAAAGGTGGATCACAGATGTCGAACAAAATGTGACGTCGAAAGATATCCATGCCTTGCAAAAGATAGGAGTGAAGATACCCTTATGGACAAAGTTGGTGGAGAGGGAGAAAGGCATGACTAGAACGGCAACCAACAGATCAGCTACTGCTAATGACGCTACAAATACATTACTTGGTTTACGTAATACAGGATCCAATCCAACAGATAAACATACTAATAGATTCCCGGCAATGGATGCGACGATGATGACCATGAGTACGACATCGATGATCACCACTATGTATCTACTAGTAGCACTTTCCTCATCCGAATTCACTTCAAGCTGTGATGGTGCGGTCACATCCATTATCAAAAACAATGTTTTGTTAGCAAACACAGAAATAGTTTCAGAAATATTCTTATGGTTTAAATCATCATAATGAAATATAATTTCCTTAAATATCAGTCTGAAGCAAATAATATACAGAGAAGAGCGTTGTGCGACCTTCAACTTCCCTCCATACCAGTCATAATCAACCTCACTGTGAAAAGTATACCACTTGCTTAGTTTTATCCCATATATCACCTTCTGGACTACATCAATTGCGAATATGATCCGAGTAGTAGGGTCATAAAGTCACCAATCAAAGAGCATATCGAAATATATATACCTGATACGGTAAGTATAGAATATAATTCCCGCCAACTATTTCTCCTGCAGACGATATCGAGGTATCACCTTTGATGCACCCACGCCGATCACATAGTGTGTGCGTTTCGAGTGCTATCATCAGCCAGCCCGTATGCGAAGGCTTTCACCAGCACTGTTATAAGGGATGCTCGTAATGAACTTGAAACGAAGAATGGTGGTAGTGATGCCGACTACATAATGGACTGAGGAACCCGCCCACCATTCACTTGATTGGCTAGGATATCCGATAACTCAATGTTGGAGAGGTTTTTGAAAGGTAGATAGAAGGTGAATCCTGGAAGTATTATGCAAATACTTCATCTTGGCACAAATTCAGTCTCATAGTATGCAAAAATACCACGTATATCCAATTAGGTATGATATTGAGACAAAAGAATATGATTACGTATCTTGACAGAACAAATGTACAGCCTACACGTATCGATATAAAAAAAATACATTAGCTTTTATATAAATATTTAATGTAATATATAAAATTATTACTTATTTCATTACAGGAGATTTGTCGTAGATAATAGAAATACTAAATTGAAAAATGTAGATGGACGTTTTCGATGACATCCAAACAAATAAATATGTATATCTTGTCTTAGTTACGAGATACACCCGATTGAACTCAAATACAAACAATCATTATTCACCATAATTTTAATTGCATGAAGATTGCATATGATTTTCTTTAATAAATCATAAATTGTGTAGAATCATTCAATCGCGAGAAGTTTGGGAATGTAAAATAAAACTCTTGGTACTAATGCCACTCTGATCATGTTAATGGAGAAAATGAGGCATATTTCTTATTATTCCTTTAAAACAATAAAAAACATTATACACACGACTCACATAAAGCAAGCATCTTCTTTGATAACATTAATGACCGTGCAAGTTATTAAACCCGACTGCTCGTATGCATGTTTGGGGAATACACTGGAATGTAAGTGGTAATTAATTGATGACTCCCTAAAGCATGTAAAGAGAAACCATGTAGTAATGTCGAGAATAGAATTTGATTGAAAATTATATTTAGATACCACAAATCAAATCAATGACTTTGATCAATGTCAGCTGGAAGGGTTTGATTAAAATTGGTTTGTTCGCAGAATGTTACGTGGCGCATTATATCTTCTGTTTGCATGCTTATTAGTTTCACCTGTCAGAATAGAGTAAACGTTTCATATAATGAAAGTGATTTTTTTTAGTTGCATCTATGTCGAATGTCATTTGCCGAGTTTAACCACTCTCATATTTACAAAGGAGAAGTTGCCATCTCAAAATTATCCATTCCCTATTGTCAAATTAACATTGGATAGGCGCATTGTCTTTCTAACGGTTATAATGTTGGACAAGGAAATTAAATCGTGAAAACCATTCATGATGAGCCACCACGGCGCTGAATCCACCAGTTCTTTGCAGGCTACCTACAGTATACAGTGCGTCCCAGAATAAACGAAACCGAGATTTAGCGATCATTTATCATTACTTAATCATAAATAAAATAGACAAATGACCTACCAATTTAAAGCTTAGAATCTCCTCTTTCATCTGATATTACTTACATTGTTTCTCATTCACGCATGAGTGAGCAAATACAATTTGAAGAAAGTATATCAAAAACTCATTTGGCGGGGGGTATCTGGGTTTCAAAAAGAAAACCACATTTCTGAAAAATTCAATATCTCCTCTTTAATTTGATACCTAAATGACAGAAAATGGTCAAGAAATAACAAAGTTCTGGTCCTTTGAAATAAGGCTTGAATTTCAATAATTTCATAAAATGAAGAGGTTCTCCAGGCTAGCGTTCAAACTCACTTGACACTCCGTTTTGTTGACGATCAGCCATGCATTAAATCTTTTGTTCACCATGCGAAAATTTCTGTGGGAAACCGGTGAAAACACGTTTATCTCATGAAATTATGGAAATACAAGCCTTATTTCAAATGACCAGAACTTTTTTATTTCTTGACCATTTTCTGTAATTGAGGTACCAAATTAAAGAGCAGATATTGAACTTTTCGGAAATGTGGTTTTCTTTTTGAAACCCAGATACTCCCCGCCAAATGAGGTTTTGGTATCCTTTCTTCAAATTGTTTTTACTCACTCATGCGTGAATAAGAAATAACCTAGGTAATATCAGATGAAAGAGGAGATTCTAAGCTTTAGATTGGTAGGTCATTTGTCTATTATATTTATGATTAAGTTATGATAAATGATCGCTAAATCTCGGTTTCGTTTATTCTGGGACGCACTGTATAGCGTTGACCAATTTGCTAGATCATGTACTTGGAGAGATGGATGTTTATATTGAACCCTAACAAAACTTATTTTTGTCTTACGTGTTTATTCATTACACAAATGTTCATATAAAAAGTCAACCCAATCATTGAAGATTTTCGTTTTTGTTTCCTTCAAAACAAACACAAATATTGAATGGTAAACAAAAAATGACTGTTAATGTTTGATAAAAGAGAGAAAAGAAATGTGAAAGTTTATAAATGCACAGATTTTTAGCATGAACATCAAAAAATTTAGAAAGATGTACATTTCAAATTCGTTGAAAATAATATACATATATTATGAAAAGAGATTAAATAAGTCCAAAATGGGGGAAGAAAATGCTTGTTCTAATATGAATCTTTAACCCATATTACCCCTCAGATGGCTACCTCTGCTAAATTGATTGATATTTTCTATGAATCGAAGGCGTTAGGGTGATTTGTTTCAGTGTTAGCCCAAAGGGTCTCTAACCATAAGTCATTTTCTGGTACAGAAACTCATGCAAGCCTGTGACACCCTGATTGTGATTCGTGTTGTTCGAGCGGACAGTTCTCCTGTATGAATGAATTCATCATCAAGTACCTGGGGGTACTAATTTATTGGACCTAATGCATAAAAAGGCAATTGTCTTTTCTACCCTTCAGCTAGCGCTTGGCAATCCCCACATCACGGCGCATGCATCCCCCCTCCTCCATTTTTTTGTTATCATAGTGATCAGGTGATAGTGTCTTCTCTCCAGAACAAACTCCTCTCATATATTCGTATGAATGACACTGCTTACCTCTTTACACACACATCTCAGGTTTTTTCAGTGAATTGTTACTGTGAATAGATCTATCGCTGTTACACACCATTAGTAATCACCCGCATTTCGTGCTAATTTCACCCGAGCTATATTATTTTTTATAATGCAAAGCTTGTCGGGCGGAATTGAACGAAGGAAGGGTGGGGGGTTAAAATCATTTTCTCATAGATATTGAGATTTTTATACAGATGTTAAATATTTACAGTTCCTCAAGCTATTTTGCTTGTTCGATGCGATCTCTTGTACTAGGCCTATTACAGAAATGTTGTTTTCGGGATCAAACTAGTGGACACTAATCTGATCCTTTCTCCCCCCCACTGATTCGCACTTCTCTTTTCTTCATTCGAGGGGGTATCAAGTCAGGATACTGTAATCCTTATATTTATGATCATGTGAAGTGAGCTTTAAGATAAGTTGCATTCTTCGCGTCTTATTTCTTTTTTTTTAATGAGAGCTAATGCGCTAAGCGCATAGAGCAGTAGAAATTCATTCCTGCATAATGGCCAACTTTAATACTTTCCCCCAAGAAATACCTTCATCATATATGGAATAAATATTGTAGGCTCTAACAAATATACAAATATATAGAGACCATAGCTTCTGAAACAAGCAAACATAATAATTTCATTCAAACACACTTTGACAATATACGTAATGTGTAATATCGTTTTGTGAATAACAGATTAATATAGGCGTATGTATAGGGCTTTGATATTTTGGGGATAAAATTAAAGATCTAGTTATAATAGTTTTAATGAGGGGTATAAGGGAGGATTCTCTTTTATATACAAGGACAGTCAGTCTATTGTACAAAAATGGTAACAGGGGATCTCTGGGCATTTGGCTACCAATAACTTTATTTAATATCGATTACAAAATTGCAGCTCGGGTTTTAACGAGCGTTTACAGAAAATTTATCATCAATTATTTCAATTGATCAATGTCGATTTAATTAAAGGTGGATCGGCAATGTTAGAAAATGTTAGAAGTTAAAAATAGGGAAATTTAACTTAGAAAGAAGCGAGTTTGATTTTACAGAAGATCCTGTTAAGTATTTAGAAATATTTTTGGAAAACATGAAGAGCATATACGAAAGCTAAATTGGGAAGGGAAAATCGAAAAGGTCAATAACATATTAAAAACATTTATATAAAACGAGACAGCTTACGTGTTATGGTAAAATAATTATTATAAAATGTTTAATTGTGCCTCAAATCGTTTATGTTGGTACGGTTATTCCAATACCAGACTATATGTAAATGTAGCACCAGAACACCTTAGATGCATGTATAGTAATGTTGACTCACTTCTTAATAAACGGGAAGAATTGGAAATACGAAATGAATTAGAGAAACCTGATAATATTGCATTATCTGAGATTTTTCCCCAAAACTCACTAACGGACATCGAATTATTTGAATTTAATTTGCCGGGCTACCGACTTTTTTTACCAAGCAAACGCAAGAGGGGATTAGCAATTTATGTTCACGAACACTTACAAGTACAAGAACTTTTGCCAATCTCATGTGAATTTGAAGAAAGTGTGTGGTGCCTTCTGGAAACTGCTAGGGATAAGATTTTAATCGGATGCATTTACAGAAGCCCAAATAGTTCTGATGAAAATAATCAAAGTCTTCTCAACCAACTTCAAGAAATTGTCTCTCGATACAACCATACTCATGTCATTATTGTTGGTGACTTTAATTTGCCAAACATAGACTGGGAAGGAAATTCAACAACAAGTCGCGGAAACTTTTCTGATCAGTTTTTGGAACTGCTTGATGATTTATTTCTGACACAATTGGTATCTGAACCTACAAGACAGAGAAATGGTCAGCGGTCTAATTTGTTGGACTTGTTAATTACAAATCATGAAGAGATAATTGAATACTGGATTTTGAGTTCTCCACTTGGAAAAAGTGACCATCTTGTACTTTCTTTCGAAATCGAGATGTACCCAGTTAGAGTTAAACCAGGTCCTCGTTATGCATACTTTCGTGGCAATTATGAGGAGATGAGGAGTTTTGTAAAGGAAAACAACAGTTTTGCAGTACCATCTAACTCTGATAGTACAGGCTTTGAGAGAAGTGACAGATTTATTCGTTCCTAAGATCAAACCATCACGTAGAAGGTCTGCATGGTTGGATAGGAAAGCAAGTGAGGCAGTTCATGAGAAACACAAAGCATGGAATCGCTATCAGAAAAATAGAACTATCTCTAATAGATTGGATTACAACAAAGCCAGAAATAAAGCTACAAGTATTATCAAGCAGGCTAAAAAGAACTTTGAAAATAAACTGGCATCTGAGGTCAAAACAAATCCAAAAAGCTTTTGGCAATATGTACAAAATAAGACAAAATCCAAATCCTGTCTTGGAGAGTTGACTCGGCCAGACGGCACAACTGTAGATGATGACTTCGATAAAGCTGAGGTGTTAAATGACTTTTTTGCATCAATATTTACGCAAGAAGATACCAGTAATCTTCCTTCATTTCCTGAGAGACCCTTTGACTATATTCTTAATGATATTGTCATTACAAGAGATATGGTTCTGGAAAGATTATTGATGCTGGACAAAACTAAGTCTCCAGGGCCGGACGAGATTCCAAGAGCTACAAAAGCAGTTCCGAGTTTACAGGACAAGAGTTACCCGGAAAGATTTGCCCAATCGAAGTTACCTTCATTATCTTACCGACGTCACAGAGCAGATCTTATCCAAGTGTTTAGAATAACTCAAGGGACTGACGATCTAGAGACTTCTAAATTCTTCAAATTCAATAAAGACTCCAGAACTAGAGGACATTTATGTAAGATCGAGAAACCTAGAGCAAATACTCGAAAAAGACAAAATTCTTTCTCACATCGAGTAGTATCTGAGTGAAATAACTTGCCAAGCCAAGTAGTGAAGAGCACTTCCATAAAATCTTTCAAATCAAACTTGCAGAAATCTTGGAAGCCGAATAAGGATAAGTTTAACCCAAACCAATTTTTTACATGCCCATGCTTTCATTAAAAACTTAACCTGCTGAAACCACACATTGTCATACAACTAGTTCCGGTTTGGTTCCACTATATACTGACTTTATGAAATCAAGAAATTGGAAGGAGAGGGGCAAACAAGTTTTTATAGGTAAAACTTTACGCCCGCAACAAGGTATGTTACAAGGTATGTTATATATGCAAGGGTTTACATAAGATAATAATTGCTTTTTTATGGAATTCAAAGCGTGAGAAAGTTAAACGTAATATTTGTGTCAGACCGATAGTTGAAGGTGGTCTTGGTATAACCGATCGATCTATATTCGAAATCAAAATCACTTATATTACCTTGGATAAATTCCTTTTTTACTAATTATGATACAGTCTGGAAAACACTTTTCTCGATTTGGTTAAGTTACATAGGAGAAATCCCCTATTGTTTTCGAATAAATTTGTAATCCAAAACACATATTAAAACCTTGTCGAAAAGGGGGCTTAGCAATGTTTTATAATGAATTTCCGGTTACACCTCGTAATTCCGAAGGTTCGTAATTCTGAAACACGTAAATTGCCTATACCTCGATGTTCGTTCATCCGAAAACTTAAAAGGGTTCGTTAATCCCAACATTTGTGGCGTTATTCCGAAGGTTCGTTAGTCCGAAAACGAAATAAGGTTCGTTAATCATTTCGTTTTCGGACTAACGAACCTTCGGAATCACGAACATCATTTCGTTTTCGGATTAACGAACCTTCGGAAATAAGAACCTTCGGAATTACGAATGTATGCGGATTTTCCACGTACATAGACTCATTTACGTTATTTAGATGAGCAGAATGTTGAAATATATATCGTGAAATAATAGTAATATTACAATAAATGGACAACCTTTAAATTTCAGGAATGGAAAGAAGCTGGTATTTTATATGTTAAACAAGTTGTATATAAAGTTAAATGGAAAGATATTTTTTTATGTTTATGATTTAGTATTTAGTTTTATAATTTAAAAAAAAAACATTTCTTGCTCATTGGTTTGAAAAAATAAGTACGATAAAAAATATATTAAAAAATTGATATAAAATAGACAACCCAAAAATTTGATCTTATTTATTTGACGATCAATGTTGCACAGTTTGTAGTTTATAATCATTATGTAAAAAATGAAACCTTCAAAATCTAAATCATAGCAATAAGAGATTGATCACGGAATTCGTTTCATATTTGAGGTTTTATCGAAATCAATCAAAAACTGTTTATTAGAGGTAAAAAGAATTATTGTTATTTGACTCTTGAAAACAAAATGAATCCCTATGTAAATGTTTTGTAACATTAAATCGTCAAGGCTGCAAGGAGGAAGCAAAGGGAGAAAAATATATATACAGGGCTTTGGCATCGGGCCAATCGTCTTATACCCCTATATAATACCAGAGTTGCAACATTAAACTTGACTGTTTCGCATTGTAAACATGGCTGAGGAATTGTTTTCAGACATGGCAGAACATTTACTTAATAGTGCAGTTTTCACTGCATTATCTGCGTTTATACTGTGTTGCTTCATCTATCATTTGATCAGCAGTCGTCAACATGTTCGCTACCCACCAGGACCAGTCGGGTTACCTTTTCTTGGGAGTATCTTGGATCTGATTTTCACCAAGAAACAACAATATGAGGTATTAATGATATTCGGCTACACTTCAAAAACTCAGGTGTTGATTTAACACCAGCCCGGACTTTATATATGTTTACACCAGAGAAGTATTGAAAAAAAAGCAGTTTGGAATCAAACCGATGCTGTTTTAATACCAATTGGTGTGTTATAAACACATCTCTGGTGTTAGACCAAAAGGAAACTGGTGTTATATAAACACTTCTCTGGTGTGGACATATACAGATTCCGGGCTGGTCTTAAATCAACACCGCAGTTTTTGCATTGTATATTAGGACGTTGTTACAGTGCGAAAACTCGGCAGATTCCAGGTTATTTCCTCTTCCAACTTTGTTTTACCTGTTTTGGTTTATTTAGTTTTAAAAAACTTTCAAGGAGGCATGATTGCGTAAAGCCCCTATTAATAATCAATTCGGATTGTAATCAATAATGATTACTAATAATAATATAAAATTCAGACGGATAAAGAGAGTTATCATAGTCATTAAACCTGGGTTCGTAACCATTTCAGAGCACTATTTGGATATCATATCTTAGTTAAGAAGAGTGTCTGCTTTCCTATGAGCATTCAAACTTGGCAGTCAACAAAAATAAAGAAGTTGAAACCGGTCGGATCAAGTGGTGAACAAGATTTGATCTGAATCACGCTTCGTCAATACAAAACACATCAAGTATCGTACGACGTAAGGCGAAATGCAACCATGAGACATAAAGGGGCGTGAAATACCATAATTCTGACATTTTCGTTCCCCATCCACTACCCATTCATCCTACCTACTATAAATCAAGTTGTCCTATATCCATATATCATATCACAATAGACCCTATCTGTTCATCCTTTATCCATACACCCTATACCAATTCGTCCTATATCAATTCATTATTATCCATTCGTCATAGTATACGTCCACACTAAAGTATATCCACATGTCCTATAGGACTATCCGTAGGTCCTATATCAATAAATCCTATACATACGTCCTATATCCATACTAAGCTATATCCACATGTCCTATAGGACTATCCGTAGGTCCTATATCAATAAATCCTATCCATACGTCCTTGGCTTTATCCATACATTCTATAAACAAACGTCATATATCAATACGTTTTATGTCCATTCGTCCTATATCAAATACGTCATATACCCATACGTCCTATATCCATAGGTCCTATATTCATACGTCCAATGAACCATGCTTCATACACCAATACATCTTATATACATACGCCCTTTATCAATACTATCTATGCGTCCTATATGAATACTTTTTATATCTAAATGTCTTATATAAATTCGTCCTATATCCAAACATCCTATAGGACGTATTGATATATGACATATATGTCTATACGTCCTATATCAATACGTCCTATATCCATATACGTCCTATAACCATGCATCCTAGAGCAATTCATCCTAATTTTTTGTACTAAAAAGTATATCGTATATCAATTCGATACTTTATTCGTCCTGCATCCATTCGTCTTATACCCACAAGATATACATGTAAATCGATACGTCTCAGTATATCCATACATCGCATATCTATATGTCGTATATACATTCGTCCTTATAACGATCGATCATGAGCAAAGTACAACGACCAGCCATGATTTTGAGATGAGGGTGGTTCATCAAATAAAATGGTTCTTTTATATAAAACAGAACATCAACAATTTTCCAGGGTTATTAGAATGATTACCCACACGTGTTACTTTTGATACTGAACAGTAAATAACCATTCAAAGATACTTCGACAAAATGCCCAATGATGTGTATTTTCTTCATGCTATCGATTTTGACCTTTTGCCACATGAGCGAATGTTTACAAAACATTTAATTTTTAATGATATTGACTTCAACTAAAGTCTCATCGTAGCTGAAGTTCAGCTCCCATGCTATCTAAACAACAAACGAAGGTAAGTATATAATCGGTCTAGGTATAGATGCGTGTGACTGAACTACGATAAATAGTCGGTGATAAACCAGTTATTCGAGCTGTTTTCGTAGTAAAAAAAATTATGTTCAATATTAAAGGAGAAGAATAAAAATGAGATTTGGAATGACGATGGTATCGTAGCGTGTCCATTTCACTCGTTACGACATTTTGATTTGCATTATTTCGGTAAAACAATAATCGTATGCCTGTCTTTATGAATATTCATTGAGCAAACTGACGATTTCATGCACCCTTGTTCTTTTGTAGTTTATTGCATGAAATCATGTTAATTGAAAATTTTTCCTCCAAGAATTAATCAAAAAATGGATCGACAATTAATCTATTAATTTGATATTCATAAAAACTTACTTTATTACAATGGAGACATAACAAAGACATGTATGGAAATATGAATTATGATTTCATGTAATAACATACGAAAAAGGAAAGTGGGGACATGACATCATCAGCCCACCTAATGAATTAATATGACGATGTGCACTTAACTGGTTTTTTTTTTCAAATATTGCTAACTTGAAATTCAATAACTTCGTTATTTGTTATCAGGTTTTGATGGAATTTTCAGCATTTTGCTCAATGAATTTTACTCTAATTGTTTAGAAACAATTAATTTCAGCCCGAATTACCTCTTTGAATTATTTTCAATCACATTTTCCTTCAAAATAGAACTTAACGATGCTACCATGACTTATGACATTTATACATCCGGCCAATCGTCTGAGCTTGGTATTGGGGGAAATTCAAAACACACAGAAAAACCACCCTTTTTGCACAGCTGTTAGAGAGTTTTGCTACACGACGCGCGACGGATTTAACATCAAAGAAAATGTACTGCCAAATGACTCTCATAACAAAGAACAACCAAGAAGCCTTTGGCGAAAAAAATATATTTTGTCGACCCCCCTCCCGAAATTTCGTCCTTGAAACTGGACGTACAACATATCTACATTTTTTTGTCAGCCCCCTCCCGCTATTCTTTGTCAATTGACCGACATTTTCAAGGCATTTACTGTGTTCTCGAACCTCTTTACATTGCGAAGCGAATACCACCTGTTTGCAGGACGGCAAAATTCCCGAAAACAATGGATGAATAGGCCTTCTACTAATAAATAATAATAAACAACATTTATAAAGCGCTTAAAATGCATTATAAGCGCTGGATACATAGACAAAAAATAAATACATGTAAGATGAAGAGTTGCATAGAATTAATGAAATAATAATACAAACTTAAGACTATTGAAAATTAAAGGAAAAAATTATGGAGGGTAAATTAACAAATTACAAGAAATAATAGAATAAACAACGAAACATTATAGTGATTTACTACTGATTAAAAAGGTAGGTACTAAAAAATAAATCAGTCTAGAATGCACCCTAATTATCTTTCTCTGCATTTTGTTTTAAATAATGCCTTGAAAAGACAGAAGAATTGTTACCGCATGTATGCGTGGAAGGGGAATCGATTGGTTTATTGGTTTTGATCAATTGAATCCTGCTATTTAACGTTTTCTATACATGTATATCTCGCATCCTATAACGCAAGGTCCCTTAACAGCTCGTTTAAACGGACTATAGTATTTTCTTTCATCTCATTTATATCAATAGAAGTGTTTTTATGCATAATCTCTTCTTTTTTTCAGGTGATTAGTGATTGGACCAAGAAATATGGTGCTGTGTTTTCCTTTAAACTTTTGAACATCCGGATCTACATGGTTAGTGATATCCGGTTATCACGAGATATCATGTCAAACAAGCACGTGACGGGAAAATTGCCGGTTCAGACGTTGAAGGCTCTTTATGGAACGCACAATGTTGGTAAGTATACGCCAGTCAGGTGATCCAACTTCTCGCATATGACCCCGAATTTGAATAAATGGTAGAGTGGTCATGGTGGTTTGAAATATTTCCTAACATATATACAAATCATTTGGCTCGTTTTTGGTGCTTTTCAAGCAAATTTGCTTTAATAAAAGTGCTGATAGTTTGAAAAAAAGCACACAAACATTTTTTATGTTTGCACCTCTTAGAAATACCTTCCTCTACATCTATGCAAAGTTTGGTTAAGATTACATGGGTTTTAAATAAAGTGTAACATTTTTTGTACTTCTCAATTTTCTTCTTGAAATCTTACAATTTTGAGATTGGATTTGCATTATATTTTACACAATTTTTAAGAATTGACAGTGGTGTTAGATTTAAAAAGAGCCAACAAATAACAGTATATAGTTACGAGATAGTAAGACGAAGAAGGAAACGAAGAACAAAGAAGGAGGAGAAGAGGATGAAAAAGAAAATAATAAGGAAAAGCAGAAGATGACAAAGACGGAGAAGAAGAATATACTGCGATTCATTCATGAAAGACATATGATCTTAACCAGAGTTTCATGTTTGCTTAAGGATTATAGAAGTAAACGGCACATAATTATTATAATGTCATTACTCCTCTAGGCATAGGGTTTAGTAGCGATGAAGTATGGCAGGAACAGCGTCGCTTCTTCACGTCTTTCTTTAACAAAGCCGACGTTGGAGGGATCAGGTATTCATAATTTTTCCTCTTTCTAAAAGGTCAAGTCCACTCAAACAAAAAATGATAATCTGAATGAAAGTAAAAAAAATCAAGAAAGCAATTAAGATTTCATCAAAATTTGATGTGAAATAGGAAGTTTAACTTGATATATATAATTTACTCTATTCATGTGAATTCTATTTGATTCCCTATATTAAAAGTTTAACATGTTTAAGAGTATTCATTATTGTAAATTGAAAACTTAGGAGTATTCATTATTGTGAATTTGTGAACATAAAGTGAAATATTGAATATCCAATACAAAAGAGATACAAGAGAAAATGGTGAGTGGGCGACCTCATTGGCTCTCTCGATTGAATTCTGATTTTAGGCCAAAACACTTATTTTTGGAAAAATAACCGACACTTCTTATTTTCTCATTTACATCAAAGTTTGACGAAGTTTATAATGTCATGCTTGTTTTATTTTTCAATATGTACTTGGCCTATATTCGTAATTAATTTCCACCTGCATATTACTTTTTATTTGTTCTCGAATCTCGACTGTGCCAGTGTAAATTATTTTAATCCAAACATCTACCATCTATCTTTACTTAGCATATCTGAAAATATTTACTTGTCTGTTTATCATCTGTAGGTGACAATTATCGGCATAATAAAATGACATTAATGTCATGATAAACTCTATCTGGTTGATGTAAAAAAAATTAGTGATTGAATAACATTTTTCAAGTGATCAATATTTTTTCCGGGTTACTATATTTTCATAGGTTTGAAGAACTCGTTGAGAACCAGGTACAACACGTCTTGCAGGAAATGGAGAGAACAGACGGGAAAAGCTTTGATCCAAAATACATGATCCAGGCAGCGCTAACCAATGTGATCTTAAGAATCGTTACTGGAGTGAACTATGACCATGGAGACCCAAATTTCCTTCTATTCATGAGGCTTTCCACTCGTCTATTTGATTTATTTGGTCCAGGAGGATTATTGACACTGCTTCCTATAGTTAATGCTATCCCTTCTAAAACGGGTCGAGAATTAACAGAAACATGGAACGACACCCTGACCTTCCTCAAGAAACAGATTGCAGAACACAGAACAAACTTCGATCCGAATCAGGAGGCTACTGGTTTCATGCACTTGTATCTCCAAGAAATTGCAAGAAGAAAGTCGAAGGTAGATTGTTTTACTGTATCCACACTAAAATAAATTGAACCCTGAATTATACACTTGTACCAACTTTTAACATGGCCATGGGAATTTGATTGATTGGGATGGTTGAAACCAGTTTCGATAGCTTTCTTTAGACAGGGACTGATGCACTTTCTGAAATCATAGTGTTCTATATCTGATGGAGAAACTGCTGCAGAACTTATTTACATTATCTACAAAGGCAATTCGGCAAACAGTTTGGTCTCCTTCATGATAGTAACAGGTCGGTTATGACACACAATTATACTGTAGAGGAAGAATGGTAAAATTTAAAACAAATTAATAGTGATATCAAAGTTACACTGTAGGCCTAAACCTTGATAACATGCTGATTATAATTAACCCATTTGATCTTGTTAATTGTTCAGAATGACCAACGATCGTTCAATGACGCCAACCTGCTCGAGAGCTGTTTTGATGTGCTTGTAGGTGGCGTTGACCCAACTATCTTGAATATCCTATATATCTTGCATACCTTAGCCTGTTACCCTGAGGTCCAACGCCGAGTTCGTCAAGAGATTTTCGAGGTCATCGGCAAGGACAATTTTCCAAGATTCTCTGATCGTCTCCGAATGCACTTCACAATGTCAGCCATCACAGAATGTCGCCGTTTTCGATCTATCTTTGATATTCTTGTTCCCCACGTGGCCTCAAAGGCTTGTAAGATTGGCGAGTATGACGTCACAAAGGGAAGCGTGGTTTCTATTAATTTATTTCACCTTGCAAGAAGTTCTGATCTTTGGGAAAAGCCTGAGGAGTTCCGGCCAGACCGATTCTTGACAGAGACTGGGGAGTTTGATATCAAGAAAGAACCGATTTTCTTTGGAATAGGTAGGCCGATCAAAAATAAAGTTGGTCATAAAACTATCTCATACGATAATATGCAGATTTTAATGTTTTAACACTCGGGTTTCCATACAACAATAACATACAATAATAAGTACCATCACAATCGCAAAGTCTAGAACAAAATACTCAACGTTCGTTATTGTTATATCTTCTTAACCCGCTATCTGGTTATGGTTGATTGTCGATGTTCAATTTGCTCATGTCATCTCAGTACGTTTGTATGTTCATAAGTTCGTATGTCGTATGCTGAAAGCACTATCCCGACCCTCTTTTAACCAGGGGATTCTCACGAACAATTCCCTGTTTGAACCTTTCTTTTCTCTTAATGTAGGTCGAAGAGTTTGCCCGGGAGAGCAACTTGCGCGGATGGAGATCTTTCTTTTCGTCACTTACATCCTGAAGAGGTTTACCATCAGTCTTGCAGAAGGAACTCCGAAAGACCTACCATGTACTCATGGTTTCACGACCCATCCAGCTCCTTACAAAATTCACGCCGTTGATGTTGTTGAATAGGTCCTGGGGTAGTCGCCTTCGTGAAGAGGGCAGATGAGTGAAATGGCGCTGATCAGAGAGTGAAAATCGTGTACCCTCTATGTTAGCTTTGGGGAAGAGAACTTCCAAACACCAAGGTCCAATCTGGACGAGTCCTGGGGTGGAGAGGTCGTCAGCTCAAACTTTTTTTTATCGTTTTCATGTATAAAATCATTACTTTGGATTGTAGGCGCGATATGTTACAATTTAAGCCTTTCCTTCATTTATAAACAGAAGGCCTAATTCCCTGTTCATTTAACATGTTTAATGTTCATAACTTTTACTTTTACACTCTATTTCTGTTTCTGTTATTATTCCTATCTCTAATGTGCTTAGTATCTAATGAAAAGAAAGGCGCTATATTGATGAGATGTATAATTATTATTATTATGTTATCTAATACTTTATCCAAGTCTGTATAGAGGTGGTCTCGCAGCCCCCATGCATATATCGTATAATATACTTGCATAAAAATGGGGGAGGGGTTGGGGTCATGCCCCGCCTCGAAAGTTCTACGACCAAGAAAAGAAAAAAAGGGAGAAAAAGGGAAAGAGAAAAGGGGTGAGATAATTATCATGATGTTATTTTATAGTGGCGTGTAGATCGGGCGGCTTGCCCCTCCCCCCAAAAAAATGAATAAAATAAAATAACGACCAAAAAATAAAACAAAGTAAAGAGAGAATGTAGAATAAATTGTTTTGTGAATATTACTTATTATCTATCACAAAATAAATTGTTCATAACAAATTTTCAAATTTCGAAATACGCTCGCTCGCTCGCAGTTTTTTATTAGTTTCGTTCGATTCGCCATATCTATAACCCCCTAAAAAAATTTGGTCATTACGCCACTGTTATTTCTGAAAGATTTATGTCAAAATACCGACGCCAATACATATGCCAAATTGAGCCCCTTTTACACCTTCACGGAGGCAACACAGATCATTACATTTCGGATTGTCAATCCCGGGGTCATCAAATTACAGTCCGGGATTATCGTGCACACAACGGCTACTCATCCGGCGGCATCCTTGGTGTACCGGCATCCCGGAGTACACGGACGAATAATCACCCCGTGTCCATCCGTGTAGCCACCTTGTACATTCGTGTAGCTACCAAATGCATCCGGGAGGATCCCTGTAGGATGTCCTTGTTGATTTATACCGGATTTATCCGGTGGTCTAAAATTTTACATTGTTTGCAAATATGAACAATAGTCCGTATTCATGTGACCATATATGAGTACGCCTAAGACGTCGCAAAAAGGACATACACTTTAAATTTTGCCCAATGCTCTATAGAGATATCCCAGTAGAGACCGTAAGCCTCCGTGAAGGTCCGTGTAAGGGCCTAGTAACATCCGTGTATTCCGTGTTGACTCCCGGTAGCTGATCAATCAGATTCCTAGTGCTACTTTGTCTATCCTTGAAGAAACCGTACTTTACGCACACTTCCGTGTAAATACACAGTTAAATCCGTATAACTGACACCAATTGGTGTTAATAGAGGACCACACCCTGAGGTGTTAAAATTACACCCTAGAGATTAAACATAACACCAAAGAGTGTAAATGTAGCAACAAAAGGTGTTGTAATAACACCTATAGGTGTAAAACTAACACCACCAATTTAACACCGGTGTAAAATAACTGGTGTGGTCCTCTATGTACACCGGTTAACACCACGGTTCTTGCTGTGTATTCTGTAACTTCTGAACTTTGCGAAGAAGAATAGTGTAGTAGGTTTTACGGTACACCATGTATCTTTCTTCGGCAAGTGTTGGTCCTGTAAAGGACCACCCAATCTCAACCCCGGCAATACTAGAAAAATATCAGTTTGGCACCCCAGATTAACACGGACTGAGATCCGTGATGATCCGTGTTGCATGCTTGAAGGTGTAAAAGAGGCTTTAGCTTCTGATATAATAATGAGCGCGAAAACAGATAAAGATGCATGATTCCTGAATGAAAGTTCTTGCTGCCTTCCATGCGTGGGAAGAATGTAAAAATTCGAAACTAAGCACTAAATGAATGTATTCCAATTATTCAATTTTAGCTATGTCACATTGTTTTAATTCACCAAACTTTTTTGAGAAAATTCAATTCAATTATGGTTCATTACAATTTAAAATCAATACAGGACAGTACTAAAAATAATGTGACTTATATGCCTATAACACACTCTGAAGAGTGTTCAACGCGCATAGACAGCTATGAGTTAGATAAATGAGTTTTGAGAAGATTTGTAAAGTCTCGACAGAGGTTCATATTTGATGTTTTCAGGAAGGCTATTTTTCAAAGTGGGGCATGTATAAGTAAATGATCTCTCCCCCAAGTTTTTGAAACTTTTGGAACAACAAGGTAGCCAGAAGTAGATGAGGAGGAGTTCATCATCACTTTCAACAGGGATGAACAAAAGGGACGCTGTAAACCACAAGGATTTTTTTTGGGGGGGCAGCTTTTTTTGGCAAATAAAGGGAGGGTTCTGCTTTATTAGTCAGTCAACCTGTGTGCTTTGTAAGAGCGCTCTATGTATCATTGTGCTTATCATCATTAACATTATTGTCATTAGCATCATCATCATTTTTATCGTTTTTGTACTATGCAGGCAATTGCGTCTCTGCGATTCTGTAAATGATTTCGCTGCTTTGTGCTGATAGCGAATGCTAAAAAAGCAATTGCAAGTTTTGCCAAAATTGGAAAGGGTATTGCTTGTGTTACCAAGGCAGTAAATAGTAATAAATTGGTCACATTCCCGTTGAAATTGAAAAGAAATTTTGTTTCATCCCAGACGGTAATGGAACATTTGGCCACGAGTGAAATTTGCTGATGAGGTACGTCGTCCGTTTCAATAAAATTGAGCTTTGTCCCCAGGCTTTGTCCTCCTATCCATAATACAGATGGTGTTGGGTCTGATATCAAAATATAATTGGATCTATATCTGGACACCTGCCTAAAGAGTGTGACCTTTATAGAAGATAAATGACCAGAACAAAATCATCTTTGCGAGGAGGACAAGACACGGTTCAATATGATATTGACCAGTACCTGATAATAACCCACTCATCTTTCCCAGTTGTACGAATTAATCATCCTGTATGATGAAATTGCATGGTTATTGCTTGGTCGCTCATGTTCAACGAGGTCATCCTCCATCGGAAGGGCATCTGAAGATGATTGCGAATTAATTTCAAATCTGACCTACAATTATGATTATGACACAACTTTAAAAACGTTTTTGTAGGGGCTGCCGAGGGATGAACAAATTTCGACAAGGTTGCAATTAAAGAAACAATATATATCCAAACTCAATGGCAGAACTCGCATATCAAAGTTGAAAAATACTATTTTGTACACAAACTGTTCTCAAGCAGGTATGCGATGTGTCAAAGATATTTGGTCTCATGAACAAATATGTGGTAAATTTGTGAATTAATCACTTTAATATCAATTTTCTATTTTACATTATATATCGATAGAATGGAAGAAGATATTCAAAATAATATGATATTGTGATCGATCACGATGATCAACGCATTAGTATTTATTTCTAGTATCTTTGAAGTTTGATGTATAATTTTTATAATTATATTTGTTATGGAAAAATTGTATAATTTATAATAACGTTTCAAATAGTTTGAACATCTTACTTATGGAATGTTAACGTGTATTTTGATTTGAGAGAATACAATAAAACATCCTAAATTTAAAAAAAAGCTTATAAATGAACGACTTTGTTTTAAAAAACAGGGTACAAACTTGGGCTTTGATATGTACTTTTGAAAGAAATCTACATCTTTCAACTGCACATCAGTAATCCAAATGTGAAACTGATCCAAGTGTAAAGAGATTCTCATATTTGAAATACTAAATTTTCCTTATTTAGTTGCTCAATTCAATATAAACTACCGAATTTCCAATTCATTTACAGAAGAATTTCAACGCAAGACTTTTATTCAAAATTAGAATTAAGTCATCAACTTATAATTTCTTTGAAACTCACAGTCGTTCATCTACTTCTAAAATGTGAATATACAATTATTTTTGAAAGATGAATACGAAAGTTTGAAGACTAATCATATCAGAAATACAACATGTAGTGAGATGGAAATCTATTTGCGGACTACAGTCTAGGTTATTTATTACTGTAATCATGCTGATTGAACGAATAAAGTATATTTGCTTTGGAAAAATGAACTTGAAAAGAAAACAAGGATAAAAAGGAATTTATTTTATGCATGCATATTCATCTATTGAAAGATGTGTAACTTTCATTCGATAAGTCTCTTTGCATGTACTACTTATGTATTGAATAAGTTGGGTTTAAAAAAAATCTTGAAAACGAAAAAGAAAATCAATATTGCACACATGCATGCACCCATATGCCTTCATCCAAATTGCTGAGATTATCATTTTCTTGGATAAAATATTTCTATTCCACCTTTGAAATTTCTGCCGATTTTGTAAAATATAAAATTGGACAAATTGTAATAAAACATAAAAGATACAAGATATTTCATTGGTCTATAAATACATGTATGATATATTTCTTTTAATTATTATTTCAATGACTTTCAAACAAAGATAATGCAGTATAGATAGAATATACAATACACTATACAGCATGCACTAGCAAAATAACCTACAATATTCATACCCTTGATCAGTATAAGATGGCCGTCTGTCAAATTTATGTACCCCTTGAATCTGGGGTAGACTTCATCATCTTGAACTAAGCTTCCCCCTGAAGATCCCCTCCCATGATTATCTTTTTTGCTGAAAAGCTGGACAAAATGAGAGTTTATTTTGACTTTTTTATCCCTCTAAATTGCGGGCCTCATTGTGACATTTACCTATAATATCTTTACCGATCTAATACCAAACTTTGAAACTTATCGAAATAATTATATGTGTGTGACTGGAATCTTGATTTTTATTCATTCGTTCAATGTTAATCTTTTTTACTTACTGATTTTGTCATGTACTAGTCCTTATAACATGTATCCTTTCATCAATTCATTTATTATCTAGCATACTTATATTTCATATATCTTATTAATTAGCTCATTAATCGTAAATAGTTAACGTAGCAGCATAGCGGGTGTATTAGGTATAGGCCTGATCTATACTTATCAATAGAAATATCACTCCAGATGGAATTTAAATGAAACTATGCATAAGTTAAAATGTACATTTACAAAGAAACACATCATTGAATACACCATATTATTTGTTTTGAATAAAGGTGATATTAAAAAAAATGTAATAATGTAATAATATGAACGATAAAAATGTTGAATAAAATATAACAATAATCTATAACCGAGTGCTTATATCGTATTAATGCGAGTTTGGAGGCGCGATATAGCTCAGTCGGTAGAGCGGGGATTCGTATTCCGGTGACCCGGGTTCGATTTCCACTTGGCGCGCTAGAGCCCTTTGGTAAGGCATTAATCCTCAGTACCAGGTCCTTCGGAGAGGACCTTAAGCCGTCGGTCCTCTGGTTGCTTGCTTACAAGCATTCATGCTTTCTTAGCAATCAGGTAAAATATCACTACCACCACCATAAAACTTTACCAGATGCAGTTTAGGTTTTGTCTTACCTTTCCCCCACGAACCCGAATTAGAACTCAATGACTTTTAAAAATATTCGTCCATTAGTCTAATGAGGATGCAAGAACGGCTAATAAATTAAAATTGAGTTTCACTCGAGTAAACCGTAATACCTTTTAAATTACGTCATGCTTAGCTTGGAAGATAATAAACCCTTTCACTGATTAATATCATTACGAGATGATCAAAAGCGGATCGAGTAATTCACTTAAAAGAGGATTGATGACCCCCGCCTACTTCTGCATTGCTTAACCCTAAAAAGAATCTGCTATTTTGATAACTACAAAGACGGGGGGGGGGGACAAGCCGAGTCAACCCCTTATGATCTCGACCAATGACCGCGCCATCGTTTTGCCTAAGAGAGAAAAAATCATGACCGCTCGCTACCCTTCACCATTTTCGATTTCGATTGTTTTTGTATTGTTTTTTATTTTTGTTTTCGATTTTTTCCTCAATTTTGTGAGCGAAATTCGACCCTCTTTCACTTCCGCTCAACGAACGTTCCAACAACGCTCTGGCGGTGTGACCAGGCCTTTAAAAACACAATTTCCATTGGCTTTGTACACGAGTTCACGTTTTTGAACAATTTTGGGTCTGATTGATTTCATCTACATAATTATGGCTGCATAGGTAAATCTCACTAAATCTTTTTTATATATTATCCAAATTTATTTATGAATTCTTTTTGGCTCTAATTCGCAAAATAATGCTCTGAGAAATTGATTTAAATATTCTTACAACAATCCTTTAATTTAGCCCACCTTTTAGTTGTATTTGAATACGTTTCCGGTACAAATATTAATTTCTCATGTGTTTGCCTTGTGTATTGAATAATTATATTTTTATCTTTGATATTTTATTGTTTTTTGTCAAATTTCAGCAACTTTATTCAGTCATAAATTACATCAAATTGAATAAAAATTATCAATAAAAGGAAAAATGATCACTAATTCATGAAATTTAGCTAACAATAAATTTCGTATTACTTTGTACAAGAAATCACATTAAAAAAAGCAATTTTGTGTCTGACACGCACTTCCATAATGCTATACACTACAGTGTGAAAGTTCAGCGAGTGGCGCGGTCAAAAAACTTCATGCGGCGGATTTATCGTTAAAAAACGTCTGAGGGTCCAGTATTGGGTTATAATCTCCCAGCCAAGAATTAGAGAGATGGAGAGAGAGAGAGAGAGGGGGGGGGTCATAAATTAGACTTGGCGAGGCCGTTCACCTACAATTAAAAGAATACCACGCTGAGCTGTATTATCTCTGCATTATAGCGCTTTCTCTATATACATTCACAAAAGGGTATTCATATTACACTTTTGCTAATTACCTCATTATGCTAATTACGTTGATTACAATAACTGTTTCACTCAAAAGTAAAAGTAAGGTCATGAATGAATTCCTCGTCTCAGGAACCCTTAAAAACGGCATCATTTATATGTTTTCAGTCTTTCTTGTTCAAGATTTAATAGCATATACAAAAAAGAAGTATGCTAATTACATGATTTTGCTAATCAGGCTGATTTAAAAGAAATGTTAAAGGTTGCCATGGTAGCAACCAATCACAATCTTCTTCAAAACCCATCTAGATCAACCCCCAAAAAACATTGTACGTAACAACTTTTCAAGGTCATATATGAGCTATGGGGGTATCTACTGGACCTACAACGAATAGAGAAAATAAAGAGAGCGGAAAGGGGAGGGGGTATTGGAGGGGAGAGAGATATATTATTCTGGGTGTGACTGTTCACCTACAATTTAAAGGGTAAGACCTCGTAGGCTCATAATTCACAGGTCACCATCTCCCAGCCAAGAATATAAAAGAGAGAGAGAGGGGGAGGGGACAGATGATTATACTGGGCGTGGCCGTTCACCCACAATTTAAAGGATAAGACCTCGTAGGCTCATAATTCACAGGTCACCATCTCCCAGCCAAGAATATAAAAGAGAGAGAGAGGGGGGGGGGGACAGATGATTATACTGGGCGTGGCCGTTCACCCACAATTTAAAGGATAAGACCTCGTAGGCTCATAATTCACAGGTCACCATCTCCCAGCCAGCGCCAAGAATAGAGAGAACAGATGATTATACTTGGCGTGGCCGTTCACCTACAGTTTAAAGGATAAGACCTCGTAGGCTCATAATTCACAGGTCAAAATCTCCCAGCCAAGAATATAAAGACAGAGAGGGGGAGAACAGATGATTATACTGGGCGTGGCCGTTCACCCACAATTTAAAGGATAAGACCTCGTAGGCTCATAATTCACAGGTCACCATCTCCCAGCCAAGAATAGAGAGAACAGATGATTATACTGGGCGTGGCCGTTCACCTACAGTTTAAAGGATAAGACCTCGTAGGCTCATAATTCACAGGTCACCATCTCCCAGCCAAGAATAGAGAGAACAGATGATTATACTGGGCGTGGCCGTTCACCTACAATTTAAAGGAAAAGACCTCGTAGGCTCATAATTCACAGGTCACCATCTCCCAGCCAAGAATATAAAGGCAGAGAGGGGAGAACAGATGATTATACTGGGCGTGGCCGTTCACCCACAATTTAAAGGATAAGACCTCGTAGGCTCATAATTCACAGGTCACCATCTCCCAGCCAAGAATAGAGAGAACAGATGATTATACTGGGCGTGGCCGTTCACCTACAGTTTAAAGGATAAGACCTCGTAGGCTCATAATTCACAGGTCACCATCTCCCAGCCAAGAATAGAGAGAACAGATGATTATACTGGGCGTGGCCGTTCACCTACAATTTAAAGGAAAAGACCTCGTAGGCTCATAATTCACAGGACACCATCTCCCAGCCAATAATAGAGAGAAAAGATGATTATACTTGGCGTGGCCGTTCACCTACAGTTTAAAGGATAAGACCTCGTAGGCTCATAATTCACAGGTCACAATCTCCCAGCCAAGAATATAAAGACAGAGAGGGGGAGAACAGATGATTATACTGGGCGTGGCCGTTCACCCACAATTCAAAAGAAAAGACCTCGTAGGCTCATAATTCACAGGTCACCATCTCACAGTTAAGCAAGTAGAGAGAGAAAAGATAATTGTATTGATTTGATTTGATTTGTTGTTTTCTTCTGCATCCATAACATTCTTATAATACATTTTTCATAACATCATAAACATAATATGTTAGCATTTTTGGCATGAACCATAATAATAAAGAGTACTAAAAGGATAATTCCAGACAAAAATCTCCCAGACAGGAATAAGGAAAACACATTGTAGAAGTGCAATATGTAATACATAATTTATATCAAACATCTTTAGTCTGTATTTTTGTGGTAATCAAAAGCACATCACTCTGAAGACAGGGGGAGGGGCGACAACTGCCTATAGATTTTGAAGTAGGAAGAGGGGGGGGGGGGGCATGACCTCACCTCTGTATCGTAATGCCCAATGCCAAAATATCATGACACTGCCCTTACGTGAACTTTTATTATTCTAATCTTGAATAATTTATATTCATTATTTGTATAATCATTTGTCGTTTTGTGGAAGAAAAATATTGAAAAAAAAATAAAAGGTCGCATGTTGTGATATGGTACATATAAGTACTTTTCTTTGAGAAAAAAATCATGTCACTTAAAATACATTTTCCAGATAAACTCTTTAATTTAGCGTCAGTGATGTTGAAAATGAGATCCATGAGTGTCGTGATCATTGTCAGTCTTTTTTTTTCCATTTCAGTTTTCATTTAATGTTTGACTAATTTTGTTATTTCAGTCATGAAAAGTTTGTGAATCACGGCATCATTTTTCAGACCGAAACATAAACGTGAATATTCTTTGCGAGTTTGTAGTTATTTTAGCTTGGCCAACAAAGCAAACAAAAAACAATGGGAGGTTATAAATTAATTTGTTTTACGCAAATTGAACTTGAAAGGTTTGCTTTCTCACTTCGCAAGGTTATAAAAAAAAATTATTAAATATTCATCAAATTCCAATGAAAAATACTATATCAAACTTGTTTCAAAACTTCATGAAAAATTGAGCAATAAACAATTTGAAATATATTGTCATTATTATTATCATTTTATTATTATTATTTATTTCGGCAATTGAAAGTATAAGAAATTGGTACAATGTAGTACAACACATAATAAACATAATAGATTGAGCACCCACTGGACTGCCAGGGACAAATAAGTTAACTGAATTACTGTAGTCAATAAATAGTCTAGATGATCGGTGCCAAAAATAGCAAGAATTGTTCAGATTATGGTAAAAGCATGAAATTTGGCTGACAGGTAGAGAAAATCGTGCTGAACATTTTTAGCAGGGGGTGCCAACCTGACCTCTTCTCGTATAGCAACAGTTGCTAGGTAACATATTTACCTTGACAACCACCATTTTTGGGGTGTTATCTACATTTCAAAAACTATATTTTGACTTCGAAGCTCCCATTTACAATCACATATCTAGAAACATTCCAACCACGTATAGCAACAGTTGCTAAGCAACACATTTTCCATAGCAACTATAGATAATAATTACTTAACACAACATCTGGAAATAATGTCTGAATGAAAGTGGTTAAAAAATTGGTCAATGTGTTACTCTAAAGTGAAAAATATATACCAGATCCCTAAAAAGTTCAGAGACATTCCAAATAATTATAATGCCTGCAGGCCTAATCTTATCTAGGTAACAAACCTAATTTCGATATACATAATTTTACTATTTTTGCATACTTTTTACTCACATATGAAAAATCTAACACACAGACAAGAATCATCATTGGGCCATCGAATGTACAGATAGGATCTCTCTTGTTATGAAACTGAAACAGGGTGCAGTAGATGTAGAATGGAACACTCGGAAAAACACCGAACCTTGAGGGAAAAGGGAAGCTGAAATTTTTTAACATTAACTAATCGCTCTCAATTAAATGACAAACCTTCTTGGGAAGTAATGGCGAGTAATGCATACGCACTTGTCAGTAAAATTATGATATCATATTGACTGACTTGAATATACAGTAGACCTGAAACAGCCTCAAGAATCATTTCCTGTATATGCACTGCAGAGCATGTGCAGTATTACCTGAAACAGCTCAAGCATCATTGTATGTATGTTGCACCTTTTTTATTTGATTATAATGCTGGACAGTTGAGTCATTTATTTTGCAATAGTTTCTATCTAGATAATGAAGAAAAAAATATTTACATTATGTACAACTGTGCAGTTTCCAGTAGTTTAGGACTTTGTGCACCATTCTAGCGAATGAATAGAACGTACATTGTATGTGTTACACATGCCTTTACAGAGTTGGGCATATACCTAGTCCAAGATTTAGGTAAAGACTGTCTGGATTGATCACAAGTCGGTAAAATCAAAACCACTGTAAAGCATGCATTATGCTCGACAAAGAATATTACAGGCAACAGACTGAGGAATTCATCGAAGTTACAGCCATCATCTTCGGTGTAACAATGAATATTGCTCGTCAATCAGAGTGTGAGAGACATTTCTCCACATAAGGAAATTATATAAGGTGGTAGTGCAATCAGCAATTTTATTTCCAACTGAGTTCTGAGTTGGACATGCAAAAATGTATTGGAGGTATTTTGAAGGAAGAAGCATATTGATCTTAATGTTACTGTTCTGTGCCGGGGTTTTGTGGTCGAGTATGGATCACGTCCAGCCAACCTGGAGCCTGTTGCAGAAAGAGTTGCGTTTAAACGCAAGTCCCAAACACGGGTGCTTTATTGGCTGAAAATCAAATTGAGCAAGATTTTTTGAGTTGCGTTTGATCGCAACTCTTTCTGCAACGGGCCCAAAATATCACAAGTGTGTCCTATGGTACATCCTGCAAGATCTTTCAAGTAATGATCAATGAAGCTGCAGGATCCCAGCCAAAACACTTGCAATCGGAACTGACTGGTCAAAATCAACTTCTGTGAGAGCTTTCAAGTCATGATACATGTAGATCATGGAGCAGCAGGGTCCAGGCCAACAAGCCTGGAAACAGAACTGATGGTTGGTCCAAATCAACTCTTGGGAGATCTTTCACGTGATGATAAATCCTGAAGGTGAAGGATTGATCCAGGTCAAAACACCTACAACAGAACGGGATAGCTGTCCTATATCCTAGATCCTATAGCTACAGGATCCAGCCAACATGACTAGAAACGGAACTGATCGGTCAAAATCAACTTTAGCATGCATGATCTTTCACGTCATGATAGATCACATAGAGCTGCAGGATTGATCCAAGTCAGAACACCTGGAGACGGAATTGCAACCCCTGCACATGGCATTAGGTCCGGAAACGGTATGGAAAGCTAATATATCTTCATTGCAGGCTTCGAAAGGGAGGGGATAAACCAAGGCAGAGTTTGTTGGCTTTCAAGAGAACGACCACTGTTAGCTAGAGATAAGTGGTATCCATAGGTAAATGATTTTTACTCTCTAATTTGAAAATTACTTTCTGGTGGGATTTTGGTGTTTGAAATAATTTCTAACATAGTTGACTCATTAAATTCTTGTCGGTCATTTTTCATCGCTCCAAGATCAGAGATATTCAACTTTTAAGCAACCATGACCTCCTGCATGGTGAGGTCTTGTAACTGTTCTTCTAACTATTCTTCTCTTGTTAAATGTTGGTTTTGTGGAATTCTTTCCAAGGGCATTTGTTGGTGTTATACAGGGTCTTAAAGGATATTCATATGGCAAATACATAGCCACAAAGCCCACAAATTTCCAGAATGTCAACGGTTTCTAGACTTTTAATTCTCGATGATACAAATTCGATCAATTTTACTTCCATTTCCAATCACTCAGATAATTAAACAAGAGGTCTATTATCATTCAATGATAAACGGGTAACTAAATTATATAGTAATAACAGACATTAACAAATTAACCTTTGCTATGAAAGACACCAAATAATTTAAATCGATGGTCGATCTTTTTCATGTGTTTATGTTAATCCATGATAATTATGGTTTTCAAATGGAGAAAAATTGGTGTTAAGGTGATTTTTAAGCATTACTATACCAATAACATGGAACCCATAGACATCGTCTTTGGAAATATGAACCATATCATGAGGTACAATGTAGTTTAGTTTGTGCAAGATTTTACGCCAATCAATAATCATCTATCAATAATCTTACCGTAAGACCTTTAACCATCGGTTGCTACAGTAAACATGTTACATCATCTGGTAGTTCGCATGGGCGTGTATACATGGTACAATAGTTCCTGGGTTGTTGTGATTAATGTATATTATTTAATAGAAAAGATGTGGTTCATACGAAGTATGATCATGAAAAAATACCCTACAATAATTGGTTACTGTGGAAAAAATGTTACCTAGCAATCGTTGCTATGGTGCTTTTTAGGAATTCCTAAGGAAAAATTCATCATATGAGGAATCTATGGGCCAGATTTAATTTCTGAGCTATTCTGAGTAAATCATATTGATCATATTCATCTCAACAATGATAAACAATTTGTTGCTATGGAAAATGGTCCCTAAGCAGCCGTTAATTGCTGTGAATAAATGGATTAAAACTGTTGTGATACAAAGGAACATGCTTTAGATTGAAATTCATGCAACACATCGCTCATAAAAATGTTACTTAAGCCCAATACAGCTCAGTTAATAAGGTAAATATGTTACCTAGCAACCGTTGCTATGTTTGGCAAATTCACGTTGGCACCCCCTGCTAAAAGTGATTAGAATAACTTACTCTAACTTTGTGCCAATTTTCAAGCTTTTACCATTTTCTGAACATTTTTTTCACCAATCACCTATACTAAAAGACCATTTGACCCTATCCAGTGGGTGCTTACATAAGCATTACAGCATATAGGCCCTGCTAGTATCCCGGTGGGGTCACTCAATATGACTTGGGGACCACATGACCGTTAACAAAATCGCGGGAAAAGGGGTCAATTTTACGAAACGTCCACGGACAGAACACTCCTCGAAGTAGTGAAAATAGGGGTGCTCACCGTCCTCGATCTGATGTAAATAGGGGTCAGGAAAAAGGGGAGAACGATTACGGGAAGTAAAATCTGTCGCCGAGTCACCAGCCGCATAATGCGCGCGCATCATGCTCTGTATCTTTATATGGACAACTCTACATTTATTTTTACAAAGAATTCTACTTTTCTTATTTTTCAAGAAAAATAAAGTTCTTTTGGATTATTGTATCAGTATGATACCAAGAGCCATGGCTCTTGGTCATCTTTTAGGACTGAGCACTCTGACGCCTGTGTTGCAATTTCCTCTAATGAGGAAAGGGTGTAAATGCCCTGTCCTTGAAATACGGTAATTAGGGGTAAATTTGCGAAATTGGCAAAAGTGTCCTTACAATCTTATATGTAGGGGTGTTTCAAGGTACCATTTTACCGCAATTTTGTCCTTGTTTTGCGTGAAAATAGGGGGTACTAAATTTCACAAAATGTCCTTGAAATTGACTGCAATAGGGGGTCACTTGCAGTGTGGTAACGGTCATACGTGACCCCTTTGCGGCTGAGTGACCCCACCGGGGCTAGTATACAACATAAGAAAATAGTACTGGAATTGGGCAGTAATATAAACCAAGATCGTCAAGATGACCACCCTTGCTAATAAACAATAAACAAAATGCATAATTAATTAAATCAATTTATCTCAATTAAGTTATATATATAGAGAGAGAGGAAAAATGACTACGAAGTGGTCGTTGCTCCTTGCTTCTCCATTTATTCAAGCTTTCGATCAATGCATGATCTTCCTCAGGACTATAAATATATAAACAAAGTACAAATACAATACAATAATATAATAATACAATATGATGGCCTCTAAAATAATCTAAACATGCTTCACGGTTACTTATAATTATTAATCATTTTACACTATATAAACAAGAGAACGTATCATATGATATAAAAAGACTTATTTTGACAATTGCCAGATAAAGATATATATTTATAGAAAGAGATATTAATTTTATGTAATTATATTACTACAATTGTCATATATATATATATATATATATATATATATACAGAGATTTATTATAAATGTATACACGTGTAGGAGTCAACATATCTGAGGAATTATAAACAAGAGAACATATTATATGATATAAAAGGACTTATTTTGACAAATGCCAGATAAAGATCCCGGGGATAAAGATATATATTTATAGAAAGAGATATATATAGATTTGTGATCTGGACCGACCAACACGCGCATGCTCATTCGATGTGCGAAAAATGGCGGCCTCCATGAAGAGCAAGTTTTGTGATCGCCTTGAAGTCCAAGATAGATTCCGTATCAACTTAGAGTCTATTATTAATAAAGTAAGATTTTGATTTACTAATCTACTAATATTTAATACAATCATAATTGAATCAATAATGTGTCTGATGTGTGAGTGGTTGTCTGTTTTGTAAAGTAAGTTTGCGAAATCGAGGCAAATGCACAAATATTTCTACTTTTCAGTCCCACACCTTATGGATTGTGTTAGTACAGAATCCGAATATATTATTGTTGACCAAAACAAAAGAGGCCGAGAGAGCACTTGTTCACTGCAACCATCCTGCCTGTGGGGAATCTACAGGTAGGACTAGTCATTCAATGAACAAGGTTATGATATAACCTTGTTCTCAGTTATATCTCCATGTGTGGCAAAATAAGGGTGGCAATGTTTGGCTAATTTTCTCTTTTTGTTTGGGGCAAATGATTGATTTTTTTACACTGACAGTTTCCATTACACCTATTATTCATACAACTTGGCTCTTATTTAAATTTGATACTTTAAATCATTTTTTTCTTAATTAAAAATAGAGATCAAAAGATGAAAATTTTCTTGCCATATTGATTTCCACCAATAGAGGGCGTACACAAAGTTATGCCCAAAATTCAAATTTTTGAGCGCTCTGGTGAATACAAAAATTATTCCCATGTTACTAATGAAAAATAGATTGCAACTGTACAGAAATTAGTAATTTTGGTCACAAAAGTGATATTTTAATGACTTTTTGAAGTGTGTGCTCTGTACAACATTGGCATACCATAGTCCTACCTGTAGATTCCCCACAGGCAGGGTGGTAGCAGTAAACATGTGGGTAGGACTATGGTATACCAATGACAATGTTGTACAGAGCACACACTTTAAAAAATCATTAAAATATCACTTGATTTTCGTGAGTGACCAAAATTACTAATTTCCAAACATTTGCAATTTATTTTTCATTAGTAACTTGGCCTTGGGATTAACTTTTGTATTCACCATAGTGCTCAAAAACTTGATTTTTGTGCATATTTTTGTGTACGCCCTCTACTGGTGGAAAGTAATATGGCAAGTAAACTTTGATTTTTTTGCATTACGAAAATCTCCTGTTTAAATCTCTCCGAGTTAGCCCTGGCAAACTCGGAATTGAAACATTGACTTCTCTGCAGCACCCCAAGAAACCTTATCTGTCCCCCAGACCACAGAATGCCCTCGGGTGTGATAAGGGCATAAAGGGCTTGATAACCACAGAATATACAACTTCTGAATTCCTACTGAGCTGCATGGTTGAACGATACTCTCCTGTCACAAAAGTTGTCTCTTTTTAATATTATAATGGAAAAGTTGTTAACAAGAATTTGTATCCCAGAATAAGCTTTAAAGCATGAAAATTTGATTGGAAATAGATGAAATATTACTCAAGAATCCTCTAAACACAGACATGATCAACTTGCATTGCGGAGGGAGTAGCCAAAATATGTTGTTTACACAATAGTCATTGCCCATCACTGACCTTGGCTGTGGTTTTTAGTTTTACGGCAAGTGCAGATTAATCTGACTAGCTTGAATTTCTGGACATCATGATTCGTTTTCTTGTTAGTTATTTCATCTTCATTTTATAAATAAGACTTTTTAAATTGATAGCTACCAAAGATATAACTTTGAATTTCTGAAAAGGACTGAGTATAAGCCAAGATATGTTATATTCAGTGTCTCTCTGCTGAGCGTGCTGTCAATGCTCTTCATGTGTTCGTATCGAACGGACGCATTTTGCCTCGTTTAAATTGAAACATTGACTTCCGAGTTTCCCATGTAGACAGTCTTCGGGAACTCGGAAGTCAGTGTTTCAATCTGAAAGACAGCAAACTCGTTATCATTGACTAGTCTAATTGATAGACCAGACTACTGTTCTATAAGTGTATTTTTGGTTTCTAATGTAAATGAGAGGGGTGTGAATCACTTCAAAACTATTAATTAAATGATGGAATTATGAGGTTAAGCGTGGCAATGATAATACTCCTATAATAAATAATATTTCTTAAAGTATGAAAAATTAGATCGCAATAGATATTAATGAGTGAGTATGCACTCATTATTAATTGCACAGATGGAAAGTGGAGTAGATAGTGAAACAGCTAGGAGAATGAGGAAGGAGGATCTGAGGCAGAAGGGAAGAAGAAGCAGAGGGAGAAGTAGATAAAGAAGAAAAAAAGAATCAATGAATGATGATATCAAGCGTAAGAGTATAGAAGAAAGAGGGAGAGAGGAGAGAGGAAGAGAGAGAGAGAGATGACCATGACAAAGTGATACAGGCAGGAGCAAAGAGAGAGGGGGAGAGAGATGAACGACTATAAATTACGCCAACAAATGTCTGAGTACAAGACTATCCAATCTATTAAATGGGTTTCATTGATGCGGTTAACTGTTGCCCACAAGGGGCTACTTGTGTTTACTTTCTTTGATAAGTTTCTTCGAGTTGGAACTCTCCCCTCTTTCAAAGGCAATGACTCAAAGTTTAAACGAGAGGTTTTCGTCATGGTAAATTTTGATCACTTTTTTTAATTAAGAAAAAATTAATTGAAAGAATCAAATTACTTAAGAGCCAAGTTGTATGACGAATAGGTGTAATGGAAACTGTCAGTGTAAAAAATCAAGCATTTGTCCCAAAGAAAAAGAGAAAATAAGCCAAACATTGCCATCATTATTTTGCCACACATGGAGATATAACTGAGGAAAAGGTTATTGAGGACAAGGTTATATCATAACCTGTCCTTGTTCATTGAGTGGGTGCGAGAGGGCTTAGTATTTTTTAAGTACATTTAAGAGTCTAATCCCACCACTTTGCAATTTTCTGAAGGGACTAAGTAATGATTCCTCTCGGTAATTTTTGACTGAGGGACTATATACAATTAGTTTAGACTCTAGTCTAATTTATAAATTAGATCTAGATTTATTTGCACACAAAACTGCTTGCTAACTTCACCAAACTGAAACTCATCCCAGCATATTCACTCCAAGGCTAAAGTCCTAGGGCAGTTTCTCAGAACCTGACAAGTTAATCATATCTTTATCCAACAAACATGGAGTTAGTTCCAATAAATCCACTGTTTCAGCTCAGTAAGAGGAGAGAGATGATCAAGGAGTTTTCAACATTTTCTGATTTTTTTCCCTCGTACACAGACGGATCACGGCCTTTGCAGGGCTTACATTCATGGTGGATCCTGCCGCGTACCACAGGGACATTTTTTTGTAAAATTTGGGCCTTTTGGGGGCTACTTGTTTCATTTTGGGGGCTCCACTTTACGTAATACGTTGTATGTACAACCCAGGAAAATTCGCTCCTTGTTTCCAAATAAATTTAATGTATCACTCGTCCCTCGGCTAGGACCATAGGCGGCGGAAGCGGGGGGGACGAGGGGGACATGTCCCACCCCTTAAATTTGAGGAGGGGGGGACGGTCCCCCCTAAATTTGTTGTTGATGACCTTTTTTTTTTTCTTTTTTTTTTTGCTTGTCAATTTATTTTCGTACGTCCCCCCTAAAATTTTTGGTTGTCCCCTCCTAAAATTTTTGGCTTCCGCCGCCAATGGCTAGGAAGTTGAATGGAGGTCCCTTGTAGAGGAGAGTTACCACCTTTGCACGTTAAGAACCCACTGCACTATTCGTATAAGTGTAGGGGGAAACCATGGTGTAGTGGTCCACCAGCATTCCCCCCAATAAGTTATATCGGGAGGAGAGACCTGCTGGTCATAGTGATTCAGTTCGCATTTCACCTCCAAGGCACAGGTGATGCCAAACAAATAATAAAAATGTTTAACATTGTTTATTTAATTGCTATTTATTTTTTTACTCATTGTTATTAATTGTGAAAGGATTATCTAATTTCTTGTTCATTTAGATCTAAAAGTTAATGTTTATTGTTTGTATCTCATGTATTCAATTAAATGGACCTTCTAAATTTTACAATTTTGTCCATCAAATTGAATAGGATGAAGTTTATCAAATTTGGCCTTTATTATCGCTTGGCAATTATTTCAACGGCAACTTCCCGATTTTATGCTGCCCCCAAAAAGCATGATTTTGGCTGATTCGGGGCGACTTTAAACATTTCCGGGGCGAATTTGCCCGCTGCCCCTGTGTATTTTTTCCCTGCTCCACCGACGCCTTAACAGGGTCTACAGCGTCTATGGAGAAAAGGGTGCTCTGCGCACCGTCCTTGAATACTCCCAAATGTTTGGATGGGGGAGAAGGGAAGTAATAATAAAGAAAATTTTCTATTCAATTCATTCAGCTTACCACCGTTTCAAAAATACTAGCATAGTGCTGAAAATTTCATCAAAATCGGATGTAAAATAAGAAAGTTATGACATCTTAAAGTTTTGCTTATTTTTCACAAAACAGTGATATGCACAAGTATGTGAGTCAGTCGATGATGTCCATCACTCACTATTTCTTGTGTTTTTTATTTTTTGAATTATACAATATTTTATTTGTTTATAAATTTGACAATAAGGACCAACTTGACTGAGCCATATAGTATTAAACAGTGCTAATTCTACATGTATAGGGAGGAATTAATCGTATCACTTGACAATGAGGAGAAAATTAAGAATATTTCATATAATAAAATACAAAAGAAATAGTGAGTGAGATGTGAATATAACTGTTTTGTGAAATTAAGCGAAACTTTAAAATGTCATAACTTTCTTATTTTAGATCCAATTTTGATGAAATTTTCAGTGTTATGCTTGTTAGATTTTTCTCTTTTTATTCAAATCAATTTTTTGTTGGGGTGAACTTGTCCTGTAACACCTTGTGATACTGTTAGATACATGTGCCTGTTTGTTTTTGGATAAAACAATATAGGCTACATTCATACTAAAAATGGTGTAATTGTGTCAACATCTAGTGTCTTATTTCATTGCAGTGTTAAAACAGACGTACATGTATATAGGTGTACAGTACCCAAGTGATGTTCGGTAACCTTTACATTGCATTTTGATAATTGAATTCAAGGTAATTTCACACTTCTCTTTGTTTTCCACAGTATGACAAACCGTTTGAAGATTCTCCCATTCTTGATCTGGATAATATGTCTTCTGATTCAGGTAAATATGAAAGAAATAAAGGAAGTGAAAATTTATGTATTTCCCAAGGCTTACTACAGTAAACTGATGAATTTGGTTCAAGTCTGGTTTTCAATTGAGGGAATCTAAGCTTTATTCAGACATGATGACACAAATCTCTGTTTATACTTATGAATGGTTCAAGTCTAAAAAAATTATGATTTGGTACCAGTTGGGTGTTTCATTAAGCTGTTGTTAGAAGCAACTTTAAGAATGACTGGTGAACCTTTCTTACGCACTAAATAATCACCAATGAACATTATCATTTACCACAAGAAATGATCCCTAGCCGTTCTTAATGTCGCTATTAACTTACCAACAGTTTTATGAAACACCCCACTGGCAGGATTGTTTCCTTGAATGTACTGAGAGCCGGAAATGGCTAGCTCGGCTTGAGCTAAAGCCAGGGTAATGATAACAGTATATCTCTTAGTGCGAGGGCAATGAATTAAATAATTGGAATATGATGAACGTAGGGATCTGACAGAAGAGGAAGAACAAAGGGAAATAAGGTCTTGGAGGTATTTGGGTGACATATGGGTAATTTTGTAGACAGTGAGTAGAATTTTGAACGTTGTTATTGATTATTATTATAATAATTTTTTTTTGCTCAATTTTCTGCTTTTATCAAAGCTAACCTGATAACAGAGTGAACATTCCCTTAGTTGCTCCAGAAGTTTAAGATTAATATCGTTGTTGCTGATTTATTATTATCATTGTTATTATAGCAATATAAATTTGTTATATTTTTCAGATTTTCTAAAGAGCTGTAGTCCATTCACACCATTTGGTCGTACACCATTAGCAACAGATTTGCAGAAAGGTCAGTATTTTCAATATATCAATCTCTACATATTCTCTTACATGGTTTAACCTAAGAGTATTCAACAATTATTTTGAAATTACAAAATGAAACAACAAAGTCTTCGTCTATAGGTTTCTCTCATTTTTCTTCTTTTATCAAAGCTAACCTGATAACAGAGTGAACCTTCCATCAGTTGCTCCAGAAGTTTAAGATTAGACAGTAGGTGAGCCATGGAGCTACAAATCTTTGTAATACTATGGTGAGCTATTATTGAAGTGTTAACAGTGTGTCCACCATCTAAACCTTGACTCCTCAGAACATTCGGGTCACAACCAGGTGCCACTACTTTCCCTTTAATGTCTATTAGTAACAACTAGGTATTAATTTGATTGTTACAGGGAAGAAGAGGAAAGGAGGAGTAAGCGGTGACAGCGCTCTGGGATCTACTCTCTCTCCTTCTAAGAGCAATGAATCATCAGATGAAGAATTAGCAGGGAATATATATCTGGTAAAATTATTCAATCTTTCTTTTCTTTATGGAAGCATAGTGGTCTAGTGGTTCTGACTCTTGGTTTCAATCCCAGCCATGGTTCATCACACCCAACCCATGCATGTGTAACATACCAGGCAGGAATAGTCATTCCTTGAAATGCTAATGATAATTAGTTCCTTAAGCATTCTGTAGAGTAGACATGATCAAGTTATTAGTTGCATTTATCATTTCTGTCTTGTTATCTGTTATACAAATAACACATATTTGTAAGTGTGTTGTGGTAATTCAGTCCACTCTAGGGTACCAGTATTTACAATAAACGCCAAGTGCTTTTGTACAATATTTTGATTACCTGGGAGGCCTGCATTATCACTAACATCACAAATTATAAATGGGCATTATCTTTTTAACATAATGGGTAAATGAATTTAATTCAGAAGACTATCAACGTGTTGAAAAATCGACATACTGACATAGCATAGGGAAAAAAATAATTCATGAAACCATAGATGCATGATGTGATGACGCATGTGATTTACAGATGCCATTTTGTACGTTCAAAATATTGCATGTTTGAATAATTCAAATAGTTTATATGCTACACATTCACCTTGTAAAAAGAGTGTTCCTCTAAGGCTTTACAGATTTGTTTAAAAGCATTGATATAATTACCGTATTTACTACTTTGAATCATGCTTACCTATTGATAAACGATGTTTATTTCTGCAGGAAAATTATGATTTCACACATGAGAATTCTGACCACCTTGGGGCTTTCATTCGATATCGACACCACTCCATGTTAAACAAGCCTGAGATTGCTGGCCTAAAAAGAGGTAATAGACTGAATACTGATACATCAATCCCTACTACCGGTATATTTTTGTCTCACTAATGGCGCCGCTTTTCCGACGGCGTCAACATCAAATCTTAACCTGAGGTTAAGTTTTTGAAATGACGTCATAACTTAGAAAGTATATGGACCTAGTTAATATAAATCTTGGCCATAAGGTTAATCAAGTATTAACATCCTATTAGAGTTTCATGTCACATGACCAAGGTCAAAGGTCATTTAGGGTCAATGAACTTAGACCATGTTGGGGGAATCAACATCGAAATCTTAACCTGAGGTTAAGTTTTTGAAATGTCATCATAACTTAGAAAATATATGGACCTAGTTCATTAAACTTGGACATAAGGTCAATCATGTATCACCAAACATCCTGCATGAGTTTCATGTCACATGACCAAGGTCAAAGGTCATTTAGGGTCAATGAACTTTGGCCGATTTGTGGGTATCTGTTGAATTACAATCAAAACTTTAAAAGTTTTTGGATCTGATTCATGAAACTTAGACATAATAGTAATTAAGTATCACTGAACATCCTGTGCAAGTTTCAGGTCACATGATCAAGGTCAAAGGTCATTTAGGGTCAATGAACTTTGGCCGAATTGGGGGTATTTGTTGAATTACCATCATAACTTTGAAAGTATGTTGGTCTAGTTCATAAATCTTGGACATAAGAGTAATCAAGTATCACTGAACATCCTGTGCACATTTTAGGTCACATGACCAAGGTCAAAGGTCGATAAACTTTGGCTAAATGGGTTATCTGTTGAATTACCATCATAACTTTGCAAGTTTATTGATCTGACTTTTGAAACTTGGACATAAGAGTAATTAAGTATCACTGAATATCCTGTGCAAGTTTCAGGTCACATGATCAAGGTCAAAGGTCATGTGAGGTCAATGAATTTTGGCCACATTGGGGGTATTTGTTGAATTACCATCCTATCTCTGTAAGTGTATTGGTCTAGTTCATAAAACGTGGAAATGAGAGTAACCAAGTATCACTGAACATCTTGTGCGAGTTATAGTAGTTTTCAAAGTCAGCAATGCTGCTATGTTGAATCGCGTGATGCGGTGAGACGGCCAGAGGCATTCCACTTGTTTAAAGATTTAAAGGAATGGTTTCCTTTGTTGATGTCGCTTTACTTTTATGTATTATTGTCATTATTTTCTATCCAATAGCTTTCTAGCAAATTGATATTCTCATGGAAGGGTTTTAATTGCTGTTGTTTTGGTGGGATGTGATAGTGATTAGGATCATGATGATGACAATGTTTTTTCTTTCTCGATTCCATCAGGCTTGATAGTGAAAACCATAAACAACAACATCTTTTGCTCTTGATACTAAAGAGGTGTCTTTGTTCAGAGTCATTATTTATGTTCAAAATTTTAATTCATTTATTCAGCTGGTCACTTTCTGGTGCACTTAAGCATATTTTCACCAAATTATTGTCTAATGAACTTAGAATAAAGTGTTTTTGTTTGATTTATCTTTCAGCTGGAAGAGAGTATGGTGATAGCCAAGACTCTGATGATGATCTTGGATCTGTGTGTAGTGGACCTACAGTGGCTCCCTTTACAGAAGAGAATTGCCAAGAGATGATACTAAGCGACCATGCTGACATGATTGACGAGGACAGAATAGAGACCGTTAGTGATGGTGGTCTTCAGGAACAATCCCCTAAAGACAAAGTGAAAAGCTGGCTGAGTGACGATGCTTTCATGAATACTAGTCATCAGAGTAACATGGATGATGCCTCGGATGTATCTTTCTCAGAACTGGATGAATCTAGCCAGGAGTCCGAGCTTCAGTCGACCCAGAGTGACGACGAAACATCACAGGATGACAAAGGAAAATCTTTGTTGGAGATTAAAGAGAGGTTTGTCAGAAAAGTTCAGTCAATGCTGGTCGAAGGAAATAATGAGAGCGAAGATATTTCATCGTCAGCTGATGAGAATGTAGTCTTTGTTCAGGGAGTGGCTGTTGGAAGAACTGAAAGACAGAGCCATGCTGCATCCAGGAATGTCCATGTGAATGGTGATGAGAGGGGCAGATCTGATTTGAGGGATCAATGTAAAACAGATGGAAGTACTTCAAGGAGATTATTCAAAGCACCTTTATCATCAACAATTTGCCATGAGGATTCTTCTCATAGAGGAAATCTTGATTTCTCTACAGCGAAGCCTGTAACACTGAGGGATGAGACAACGATAATAGCTGGTCACATTGATGATGGTATTTTGAGTTTATCCAGATGTGAAGATGAAGACAGAGTTGGACCTGATGAATCAAAGTTTGGAAGGTGTTTTGAGTTGTTGCATTCACCAGCTGGAAAAATGGAGTGGACACCACATCAAAGAAACAGTTCTACAAAGAAAAGCTTACCATTTAGTTTTCAACAATTAAAGGACAAAAGAGATTTTATTAGAGGCAGTCAATCATCATCTTGTGTGACACCAAAGAAAACATTGGTTTTAGATAATCTTCCTATCAAGGCGAATACGCCCAGGGCAACGTCAGAGAGTGCTGAAGTGTCACAGGATGTTATTAGTGAAATTATGGACTTCTTCAAGTCTCCTTTGCCAAAGCTGTTGACAAGTCCAATGCCGATTCTATCACCAAAGGGCAGACTTCGGACTGCCCATGGTAAACCAGTGACAAGAAGTTCATTTCCAAAGTCAAGTGGTGCTGGAATGACTACCTCATCAGCAATAGCAGGAGACAAAAGTGCATCAATAAGACCAAGTGGCATTAGATCTTTTGAGTCAACAGATTTTGTATCCAAAAAGAGCAGTGCTTCTCAGAGCCATTCTTCAAATTGTAACGTGTTGACTGAGAATAGGACTAAAATAAACCAAGGTTCAAGCAGGAGTCCAACAGATAGCACCTCGTATACAAGCAAACAACCTCATGGTGTTCAGGAAACAGATGCAGGGATACATTCAGATGAACAATCGTTTAATACAGATGAAGAGGAAGATATTCTCCTTTTGACAGCTAGCAGCAATGAAGAGTCAATGACATCACCAAAGCAATCAGTGGCAAAGGCATCCGATTTGTCACAGAATCAAAAGACTCCAACTCAATCGAGCAATGCTGCTCAAGCTTATGATAGAGTTTCAAGAACACCTGGCATCAGCTCACCTTTTAGTCATATGAGTGTCAATTCTGCTGAAAAACATCAACCAAACCCAAGACATTCTAGAGAGAAAGGCATTCGGGATAAACTGTCACATCCCCCTAAGACTCTGGTATTTAGTGAAAGTAAATCTCTAGATGGTTTAGATAGAAATCTAGGTACGGAATTACTGGTTCTCTCTAGTGATGATGAGGAGGAGGATGACTATGATAATGGAATGCATTCCAAAATAGAACAGAGAGCGGGTAAACCAGAAATGGGTAATCTAGTAAGTTGCAAGAAACCTCCACAGAACATATACCCCAAATCTGCTTCCCAAGTAGATGCCATGGAGAATCACACTGATGCTAAAAACAGAATAGAATCCAAACATGTTGGAAATCATGCCTTTGATTCAGTCGAGGAGTTATCCTTCATTACAGGAAAGGTGACCAACATTCCTGCATGTAAGAAGATCAGTCAGTTTGAAGAGACATACATTGTAAGAGACGGTGCGAAAAAGTCTTCCATACCTCATAAAAATTCTCCATCAAGGAACAAGACTGATAGAGACAGACAGTGGTTGAAAGAAAGGGCTCAGAGATCAAGATCTCCAGGAGAGTTCAAGTTACCTGAAAGAAGGAAAGAAGGGACCAAATCAAATGAACTAGAAGATAAGAATTCAAGAAGTCATAGAGTAAAGGATGGTAATACTTGTTCAACCAGGATGGACTCTACCAAGAAAATATACATAACGCATTCTGCTATACCTATGAAGATAAAAGATTCTTCTCACAGACACGAGGAAGATTCTGCAGACTTTCAAAAATATAAAATGCAAAATGGTGTCACATATTTGGCCAAAGATAGACAATTCAACAGTCACATGGCTAAGGGGAAGCACCAACGTCATCACTCAGACATTTCAACAGAGAGAAGTGATGCCACATTCACAATTAATTGTGGATGGACAAAGGTTATCCCAACTACAAGTAGAAAGGAAATTTCTCACAGATCTCAACCTCAAGTTACAAGAGATATCCCAAGTGCTCTAACAGAGGAAAACCGAAGCTGTAGGACACCTAAGGCTAAATACAGTTCAGTATCAAAGAACAGCATTGTGACCTGTGATAAATCGGAAGATAACTACAGATCAAATCCCATATCTAAACCTACTTGGGTAAACGACAGATCAAGCCACATTGATGTTCAACCAATATCTTCAAGGCCTCCAAAACTTGAGGATAGGGATTCATGTAGCACAAAAGCCACTAAATACCTTGCCAGAGATGTGTCTTTCCTATCATCCACCAGGATAGATGAAGATGAAGCAGGAAATAAGGATATCAGATTGAGTAGGAAGAATCATGAAGAGAAGAGGGTTCCCCAGACTCAGAAAGAAATCATCCAGGGTAAGTTATCAATAAGATATTGAAGTTGGTCTTGGGGTTGGTTGGATGTTTCAAAAGAGTTAAGCTTAACTTTGGCGTGTATCCAGATAAATCCATTATGAGAAATGCTCATGCTCTGTCATTTAAAGACTTTTCTTTCAACAACTTTTGATAACAAATTTGCGACGTCTGTGTTCGCAGTTCTTACGTTGCGTAACGTTATGTAAGTGCATGTCAGACCATAATTGCCATAAAAAAAGTATTTTATGTACAAGTCCTGATTCTAGCCAAAACTGTTATTCTGCTGGATTCTTGTTTAGTTAAAATGATTAGAATAAACAAATTTTGTGTTGTTTAAGATATTATTTTTGTCAACAATTTTCTTTGAAAAAAACAATGAAAAACACAAAGTAAAAATAAACAAGAAATGCATACCGGTAACAAATCTTTGATTTTTGCCGCTATTCTCTTGTATGCACATTCAATAAGGATCCTAAAGAGAGTTTTTTTTTTGTTTTTTTTTAAGATGGCATTTTAGGAGCTTTATTTAAAGTTTACTGCTGAATTTTAATTTCATGCATGAATTAGCACACTACAGTAATGCAGCATGAATACTATGGCTTTAGCAGAGCAGCTGTTATGTGCACTGCATTTCAACGAATAAGTTTATTTGATAGTATCTCTGATGTTACTCTCCAGATAAATCCCTCGAGGCAAAGACAGTGACTCCATCAAAGCGTAGAAGACCAACCTCAGATAGAACTAATAGCCAGGAATCACCTGCAAAGAAACAAGTCAGTACAAGGATATCTCCTCGAAGAGAAAGAATATCTTCTGATAGAATTAATAAACAGGATTCACTCACAAGTAGACAAATCAGTACAAGGATATCTCCTCGAAGAGAAAGAACGTCTTCTGATAGAACTTATAGACAGGATCCACCCACAAATAGACAAGTCAGTACAAAGATATCTCCTCAAAGAGAAAGAATATTTCTGGACAGAGCTTGTAGAAGAAGAATAGCAGATAGAAGTGGTAATGACAGAGACCAGAGTGATGATAGTGTATCTTCCTTTTCAGTATCTTCTATGTGTGAAGGGCCTGATGTATGTACCAAGAAGATATGCTTCAGATGTGCAATGAAGGATTGAGGGTGATTGTATTTTCAGAATGTACTGATGTATTTTAACCATCATGTTTTTAATGTGACCTCACACATCATATTAAAGTGGAGTGAGCTTCTTTACAGGCATTAGATGCCTGAAAAAAATTCAGTGATAAATGTCTAGGAACTTAATTTCACAGATTTTTCATCTTGGGACCAACGTGATTAAATATCCCTTTGAATAATCGCATGTGCTATGATTCTAATGATATATCTTCAAGAATGTTCAAGGGAGCATTTTATGATACAATGATTTTCACTGACTATTTGTTAAGTTGTTGAAGTCTAGGGCCCGTACTCTGAACTCTGATTTAACTTAGACCATGGTCTAACTCTCTGCTAAAATTATGGAAAGCCAAAAGTATTAAAACTTTTATTAAGTTGTTTGTTTCTTATGTTTACTGTGCTCTTTTATGATTCATCGATGGTGAAGACAATAATCTATTAATACTTCCTAAACAATTGAGAATGATTTGAGAGCCACATGAGCTGAAATATGGAATCTCTACTGTTAGGGATTTATGGAACAATTGGCAATCCATACTTACACCACAACTGTATACCTGAGTTTAAGTTAAACCCGAATTCAGAATACAGGCCCATGTCTTTCCTTGGTGTATACCAAATTTGTCAATTAAAAATCACATGATGATTGATAAAACACTCCATTGTAATGCAGAACCTTACAAGGTGGAAGGGATACCCTGTGTATATTGAAAATATGTGTTTTTTTTTATCAAAATGGACTGCAAATAAGAAACAAATTCAAGCTTAAAAAGACATTGTGAAATTATTAAAGAAAGTAGGATTCCCCATACAAAATGGTTTGTAAGACTTTGAGAGAGAGAGAGAGAGAGTAAAGAAGTTTGTTATGGCTACCTGTCCCCCTCGTATGATGCAACTATTTAGGCTTTGCAATCAGGGTAATTTTGAAATTAAAATAAGATTTCTTATTAAAGGGTAAGTCCACCCATAACAAAAAGTGTATTTGAATAAATAGAGAAAAGTAAACAAGCAATTTGCTGAAATTTGAATTGATATTGGATGTAGAATAAGATATATTTTAAAGTGTCACTTATTTTCACAGAATAGTTATACATGTATGCTCAGCATGGGTGATAAGTGAATGAGAGAGTCGATAATGTCACTCATCTATATGAAATATGGAATATCTAAATTTCTGCTGATTTTATATCAAATAATCAGAAGAGGTTGCAACAATAGAATTCCCTCATATGCAATGAGGAATCAAACCTCTTTTCACATTTCTTATTTCATGCTCGACTTTGATGAAAGTTTTAGTGCCTTCTTTTTTTCCCTATTTTTCTCCTTCAATCCAAATCTACCTTTAGTTGGGGATTGCTTTCATTTTAATGAACAATGTAGTGTATTAGAGTGATGCAATATGTAATTGAGTTTATGTTATCCTTTAGAAGCTATACTTTTTAGGGAAGTGTCCTGAATTGAAGTTTGACTCCTCCGTATAGGAAGTCTTTTTTATTATTATGGGTAATAAAATTATAATGAAATAGAATGTCTAATATTTTCCACTGTAGAGAATATAAGTGAATCTGTTCATCAGATAATGGGTTGTATCTCAGGTGAATTGCCACTTGGCTTATCCCTCATAGTCTTATAATCCCAGTTCATCTACAGCCAGTAAGTTTACTGAAACCATTTGATCTAATTGAAATTTAGCCTATACTTTGACTGATTTCCAGTTAAAGGTGCTGTGCATCTTTTCATATTGCCTTTTCAACATTCCTTATCATATTCATTATTGATGAAAAATGTGAAAACTGCATTGGGGATTCCTGTGGGAAATATGCAGTTCTTAATTTTGACGGGGTGCCTTATGCTTGCGACGGTGTTAAATGAAATTTTGTAAAACTAATTGTAAATGTAATTATTGTATGTGTGTGATAAACCCAGCAAGAAATTTTGAATACTGTAATCTCAAAGGTTTGCTGCACTGTATCTATCAAAAGTGTCATGTTCTTAACATAATCAATTCATTATTTATCAAATTTTAATTTAATCTGATCCTGGCCACTTCTTTAGGGGGGGGGGGCCACTTACATTGACGAGTGGATACATGCGCGACCCAAAAAAACACGTAAAAAGGATCTTTTTCACGATAGGGCACGTTACGTACGTAACGTGATAAGGGTGTCAAAAACACAAAATAATGAAAAAAGGGTATCAATTTCGCTAGGAAAATTTCGTGTTAAGGGTCGAATTTGCAGAGATAATAAAACAAAATTAAAATGTTTTATAAAGGATGTCCTTTTTGCCCCAACACTTCGTGTTTAGAGTCCGATTTGCGCGAGGTGTAGAAGGTGGGGTTGTACTAAACCAAATAAGGTAAAGCCGACGACCGAAGGACCCGTAACAATAAAACATTCCTGTACTTGTTTAGGGGTTCATTTCAGGGAACATTTGCCAAGAGTATCGTTTTGTTTCCAATACTTGTTAAGGGTAGGGTTTCACACGCGAATACTTGTTAAGGGGTGCATTTTAAGAATATGGAAATTACATGTTTAGGGTTATTTTCGAGACCCCATTGTCGCGCATGGTATCCCCTCTTGAATGGAAGTGCCCCCCCCCCCTCCCGGGAGAACATCCCTATTGCTCATTGGTAGGGCACAATGCTTTCAATTGTTCATAGATGCATAATCATTCCATCTACACCAATTATGAAAAACAATATACCTCCACCAACTCTGACAGCTGATAAGCTTGCATATCAGACAGTTACCATAGTAACAGTGCTACTAATCCAATCAAAATCAAGCAAATTTTAATGGAACATTCCTAAGGTTTAAAAGTGAATCCATTCTCTGTTAAAGACCGGTAGAAAAATCATTTGACAAGATTAGATATACTTTGTTGTAAATGTAAATGACTTCTTTATGTGGAAATTTGTATCAGTGTGGGTGAAAGAAATTACAGTACTATACAAACATGTATTGCAAGCAAAGCTACCTTATTAGAACATGTTTTATATAGTCAAATCATTCACTACAAGGCCTTCAATTAATTTTTTTGACGTAATACTAAATGATTAGGGTCAGTCTGTATTACATTTTTGTTAGGAATGATATGAAAGAGCACAGATCTATTTTCATATAAAGATTGATGGTTCATCAAGCACAAGTGCCTTCTTTTAACAATATATGGACTGTATTCTACTACACTGTTTGCAAGTTTGCCGGCAGGTTTCTCTAGGGTCGGATGGGTTACAGCAAACAAATGTTTTTTTCAGGCCTAACCGTGTTCAAGTTTGATTTTTAATGTTTTTAGTATTGAACAGTCCTATTGCATGTATTTATACTTTTTAGAAAATATGTGTTATTAATTAAAATCCATGACCAATATTCTGTTTGACAAGTCGATATTATGTGTGTATACTGGTGGATTAAAATGAGGAGAGAGAGAAAAAAATGAATAAGGTAAGAGGTAACATGATAGATGAGAAGCAAGAACAGAGAGGGAAAGCATTAGAGGGAAGAGAAAGGTTGAATACAGTGAGATAACGTCTAGCAGAAGAGAAGCAGAAAGACGGGGATAACATGGGATGGAAAAGAAATACAAAGATATGGGAAGAAAGGGGCAATAATAAATGTAAATTTATATTGCGCAATTTCTATTTGGATATACTCAACTGCACATTACAATACATACATGTAACAGATAAGCAGAAAAACAACAGGATATGCAAAAATTTTAAAAGTAAATTTAAGTTCGCTAAATCAATTGAAGAAAAATAAGTAAAGATTAATTATTTCTACAAAATACATAAAAAGTGATTTATTAAAAACTCATGAAAGAGGTGGGATTTCAGTTTGGTTTTAAATAAGTTGACATAGGATGCATTTCTTATTGAGGAAGGGAGACTATTCCAGAGAATGACAGAGAGGAATAAGATGAATTACTTTTCTTACAAAGGAAAGGATATGAATACATAGATGAATGGAAAGAGTAAGTGTGATATTGGCTCCCTCATTAGCAAATTGCCAATGATGTGCATAATAATGTGTTGAAATGTTATGTTCTCATTTATTTTTGTTGAAGTTTTAGTGTGCTTTTTTGATGGAGGTGTGTAAAAGGACCAGATATGTTTTTTTATGGGGGGGGGGGTGCTGGTGAGATATAGGGAGAATATGAACATTTATTTAAAATGTGGGATAGTTTTTTAAAATGGAAGAGGGAAGGGAGCTCTTCCTAAAAGACAATGTAAACACGCAATAAATGCAGGCACTGATTCTTACGATATACATTTAAAAGTAAATTTTTATTCCACAGTCTTTTCTAAAGAACATTATGAGTACATGTACATATCAAATTTTCATAGCAATTACTTTAATTTTGCACAGAATTGTGTGTGTGAAAAAAATTAAGAGTGCCTTTCTTAGACAACACAATGTTCAAATTGCAGGAGATTCCGTTAAAAACACATCTTTATACATACAAATTTGATTCAAATTAATATCTATCTGCAAAACATTAATGAGTTTGAAGATGCTTCTTTTGTTCAATTTGCCACAAATCAACCTATGAGTTAGGATAATGAATATACATGTAGGTCCCCAATTGAGAACCATGTTTGCACATTAAAAAAAAAACTGTTCATATAAGATTAGGTGAAAATGATGGTACACTGTTCACCAGCATAAACCCAGTCAATTGTACTGTAGGATTCACTTCATTTAGGTGTATGAAACAAAAACATGATGCAAAATACTTAGATTTACAGTAACATTAGATAAATGTCAAATTTCATTAGATAATAGGTAGCAATGTACACCTAGAACAAATGATTCATTTCCGTCTCCCTTGTCTTCAACCAAAACAGGTCTATTACTACCGTACTCACCAGGGATTTAGTCAAGGCCGGCCTTGGCCCCAGACCGAGTCACATGTACAAAGTCTATTGAAGATGGTCTTCTCCAGCAACCTTGAGACTTGGAGTTACCAGCCTTGACTACATCCCTGTCACACCTCTTCAGATTATTTATCCTAATTGCACAGTATTTCATATATGATAAATCCTACTTCATTGCCTTACATTACTCAAAGTGACATTGTTTTCAGTCATGATCTGATCATATACAGTACACTGAAGTGCAATGAATTCATTAACCAAAATGGTTGACGAGGGGGCCCATTCATCAGGAAAAGCCTAGCTTACTCTCTAATCAGTTTACAGTATTCTTTATTTCCTCCATTTATGAAAAATTGCTTCTATATGTCTTGAAATCAAATAAATGATTACAAATGAAATACAAATAAAGAGTGTATATGTCAATCAAATATGAAAGTTTAACTAATTTTTCGGAATGTATCCCCCCCCCCTTTTAAATTGAACCATAGCCAAAAAGAACAGTGTGCTTCATCATTAGAATAGCACCATGCAACTTCTGATCAGCATCAATTAAGCCAATTTGAAACCATGTTGTAAACACTTTATATCTATTATTATCTTAGGAGTACATGAGACGTCTTTACATATAATACCAAGATTCATATGTCACCATTATACAATGTACAAGTCATGCACTGGTATCAAAGAGGCAATGATATACAAGGCATTTATGAACAGAATGTTGTGCAAGTGAATGTGATTTGAAGTGATATCCAATAATAGGTGGTTTCAGACCGCCTCGAAGTTCGCCAGTTCCAGGTATTCTCTGATCGGGAAATTTACCCCGATCAGAAAATACCAGGTATTTTGGTAATGTGAAAGCAAACTACGCGTAATTTCCCCGAAAGAAAATACCCGCTAAATAGTAGGTACTTGGCGAAATTACGAGAACTTTCGTGGGGATTTTTCCAAGGTCGCAGGTATTTTGGCGATGTGAAAGCAAATTACGGGAACTTTTATCCCAGCGTGTCGTTGGGCGCGGCGGCGTGGGTGGCTGCTGGGCAAGTGATTTTGAATCTCCCGCCTTGCCTGCTTATCAGACCACACTGCGCATGCTCGTAACTTTGGGAACTTATCCCGAAGGATGTGTTTCGGGGCGGTGTGAATGCAGGAATAATTAACGGGTATTTTTTAGCCTTAAAAAGTTCTCGTAATTTAACGGGGATTCTTGTGATCGAGGCGGTTTGAAACCGCCTATTGATCACAGCAATAAATTTACCAATCAAATAGGCATGGTGAAAAGAATTATGAAACTTAGTTTTTTTGTCAAAATATTTTTACCACTATAAAAAGTTAAATAGTCTGTGTACAAATAAACAAAATATTACAGGCAAAGTTTAAAGAGCTCATACTGTTGTGTTACTTACAGTGCTCTCTCTGTACAAGATGGATTTTCTCTACACTGAATATGGATGTATTGACATGAACATTCAAAAAGAATATTCACAGTCTACAGCAAATAATTATTGAAATGGTAGAATCCCAATGAATTATCATATATAGATAATTTTATTTCCCTGCAAATATATTATACATAAAAAGGTGTTTTATTCCGAACTGAAATAGGTGAAATTAATATATAACATGCCTTATCAATTCATTAGCATCACTTAGGACTTGCTTCCAAGAAATGAAGTCTCCTCAATTTCATACAGATATATAACCATATAACAGATTATATGTTATGTCATTTTATACGCCATGCACATTTTCCTAAATGACAGAGACTGACAGAAAATTGTGTCTATTCATATATTAATGGTAGGCCTAGATATTTATAATACACTGACATAAAGGCATTGTGAACACTCTTCATACTTTACTCCAGAATACTGAATATTAAGTCCACAACTATCTCACTGAATTACCATAAAAATACATCTATTGTTTATATTACTTGATTATAGTCAAATATATGGATCTTCAATTATAAACATTGATGAATTTAAAGTAAGGCAGTTAAACAATGAATATAGATCAACAATGCAATACCATCAATGTCAATTTTTCGATGATTAATGTGATATCATTCCCTAAAAGATTACATCTACTCTTTCTTTTTTACCATCACATAATAGCTTGTTTGAAGAATACAAATCCAATTTAGAGACTAATATCAAATAAATGAATGACAGACAGATACTAGGTCTCTGAGTCATGGAATTTGGAACAAATTTGATGCAATGTTTTACAAATGCTGGTTATCCAATGCAACAAGCACAATTCATGTAAATGATTTCTATTTGAAATTGCAATGGGATTTCTAGTTCCTAGGTATCCTCTGCGGCGACAAATAGTGCAAACGTAATATTGCACCTCCCCCCCCCCCCCCATTTTACATTACAGACATAGGTGATTTCGGATGTTAACATTCCTATCAATCAGGTCTGGGAATCAACTATGATATACACTTGGAGATTTTTTTTTGTCCCGAAACTGAAAATCTATCTTTTTTGTTGTTGTAGTTTAAATTGTCTTAAAATTTCTGCTTCCATCTATTTGAATACAGTTTTTCAACTGGTAAGACACCATCGGAATCTGAAAAATCAAAATTCCTGAAATGACTCAGCCCTAACAAATGCAATTAACTACACATGTACCGACATATAACAATCCTATACAGCAATCATTCAGCAAGAGCTGCATTTACTACTGTATGCACAAACAATACAACTGACAACTCTGGATTTTAAATAATGCCAAAGTTATGGCTTACTAATACACTATTCAGATAGATGCTGGGACAGGTGCCCAAACACAGCAAGGCAATTTTTTTTTACAATTTATAAAAAAAGACCACTTCGACAAGTACTAGTTCTGCAGTTGAACATTTGGCAAAGTTGAATCCAATTTTCAAGCCATAATTTTGGAAGTACTTAAAAATCAATATCATTGAATTTTACTTTTACAAAGAGTTTAATATCTAATACCACATACATCACTAGTAAATAATCGTGTCTACTAACTTCCGAACAATTCTATTGCGTTGAATTACACAAGTATTTTTCAACATTTTTTGTAATATAATACAAATAAATAATTCAAGTACTTGTACATTTATACAAAAGAAACTTTCTACAAAATTAACTCAGTAGTCAATACCATTACTATCAATATAAATGAAAAACATATCAGCAAGAACAGAGAATAACAAAAATGACATGCTTTTTTCTAATTTATTTTGTATGATATGATGTACTGTGTACAACTGTATATAAAGTAACCATTTGTATACCACATAATATTGAACATCAGTAATGAAAACAGCTAATGTTTGTGCAAAGTGTCATAAGGTAACTGCATGATGTGAAATGTGATAATGTGATAAAAGGTTCTTGTGCAAATAATTGCACTGAATTAACAAAAGAAAATCACATTTATACCAGCACACTGCATAAGAATAAAGTGTGATGGAATTGGTTTATGTACATTTTATACAATTCAAATGTTTCCATACCTCTCAACATTCAACTACTTTAAAGCTTCCTTCCAAAATCTTTCCCCTTTTAAATAGCTTACATTATTTGCCATGCCTGTATACCAACAAAGGCCTTCTTAATTGTTAGGAATACATTGAAACATAAAAAAAATACATGCATCTGTTGATGTGTTGTATACAGTTGATAGTTCTACACAGACTTGATAAGTATATCGATACAAATCAATAATTTTAATTATCAGACTTTCTGTCATTAATCTAATTCCTGCTTTTTCATTAATCATGCAAAGATATAAAGGCATATGTATATCAAAGCATAAATAATGTTGTAGATTTGATTAACCTGGAGGTTGAATGGTATGAATATCAAAGATTGAATATAATCAATGACGTGAGTAAAATCTGTAAGAGAATATATGTACGTAAAATTTTTTACCTTTTCTTTTATATCACCCCATCTCTAATTTATAATTCCTTTTCTCCAAAAATATTCATCTTAATTGGACACTCACCTATCAAAATACCCTTCCAGAAAATGAAATTTATAATTTTATCGAAAAATACTAGTACCAATATAACATACTCTATACCATATATACACAAAAGGCAGAGTTAAATATTAATGTAAACATGCAGTTCTAACATCAATACTCCTGACTATTCAGAAATGACCCAATGGCTAACAATTGCTCAATATCTGACCATATAAAGGCCTTCATTCATTCTCGTTGACCAATAAATCTCATTTCAAAATATGTTAATGAATAGAATATCAAGACAATATCATAGGAATCACATGTACATTACACACATAAAACCAATCAATAAAACAAGTTATTTTTTTTAATAATTTCCAATCACAAAAAACAACACAAATGATACATCTTTTCTTCATGCTATTGCAAGACAAAATGAAGAAACAGAATCAAACAAAATTTTGTGTATCACTGCATCCATGTGGTCCCATTCCAATTAACCTATTAACTCTCAAATTCTATAATATCAACACAGATAATACAGGAACCATCAAGTTCCAATGACAAACTGGTTAAAGATCAAGTCAACCCCAGAAAAGTGATGATTTGAATAAATAGAGAAAAGTCAAATAATGCTGATAATTTCATCAAAATTGGATGTAAATAAGAAAATGATGACATTTTAAAGTTTCGCTTATTTTTCACAAAACAGTGATATTATTTTTTTGTAGTATCATACAATATTTCATTCTTTACAGGTTAGACAATAAGAACCAATTTGAGAGAACCATATAGTATTAAACAATGAATGCCAATTCCACATGTTCAGGGAGGAATTAATTGTATTTCACTTGACACTGAGGAGCAAATTAGAATATTTCATATAACAAAATACAAAAGAAATAAGTAGATGACATCATCAGTCTCCTCATTTGCATACCGACCAGGATGTGCATATTATTGTTTTGTGAAATTAGGCGAAACTTTAAAATGTCACAACTTTCTTATTTTACATCCAATTTTGATGAAATTTTCACTGTTATGCTTGTTGGATTTTTCTGTTTTTAATTCAAATCAACTTTTTGTTGGAGTGGACTTGTCCTTCAAGTAAAATCTGTGTATTTCAACAATATATAATCTAATTTGCTGATTCTACGGGTATTATTACATTTGATCAAAAAGAAACAAAATGAAGTATTGGTCTGAGATTGCACCCTGTTGAGTCAAACAATGGTTTTGATTTGTTCACGTTGCCATGACGATGATGGTAAGGCCATTCTGTCATGCTTTACTTTCCTGATTCAATGTCTGCTCCAAAGTTAACATTACCAGGACCTGAAAACACAACCAACAAAGAAGATTAGCTACAAACAATAGCATCTTGGCCTACAGTTCACTCAAGACCTGTATGATTGAATGTGCAACCTCTTCAATAAATGCCTAAATATATACAGTATATACCAGGTAATATATTAATTTAATTTTGTACTTCATTATTTAAACCTGCAATCAATTTACATGTATATTGAATGGTCTATTCTTAAAGGGATGGTCTGGGCTGAAAGTATTTGTAGCTTAATAAATAGAGTAGAATTCACTAAGCAAAATTGCATCCAAATCGGATAACAAATAACAAAGTTATTGAATTTTAAAGTTTAGCAATATTTTGTGAAAACAGTTGTCATGAATATTCATTAGGTGGGCTGATGATGTTACATCCCCACTTGTTCTTTTGTATCTTATCATGTGAAATTAGGTTTATTCAAATTTTTCCTCCAAGAACTAGAAAAATTGGATTGACAACTGATTTAGTGCATTAGATTTTATTGCTACAACTTATTTCATTATAATGGTGACATATTATTCACAAAAGTATGAAATAATGAAAAAATTATGATCTTATGTAAGAACATAAAAAAACGGAAAGTGGAGATGTGACATCATCAGCCCACCTAATGAATGTTCATGACGACTGTTTTCACAAAATACTGCTTAACTTTAAACTTCAATAACTTTATTATTTGTTATCCGATTTTGATGAAATTTTCGGCAATTTGCTCAGTGATTCTACTCTATGTATTTGAATATGAATATTTTCAGCCTGGACCATCCCTTTTTATGTTGGCTTAATATTAATAAAACACTTTTAACCCAACTTTGGAAGGCAATGCAGGATTGAGGATGCAGATGAAGGGGTAAAGTCAAGAATTATAGGAGAGAATAGGGTGGTTAGTGAGGGATTGGGTATGGTGGTGGGATGGGAGAGGGAAGGGAATGGGAGTGGGGGTAATGAAAATGTGTTAATGTGATTGGTTAACATTGGTTTGACTTTTAAAAAATCTGAGCTAGAAGGTCACACTTGTCACCTGTGTCTGTGATATGTTACAAAAATGAAGCCCAGAAAAAATTGTGTTCGAAAATAATTATTTAGTGCTTCAAAAATCGAAATATAAAGTGACCGGAAACACCATCTAATTTCATCCCATACACTTATGTGTACTATTTAGGTGTCTATTAGACGCATATTTACAAAATTGGGGTTTGCCTTGTAGTTTTAGCTTTTCATTCTAAATAATGGTTGTTTTCAGGGTTTATTAGGTCTAATACATGCACTTGTACACATGTTTCATCTTGGTTTGAGAAGTTTTTAAATCGGCTGCTCACAAAGTTAAACAATACCTTTAAGGAAAGGTGTGGGGCAGACGGGAGAAGGGAAGAGAGGTTGGTAGAAGTGATGGGTGGTAGATAGCTGATGGAGAAATGAGCATTGGTAGAATGGTAGGAAAGGGTTGGGCAGGAGGGGTGGGGGAGAGGAAATGAGGAAAAGGGGGAAGGCTGATAGCTAAAGGAGAGTAGAGTAGAGGTTGTCAAGAGGGTTAGATAATGGCAGGTGGAGGGGAGATGGGCAAAAAGTACTTGGTGGTGAAGGGAGTAGAGGGGTGGGAATGGGGGAGGGTAGCAGTTAAAGGTAGTGGGGAGGGGAACAGAAGAGGGTTAGGCAGAGAAGAGGGGTCGTAGATATGTGACAGGATAAAGAGTGAAGAGGGATAGAGTGCTAGGAAGAAAAGGATCAAGCCAAAGGGGTGGTGGAAAGGGGTGATGGGTGGCAGTTGCAAGAGAAGAGGAGTTGTAGATAGACGATGGAAAACAGGTGGAGGGGTGGACATAAGAGAGGAATTTGGAGAGGTGAGGATAATGTGGCAAGAGATGAAAATGAGATAGAGGAGCATGGGCTAAAGCTGAGAAAGGGAATGGACAGGTGAGGTAAAGGGGTTAGGTTGAGGGACATCTAAAGACTATCCTCACCCCTTTGATTCATGGCATACCTGCATCACCATTCCTTCCTTCCATCTGTATAGAGACCTGGTGATTGTTGGAATTCATGGTGTTATAGTTAGCTCCAGCACTGATGCTGCCATGTAGATCACCATTGCCTGCTGGGATCAAATACAGGTAATGCAATGAAACATTGGAAGATGTTTGGTGGCAGATAGTGTAAACACATTCACAAAGGTGGTTTTTGAAAACCAACGGTTGAGTCCATGGCTTATGCAGATTTGCTCAATAATTGTGCTTATATTACCTCTTATATTAAAAAAATGTCCATTGCTGATGTGTGTTTTTGTCACAGTGCACCGAATTGATGCCTGTTGCTGTGGTTATCCACACTATTTTATTCAGGAGTCCACTGTTTGAATTAATGAGCCCACTCTTTAAACAGTGGACTCGTGAATAAAATAGCGTATCTAAACACGGTAAAAGGCATCAATTTGGCGCACTGTGACAAAAGCGTGCATCATTATTGGACATTTTTTATACACAAACCCGATAAATAAAAGAAATTTAAATAGGAAATCTGCATAAACCATGGATTCAACCGTGGGTTTTTAAAACCACCTTTGTGAATTTGGGTCATAAAGGTAATTCTATAGATATATATGTCCAACGCCTTAAGATGGGATATCCCTGATCAAAGTAAAAATTGTCTTTGTTTTCTAGGTCATATAAAAGGACACAATTCGCTTTAAAAAGTGTAATCATTTGAGGAGTTCATAAAGTGGAGGAAGAATGGAAAATGGGTGTCAGACATACAAAAAAGTTAATGTTTTTGTTATTATTTCAGGTGACAAGTCTAACTGTCACTTCTCCAGGATGCTAGATGTACATGCTATCTATCCCCTCACATCAAGACCACTGTGAAAGTGATAATTTGCCCATCACCGTAACCAATAGTGATTTACTTCATATGAAATAAAGGCAGATATTCTCTTTCTCTAAAGACATCCCTCTCAACACCATCATCAAGGAGTCTATCAGAATCATCATCCTTACACTAAACTGGATACACTACACCATCAACCAGTGCATCCCAAAGTCCTACACCCTTGGGTCTTTTCTTTCTCTTTCCTCAATCTCACTTACCTGCATCACCCTGTGCTCCATCTTCTTCCATTCCACTGAGGACATCACTCTCAACACCATCATCAAGGAGTCTATCAGAATCATCATCTTTACACTGGACTGGATACACTACACCATCACCCTTGCTGTAAATAAAATAACATAAACACCAATGTGAATCACAATCACCATGGACTGATTGATTGAGCCATGTGAAGCACTTAATCTTGATTATAGTGTACTGGGTACTCTACAGAATCAATTTTTTTAAAATACGATAATACTGATTATGTCCCCAGTTTTCAAGCATAGGGAAAACAGATAAATTTCACAGAATTCTGGAAGAACAGGAAGTTCACAGAATTTTTGAGGAAAACATAAATTTTTCAGGCCCACCAATTTTGATTTACAAAAAAATATAGTGGTCAGTCAATGACTTTCATTGAAAATAAGCTACCTCTTCTGGCATCTTACTAGTAAGTATCTTAGTAGTAAGTAAATTTGTAAGTAAAAATCATGGTGCATTATGAAACACTCCCACACAAAATCGATCTGCTAACATTCAACGTAATCAAGTTATCCTAAATAAACTTCAATTTAAAAAATGTTCTCTTCTCTAATTTTGTACAATTTTTCCTTCCAGGGTGCTACATAACTTTTTGGAAGCACTTGCCCAGTTGGGCAAGTAAATTATTAAATAGTTGAAATATACTTGCCCCAAAAATCTATTTCACTTGCCCGAAAAAAAACCATTGAAAAAGTTTTACTTCTTCAAAAGAAAGTTTTGCGGTTTTATAAACCATTGACCTTTTCTCTCTTTTGACATGAACTGATCTACTTTGTTACTGCATTTCTTTATCTAAAAATATTTCATCTTGCCTGCCATGACCAAAATTAAGGTCAATATATCATATCAACCCTAATTTTGGTCATTTTACTGTGAGAATTTTGCATGCCCAATTCATTCGGGCAAGTAGTTTTGGTCTTAACTTCAAAACACTTGCCCAACTATAACTTTTACTTGCCCCGGGCGATCGGGCAAGTGCTTAAGTAGAACCCTGCCTTCTTATGTTTTGTTTTTGTTATTATTTTGATTCTTTAGTGAAATATGAATAGATACCTTGTGAATATAGGCAGAATCCAGTACAATTTCTCATCCCCAAAGACTTCTCTGAAGTTATCACAGCAATTACCATGGCTAAATCCATCCTTGTCTGGGCCATGACGGAACACAGGAGCACGGAAAGATTCTTTACAAATAAAATAAGACACATTGTTAAAATGATGTACAAGTTAAACTTGAAAATCTTGAAAAATTCTAAACATGTTCAAATAGTACCTCTGCGAATTGGTACAATAATTGTTTCAATTTAACTATAAAATATGAAAATGCAAACTGAAGGACATGGTGTGCCGTGAAACCTACTACACTAAGTTTCAATTGAAATTTCCTTCTTTTGGTTCAGCTGTCCCAACCAATGCTAATTCGAGTCAGTAAGTTCTTGTATCACAATTATGTAAATACAATAATTTTGCAGTCCATGGGTTATTATGTTTATGGCATTATTGCTATTGTTTGCAGTTTTGCATTTGACAAAGCGATAATTGGAAGTAGTATCAAATTACAGAATGAAAAGGAACAGTTTAAAAAAATTAATTGCTCTTTAAATTTGATTGATATTGAGCAAAAAATTGGGCAAGCAAAATATGTATACATAAAACTTCAAATGACTCCAAATGTATTTGTTATTCAGTGGGTTATCAGTGCAGTGATAAATTAAGAGTTATAACAGCTTGGTTAATTAGCATAATATAAAAGGTAAAGAAGATAATATACTCCAATTAGTTTCCCTACAAGCAAAGAAATGACAATGTACAGATAAATGTTGATGATCATGAAAATAGACAATTTAAGAGGGTGAATGAGAGAAGAAACAACCTTGAAAATCATCAATACATGGGCATACACTTGAAAGAAAATGATCCTTTACTTCTACCTCTTGCAAAAGAAATTAAATTTTAAAATGTGAAGAAGAAACATAAAGGATAGAGATATTTGCCATGCCTGCCATTTTTGCATTTCATGCTTTACATGCAGAGTGGACACTAGAGTAATGAATTCTACCCAAATAGAAAACATCATGCAGGTTTATCATGCAGTCTTATTGGCCATCAAATACTGTCATTTACAATCAATATAACCTCAATAATTCCTTAATCCACTATATTTATCCTACTTAATCAAGACTAAACCACGGAATGTAATATAAATACTGTTCTGTTGGAAAGAAGATATCACATATATGTATACGGTATTTGTTTCCAATGTCACTATTTCTTTTTAAACCAGCCTCATAAGTCTGTGCAAGGTGATTTTAGTATTGCAAATGAGAAGGAAGATCTCACTTCATAAAGAAGCTCAAATGCCTTTCTAGGGTAATGGTAAGAAATTAAGAAATAAGAATGTGTAGAAACTGTGTGAAACCACTAGCAATTTCATACTGGGGTAAGATGTGATCAATTATTGATTTAACCCAGGACAAAACGAAAGTGGAAAATAACAAGGTGCAGATATGCAGATAATGAAAAAATATCCAATATTTTTTTTGTATTTTGAGTTTGAACAGGAATGAGGAATGATTCCTTAAGAGCACAGGTGGGATACTTCATTTGATGGAGACAAATATATCTCGCATGAAAATAACAGACAATATTATTCCATGATATATATTTCTTTCTTATTTTTCTGATTTCATTAATCAAACATTTGTCATGATCTTTTGTGCCCCGTTGAATGGTCTTAATGTTCTTCATCTACCTTGGATTTGCCTTGGATATATTTTTGTGCCTTTTTCATTGTTTCCAATAATTTAATTTCTACTCTAACACAGAAATTAACCAAGACATTTAGAAAATTTGTTTGCCCTAAAAATATCAATATTTAAAACCTGAAAAGGATATCAAAAATCTTTTCAAACCAGCTTTATGAGAGAGAAATCCCTATGTGAACTAGTGTAGATGAGCAATTTGAGCTGACTTGGAAAAGGTTGCCTCATCATTGAATATTTTCTTCCTATTTATATGCTACATCATCATTATGAAAGCTTATTCTTATAAGAATCTCAAGATAATCCAGATTCTATTGCTTTAAATAACCATTAAATATGATCTGACTGACCAAAGTTGGTGTTTTAAAATGTGATGGTGGTTAAGAATATGAAAGTGTTTATCTCAATGTACAATGACTATAAACTCATTGTTTAGGTCCAACCGACTATTTTCTGATGGTGGTCAAGAATATGGTATAGTTTGGATATCAATTTACTGGGTCTATTATAATCTTATAATTTTGGTTTAACTAACCACTAGAGATGGTTTGGCTGACCAATGATGATGAGATAATGTCTGATGATATACATATAGTTTAAATCTCAAAGTAGAATGACTAAATACATTATTATAGTTCAACTGACCATTAGAAATGGTTCAACTGATAATTAAAGTTTGTCTGACTGACCGATCAAGTCTGATGGTGGAATAGAATATGGTATAGTGTAGATCTCAGGTAAAGTCCTATAAGCTCATTACCTTGGTTCAAATGAGCATTCAAGAAGGTCAAGGTCTAACTGACCATTAAATATGGTTCAACTGACCATTGCCTGATGATGGTCAAGAATAGTTTGGTATAAGCTTACCCAGGGTGCTCCTGTTGGTGAGACTGAGATGGGTGTGCATACAGCAGAGAACGGAGGTGCTTATACCAAACATGACCGCCGCAAAGAACAGGAAGAGGATATGAAATCGTCCACTCTCGTTTGACAGGCCTCCCTGGGGGTATGGGGTCAATCATAACGTGGCAAGGAAGGGGGGAAGCATAGATGGGTGTGGATGGACGGTGAAGAGTCATGTGAAATGTTATATGACACGTACAGCACCATAAAAGGAAGAGAAGATGTTACATGCATGTAGAGATGAAATGTGGGGTAGATATGTGTTTTGATCAGGATGTACATTTTGGAATGAATTAATGACAGTTGAATGTTAATTTTATAAAGATGCGGCAAGTGAGTTAATACGGATACAATCAAGGGAAAGAGCATGTAAACAAGAAAAGTAAGAAATAGGGAAGAAAGGTAACTCGGAAGAAAGGACAGGAGGAAGGAAGAATAAAAGGAAGAAATAAAGAATGAGTGGAAGAAAGAATGTCAGAAAAAAAATTTACTCAATGTATGTATATATGTATTATCGACAAAAATGTTAATTTAGTGTTAGGTTCAGTGTAATAAATGGAAAGCAAAGACGAGAAGAAATGACAAGACATATCAAGGCATGACAAGAATAAATCACATAGAATGTGAATGACAGATGTTGGATAGCCAGTTGGAAAGAGATATAGTGTACATGGTTTAGCGGATGAAAAAGCAGACAGCAAAGGTGTATCAGCATGCCATGTGTTATTTTCAGTGCAATAAGGGACACACCCAAGATCATCATGCATAATTTCAGGGAGAGAGAGAAAGACAAAAGAAAAAAAAATCAAAATTAAAAGACCATGGCAAGATGAATGGTTAGTGTTTCAAACACAGAACTGGGGAAAGGGTGAAATGTATCCAGCTTACTTTCTACTATTGCTACAATCAAATGTAACATACCATGTAGCCATCATCAGGGCAACAAGTGGTATTGTTTATGAGAGGTGAAGCAGGGCTCATCTATTCTAATTTCATTGGAAAGAGACCAATAATCTACCTTGCTTTAGGAGGCTTAAAGCAGCATTCTTTGAAGGATAACATACATGTAGAATGAGTAAGCTTAGATGCACATCACCATCCCTGATACACTATGTATACAAGAAAGTCTCCATCCATGCACTCAATATCAATATATAATACATGACAGAGAATAAGATGGTTTCCTTAGCAGCCACACATCCATCTCTGTCATGTCTGAGTGTGAAATGCCATTGGTTTCTCACAGCCATTTTAATGCATTGAGTTTGAATACATGGTAGAGAGACAAAGTGGTTCCCCATGTTGTACATCATCCTACATGATGGCAGTGTGTCATATACTTAACATGAGGCAAGCCAGGCACAACTGAATTCATGTTGTAGATAAATCTTCTTCTATTTACAATGCATGAAAACAAACAGGCCAATATTGATTTGCATCTCAATCTCAATATGTTGGTACACGTAGAACTTACATTTGGAATAAATATTACCACTACAAATAATATATTATGTAATTGGATTACAGCTTTTAGATAATTGGTATATTCTTAATGATTATTTCACTGGTCAGCACCTTGTTAATCAGTATATCACCCACTGCCACAATATAGATGAATGAACTTATGGGTAATCAGCACACATTCCTACCTAATGTTGACTGATTCTGAGCAGTCAAGCGGCAATGGACACAAAACAGTGCCGTAACGCTGATGGCAAACACGGCCGATAACAGAAACAAAAACATGATCTGGAACCCAGATGATCCTTGATCACTAATATCCTGTTAATTGAACATACATTCCTGAGTAACTTCTTTTTCAATGAATTCAGCATACTAAAATGACAACTAATCTCCCTTTAATCAAATATATACATGTATTCCTTGGTAACTTCTATTTCAATGCATCCATCAACATTTTGAAATGTCAACCGTTATCGAGAACAAATCTTAAGGAAAATAAACGTTCAAATGGAGATTTAAAAATCTAAAAAATTACAATGTATTTTGTACTTTGTGATGGCATTTAAGGCAGATTTACACACTGCTAATCACTAGAGGTAAGTTATAAAAGAAAAATTGCAACATATGCAGCTGAGGACCGTTGAAGCACGCTATTATAGTTATACGGTACTCATCAAGTTTTACACTGGACTTTACCTACATTGTAATGACATTTGCTTGACGATCAGTGTTTTAGAAAACAGACAAAAATATCTATGTAAATCAAGAGTAGATTGCAAACAATAAGATATCAATTAAAACCATATCAATGATTTAATGTTTTTCTTCAAAATGATTGATACATTAATAAATCTCACATATATTGACCCAAAACAATCATACCTTTGCCTAAAGTCTCTTTATTATCAAAATAAAAGAGTATCACATTAAAGCCTGTGTATAGCTTTGGTAAAGGGTCAATAATGTGATTGATAATCGAATATCATCTAATATGACAGTCTAACTGAAGCGTAGAGACCGTTAGATATTTTTCCAACTGCACTTCTCTGAGAAAATTTCAAATATTCATATCTTGGATATATAGCGCCCTCTCTCGGAGATGCTTGTTTTAAATTTAAAAAATGGGCATTCAAGCACTTATCTTATAAATTTAGTGATTAGATATCCAAAAGTTACAGACAAAGAACATATCTTGAAAGTTTCAGCCCATTTCATGATTTGGAATAGGATTTAAATGAAAGACAAAAACACACAGATATTTTAATTTGATCGGGTGACCCGATCAAGTTAAATTTCCATGTAAAATCGCAAAATTTATCCTGTAAAACACATTTTCATTTCATATCCTCCACATCATAACTGTTATAGGGCATATCCATTCATATTAGCTAGCAATGAATTGGAATAGTGATAGGTGCATTTTGGTGGATTTACCAAAACTATACACAAGCTTTAATATCTTTTCTTTTAAATATAAATGATCATAAAAGGTCTTTCATCAGATGCAACAAAATCAAAGTGGGTAATTTTGAGTCTTTTTTTTATGACAAAATTTAATGTTTCATGTAACAATTAAAATACCAGTAATAACAATCGGGGAACACTTTGTCCAGATCATTTACATTTCTTGATTAAAGTTGAGTGAATACAAGGGGTGTTTTCTTCAGCTTCATTATCAATTTGCAATTGAAACCATATACACTGTACTATAGAATAATTGCGAAAGTCTTTTCTGCATAATAAAATGTGAAAAATTCTGAATGACAATGTACGAAAAAAAGAATTAAAGGTTACCAAGAACGTGGAGTGTCTCACTAAGAGTTAAGTGTGACTCAAACTTATGCTTAAGTGCCAACACACACTGTGCATGTGCTTCACATTATTGCTGCATATATACAGCAGATGCCCTGGGCATGATCTGACCAATGTGGTGATGCCTTACACACAACTGGGAATTCCAATTTGATTTTGAGCCACATTTAAATACTTTGTGAAATAACCCCTTAGCTCCCTTCTTACAAAGAGTTACGATTGGTCCGATCAACCACAACTATGGAAAGCCAGCAATGTCAACATCTAAAATACATGTTTGTTCAAAATATTTTCTAGATATGATGTATATTCCTATAATCATAGTTTTCTTGAAAATTTGGTGTGCCTCTCTTTGTTTTCAAAGGGCATTACAAAAATTTCCTGAAAAAAAAACTTATGATGTTGATGGATTTCTATACGAGGTTGATCGGATCAATCGTAAATCTGTGTCACACGGGTCCCTGTCTTGTGAATAAATTAAGTAAATACATGTAAGAACTGTTTTCAATATCAAGTATACTCACCGACCAGAACTGGATGAAGTAAGGTAGAACCGTGAGGGCGACATACATACAATAAAGTACAGAGTAGAGTAGGAAGAGTACAAAGAATTTGTAGTTAGCGTAACCTACACAGTTATTCACCCATGGACAATGGTGATCCATCTTCAATATGCATCTGGGTGGAAAGAGAGAGTCAAATCATAATGAGAGGTTGGTGAAGAATTTCAAAGAGGGAGGGGGAATCAAATTCATCTGAAAAACTTGATATAAACAAGCTGAAGTCTCATATAGAAAGAAAAATGATGTATGGAATCAGAAGAGATTTCATCCCGAGTCTATACTGAATGAGAGTAAGAATAAAAAAAAAATCAGATCGGTTCTACAATCTACATGTATATTTGCTGCCAAGATGTACAGATGAGTCTTGTCAAATTGGGTGAGGATATAGTGGAGTATGTGAAATGATCATCGCAGATATATATATATCATTGACAACCAGGAAGTGGTATATCAATTGACACATACAAGCACAAAGAGTATGTATGAATATTTCAATATCAATTTCAACTTTTTTCAATCCTAATATTATAACACAAATATAATGAAGCATCTATCAATGAAATGTTTTGCAACATTTGTTTTTGAGGCTCAATTTTAGGGGGGCATGTGGAGAATCAATCATGAAGAAGTATTTTCTGATGACATGTAACAAATTCCCTGGTAATGTCAGGGAGATTTATACTGCATGCTGCTCCCAAGCTGTCCCATTCCAATAGACAGAATCTCCTAATTCAGCAGACAATGTTTGAATTTTATTTTTATTGCTTTGCGTATCTGGGAAAGCCAATACCACAAGATGAAAGAGAGAGAAAAATTTTCCTACTTACTTGTTACATACAGAGCAATGGTGACATCTATCAGGTTTAATTGCTTTGCAATTATTGCAGAATCTTATGCCTATAAAGAGAAAATACAAAGGAAATCATTAATAACTCAAAGATGAACTAGATTGTAAAATATTAGCATTTGACTTGCACCTATTTGCATAAGGCATTGGCTACATATTGTATCTATCATGCTCTATAAAAGCATACATACGTACCATAAATAGCTTCTTCATTGATAAGCCTTCAGTTACTCTTTACAGTTATTCTATAAAGCTTACAGAAACAGCTATCAAACTGTAATGTACAATATGACATACAGTGTAATCTATTAAGCTTTTGTAGGTTCCAATCAAATACAGGATATAGCTGGTGCTTGTACATGTAGATTCTTTGTATCACAAATGGATATAGCAATTCTTACCAGACAGTCAAGGAAATTGAGTTGATGAAAAAGAGTGTAAAATAAATATTTCATCCAATGGATGGAAAAAAATTATGGATTTAATAATTCTGAAAGATTTTGGAGAACAGCAGTTTAGCACATGTACATGGACTTTGTAAGATGCATTATTTACTGATTTGGGAACAATGCTACTTTGTTATTTCATTTAATTTCCATGAAATTTGAATGAGAAAAACAATTTTTATTCCACAAGCAGGAAAATTTACCTGTTTTTTGGTAAGCTTTTTTTTGCTCGGCTGCAAATTTCATCAGACCTTAGTCGTAGACTCGTAGCTAGCGCTATTGCTGATGCAGCACTACGGGGTATGGGAAATGGGATCGTACATCCAGGATAGTGCGTATTGTCTTAAAGAGAAATGCCAGTAGTTGCAATAACACTGATTTCATGAGAAAGTCTGTAAAACCAGGCTTAATTGTCAGTATATAATCGAGGATCTAGATCTGGTACAGTTACATAAACTGAACTTTGTGAAATCTTGAAATCTACGCTGAAAAATGTTCACACTGAAGATCACCAACACAGATAGGCACACGTGGGATAGTGTATTATTATTGCTGGAATAAAGACCCGACGGAAGTGACCAAATCCGCGCTTATTTTGCTTATTTCTCAGCAATTACACAATTTTTTCCAGAATCGTTTGGCACATATTTTTTATTCATACAAATAGACACTTGGGTGGTCATTATATTAGATTCTGTAAAAAGTCATTTTGAGATCGTTACCAATACTGGAATTTATCTTTAAGTTTCTATTCATAGGGGGGTTCCACTCTGCTCAATTAAGTACTATCCTTTATGTACGATCCCATACTACGTCATCCTGCATCAGCAATAGCGCCAGATACGACAGAAACTACAGCTATGAAAACGGTCTGACAAAGCTTGCAGCCTAGCAAGTGAAAGCTTGCCAAAAACAGGTAAATTTTGTTGATTGTGGAAAAAAAGAATGTTTTCTCATGTATACAAGGCAATCAGATGAATCTTTTCAGTGATAAAATTTAAATGATTTTATTTATTCAACTCATTGGGTGATTTCAAGTCCGGTGTTGGCGTTAGTGTTGGTGTTGGTGTTGCAATTTGGATTGCTTCCCCTAGCTCCAAAACTTATTCTGAGTTTGTAGAACTGGTCCAGATCACATTATTGACATCTCAACAACCAGTGAGTGACTTTTCAGAAGCAAATTCATTCTATGTTTGGTGTTATACTCATGTAAAAATTGACCTAACACCAACACCAAAAGGTCAACACTGAACTTGAAATCACTCAATATCAGTGTAAAGTACACCTTCTCTAAATCACAGCACAAAAAGATAATGGTTTACCTCCTCCATATGTCCTTGTGTGAACTGGTAATCTTTTTTCTCGAGATATTTCACGAAGAATCTCAACTTGATGCTCTGTCCTGTCCTCACTCTCAAAACGATGTAATTCTGAGCTACTCAGGAAGAACTGTACAATAACAGAAATATAACATGATATTAAGTTTCAAATCAGACATTGAAAAAAACAGAAATTCACACATAATCCATGGTACCATATGGACCCAGATGTCTAACATCAAAAACAGATTGCATAATACCTTTGATTTTTCATTTTCAATCAGTCAAAATAAAAGCTTTCTTTATTACTAAAGTACAAATCATAATGTACATTTGAGAAATTAGATAAAGAAGTAGTAAAAAGATACAATTCTCAGCAACTCAGGAATGCATGTATGAGCACTGACATTCAAATTCTCTAAAACCCCACCTCCCCCCCCCCCCCCCTCCAAACAAAACCTCTTTGTCTCATAGATCAGTGTGCAACATTAACAAGGTGATGCAAAATCATATTCTAAAGAGCTTTCATCTTTTATTTTCATCTATCCAAATAAAGGCTATTTTATGCTCCTGTAATTTGCATTTGAGTTTTTTAGAAGCCATAAAACTGCACATTTTATGAAACTTGTTAATCCTAACTTCTATATGTGTAAAAGTTGTAAAGATTTAAAAATACACCAAACCAAAACCCACATCCTGCTCACTGCAAACAAAGGAAGTTACATAGTCACATGATCAAGCATTGTATATTACATGTACATGTAAAATGAAGTGCATGTACAAAAAAAATGCAAAAGAAAAATTGAAGAACTACAAAATCTTGACCACGATGTATGGTGCATTGGACCAAGTTGGATTGAATCTTTCATGTGCATATAGTTCTTCTGATTTCAATTTTAAAATACTGAAAATCAAAATGTGTTAATAATAACTACCACCAAACATGCATGCTAATGCATTAAAAAGTGAAGCTACATACAAGTTCATTGTCCCTTTGTTACTTGTTATGACATATTGATTGTCCATGTGTACCACAAAATCAGAATACATGTATACTATATTTGTTTTCCTGCCTCAATTCTGGGAACTTGAGAATGCCATTGCTATAAAAAATAATTGTTGTCTTTTGCTTTTGATTCTTTCTGTTTTGTTTCTCTCTGATTTTGTTTTATCATATGAAATGACAAGCATAATGTAAAAAAAAGAGAATTCCAATATTGATTTTTAAAAATTGGAATACTTACTCTCTCGGGTATAACTCTTAGTGGTGTGAAGACTGTTTGCCAGTAGGCCCAACAAAACATTGCCAAGAATACATGGTAGAACAACAGGTAGAATACTGCAGGAGAAAAATAAAATGAGTTCCTTTTATAATTCCACTAAAATAATTGGTATTTAATATTCATGAAAATTTTTGCTTTTAAAACATGCTATTGTATTAGTTACTACTTGTAATACATGTACACACGCTACATACAGCTTCTATGTACTACTACAACTTCAAATACACTACGACTACTACTTCCGATGCTTCACGCCTTCACCTTTCTAAAAATAAATATTTCAATGTACTCAAGAATACCAAATAAGTACGTCCACTATTAAACTCTCATTCACTAGAATTAAACAGTGACTCACCCATTTGAGCATACTTCTGGTCTGCCTTGGCAAGAGTAACTGAAAAAAAGAGGCAATAGACGAATATTCAATTAAAACAAATAATGCTCATGAATCCCTGGATGTGTAGGCTCCAGTGTAGATTGATTTGATATATCATATAATATTGATGCGACCTTGGATCAGAAATCTGCATCTTAAATATTCTTAATTTATTCAAAATTCTTTTTTAAAAACATGTACCCCCAGGCAGGTGGGGGGAGAGAGAGGGCACTCACATACATTGGTGGTACGGAGACGTGCCGCTTTGATGACCCCCTTTTTCAGACCTACATGTAATTTTCACTTCTCTAGATACTCAGAATGAAAAAAGTTCCAAAAAAAGTTCAGTTCAGAAGCCGCCCAGCCCCGCTTGCAAGACCCCCGTTACATTGTATGTGACATCTCAGTTCCCCAGCCCTGCCAAAAAATGTCTAGCAAGAGCATCGCATGTGAGAGATGCACGTACAGCTTCACAACTCCCTTCATATAACTAGTAGCCACTCCATGCATACATGTAGCTAGTTTATGCACAGCGCTATGGTGCCGCATTCCCATTCCGTTGACCGTTTTTCATACTGCGTGGTACATATTTAGTTTCCAAGACCTGTGAGGCACACCCCCATCAAAACAAAAATTTAATACCCCCCCCGGGTACCTTGTCATTCCAAGAGTGAACCCCAGCCCCTCCAGGTCCGTTGGTCCGAGACCAGTAAAAAGTGCTGTCAGTGTCGGGCCAGTTTTTTTCAGAAAGAGCCAGACTTACTGATCTGACAGACATGACCAGTAAAAAAAAACTGATACAAATGATATTTTCCCCTTTTTGTAAGTTGTAAAAAGGACTCTTGAGTATGACATCTTAAAAAAATAGCCCTCCAAAATTGGGAAACGGCTCACATGAATTATGTTGTGTGTGTGTTTTGTTTGTATGGTTTTTTTTGGAGGGGCAGTGAATGAAAGCAATAAAAGACAGCAAAGTTAATTCAAGTCTTTTTTAATTTTTTTCTTTATTTGGGGGGACCAGTAAATTTAAGATTAGGACCAGTAAAAAGTTGTTTTTCAAAACGGCATTTTGTAACATCGCTAATCGAAGGTACAAGGGTCAGACCTATTGTATTTGCTTTGTTGACAAACGGATCGATGGATCTATCATCATCATCATCTACACGAGATCGGTCTGGTAAGAAACCTTCAATTTTTTGCCTTTTCATTAACCAATTTTGGAAACCTTACGCATTAAGCGTATGAAGGTGTAAAAATAATTAGAATCAAAATCATTTACGTGATTTTTATCTTAAAAGATGGATTTCCTATGGAAATCCATCTTTGTTAACAAGAGTCTCTTAAAAATATATGGCAGGCTCCATGATGAAGAAGTATATGTCAAAATATTTAAAAATATCATCATGGAGTCCTCAAGGCTAGTCTGTGCATCTAGACTAGTTGAATTATCAGCTGATAATCGTTGAAATACCCCTACCGGTATCAGCGCTTCTTGCTAGCATAGCGGGAACTTAGGTCTTGACTGCAGATAACAATAAAATGAGATGAGTTTGAGTCCCAACTAGCAACAGTAAAAATATGATAGAAAAATCTTGAGGTGAACAAACCGGAAGTCTCAACTAAAATCTTTTATTTTTAGTGGTGGGTGCATATGGAGCTCTTTCCACTTAGTGAAACGAATAAAGCTTTTAATTTTGGTCTAGACCTATATTACACGTGACTTAAACATGTAGATTCATAAGTTCTAGTCTAACTTAGCACTAGTATTAGCAGTAAAACCCTCTAAATATTAGAAGTCTAATTTAATCTAGCCTTTCTTTCTAGGCCTAGCGTTACATGTAGTAGTAGAATCTAGTACCGTACATGTAATTGTAAACAGCTAGATCTACAGCAAAATGTTAATACTGTTAGTGTTAGATCTAGATCTATTCCCAAACAATTTACAAATTACATCAATCCATGGCGTGAGTTGTCCACCAATGCAAGCCACAAGAGGGAAAGACTTCCATGTGTCCCCTCCACTAATTAAAAAAAAATACTTCTCCAAAACCCCCTTCTTTCGTTCTCTTTTTCTTCTTTTTTTTCTTCTTACTTCCGGTTGGAGCTTGGATTCGAACCTCTCTCTGCTGATCGAGGCATCTTCTGTCTGTCGCCTTACTCACTGAGCTAGCAGGAATTGTTGAAAGCCATGGGTTTCATAACTATTATCATGATTATCAACCGATATTACGACTATTCTACTCTCCAAGAGTATTGCCAATTGGGTATTTATTTTTCTGACTAAATAAACCGATGCCATTGGGAATTACACACACTCGAATTTTTGACGGAATAAAGCCATATTTTGGTATGTATCCAACTTTTCCTTCTTAAATCTCTTAGATATGACTTTTTTAATTCTTCATAAACCTTCTCCATAATATTTTTTTTTAAAATCTTAGTGGAGGGGACATACCAGTATGGAAGTCTTGCCCACAAGAGCAATGAAAATATGTCTTGTCATTATGACATCATCAGTAATTTTGTAATTTTTCTGCTCAATGACAATATGTCACACGACTCAAAATCATCAGAGACAGAGTGCACACACTGCACTGCCACTGCAAATACGACTCATACTCAGCTCAGTCGAGTCATATCGGTCAATCACTGCTCAATGCATAGCGCATGCGATCGCGAAACACTGCAGTCATTCACAGTACCGTACCGGTACGGTACAATTTCAAACAAACATATTTTTACACACCGTACGCTCAAACTAGTAAAAATACTCACATATACACAACTCAACCACGTAGGCATAGTAAGACCATGCTATTACAGCAGAAATGAAAATTACAGGAATCCAACCAACGATTCTCATGCATGTTTGAAGAACACCCATTTTGGGTTTTTTTATCACATCACCTCACTCCCTCAGCATTATAAACAACAAACCCCATATACTGTAGCTGTATGTACTACCAAGCCCATTTCCCGCATACGTACGTACGCGCGTGCGTGCATATGCACACCATAGAGATGTATATTGACACTAGAGTAATCGCTCGCATTGACGCGCGCGTAATGCGGCTGTGATTCCATGTATTGCGCAGCCGCCATCTTAAAGAGGGCAAGAGCGCGGATTTATAACACACGGCTCTATGGGAGAATATCACATATTTCACTTTTTTACATTATATTTTCAATTTAATGCTGTATGCAACGTTAAAATCACAAGGCAAAACATTTTTATGTTAAAATATATGATAACCATGCATATTTTTATCGATGGACTCAACATCCAGAAAACGGGGGAAAACGACGAGGTCGACTGAGTACTTAGTTATTCAATATATTAGCTATCATATAGCATATACCGTGACAAGGGTGTCAGATAAGGTCAACTTAACACTTTAGAGTGTTCATATGTTCTCTTGATTTGGTGCTCATTTGACACTCAGTGTTCAAGCAATATACTGTATTGAAACAACACTTATAGAGTGTAAAATAAACACCAAATACTCAGAAGTGTTGAAACAACACCGTGACAGGTGTTGGATAGAAATATTTTAACAAAAATTATTGTTGAAGTTACACTTCACTGGAGTAACTCAACACTGTCTGTTGTTGGGGTATAAAAAATACCCTAGTGTTAAGTTACACCGTCAGGCTGCAGGTGTTGAAGAACTTGAACACCACTAATGGTGTGAATCCGACCGTGAAACAACACCAAAGCTGGTGTAAGTGGTGTTGGTATTTTTTTTTTTACACCAATGGGTGATTTAAACTGGCGTTTAAATGTTCGTTTCTGCAGGTGTTCGAGGGTGTCAAATGAACACCAAATGGTGTCACTAACATTCTCCGACTCGTGTTCAAATTGAACACCAAGACTGGTGTTGATATATTTTAACATCCTAAATGTTGGTAATCTTAACACCAGTGGCAGTGTAACTCCAACACCAGATGGTGAGGTCCTTTATTGATTGGGCTGCTAGATTTAACACCCGTGGTGTTAAATATAGCTATAACGTCGCATAGTCTCCAATATTATATTTAATGGGATTATCAGTGATTCACCATATGATTTCTACTTTGATTTCCTCAAAATTAACTGAAAGGAGGGGAAACTTCAGACCAAGCCCTGATCTACATCATATAATGCACGTACAGCAACCTATTTTCCCCCCATTTTCTGGATGTTCAGTCCATCTCCTTTATAAAATATGCATGGTTATCATATATTTTAACATAAAAATGTTTTGCCTTGTGATTTTAACGTTGCATACAGCATTAAATTGAAAATATAATGTAAAAAAAGTGAAATATGTGATATTCTCCCATAGAGCCGTGTGTTATAAATCCGCGCTCTTGCCCTCTTTAAGATGGCGGCCGCCCCGACCATGGAATCACAGCAATTTGATGAAGTCCGCCCTCTAGTGTCAATAATATACATCTCTATGATGCACACGAAGTCCACCCACGGACAACTTTTATTTCCGTGAGTCCACCCCGGTTCACCCAAGAAAATGTGAGAAAAAATCCAGCAAGCATGTTTTGGTGCTGAAATTTTCATCGAAATTTGTTATTAAATAGGAAAATCATGAAGTTTCGTCCGGGAGTTTTGCTTTTTTTCATAGGCCTATTCACTGACACACGAACGATGTTGTCCCTCGATCATCACCCGGTCCCTCACGCACTATTTATTTTGTTATTCATTGTTTGAAACATAAATTCTACAGAAAGGACCAATTTGACTGAACAAAACGATGGTTATTCCCCATGTTCAATGAGGAATACAAGTATTCAAGTGTTCATTCCCCGGGGGGGACCACTTCCAGTCACGAGTGGATACCATGCGCGACCATGGGGTCTCGAAAAGCACCCTAAACACGTAATTTCCATATTCTGAAAATGCACCCCTTAACAAGTATTGGCGTGTGAAACCCTACCCTTAACAAGTATTGAAGACAAAACGATACACTTGGCAAATATTCCCTGAAATGAACCCCTAAACAAGTACAGGAATGTTTTATTGTACGGGTCCTTCGGTCGTCGGCTACTTATTTGGTTTAGTACGACCCCACATTCTACACCTCGCGCAAATCGGACTCTAAACACGAAGTGTTGGGGCAAAAAGGACATCCTTTATAAAACATTTTAATTTTCTTTTATCATCCCCGCAAATTCGACCCTAAACACGTAATTTTCCTGACGAAATAGATACCCTTTTTTCATTATTTTTGTGTTTTTGAATTTTGACACCCTTATCACGTTACGTACGTAACGTGCCCTATCGTGAAAAAGACATCCTTTTTACGTGTTTTTTTGGTCGCGCATGGTATCCACTCGTCAATGTAAGTGGCCCCCCCCCCGGGGTTCATTCACACATGACAATGAGGGGATCTCGAAAATTTGAATAAAAAATACAAAGAAATAGCTAGTGATCGACTGAGTGATCTACACCATCATTCCCTCATGCAGATTAGGATGTGAATATAAGGCGATCGCCCCACCAATGAAAATATTGGGGTGACAAGCATGCATCATTCAATTCAATTCAAAATGGTTTATTTAGATAAAAAACTTTCATCACAGCACAGAGTCGAATTACAAAAAGTTTTTACAATATAAAAGATTGAAATCATAAGGAATAAACAAAGTGTGGCATACAACAACAAAAAAAAAATGATACAATAAAAAACAAATATGGTACACAAAGAGAAACTTATAAGAAAAAATGTGTTCGATATGACGTTAACATCAATTACAAAAATCACAGAACTAAAACAAAAAATACAAATTCATAGATGAGACATACAAATTATGCAAAGTACCAGATCATATACAATTAAGGTATAAATTAAATACATGAATACACAAGAGATGACGGATAAGGAGAAAATATAGGCAGAATAACACGAGTGAGGAGAAAAGGGACAGAAGATAAAAAAACGAAGCAGCAATTAAATAAGGCGGATGAAAAAAAACAAAACAAAAAACAAAAACATACAAGAACAATAGCATAGTAAACGAGATGGAGTAATTGATCAATAGTGAAAACAACTTAATTTGGAATACAGCGTAAATATATAACGAAACAAAAGAAGGACAAGAGAAAACGGTAGCGAGGCTACTATAAAAAAAACTGTTTAAGTTATAGATAATTCGATTTCAACATAGTCATGATAGTAAACTGTGAAGATAAAAACAATAAAATTTGTCTGTATTGTACCAGATTACATCGTTAAACAAAAAAAAAATTAAATGGAGTGCATAACGTTTGTGTTGAAAAAAAAAATGAAAATGGAGAAAAGAGAAAAAGGAGAAAGCATTGAGAAAAAAAACTGAAACGTGAAGAGAAGGACTGTGATAATGAGAAGGAAAAGGAATAAACAGGCAGAGACCAAAGGTGAAAAGAAAGAAGCAAGGGTAAAAGAAAAGGGAAGGAGATACTGAAAAGAATCAAATGATGAAGAAGGGAAAAAAAGGATGAGGAAAGAAAGGGAATAAGTAGTAGAAACAGAATGAGGGGAAGGATGGAGAAATAGAATAATAAAGAGTCAAAGGGAAAAGTGAGACACGAAACCACAAGCATATGAGGGATTGACAAGTCCAAAGAGCAGGTAGGAAGGAACAAGTAGCATACTTACTATTCACTTATTCTGGTTATTGTTAAGTATACGAATGAGATACGGTATTGCACTATTTTGCATTCGTTTAGTTTTGCATTTTGGCTCAGGGATTAGGGGTTTACGTCTCAAGAATCTTGGATTATCTGGAGGGAAAAACGATTCAAATTGGTCTGTATTGAGTAGAGTTTTCTTAAAGAAATTCAAACTCGAATCTTCCCTTCTATCAGAGAGTGATTGAAGCTTCAATTCCACCAAGACATTATCGTAAGTAGAGTAGCGTGTGCCCATAACTACATGAACTCTTTCTAACCTTGTGATCTGCTCTTTGGTGAGTCCCCCGTTCCATACAGGAGCTGCATATTCCAACACGGGCCTAATATAGCACCTATATATTGTCAACAAATCATCTTGGGGAAGACCATGGCGTTTCAATAATCTAAGCATGTGAATTTTGCTGTTTGATCTCTTTATGATATCATTTGTGTTTTGGTCCCATTTTAAGTTGTTTTGGATAATGACTCCTAGAATTTTGGTTGATTGAACAGTTGCCAGTTCATGGGTACCAATATAAACTGATGGGTGCACTTGGAAAGACTTTTGAAAGCAAACATTCATTTGCGCACATTTTAGGGGGTTCATTTTCATATGATTGCGTTCACACCAGGTTAGAATATAGTCCATAGATTTCTGCAATTCAGATAATTGGTTATTGTTCCTACATTCTACAACAGAAAGATCATCTACGTATTTGAAGGTAGATGAGTTCATCGATTTGCCTCCAAATGATTCCGTAAGTGCAAAAAATATATATATGTGTTTCACAGAAATCAGCAAATGAACCAAACAGCATAAAAATCAGTTTTTACATCTATAGTACAGTACAAAATTATGATTTATCCGCGTGCTCCTCGGGAAGTGATTCTTTATCCATCATTGCAACCATGTAGGCCCTATAATCTCATCATATAGGCATGCATAGAATTCTTTTCTGCCAATGAATAAACCAGAACAGTGGCGTAACTACGGGGGGGGGCATATGGGGGCGAAAAACGGGGAAAAGGATAAGAGGGAGAAAGGAAGAGAAACGTGGGAAAGAAGAAAATATCGTTATATTATAATTTTGAGTATGATATGCTTCATTACATAAGAAACGGTTTAATTATAACTTCATGAAACATAATTTGCTCAGGGTGTCTTCATTTTTCTTGGTGCTCGCATTGTCTGTTTAACGAGATATACAATCCTATTGTACTATAAAATAGCCCGTTTTCACTAAGTCAAACCAAACATATTTTCTATAGCACTTCGAGCTATCATTGTTTTATGTATATATATATATATATATATATATATATATATATATATAGTGACATGCTTCTTTTTTATGACTCAAAAGTTATTGCCTCATGTTAAGATATATATGAAACATTTCCTGTCCGAGATTAATGGCGAGATGTCTGTTCTCCATGAGTTCCTAAAATCGGTCCTTAAAATGACCTTTCTTCTGATCTGAATATCCGAAATTTTCATCATTATTTTGGTCAATGATATATGTATGGTCCTAGTTAATTGCGCTTGCAATATTTGTTTAGCGGAGATGTGTATGATAATCATGATTGCAATAACTAAAAAAGTGTTTCATGTGTTCAGATGTAATTTTAACAAAATCAGGAAGCGCTTGACACTCACAATGCATGACTATGGTGAGATATGTATACTCTTAATGGATTCTTAAAATATATTCACTAAAATCTTGCTGTTGGGGTCACTATATACAAATTTCAGCTCGCGCTTCGCGCTCGTATTGTTTAACGAGACATTTACCTATATGATTACACAAATTTGATTATATGTCCATTTTTAGGTGTGAATATCAAAAATTTTCAGCTCGCATTATCTAATCAGTGAGATACATATCCGTACATGACATTGTCCTTAAAATGTCTCTATTATGTTAGTACCTGGCAACTGACTAATTTTTGCTGGTGCCCCCCCCCCCATAATGCCGTGACCCACGGTACACCACTGAACAAGATAATGGCAAACCCCTTTTGCCACAGGCGAATCCATGTGAGCTACGAATATCTCTAAATTAATTCTAACAAACTACTGGAACCACCCCCACCCCCCTTCCATCCATGACAGTTGATAAAATAAATCGGCTTAAGATTTGCGCTTGCATCGATTTTTAACTCATGCATCATATTCATAGTTATAAAAAGTTCAGTTTTCAGGCCTCATTATCAACATCTCGCGCTCTCATCAGGCTTAGTAGATTCATGATAGTATATCCACGAATTCCTAGTAATCAAATTGCTCTTTTCTTCAGATTGGAATATCGACAAGTTTCATCTCGAGCTTAGAAAGAGGAATGAGGAGGGTCTTATCTATCACATCAATCTCGTCGAAGACTGCAACCGCGTAGCCAGGTTCTAATTTTGGAGGGGGCCGTGCATGCGAGGCGTGCCAAACTTGGTGCCGACAGTTAACAGTTGACTTTCAATTCGCGGGCCGGACTTGTCCCGCAAAAAAGTACCCTTCCCGGACATTTTTGGGAACACCCATGCGGTCCCTCCGACCCCGGAGGGGGGTATCATGCCCGGGGGGGGGCCACTTACATTGACGAGTGGATACCATGCGCGACCAAAAAAAACACGTAAAAAGGATGTCCTTTTCACGATAGGGCACGTTACGTACGTAACGTGATAAGGGTGTCAAAAACACAAAAATAATGAAAAAAGGGTATATATTTCGCTAGGAAAATTACGTGTTTAGGGTCGAATTTGCGGGGATGATAAAACAAAATTAAAATGTTTTATAAAGGATGTCCTTTTGCCCTAATACTACGTGTTTAGAGTCCTATTTGCGCGAGGTGTAGAAGGTGAGGTCGTACTAAACCAAATAAGGTAAAGCCGACGACCGAAGGACCCGTAACAATAAAATATTCCTGTACTTGTTTAGGGGTTCATTTCAGGGAATATTTGCCAAGAGTATCGTTTTGTTTCCAATACTTGTTAAGGGTAGTGTTTCACACGCCAATACTTGTTAAGGGGTGCATTTTCAGAATATGGAAATTACGTGTTTAGGGTGCTTTTCTAGACCCCATGGTCGCGCATGGTATCCACTCGTGAATGGAAGTGGCCCCCCGGGGTATCATGGCCTGAAAACTTGACATTTAAAGCACTTTTGTAATACTATGAGTAAGATGCACGAGCTAATATATTTTCAACAATCAATGCGAGAGCAAATCGCGAGCCGGAATTTTTGATAAACTGTCAAGAAATGGGGATTTTGAGTAGCACCAATCTGTTAATCATGTTGACAATGACTACAAGTGCTTCATGCGTTCGGATGTAATTCTAACAAAATCGGCAACCGCTTGGCACTAGCATAGATTACTATGGTGAGATATGTATACTCTTCATGGATTCCTAAGATAAAGTCCTTAAATGTCCCTGTTTGGGATCAATATATAAAAAAAATCAGCTTGCGCTTCGCGCTTGCATTTTTTTTTAGCGAGACAGATACATATCATGATTACAAAAAATTGCTTATATCCCTTTTTAGGTCTGAATATAAAAAAAATCATGCTCGCGCTTGCGTTATTTGATCATTTAGATAATATCCGTGTCCTTAACATGTTTCTATGATGTATCAGGCCGGTGCCCCCCCCCCCCGCCATGACCCATGGTACGCCACTGTTCGTGGTGACCTGCTTTTTTCTTATTAGGAACGGATGTGAAATGATTTGTCTATTGATATAGTGAAGGTACAGTAAAACCATTTTCAATTTTCTGAGAAAATTACATTTCATCCCGGCATTTCATTGATTTTTTTTTTTTTTTTACCATATTCGATGTCGGGAAGCTGCCGAACTTCCCGGTCGAAGCTGCTCGCATATGACGTCACAAATCACCAAAACTCCAATAGTTTTTTATTCTTTGGTGGATTTTTTTCTCAAATTTTCACCAATATTTTTATTTTTTCTATTTTTACAAAAAACGTTTTGTCAGGGTGAATGTTTATATACCGTCAATCATAAGAAGCATGCATGGGCCTGTAAATGAAACAAGCAATCCATGCCTTTTGTTTATTCATGTTAGTGGGGGATCTTCTAAAATGCTTTCAAAATGACTTTTGAACCCTTTTGAACATGTTTTTTCCCCCCCCTGTCCCTTCTCCAATATATAAGCTCTCAATGCATGGTGGTATACTAGTGGCTGGTGTTCATTGAATCCCAAAGATCCCAACCGAGGATCACAACCTAACCCAACCAAACATTGGTAAGAGCCCCGTCAGAGCCTTATATCAGAGAATGGCCAGGGAGGGATAATAATTAATATATATGTTCAAAAGGGTTCAAAAGTCATAATGAGAGATTATAAGATAACAGTATTGTGCTTCTTACTCCGCACGAAGCATTTCGCTAGCATGATGCCGGTCGAATTTGGCTCACAACACCCAGCACTAACACCGTGCATGCACCCGCATACCGGTGCTGTGCTATAATATTGTGTATGGCGATATCTCTCTTTATCATTCTTCAACACATGTTGTTCAAAATGGCGACGGTCAGCCTCCTGCGAAACATCAGAACCGGTCAGAAATTGTCTTCTTTTTATCTCTTACAAGGAGAGATTGCTCGTCCGAACAGATGCAAAACATGCAGAAGTGTGTCAACTAGCAGACTATCGACTTTTTCGACTTTTTCAAAACCTAAAAGCGATAGTTTAAAAGATAAATTTGGAGGAGGAGGTAAGCTTGATTTTGACTCGGTGCCAGATTTACACAGTTCCCATCTATAGAAAATGATGTCGTGGATTTCGAAGAATTAATATGTGTACCTCGAATGTGAAATTTTCGGCTGCTTTAATACCACTCATTCAATGAACAAGGTTATGATATAACCTTGTTCTCAGTTACATTTCCAATTCCATGTATGGCAAAATAAGGGTGGCAATGTGGCAAGACTTCCATGTCCCCTCCACTAAAATTGAAAAAAAAAATATGGAGAAGGTTTTTATCAAGAATAGAATTATCTAACAACATATATCTAAGAGATTTAAGAAGGAAAATTCGGATACATACCAAAATATGGCTTTATTCCGTGTGTAATTCCCAATGGCATCGGTTTATTTAGTCAGAAAAATAAATACCCAATACTCTTTGAGAGTAGTCAGTAGACTAGTCGTAATATGATCGCACGCCACAACTGGGTGTTGTGGCGTGCGCCTGTAATCCAAGCTGTGGGGAAGTTACAAATTGATGCAGAGGGTCGAGGTTCGAGCCCTGGTCACGTCTTTCAGATGGTGACGTTAAAGGTCGGTCCCAGACGTAAATAATCATATCTGATTGATACACGTCTGACAAAACTCAAATACATGTACACACACACACACGATAATTGTTATGAAACCCATGGCTTTCAACAATTCCTGCTAGCTCAGTGAGTAAGGCGACAGACTGGAGATGCTTCGTTCTGCAGCGAGAGGTTCGAATCCAAGCTCCCACCGGAAGTAGGAAGAAAAAAAAGGAAGAAAAAAGAGAAAGACAGAAGGGGGTTTTGGGGAAGTATTTTTTAAAATTAGTGGAGGGGACATATGGAAGTCTTTCCGGCAATGTTTGGCTTTTTGTTCTTTTTCTATGGAGTATGGGACAAATGCTAGATTTTCTTAATCTTACTCTGTCACTTTTCATAATTTACAGCCAGGCCTAGGCCAGGCCATGTATGTAGGACCTATCTGAACTCAGCTCTTAATCTTACTTATGTAAATTTAATTCTTTAAATTATTTTTTCTTAATTGAAAATAGAGATTGAAAAATGAAAATGTTCTTGCCATATTACTTTCTCCCAATATAGAGGGGGTACACAAAAATATGCCCAAAATTCAAGTTTGTGAGCGCTCTGGTGAATACAAAAATTATTCCCAAGTTAAATGAAAAATAAATTGCAACTGTATGGAAATTAGTAATTTTGGTCACAAAATTGATATTTTAATGATTTTTTAAAGTGTATGCTGTGTACAGCATTGGCATACCATAGGCTACTCCTACCTGTAGATTCCCCAAAGGCAGGGTGGTAGCAGTAAACAAGTGCTGCTTACTAATTTACTGCAACGGTGCAACCTTCTTTTTTTTCCCTTGTGTTGAGACCAAAAGTTTCAACTCTGTTTTTTTCGTGAATTTGTTTCATAAAGCGAAAGAGAAACAGAAGAAAGTAAGTAGAAGCATAAGAAGGAAAGGATAGGGGTTGGGGATGGGGGATCTTCTTTCTGATAAATTACAGTCCACTGACTGGTGTATTGGATGAGAAATAGAAAAATAGATTGGAAATTTGGAGTGAGACTACAGTGAGAGTATTGGGCCGGAGCCCAAGACTTGTCCTTGTAATCATGGTAATATTAGGCAGAGCCATGAGAGGGTACTCTCCAAAATCATAAAATGGGGTAGAATTAGTGGCATTGAATCACCAGACCATCACCTTGTGGTTCAAAGTCTAGAGATTTATCCGCTGAGCGACAACATTCACTATCATAGTTAATAAGTATTACATTTTTTTTTTCTTTTTGTTACAGGCTTACAGCATCATGAGTTTATCCATGGATTGAGCAGAAACATACACACAAGTACAACAGCATTGTCAGGAAAAAAAGATTTCTATCAAATACTGGGGGTTCCTAAAACAGCAACTCAGAAAGAAATCAAGAAAGCTTATTATGAGGTTTGTTTAATTTTTTGTACTTGACCAATACCATGACCTGAGTCAATCCCAGGCCAGCAAGGCTATGGGATTTAAAATAAATTGTCCTCGCTGCCCCTTCATTGAAACTGGCCTGGGATGGATTTGATATCCTTTTTAAAATTTCCCTTTTGTGTTGTAACATTGAAATATACCTGACAGAAAAGTGGCATTCCCCTACATCAAAATTGATGGTCTTGTTCACTCATAAAATGTTGACGGTTAAATCTTTATATTGCCATTCTGGTACACTCATCTAGTTTTAATTCTTGAGATTCTCTTCTCCTTTGACTTTGTGCCTCCCATTTGGTATAGTTCCTCTTACCCTTATATTATTCAAAGTTTTCTTTTCCCAAGTGTTTGTGCCACTTAAAATGGCCAAGGTATCTGATTTTTCTTTCATCATTTTTTGTCTCGCCCACCAGAGGTGAAGGCGAGACTTAGGGATCCAAATGTCGTCCGTCCGTCACAAACCTAATGACACATAACTCCACAACCGTAAGTCGCTTTTCGACCAAACTTGGATGGTAGATGGACTTGGGGGACCTGCATGTAATGCTGCAGTCAGAGGTCACATGGTAAGGTCAAAGGTCATTTTCAGGTCAACTTCAAAGTTTACATGCAAGACTCTCTTATGACAAGTGTTATCATCCCAGTCATTGCACAATGAAGTTTTGATACAATTCTGTTGCGTGCCCTTGCAAATCACGATATTTCTGGTTATTTTCATAAGTGGGCGAGACACAAAATCACTTTTGCCTTGTTATTTAGTAACAGAATCACACTGTCACAATGTGTTTATTTGTTGTAAACAGTTGGCCAAGAAATACCACCCTGATAGGAACAAAGAGAACCCTGATGCATCCAAGAAGTTTGCTGAAGTTGCAGAAGCATATGAGGTAAGTAATATATTTTGTTTGTTCATTTATAAAGTTGATAATAATGACAGCAATACTTGTAATCGTGCACTTCTTCAGATGAGATGCTAATTGAGTCACTCTTTAGTACCATAAGCATCTATCTTGATCAGGAAAAACACTTGTAAATTCATGTGTCTTACATAACTACAACCCAGGCATCCACCTCTTAAGGTCTTCAGACTCCTCCATCTTTCAAGTCCTCACATCCAAACATTTTTTGGATGACACCATGGTGGTGTTTCATAAAGCCGTTCATAAAGTTACGCACAACTTTACCCCCAACTGAACCCTGTTCTCTAGTGCTAAATCAGTTACATAGGGATATCATTTAGCACAAGAAATGGTCACCAGTCGTGTGAAAATTCATTTGTAACTTACGAACAGCTTTATGAAACGGGCCCCGTTTTCTTATGTTGTCCTACTTTAGATTAATCCAGACCATGGCCATGGATGTGCTATCAATTGGCTTTTTGGCTCTCTGATTGGCCTTGTATTTTTTTATGCCTTTTGAGTTTTTTTTCCATTTGTGCTGTAATATATATCAGGCCTGTGAAATCTCCGCTATTTAGCGGAAATCCGCTATTTTCATTTTTAAGACCAATTTCAATTTCCGCTTTTTTCCTGTGTTTCATTTCCGTTTTTTTTTGTAGTCAAAATTCCGCTATTTTATCCAAAACGGCTGGAAAACAAGTCTAGGTAAATGGATGCGAGCAGAATGTGTGTGTTGTGAATATACACGTTACGGGGCCTTGTATTTTGCCTTCGCGAAGTTTCGAATGAAACTGCTGCGGATCCATAGAGATATACATCTCTATGCGCGGATCACACCGTGCACCGTTGCCGTTGTTGGCATACAAGCGCAAAGCAGCGGCTCAAATCGCGATATTTTGCGACTGGTAAATACGTCTGTAAGGATGATGACGTCATCCAAGATGGAAACTTACGTTGACCAACGAAAGGATCGAAGATGACGATGTTTCGATCATTATTTCAAAGGAATTAGCGGTAACTGCGGTCTAAGGTACGATATTTATGAATTTTAAACATTTTTTCGTAAATATGGATGTGATTTCTTTTTCATAATGTGACATTTTATGTACAAAAAAACGATCAGAAAATCGGGTTTCCACTGTTAGATCTAACGTTACTGCTAAAATACGTTGTCTGTACTTACGGGCCTCCAAGCTCTTCAGTCTATGTATTGGTGAGTGAGCCAACGCAGTTCAGCTGAATTTTTCCGCTATTTTTTTGAAACCCCACTCACAGGCCTGATATATATATATATATATATATATATAAAGGAGAGTGGACTAGCCCTAATTGTATCAAAATTTAAGGCCTGCAATTAATGCCTAAATAGTAATTACTGTTGATTTGTAAAATACTTTCTAAAGTCCATTCAGATAATATATGAAATATATTTGTATATTTCAGGTTATAGGAGATGAAGGTCGGAGGAAAGAATATGACACGGTAGGTCAAGCTGGTTTTGGAGCAGGTGGAATGGGCGGTGGGGCTGGTGGCTTCCAGGGACAGTGGCAACAATCAACCATGGATCCTGAGGAACTCTTCCGGAAGATCTTTGGCAATCAGGCTTTTGACCGAGGTGGCATGTTTGACGAGTCAATGTTTGGTGGATTCAATGCTGCTCATGAGGTATATCGACTAGTTACCATTAAATGCAGAATATTGGATATACTCCTGATAGAAAATTGGTTAATCACTGGGAAATCTTGGTGTAAAAATATATTGATGATATTGAGAATACTGAACCATGATGCAAGTCACACTGCTTTGTCTTGAATAATGACCTAACATTGCAGGTACTTGACATTATGCATGTAAACATACTCTTCAATTCTTTATTTTTGTAAGATATTTATTTAACAGGAAGAGGAGTTTCATTTAGCATTTTTCAGAGAATATGAGATTTATATTTAACATGTTTCATATATATCTACTGTTCCTATATATTGTGATGAGATCCAAAATTAGAAAAAAGTTATCAGTTATGCTGCAGTAGAATGAAGCAGGTTTCGGATAATTCCACCCTAAATAAATTGCATCTTGTTGATTTTTTAGTTGTGACCTTAAGTTTGTTTCATAGTTCAAATTTGAATTAATATATTTTGTACGCTGATTTGCTGTATTCAGGTGGCCATGGATTTGACATTCAGTGAAGCAGCCAGAGGTGTAAACAAGGAGATAAACGTTAAGATGGAGGACAGGTGTGAACGATGCAAGGGATCTCGTGCTGAACCAGGAACAAAAACATCAAAGTGTCACCAGTGCAATGGAACAGGACAGGTTAGAATTCTTTTTTAATGATATATGTTTATCTACAGCGCGTCCCAAAAAAAACTATACACTTTTGAAATGGCTGCCAAATAAAAAATGTAGTACTTTGGGAAAAAAGACTTATAGATATAAAGAGCTATTAAAGTCAACTTTCAAATGACACCAAAAAGTTGGAAAACTATTCATGCTTGAGCGAGCACTGCCCACTGAAACAAAGGGTATGAAAATTAGGGTGGGCTGGAATTAGCCTTCCAATTTCTCTCAGTTTTTTGTTTGTTTGGTACTTGCAAAGTTGAGGGTTATTTGTTGAATTAAAGATCAGATGTGATCAGTTTGTTTGTGAAAATTTAATGCGTTATTAAATTGAAATGTAATGCATGAGTGATCATGAATTGCAATTTTTAGTGCAGCATTTTGTCTTTATCATGTGGATCTCAACAATGTGTTCATGACAGTCAGGAGAAGAGGGGGTAATATGACTTAGGTAGGTGAAGTACGTTGATGGGATAAAGGTCAACAGAACATTTAGCAACCCCTCCCTCCATCTCTACCTCCCCCCCCACTTTTCTCCTCCTGAGATACTTAATTAAAATGTAATGCATGAGTGAACAGGAAGTCATTTTAGTGTAGCATATTCATCTTGTGGACCTCAGAAGTGTGTCCGTGAGAGTCAGAGTAATGTGATGGTACCTGTTACATGCAAGAGGGCGAGATATGCTAAGACTTGGTTAAATGGGCATTCCTCTTCTTTTTGTCCTTTAACAAATTAAAAGTCATATGTACCCTCCCCTGTCCACCTCCATTCCCCCCCCCCCACTCTCTCTCTGTCTCAATTCCTGGATTATAGCCTATTCAAAACTTACCAGCCCAGTGACCGGTGGCTGATGGTCAGTTTTTTTTCTTTGAATGATTACCAAGAAATTGACTGATTATGATGATTTTTGTCTCACCTGTGAAGCAAAGTGAGACTATAGGCGCCGCTTTTCCGACGGCAACGGCGTCGGCGGCGTCAACATCAAATCTTAACCTGAGGTTAAGTTTTTTAAATGACATCATAACTTAGAAAGTATATGGACCTAGTTAATAAAACTTGGCCATAAGGTTAATCAAGTATTACTGAATATCCTATTAGAGTTTCATGTCACATGACCAAGGTCAAAGGTCATTTAGGGTCAATGAACTTAGACCATGTTGGAGGAATCAACATCGAAATCTTAACCTGAGGTTAAGTTTTTGAAATGTAATCATAACTTAGAAAATATATGGACCTAGTTCATGAAACTTGTACATAAGGTTAATCAAGTATCACTGAATATCCTGCATAAGTTTCACATCACATGACCAAGGTCAAAGGTCATTTAGGGTCAATGAACTTTGGCCGAATTGGAGATATCTGTTGAATTCCCATCATAACTTTAAAAGTTTATGGATCTGATTCATGAAACTTGGACATAATAGTAATCAAACATCACTGAAAATTTTGTGCAAGTTTCAGGTCTCATGATTAAGGTCAAAGGTCATTTAGGGTCAATGAACTTTGGCCGAATTGGAGATATCTGTTGAATTCCCATCATAACTTTAAAAGTTTATGGATCTGATTCATGAAACTTGGACATAATAGTAATCAAACATCACTGAAAATTTTGTGCAAGTTTCAGGTCTCATGATTAAGGTCAAAGGTCATTTAGGGTCAATGAACTTTGGCCGAATCGGGGGTATATGTTGAATTCCCATCATAACTTTGAAAGTTTATGGATCTGATTCATGAAACTTGGACATTAGAGTAATCAAGCATCACTGAAAATTTTGTGCAAGTTTCAGGTCTCATGATTAAGGTCAAAGGTCATTTAGGGTCAATGAACTTTGGCCGAATTGGGGGTATCTGTTGAATTACCATCATAACTTTAAAATTTTATTGGTCTAGTTCATTAAACTTGGACATTAGAGTAATCAAGTATCACTGAACATCCTGTGCACGTTTCAGGTCACATGACCAAGGTCAAAGGTCAATGAACTTTGGCCGAATTGGGTGTATCTGTTGAATTACCATCATAACTTTGAAAGTTTATGGATCTGATTCATGAAACTTGTACATAAGAGTAATCAAGTATCACTGAACGTCCTGATCGAGTTTCAGGTCACATGATCAAGGTCAAAGGTCATGTAAGGTCAATGAACTTTGGCCATGTTGGGGTTTTTTGTTGAATAACCATCATATCTCTGTAAGTTTATTGGTCTAGTTCATAAAAAGTGGACATAAGAGTAACCATGTATCACTGAACATCTTGTGCAAGTTAGAGTAGTATTCAAAGTCAGCACTGCTGCTATATTGAACCGCGTGATGCAGGTGAGACAGCCAGAGGCATTCCACTTGTTATGAAATAATTTATTGAAAAAAAACTGAATGCCTGATTGATCACATTGCACATTTAATGAGTTGATTTACTGATAAATTGTTGAATAATGATTGATAGGAAAAAGTTGATGCCCCAATTCAGAATTAATCATTAAATCAACATTCTGCTCTGGACTTCACGCGTACATGACAATAGCCATCAGTCTCTCAACAGGAGGGGAGGGCGGGAAAGAGGGAGGGGGCAGGGGCTGAATGTTCTGTTGACCCTTATTCCATCAACCTACTTCTCCCACTTAAGTCCTATCTCACCCCTATTCTCTCGACTCCCATGAACACATTGCTGAGATCCACATGATAAAGTTGAAATGCTGCCCAAAAAGAGATTCAAATGATAAAGTTGAAATGCTGCCCAAAAAGAGATTCAAATGATAAAGTTGAAATGCTGCCCCAAAAGTATAATTTGTGTTCACTCATGTATTAAAGTTCAATTTAATAATTTCTCAAATTTGCTTAAGCAACCAAAACTGGTCACGGTTGATCATTAATTTATCACAACGCCCTTAACTTTGCGAGTTTGAAAGGATTTGCCTCTCAAAAAACATAATTATTGGAAGGCTAATTCCAGCCCACCCTAATTTTCATACCCTTTGTTTCAGTGGGCAGTGCTCGCTCAAGCATGAATAGTTTTCCAACTTTTTGGTGTCATTTGAAAGTTGACTTTGTTGGCTTTCCATATATGTAAGTGTTTTTCCCCAAAGTGCTACATTTCTTATTTGGCAGCCATTTCAAAAGTGTATAGTTTTTTTGGGGACGCACTGTAGTTGCATATTCAAAGGCATACTGTATTTTACCCCAGCTTCAGTATGAGCTGCTCTTTCCAGTGCTTGGTGCATTCAAGGAATTAATTCCACCGGTTACCCAGTTATCTCACCTGGGTTGAGTGCAACACAATATGGATACACTGTTGGAATGAAAACAAGCAATGGCTGGGATTTGAACCCAGGACCTGTGATAGAAAGATGCTAGTCAGATTACCAGACCACAAGGCCTCCATTTGCCAGTATGGTCATAGTTCAAGTACTGACATACTAGCCTTTGTGAAGTCAGTAATTTAATGTTTGTCACTTTCTGCAGCTCTTATATTTTGTTGATTTAAACTTACTGGAAGAGTCAGGGGAGAAATAGAGGTAAAAAAGAAATATTGCTAAAGCTTGCTTTTAGATAAGTGAATGAATTGAAAATAAATTGAGCAAGACTTTTATATACACCTAAAGATCAAGAGTGACTCTGATTGGAATTACAAGCAATAATGACAAACCACTGTCATTTATTGACTGACACCAACTTTGAATTTCTTTTGAATTCTACAGGAAACTGTGAACACAGGACCATTTGTGATGAGAACAACATGTCGGCGTTGCCGTGGTACCCGAGTAATCATTAATGTTCCATGTATAGTGTGTAGAGGGGCAGGACAGACCATGCAAAGAAAGAAAGTAGTTGTTCCAGTACCAGCAGGTATGGTCTATTTCTAGTACTTGTGTTTTTACAGCTCTTGAATTAACATTGTTTTTATGTCTAAGTGATTTTTTTCCTTGGTATGGATGTCTTTTGAACATGGGAAAATAGTCATTTTCTGAATTATTGCATGTTCCTACTACAATCTCAAATTAAAATCGCAATACAGTTAAATGCACCTGAATCTAACAGGTGTATTCCTACAGCAGTAATGTATTCAGTAATGTATCAATTGCTATGTCATATAATTGGATTCTATTATCACTGATAGTTGTTTAAGATAAATGTCAGTTGTGGTAACGAGCTCAAATAGAGTCCAATGAAATTGAGAAAATGTATAAATAAAAAATGTGCTAAATAGCTCAGGAAGAAAATATATGTAATTGCTGCGAAATAAGGAAAATAACCAGGGAATTCCATCAATCGTCAAGATATTTTTCCAATCAATACACTGTCCCACGTATGCATTCATGTGTCAGTTTTCATCAGTTATCATTTTTCAGTTAATATTTCATGATCTCACAAAGATAAGTTTACATTAATGCACCAGATTTATGATAATATGGTGACAATTAACCTTGATTTAAAAGACTTTCTCATGAAATAATTGCTGCTGCAACTATCTTTTACCTTTAACTGAGAATAATTACTCTGTTTTCGAGATGGCATAGAGCAGGTATTCACTATTTTGTTTCATTATTTATTTTATGTTCTAGGTGTTGAAGATGGTCAAACAGTAAGAATGCCTGTTGGTAGTCAAGAGTTATTCATCACGTTCCGTGTTGCTAGGAGTAACCAGTTCCGAAGAGATGGAGCAGACATACATTCAGATGCTACCATCAGCTACACTCAGGCTGCTCTCGGTGGTACATGCAAAATCAAGGGAATCTATGATACTATTACACTTAATGTAAGTCTGGCCATTTTATTGATATGTTGATTTTTGTTTTGAGTTCACAATAGCTCAACAACTCGTAATGTTCATGAGCAATCAATAATAAGGATTTTAATGTTAACCAAAAACTTGCATATGTTTTCTATTAAGAAGAAAGTGGGAAAGTTTCATAAAGTTTAATCTTTTTGCATTTTAAAGGAAATATTGCACTTAAAGCCAAATTAAACGTCTAACACAGACAAAACTTTCAACCCTAATCTTAGTCATCACTGTATGCTGAACCAAGAATCTTTTTGCGATCCTGGAGCAAATTTTGAGTCCCACATGCACTTACAAAATGATGTATAGTTTTTTAACTCTGTATCAAGATGACTTTACCTTTTCATGTTACAGATTTTATTACGAATACTGTGGAGAAAGGGGGGCTGAATCAGTCCCCTCCCAGTCTCTTTAGGGCAGTCTGCATTATGGTTAAACTGATTATGAAAATACCACTCTTTGAGGATTGTGTTGTTTTATTTCAGATTCCACCCGGCACCCAGTCACATGCTAGGATACGTCTACCAGGTAAAGGCATTAGTCGTGTCAATGGCTACGGGTTTGGAGATCACCATGTTCATATCAAGATCAAGGTCCCTACGTAAGTAAAACTACTTTCACTGACGGTCATGACAATTTCATAATACTGAATGGTTTCTTTGATATACTAGAGTGTGAAAATGTGTGACATGTTGAAATGAATCTGGTGAAAGAGTGTGATATGTAGTTTGTCGTCCATATCGTTGGGGTCATCGGAACTGTCGTGTCAGACATACAACAGTTCAAACCCATTTTCAGAGAAAATCAACTTTAAAGCTTACTATAACTTTTACACTTTATTCCTCAGCCTTACAACATTTTTGTTTCTAGAAACGTTCATGGTTTGAAAGACCAAGACAATTGCTTGACATTGGTGTCTTTATTTTAAAAAAAAAGAAAATATTGCAAAAGAGCTACATGATTTTTAATTGGGTTTGAGTGGTTTTGATTTTCGCTGTACAAAAACGATGCAACAACCCTGAACGCGAGTTCACTGCATGCAATCAAGCAAAACCTAGTGCTCTTTCACGTGCAAAGTCAGTGCAGTGCAGAACGACGGTTTGGCTGACTGCACATTTGCAAATTAAGTGTGCGCAGCTGTTGTTTGCTTTGCTACAGAAAACGTTTTAAATGGGATTTATGCATTTTATCAAAAATCTGTATAGCATTGTTGTGAAAATTTTCACATATCTCAGAAACTAATATTGCTCGAAATTTAATTATGTATAAAATAGGACTTGTACGCCATTTTCTGCAAAATTCTCAAAAATCTTTTTTTTTTTTAACCAAAATTGACTAATACGACTGTTTGGATGAACATTGAGGATATATGATACATGTGTAAGTTCTTGTGCCATTCCCAGAGATGCCAACCCTCCCGATTTCATCGGGAGGCTCCCGAAAATTCATCCCAACTCCCGCCCTTACGATTACCATCCTTATCCTCCCGAAATTACGATTTTTTTCCATTGACCAAATTGGATTGGAAGGACATGTATCGTCTGCTAACTTTAGCATGTAGTAACTCCATTACGTTCGCTGCTACTAAATTCTGTGTGAAAAGTAGACAAATAAGGAGCAGCGAAAAGCTGGTGCATGTGATATGCCCAACGGGAATCCACTGTGCACCAGGCCGGTAGGCCCGGCTAGCTTCTCGAGGCGTGTGCGCTCGCGGCCACTGGATTTGTCGAGTCGTGCGATGGAATATCGGTGTGTGATTTCGGAGTATTGATGGGTTGATATTGACACGAAATGGCAGAAAATCAACAAAAAAGACCAAGAAATGGTCTCATAAGTATAAGACTGAATACAGTCTCCAGTACCTGTGTATTCGAAAGTCGGAAAGAGGAATTTACCATGCATTTTGCGCAATTTGCAGCGTGGACATTTCAGTTTGGCAGGGAGGTGGTGATGACAATTCGGAAGCACTTTCGTTCGGGAGCAAACGGAATAGGCCTACGGACATTGCGATGACAAGATCTTCGAGCTCCACTAGTACCCTGTTGTCTTCATTTCACCAAGCAAGGGACCAGCGCTGAGCTTTTCTTTACTGGATTTATAGTGGAACATAACCTGCCTATAGCCGATAGTGATAATTCATCCTGATTATTGTTGTTGAACAGGTACTTCTTTTGTCCCCTCATTTTTATTTACATGTGAATATGCATATTTGATATTTTTAATGTTAAAAAAGTGGGAACAATGTTTATTTCAAACATGTGAAATGCCCCAAAATAAGGGTCAGATTGCACTAGAGAGCATCTAGAAACCCAGAGCTTCCAGGGCCCTAAGGCGGGCCCTGGACCCCGGCCGCAAGGGTCGAGCGCTCCGCGCTCGAGATGTGCGCTACGCGCACATAATTTGGTGGCGTTGCAAATCCTCCCTAATTCTGATTTCCAAAAGTTGGCATCTCTGTATTACTTGCATGACTTTCATTATTATATGCCACTCTCCACCCTGGTGATGAGAGTGGATACTAGATCTTTTATAGATTGAGAACCTGATCTCAGCTACGGTGGGGGATGTCATAGGATGCTTTTCCATCACATGCTGTACAGAATGCTCGCAAAGAAATTTGGCTTTGTAAGCTGTCTCTTTTTTTTATTTCCTGTGTTAATATTTCTTCTTTATCTTGTACTTTCAGATCTTTAGGAGATAAACAGAAGGCATTACTAATGGCGTATGCTGAAGAAGAATCAGGAGTGACAGGGACAGTCAATGGACTTAGTAAAACACAGGATGGTATGTAGGGATTATAATGGGGATATAATAGGATGAAATCTGGTATTTCAAGCTGTTCATATGTTGCTGGAAGATTCCTTTCACAGCTTTGCACTCTCAACTTCACCGATTTAAAAATTACCTTTGATAAACTTGAATGTGAAAAAGAGTTGATTCTGTTTTGAAGAGGGTTTTTTTTTTTATAGATTTCCCCTGATTGTCCCCTTTCTCCCATCTGCATGATTTCTTTAAGTGATGTAAAAAAAAAAAAAGAATTGGGGATTTAGGTATTCAGAAGTAAAATAATAGATACTTTTAGGTCATCTTGCCCGTACTTTGGCACTGCCTTTGCTCTTTTCTTTACTTTTCTTTTCTTCCCCTCCCCTCGCCTCCCCTTTCTTCCTCCTATCTATTTTTTTGTTTTATTGCTTTAATTAGGCCCAAGTCATAAATTTTTGGACTGGTGCCTGCCCGTGAATCTCCAGCGGGTTGAAGAAGTACAAAAGAAATTCCAGTGTCAATGAATACTGAATATCAGCTGGTTTAAGAATTAAATTTCCCCCAAAGTTTCAAGTGATATTTTATTCCATTCAACTAAGTGTCATTATGAAAATGATATTTCTGTTCAGACTTCTCAATTTTCTTGTTTGATGATCCACAGCATTTGCTGGTACCATATATCAGTTTAAAACATTTTTTAGGTGCATTGATTGACCTGACTTGGTGGTTTTATATCTAGCTGAAAATTCTTAGAGAGTAGAAATCAGTTTTAATATTGAATTTATTTGGCTCTTTCCAACCACCAGCCCAAAAAGCTAAAGATGAGCCTTTAGATGAGAGTGATGAAGAGAAAGAACCAGGCTTCTTTGGGAGATTACTAGACAGAATCAGAGGAAATTAATCATGACATCATGGCAGAACTTTCTAGGTGGGTGGGACATCATCAATTCATGTGTTTTCCCCCATTGTTTTCACTTGAAATCTTATGTTTGAATTTTTTTAATCATGCATCAACAATTTCATGGAAAGTTTGGTTTGTGTTTATTTTCCATGTATTTGCATGAATTTGTGCAAGGTTCAGAATTGAGATTGAATGTTCATTAATTGTCATTGAGCTAAAAGAAGAGAATATGTGATTTGAGTTAGTCACATGTTACATTTTGTAATATTGAATTCATTGTAACAGTCATCAGAATTTTTAATTCAGAAAAAATACCCTATCCAGAAAGATCTGCCCATGGTCAATTGAGTGTAATGTATTTGAAATGAATTATACATAGAATATAATAAGTTGGTTGGTTGGTGTTTATTTTAACTGCGTTTGCATTCTAAATGAATATTTATGCCTTTTCCTATTTTTTTTCCTCTGTTATTCAGCTCTTTTTCTTTTTAAATTCAGTTTTAGTCTCTTTTCAATACCTGTTTAAATATGACCTCAGGCATGAAATTTGAAGGTTTTCCATCTATTTATTTCTTCACTCTTTCTAGGAGCCAACATTGTGACTGACGACCCACAGGGCATGGTGGGAAGGATCCGTCTTGGTCTAAACACTCCTAATTCACAAGAGTTTGCCACGAAGGTAGCAGATGATATCAATGAGAAAGAAGACGATACCAAAAGATCCAGCAAATCCTGAAACCCTCAGACATTTTGGATGAATATCAAATCACAATTAACTTGTTCATCACCGTGACAGGCCAGGAGAGAGAAGAGATTTTGTCTTCAACTATGGCAAACTGGATCAGTTGCACCGATTGAATTGAATTATGGCAAGCCATTTGTGCAGGTGGTGTGTCACAATCTCCTAGATATTGTTTTAAACCATGACAAGCCATCAATTTATGTAATTTAATTCAATTTATGGCAAGCTATCTATTAAGGTGGTGTGTTGCAAAGTCCTAGAAATTGTTTCTAACCTATGGGAAACCATTAGTGTTGGAGTCCTGTCACATAGGACTCAAACTATGACCAGCCATCCATGCCATTATTTATTCTCAATATTTCTGGTATTGGTAAAGTGTGAGTCATAAAACTAATTATCAGATATTGCACATTTTGCACATGCTTTCAAAGAATGATAGTTGGTGTGATCTCATGCATGAAGAGCTTGTCATAGGAAAATGGAATCTCAGTTCTTTTTATTCTTGGAAAAAAGGATCCCCAGCTGATGGTGGTATTGATCGAGTGTAGACCTTTGCCCCGCCTCACAAAGAGTTGCAATTAATCTGATCAACCACAACTATGGAAAGCCAACAATGTCAACATCTAACCTGCATGTTTGTTCAAAACATTTTCTAGATATGATGTATATTCATAAATTTATTGTTTTCTTGAAAATTCATTGTGCTCCTTTTGGTTTACAAGCCGGGGTAATAATAATAGCAGGGCCTGCTGGGAGAACAGTTTTCAAAACTTAAATGGCTTCCCTGGGTAAATATACCTGTATTATTATTATTATTACAAAGGACTTTGTGCAAATTTGCGGTAGTAATAATTATGACGCGGATGGATTTCCATATAGCTGAGGTTAATAGGATCAATCGTAACTCTTTGTAAGATGGGGCCTGGATGTGTAATAAAATGCTAAATGAACCTGGGGATGTTTCACAAAGAGTTAAGTATGACTTAAGAGCTGCACTTAAATGTCCAGTTGCATGCCGATGAAAGGCATCACTGCATTGGTCAAATTAAATTCTAAGAGGGCGCGCACCACTGCGTATTGATAATATTGCATGTTACATGTGCGCATCAGCACTAAGTCTGACTGTAAGTCACACTTGTTAAACACCTGGTAATAGAAATGGGTCAATATCCCGAGGTTTGGAACTAACACAGAAGACTGACTCGATCTTGGTGAATTTATGAGAAATGTTTAGAGAAAGGTATATAGGGGAATTCACATTCATTTGATGTCAAATTTGAATTTTTATTTCCAAAGTCACAAGTTGCTTCTGATGTATATGACAATGCTGTGTAAGGGCAGTTCCCATGAAATATAATTATTTCTAAGAGGATCTTCCAGTTGCAATTTCTTGAAAGGGAAATAGAAATCTCACCAATTTTGCTTCCTTCCATCACCACCCCACCCATCCATCAACCCTCAATCTTATCTTTCAATAAACTTTAGCTATCATTCATTTTCCATGTCATTCTCCATTGTCTGAAATACAGCAGTAACTTATAGTACTAATAACTAAACATGTTTTTACAAAAGGAAGAAGTATGACAGCTGTGGAAATTGATATTCACCATAAACTGATGAAATATTGTATGTTTGAACCAATCATCTCTACTCTTTTTAAGGTGCATATTCTTTTTCAATGTAACAATATAATCCTACAATATTTTTTTTTCATTTCACTATATCAGGGATAGGAAAGGAAAGCAAAGCAAATAAGTGTAACCATTGGGTCATTATTATGGAGAAGTTAGAACAAGGTTACATGAAAGGTAGATGAAGGTTCATAGCTGACCAGTGATCAGCAAGAGATGATGTCGATTATGATGATGATGATGAACATTTGGATGTCCATTCCTGAATCATGCTCCAGTCATATTGGGGAAATCAACTCTGTACCAACAAAATCTACTGCTTATTACCAATGACTTACCATCAGTAGGTTTGGAGACTGTTTTCGTTAGGTTTGACTGTAGCATATGCAGGTTTATCAATATCAATCCTTGGCCCCTTCTTACAAAAAGTAGCAATTGATCAGATCAACCACAACTATAGAAAGCCAGTTACGTCAACATCTAAAATGCGTGTTTATTCAAACTTTTTTTCTAGATGTGATATACATTTTGCTTCTCTTTGTTAACAAAGGACATTATTTTTTTATTTTTTTAAAACAAGTGCACAACTAGTTACCAATAATGCATATAGCATTTCAATTTATTTGAAAGCAGGATAAAAGAGCATTGTAGATTAAATGCCTTGCTCACGGGCATAGCTGCCGCGGCCGGGATCGAACCCCGGACTTTCCATGTATAGCCAGGCGCCTTAGACCACTCGGCCACGGCACCTCCAAATGCAAATTTCTTTGATTAATGATATTAATGACATTGATGGATTTTCATATAGTTGAGGTTGATAAGATCAATTACAACTCCTTGTAAAACGGGGTCCTGGTTTCCTTCTGATAAAGCAGTGCAGTGTGTTCTTAGCATGTATTAAAGAATATGAAACCATCATTTAACATCCTATCCATAGGACACATTGCTTTCAACTTAAACATTATCTACGTCGATGAAAAGGAGGAAAGGCCAAAATGTGAATCATTGATCCAAACTTTGGATGGCAAATGTTGTACTGCCCTCACCACCCCCCACTTTTCTAACATCTTAACATTGATCACAGTATGCCTGAATATGGCAATGGAAATAAGTCAAAGATGAATCATTAGTGACTTTATTTTTTAGCTATTATAGACAGGATGATGATTTGGGGGCAAGAGGAGTGCTATATCTGACACAAGTGCTGCAGTCGAAGAAAATGAAATACAATTCTAGGGCTTGATTAACTAGTATAATTCTTGCTATGTGTCATCAAAATTTTAAACAAATATTTCTTGCATAATTTATCAATTTTTATTTACGATAGATGCTCATGCATTCTCATATTGTTTATTTTAAATGTATCTGTTAACCTGTTAAATACTGGAATCATAATACACATAATTTTTTTACCATGGGCCACCTCTTTACATTTAGGAAATGGTTAAAGTATAAGATGCTTCTTGTATTTTCAGGACTCTGATTTATAATCTTTCTAATTTGTAACTTTGTCTATTATGATGATTACCATAGAAACCTTGGTTTTGATTGGCTTTTCAGCAGTGTTGCTATAAAAGCTTCCGCTAATGCGAGAAATGTCATAAATTGTAATCATTGTGTATTAACTCCAGTTAAGCTTCCAGAATGAGCTGCAAAAGGGATTTATCCTTAAGGTTATACTGTTGACACCAATATTGTATGGTCAGGACTTGTTTTTAATATTAATGTCACTGTGAAGATAGTACTATATGACATACAGTAGGCTAAATCATCCAATCCGTTATCCCATGATTCATAAACCATGTCTTGGAGCCTGTTTCATTAAGGACTTGCAACTGTTGTAACTTTGCCATTATGGCAAATACCATGGCAACAGGGCTCAGCAGCCAATCAAAATCAAGGTTACCATGGTAGTTGCCATAATGGCAAAGTTACAACAGTTGTAACTTTTTATGAAACGGGCCCCTAGTCTAGTTAGTAGAAAAGAATTAAGTGATTTTGACTGTGCTCATATATTTGTATAAAGAAAACCCAACTTGCTTGTGAATATTCACCTGTTGCAAATACAGAGCAGAGATGTCTCTTTGTCCACTTGTCACCCTACTTATTCTTGGAATATTCACCCCCCCAAAAAAAAAAGCATTCTAAAGATAAAATTGAGAATATTTGGAGAGAGGTTTTTAATCTGCATTTGGGAAGGGTTTGCATGGAGAATGAAATCACATTCAAGATTACGGTCCACATTGGAGTTGTTATCTGAAAAAATATTTCATAATTATTAAAATTAAAACATCAAACAAATTTCATGTTTGCTATCAATATTATATCCTATCTAAATTTAATATTCAACTATTTTACAAGGTTTCAATGATGGTTAATTGATAGAAGTGTTTTTATTTTTGCCATTTTTATGTAACCAGACCCAAAGTCTACAAGCGCATGATACCACATACATGTGTCATGATCTAATCTGGTTCTATGGTGAATCTTCATTGTATCAGTATGTACATGCAACTTATATAAACACTCACTGCAAACAGATGAGTGAAAGAATGATTCAGAAATTATCGTAAATAAATATATTCGTGAAATATCAAGTGCTTCCGGTGTTTATTTTAGTGGATTTTGAACCAATGTGGATTATTCTTTAATTAAAGTATAGATGAGTATAGATGAGCCAGCAAGAGAGGGAGAGAGAGTGAGGGGGGGGGGGTAAGGGAGGATGTGGGCCTCTTTAGCAAGATGAATGATGGAGAGAGAGAGAGGAGGGGATGATAAGAAGAGGATTTGGAATTCGCACTTAGGGTCGGAAAATGAATGATTAAGCAAACAAAACAGAACAGACGTCAAATGGAAACTCTCAAAATAGCAACTGAACGACATCATGACATGAGCAAGGGTGAATGAGAGCAGCAAATTTTTAATGGACTTTGAAGACTTGGTAAAGGTTTAATAATTAAAACTGTTGTCTGACGGTCCAAGTTGAAAAAAGAGTTCCTTGAGCATCGCGATGAAAATTTTGTATTTTTTCTCTTATTTTCCAAAATTGAGAAAAACCGAGAAAATCTAATTGAAATCGAAAGAAAGTTATTGAAATTGAAACTTTAACAATATTTTTTCAAACAATTCAAATCATTCATTACGTGGGCTGATGACATGATACAACATACTTAGCCACCTTAAAATGTTTTGGCTCATTACACTACTGTAAATAAGTCATAGTGCCCCTTTCACAAAAAAAGCTTGCCCTTTTCCCCCTTAGCACCCCCCCCCCCCCTCCGCCGCCCCTGCCGACTCGCAGTGGCTCCGCATTCTGTTGCTTCACATGTACACAAACAACGCAAACCGCACCTGCGCGCACCTCAAAGACATTTTCCTCCACGCCATCAACGGCCCAGTAGCTCTGCATAGGAAGATGTCACGCACGTAACATTCCCCATAGACTTGTGTGTTAAAATGGAACTTTTGAAAAATTCATTACAAAATAAACGTGAAATTGGAGGGTCGAGTGTTTACTACCATTGAATAGGATATATATCTGGCATTCCATATCTGACCAGAAAAGGGTATCGTACATGTAGCCAGCTCATTTTAATAATAAATCGCTATTCATGAAGATTACTGTGCATGGGATCAAATTTATCAACTGAAACAGTGAATAGCCCTAATTCCAGCCAGCTAGTCAAAAAATAGTTCCTAAGTCATTGATCTATTTTCCCAATTTGGACAAAAGAAGTTCAGTAGTTACCATTTCAGCGTTAGATTTTCAATTATATTCATACACTTTTGTCAATCAGCAATATCAAATTGAAAAAAAATCGAATTTGTTGGGTCGAACGAATATCTAAAGGCTTCATGTTGTAATTAAGCTCATTGAAACATAATATGCACTCAGGTAGGTCGTAAGACAAAAACACACTAGTAGCCCGATTTCTACTTGGCGGAAAGAAGGTCGGAAGCAAAAGCTCAAACTTTTCGACAGTTTTTTCCCCGGATCTTTTCACACAAAATAAAAACTTCTGCTCCGGTCGACTTTTGTAAAGTAACAGCTTAGTGATTGTTCATGCAAGGACGTCCATGTATATTGAAACACGCAGCTTATTCTTATCTAAAACATGCTTAAATTATCGAGTTTCAGATCAGAATATCAAAAACTTCCTGCTCGCGCTTCGCGCTCGCATTATCAATATAGCCAGATATCCATCCTTTGCATGATTTACAAAACATGAATTGAGTGTCCAGTTTTAAGCTCCCAGGTCTTTTTCTTTGGCTTCGCACTCGCGTCAACTATTAAGTTAAATATAAGTATCCTGTTCATGATTACAAAAAGTGCTTAGAATGTCCACTTTTAATGAGATAGGAATGTCAAAAAATTATAACTAGCGCTTTGCGCTCTCTTTATTTTTTTTAATCAGGACACTGATGTAAACAGCAATTTAGCTGATCTGTTTTGAAAAATAGATAATATGAATAAATTTAATTGTTAAAATATTTATCGTATTCATGGCTAAATTATTGAAAAACAATTATTAAAAGGTCCGTTTTCGATCAGGTCAGAACGTGTATTAGTGGTTATATATTTATCTTATTATGCGCATCGTGTTAAGGATCACAAACATTGCCCAGAATATTCAATTTTCAGAACAAAATACAAGAAATAAAAAAAAATAGCTCGCGCTTCGCGCTCGCAGTATTTAGATATGGCTTATGAGATTAAACATATTTATGTTGTTTTAAACGAATAAAGCTAAGAATTTACTGTTAGGACTATACCCCTTCAAATAAACAAACAAAAGTAAACTTCGAGCTGCCGATCGGGGAAAATATGGGTGAAAATCTTTTTCGCCCCCCCCCCCCCCAATTGGCAAAAGCTGGATCCGCCCATGATTTGAGCTTCATAAAAAATGAATATTATTATTACTTTAATTATTATTAACACAACTCTACGAGCAAAGGTCATATTCCAAAAACACCAATCCAGATCAGGTCATATATCATTCATGAACATTAATCGTTCCATGGTCCATTGTGGACAGATCAAGACAATGCTCTACAAAATATGAATCGACGGCGTCCATGCTCATCATGTTGATAAAAAATCTATGGAGACGTACAAAATGGACTCGATTGACCATCGTTGTGACCGAGATCACCCTCGTTTTGGTACTGTGGTATCTAAATTGTGTTAAATTCTATGACATAGTTAGACATAACGGATCCGAATATATTAAATATGAACCAACGTTTGAGGAATTGATGAGCTTGTATCAAACAACAATTCATCAAGGTGAGTGGTTTGTTTTCAACCGCAATAATAAATTATTTTTTTTTTGGGGGGTCTTATTCTTTTATAATTTTAAAATTTTCCATGATAATTCTAGAATCTAGAATTGTTCAGGGTATTACATGAATAGGGTGTACTACAATTTGTCAAATCAGGTACGGGCCTGCTCTAAACGTTTTATTATTCAAGTAGGTCGTCTCTTTGTTTTTGTTCAAATGTGAATGCATCATAAAATATAATAAAACACATTGAGAGATATATGTCATTAACTTACCTTACAGAGAAAGGAAATCAAACGAATCCCGTTTGAATTATTTCAGGATAGTTTTGTTGGGGGATTTAAGGAACCTTTAATATTCAAATTCATTTGAGAGTAATTACTTTTGTATGCGGAAGCAGAGGCAAAATTATCAATCCATTCATTATAATGAATGAATGATCACCTTATAGACATCATTTTCTTCTTTTTTTATCACCGTTGTCATTAAACAGCAAATGATCATGATGATTATGAATCCATACTGTGTACTTTCTATATGATTATACTCAACTGCATTACGCTAGCATGTAAAACCATGAAACACAGCAATTTGAAATATGAAATAATAATTAATTACATCATAGCAACAGGAAAGAATCAGATCATTCAAGCCTAGGCATATTAGCTTTCTTTGAAATGCATTGCAACAGAATGTGTCTTAATTATCAAAAACTCTCTCTTGTTTTCATGAATAAAATGTTTCTCTTTATTTAAGGGTTTTTAAATCGGCGATGTATTTTTTTCCTCATGCCTATCACATTATAATTTTTTTGTCTATTACTCCAGCTAACCTCAGCGACATTCCTCCTCCTTCTCGACGTCGTGCTCAGCTGATGAAACCGTTGTCCGTGGACGCCAGAGAAAATGCAAGGTAAAGTTCAATAAAACCCAAATATTAAATGCATAATTCATTATCCATAAAATTCATACACAATATTATTAAGCATGTCTTTTTGGAGGGGTCACATTTTTTTCTGACATTGTACCGAACCAAAGTCCTGTAACACAAATGTGATTGATCATGGAACTGAATTCTATGATTCATTACTCCCACAACCAATTTCTAAGCTTTGTGTTGCGGGGCACTACATGTAGACTTAAAGAATACCAAAACCCAAGTAGAGAAGCAATCTTATTGGAAAGAGTAAAATGAGAGGAACAATTTAAAAAAAAGTTTCATCAAAATCGGTCATGAAATAAGCAAGTTATGAAAGTTTGAAAACTCTTGTTGTACTTCCTATGGGTATCCTCAAATTGGCAAACGTGCTTCAAAATGGCTGATTTTGTGGACAACTCTCCATTTGTTTTGTACACAAATTTTCAGATTTTCCTCATTATCTTTCAAATTGCATCTTGCCTCCTTCTGAGCACAACATATGTCATGGGAAAATATAATCCACACCATATATGTCAAGGTCAGGAAGAGATAATGTGAAATATGTGAAATAAAGGGGAAAATCTGAAAATATGTGTACAAAACAAAATAATGGAGAGTTGTCCATAAAATCAGCCATTTTGAAACACGTTTGCCAATTTGAGGATCCACATAGAAAGTACAACAAGACTTTTTAATCGTCCATAACTTGCTTATTTCAAAATCGATTTTAATGAAACCTTTTTTTTTAAATTGCTCCTCTCATTTAACTCTTTCCAATAAGATTGCTTCTCTTCTTGGGTTTTGGTTTCCTTTAAATTAGGCTCTAGTAGAGACAGGAATACAATACATTCAATGCTGGGGGCGGTCACCGTTGAGATTTTTCACCAAGTGAAAGCAGAGAACAACAAAAGGAAGGGGTATAAGATAAAGAAGATATAGTAGAATATCGGTTCGTGTAACTTTATAGTATAAGAAAGCTGTTTAAAATTTTAAGCACGTTGTTTAAGCCAGTCACTCTGAGTGACAACTATTGTTACAACTTTGTAAACAACTGTTTAAACTTTCTAAACATTTTTTGTTGTTTAAACAATTACAAAAAAATAAACAACTTTTTATTAGAGTGACAGGCTAAAACAACGTGCTATTTTTTTACTGTGTACACATGCAGTCATGTAATTCAATAAATGAAAATGGCGTCACATTTAAAACGCGCAATCAAAATAGCTTGACGCCAACCTTCTCTCAATGTATTCAGTCGATAAGATAATTTATGTTACAATGAGGTTATACTTTTTTGTTAATTTGAATTTTTAAAATCATGTCGCCATTTCGACCTAAAAAAAAATGTTAAGTCGACATATAAATATCGTACCAAGTCGGGAAAAATGTGGACATTGTGTCGATAATATCAAACTATAGTCGTCAAGTATTTAATTAATCCATATTCATCTATAAAAATACAAATGCATATTCGTGTCGGAGGAATCAGTGAAGTCATAATAGTATATCAATTCACAGCCATGTTATATCGTGTATTTATCTGTAATTGTTTCAAGTCGTCGGATTACCTCATTGCAAAGTATTTGGCTTTAATTTCCCTCACCTGATTTAAGATAAGATAACATTATTTCATTCAGGTCATGCAGGTCATAATAACAGTGGATCCAAAGATCACGTATCATTGGGAGCGAATCAACTTATTACAAAGTGACGTCTTTTCTATTCTACATTTCGAAATACAAAACAAAAAACATTGGTGCTCAGGTTTGCATGTATTGTGAAAATTTGCAATCAAGTAAGATTTTGGTCAGCATTTGAATTTTTCGGATGAGGGGCAACTAAATCTCTGCCCTATAAAAATCTCAACAGTGCCACCCGGATGTTCAGATAATAATCTTGTTATGTCTATACATCCCTTAGAAAAAAATGACCTGGTGACAATATATTGGATCTCGTCATGTCTACATCCTGTGGGAGAGATGATCAGATGACAAGATCTTGGATTTCGTCATGTCTACATCCCGTGTGAGAGATGATCAGATGGCAAGATCTTGGATCTCGTCATGATCCCGTGTGAGAGATGATCAGATGACAAGATCTTGGATCTCGTCATGTCTACATCCCGTGTGAGAGATGATCAGATGACAAGATCTTGGATCTCGTCATGTCTACATCCTGTGTGAGAGATGATCAGATGACAAGATCTTGGATCTCGTCATGTCTACATCCCGTGTGAGCAGGGCCGTAGCCAGAAGCATTTTGTTGGGGGGGTGTACCAGCTAAATTTGCCAACTAAATTTGGTGTGACAGCGCCAACGTGAGCACAGGGGGAGTCTGATGGGGGATGTGCCCCCCCTACAACAATCACATGTGAAAAGATTTTGAAGTTTTAGAATTGAATTAGTGGCATTTGGTGAATACTTTAAAGTAAATTATACAAAGATATACAAAGATATTTGCACTGTAAAAATAAATATTTTGGATCAAAATAGAAAGGCTAGTGTGCCGTAGTTGCTAACTTGCAGTATAATGATGTACCCTAATGTGGCGTACCGTGGGTCACGGCATGGGGGGGCACTGGCAAAAATTTCGAGTCACTCGGTGAGCGCGCAAAGCGTGTTCACTTGCCACGTATATGCTTATTGACCTTATAGAGACATTTTAAGGAGTGTGCCATTAAACGGATATGTAATGTACCTCACGGAGCAAATGATGCGAACGCGAAGCGCGAGCTGAAAAATTTTGATATTCAGACCTAAAAAGGGACATAATAGCAATTCTTAGAAAAGAAAATTACTTATCTGTCTCGCTTAACAAACAATGCGAGCGCGAAGTGCGAGATGAAATTTTTGTATTTATTGACCCCAAATACAGAAAGTTTAAGGACTATTTTTAGGAATCAAATAAAAGAATAATCATCTCACCATATACTCATCTAATTTGAGTGCCGAGCGCTTGCTGATTTTGTTAGAAAACATAAGGCACCTTTTGCAGTCATTGTAATAATGATTAAACTACGCATCTGACTAACCAAAATATAGTGCGAGCGCGAAGTGCGAGCTGAAAATTTAGGAAATTCAGACCTGAAGAGAAGCATTTTAAGTCTCTTTTGTAGGAATTTACGAAGACCTTATCTATTTCGATAACAAAATGATGCAAGCGCGAAGTGCGAGCTGAAAATTATGTTTATATTGACCCTAAACGGACATTTTAAGGACTATTTCTTTTTTTTTTAGAATCCATTAAGAGTATACATATCTCACCATAGTCATCTAATGAATACGAGTGCTAAGCAATTGCTTATTTTGTTAGAATCACATCCAAACACATGAAGAGTTTTTGTAGTCATGGTCATAGTATCCAAATAGTATCCAAGTCCTTTGGAAGTGCATATAGAGACATTATTCATAATTGTGATATGCGCTATACAAGTACTGTTTATTATTATTATCATCATTATTACTAATCATGATTTCATACGCATCTCACCAGGGCAAAGTGCGAGCTGAAGATATAAGAAATTCAGATCTGAAGAGGGGCATTCTTAGGCTTGTTTGCGGGAATCTACTAAGACTATACGTATTTCACTAATGAAATGATGCGAGCGCGAAGCGCGAGCTGAAAATTTTTGATATTTCGATTAGAAAAAGAGACATTTTAAGGACTGGTTTTAGGAATTCATGAAGTTATAGGATTAGTGTCAAATTATGAAAAAATAATGAAATATAACATAACATAATATGATATAACATTATAATGTACAATAATTTCTTCTTTCCCACTACATTTCTTTATTCTCCCTCTTTTTCTCCCTTTTCTCCGATTTTATTTTTTTTTGGGGGGACCAGCCGATGGGGGAGAGGAGTAGAGTCTACAACTTGTAGACTTGTCTTCATGAATTTGCCAATTGCAGAGTTACCAGTTTTTTAAGTCTTGTGTTCGGTTCTTTTCAGATCTGAAATGGGGTAGTATTTGTACATCACTTTGCTAAATGGTAGATTGCAAAGTGTTCTGTCACTTAATTAGGCCCCCTTTATAATTTGCCAACTACACTTTGGCTTTGATTATTCAAATGAAACCTTGGAAATTCATCCTACCCCTATTTCTTTACCTAGTCTTGCCTCTAATTTTACAAAACTAATGTGTTCGTTAAATGGTCAATAACTGTGGTATAATTTGCAAACTTACAAGCTTATTTATATTGGGCCAAGGCAGGGGGCTTACTTTGTGTGTTATTATAGCTCCATCTGATTTTGTCCTTTGTATTTGGCTGACTAGTATGGCTTTAAGCCTGGCTACATGGACTTCGATTTGCCAACTGGTTGTCTTTATACTCTTTAAGTCATAACCTTCTTCGAAGTTAATACCCCTATTTTTCTTTCCCCTTTCTTTCTTTCTTTTCCTTTCTTTATTTCTTTCTTTCTTTTCCTTTCTTTCTTTCTTTCTTTCTTTTCCTTTCTTTCTCTTTCTTTCTTTCTTTCTTTTTTCTCTTCATTTCTTTCCCTCTTTCTTTTTTTCTCCCCTATCCTCCATTTTGCCGACTGGTGCATGATTTTGCCGACTGCCATGAATGTTGGGGGGTGTCACACCCCATATACCCCCCTCTAGCTACAGCCCTGCGTGTGAGAGATGATCAGATGACAAGATCTTGGACCTCGTTATGTCTACATCCTGTGGGAGAGAAGATCAGATGACAAGATCTTGGATCTATGATCAGGTCATCTAATCATCTCTTCTAAAAGATGTAGACATGACGAGTTACAAGATCTTGTCATCTGATCATCTCTTCCACTGGATGTAGAATGACGAGATCAAAGATCTTGTCATCTCATCATCTTTTATAAGGATTGTAGACATGACAAGATGATTATCTGAACATCTGGCTGGCACTTTTAAGCTTCCATACCATGTACACGCCCCCCCCCCCCCTCCTCTCCCCTTCAATTTGGGAGGAAGATACAGTTATAACTGATAACTTATTCATCCACCATACAGGTCCAAGATAATGGAATACCTGAATACAAGCACAACTTTCAGGATATTTCGACGTGACATCGAGCCCCAAAACTTTAAGTTTGGCGTCAACTTGACCACAATCCTACACCAGAATCAAACGGACGTACTTCCCTCCCCCGTGGGTCACCGATGCGCCGTGGTAGGTAACTCAGGTATCCTTCTATCAAGTCTGTGTGGACACGAGATCGATGATTACGACTTTGTCTTCCGGTTGAACCTTGCCCCGGTAGACGGTGAATTCACCAGAGATGTGGGCGCCAAAGTCGATCTCATTACCTTGAATAAGATGGAGCTCGTCCAGCTTGCCAAACTCTCAACGGGTCTAAAGACTCAGAAAGAAGGCTGGATGTATATCAATAGACTTAATTTCATCACCAATAAGAGTATCATATGGTATCCGAAGGGATTTCCAGATAAACTGAGTAAAATAGCTGTTTCCTTCAGAGATACCCTATATCTTCAACCGGCTTGGGCGTATAGTCCTGAATCTCTCATGTACCTGGCATCAAGGTAAGAAATGAGGAGCAGATTAGATTTGTGTTCACAAAACCTCATTGAAAGTCTTGATTTGTAACGATGTATAATTTACGTTGACATTTTTCGTCATGTTTGTTTCATTTTGTTTTGTTTTTTCAAATTTCATTACATTTTCTGGATTAAAAATCATGTTATGTTGAATTCGAATCATCTTTAAAATCTTCTAGTCAGGATTTTACATGTATTCTCCTTTGGCCCACCCCATTTTTTCAGATCATTACATTCATTTTTAAAATATGGAAATTCTTATGTAATTGTGTTTGATTTGTTTTTATAAAACTTAATTACATTTATATGAAGAATAAGATATAGATATGTATGTTTTTTTTCTTCAATATTTTGTTTTTAAGAGTATGGAAAATCCCAGTGCCTTCGACTGGTTTATCTGTGATGACTGCAGCTCTACTACACTGTGATGAAGTCACCATGTATGGATTTTATCCTTTCCCAAAAGATACCCGAGGACGACCCTTGAGGTATCATTATTATGAGCCCAATACAGGCCCATTTTACTCAAAGGGGAACAGTACTATTGGCGTTCACAGGATGCCCAAGGAATTCGCGCTTTTACAACAGCTAGCCGTAGATGGCGTGCTCCGATTAGTCACAGAGCGGTGTTACGAGGAAACTTGACGATGCCTGGATGGAGTAGAATGACAGGGGCCGCGGAAACTGGGGGGGGGGGGGGGAGGCTGCGGGGGCTCTTTTTTTCCAAAACCGTGTACAAAACATAAATATGACCATATGACAATTATTTTTTGGCACACACACACTTTTAAAACCGTTCCGCGCCCTTGGTATCAATCAATGCAACACGGTCTCTAAATAAAACTGGTGCATATGCGGTAGGGCAGGTCCCTTTGAACAATTTTAAGTGAAGGTATACTGTGTGAGAGCAGGCAACTTAGATATAGTTATGATATTTCTTTGTATAGTTTCAAAATGATGATAATTATAACAGGCATTGATTTCTTTTGTCCTATAAACATGACACATCCTAGCCCCTCCCCGAACCACAATCACCTCTTTAATTTCTCTCCCAAAATAAGGACGTAGTAAAATTTTGAGCTAATGTTTTCATGTTTGCCAAGGAAGGCTGAAAGCAAGCCAGAATTCGTTTAATCAAATGATTATGTCTCATTTTTATTGACATATTTTAAATTTGTCCTTTTGTTTTTGTTACTGTGTGTTTCCTTTACTCATTAACAAGAGTATAAGACAAAGAAAACGGAGAGACTGTATCGAGATGCAATATCATGCACTGATGTGCTTGCGTAATGAAGGGCAATATTATTAGAAAGTGCATTTTTCGAAGTTGCCCTTTTTAGTTTCAAAATCAGTTCCATGTGCCCACTGTTTATAAAACGTATGATTTACTATTGGTTTAAATTCTGATTTTGAGTCATTGTAGTACATTTCTGCTTTACTGATTGTCTTTCTTTAAATCCAAATTCTTAACATGTTGTTACCACCACTAGAAGCAGTAGTAGTAGTATAAGTAGTGATGGTGGTGGTGGTTTTCTAGATTATCATCATCATTATCTTCATCTTCTTCCTCTTATCCCCTTATTTTTCATTCTTCCTTTTTAACTTTTTTTTGCTTTTCTCATGATCATGATCCTCACATCCTCTTACACTCTAAAAAATTAAGTGCTAATTCAGTTCTTAAAGAGCGTGTGTAGTGACTGCACTTCGGAGTGACGATTTTTCTAGTTCAAATTTGAACGAGAAAAATCAGCACTCCGAAGTGCAGTCACTATACACGCTCTTTAAGAGCTGAATTAGCACTTAATTTTTTAGAGTGTACAAAGTCAGTTTCCATTGCAAAGAAATCGGTGGACACGTCCCACTGGGAACTGAAGACCAGCACGGGATGAGCATGGAACCATATTGCTTTATGGGATGAGCGTGTCTTTGTCCTTCTTACAAACTTTAGTAACTGTTTCCTTGGAAGTTGTTCGTCATTCCTATTTTTTTGTATTTGTTTCAAAATTTTAAAGCTTTTATAACGATTAGATGTCTTGCATCTTTTTGTTGTTTTTACGAACCATTTTGGATTATTATTTTTGGCATGTTAAAGTGTATTGCCTTTTTACTGTTTTTATAAACTATGTTTTAATGTTTACTGTCTTGTTTAAATTGTTTAAACCACCCAGTTGTAAACCAGATGACGAAATCCGTGGAGTAGAAAGGTATCAGATAAAAGAAAATTGGGGGTAGATAATAAGGAGAGGGGAAGGACCAGGAAGTGGGGTATTTTTTTAACCAATAACTTTAAGACAAATGAGTCAAATTCATCCTGATTGACATTTTCACGGTATAATTTTATTACAATGTACACAATATACAAATACGAATTATGACAAAATATGAAATTAAACACATGTATAGCTGCAATTATTACAAACATCAAGCAAAGGGTATAAATCGATTTGATCTCTCTTGGACAAAACATTTCCCGGAAGAGATTCTTGATTCAAATTATCGAAAATTCATTTAAACATGAAAGTAGCGTTGAGCATGTGGATCAATTCTATTTTTTTGAAAGTATTTGATCAGGAATGGCAGTGTCCAAGTGGAAAAAAAATCAACGTCTCTGATGTTTTGATTCGTATAGATATAGGCGTAGCTTGTTTTAACATACTCAACAATATTATATACAACTATTCAATGCAAATCACAACTAATCACCTAGCACAATTCAGCTCACTTACAATAACTCTACGGCAAGCATGATCACAAAATAATACTTAATAAATCGGGCTATCTAACAGTCATATGGGACATAATACTGGTGTAAATATCATTGTTCGAAAAAAAGAAATCACCAGTATCAAAAGGCACTTAGGTCGAGCAAACAAAGAATAAAATTATGTATCTATTGATTTGTTTTTTTACTTTGATTAAAATACGCATCTATATACCAAGCTGCGAATTAATTATTGAAACGATGACTTCGCGTATGTCACAATCTTAGCATTACCCCATTCCCTGCATTTGAAACAGTTTCAGACGCCATCATCAACGGCGATGGGTTATGTTATCAATCCACATTGGCGATAGATCGTATATCTGAATCCTCCTTTATCACGAGTAAGTTGTGACTGATTGCCACTTACGATCTACTGCCATTCGTGATCAAGTTTGTGCTAGTATAGGTAAGACGTCTCGATGATGACATGTGCTATTACATCGTGATTGGTGATAGCGTCTGATATCGTCTTTAATGGCAAAACTTAAATTTTCTTTGCATTCAAAACCATGGAATAAAACAATAGTGGAAATTATAGTTTAGTTTGGTAACATCTGTAGAACACCATAGCAAAATAAATTAGTGAACTAATTAATGGTAATAACAGCATGTAATATAGTAAGGGTTAGTTTGCCATCCTAGCTAAATATGAATAAGAAATACAAATATTGATACGAAAAACATTAGGTACAGATAATGAAACTAACGAAAATAAAACAACTATGCTACAAAAGATAACATTGGTCAACAATTCAAATGAATAGCAAAACAAAGCTCCGAGGTGAAAAGAGAAAAATGCACAGCTAAAATATTGTCCAGATTTGAGACTTTTAAAATTCGAACTTGAAGGGGCCTATACTCACTCTAACCAACGTGTGTAATAGATTTACCCCATCTACGACTAGGGATGGCCACTGCTTCACCAGAGTTTTCTCCATTTAAGAGGTTCAAGCACACAAGAATTGGTAAGATAATATTGAAGATAAACTAAAAATAAATTAACTCCGACAATATAGATAGAGAAGATAAAATTAACCGTAAAAACGCTGTTTGAAATTTTAAGAACGTTGTTTAAGCCTGTCATTCCAACAACTATTGTTTAAACTTTTTCAACAACTGTTTGAACCTTTTTAACAAGTTGTTTAAAAAGTTCAAACAATTACAAAAATTTTTAAACAACTTGTTAGAGTGACAGGCTTAAACAATGTGCTTTTTTTTACTGTGTAATAAGATTTTACTCATCAAATGCATTCGAACTTACTGAGATCCAAAGTTTCTTTTGTTGATTTTTTTCTTTTGGAAAGGATATCAATGATGCACAATAAATCGTGTGCTGTCTGAGAATATGTAAATATAAATTTAAATGTTGTTTAGATGTGCATTTTAATCATTATTCGTCTTTTGACTCGTTTTGTAATCATTTAATAATTGTGACCATGTTTAAGATTGTCAGGTGCAATTCATTTTGAATTGGCTTCCCAGTCACCAAGGAAACAATTCTATAACAAAGAAAGAAAAATATTAGACTCTCAGATTTTTAACCGACCCCAAATTGGTTAAAAAAGAACTGACCAACTGTTGGTTAAAAATCCAAATCCATTTTGCATACATTTTGTTTTAACCAACAATGGCAGGTTCATATTTGAACCAAATGTTGGTTTACACAATTCTGAGAGTGTTAGATAAGTGCAATGATTGATTGTCAAACTACGCAGTAAAATAAGAAGATAGATGTCACCATATAAAATTTATTCTTAATGGTCACAAGAAATATGATAACGGTAGCAGTAAGAAGACAAATCTAAAAGAGGAATACAATAAGGTGAATACAACGTAATATTACTAAAAATTCTATGTAGTAAACAAAATAATAAAGAATGACAATAATTTCTAACAGGAATTGTCCGTCATTCTGACGACTGATTTTCGGGGAACATATTAATTTATTAAAATGAATTTGTTCCTTTGGTTACAGTAAGATCACATTCCATTGTTACTGTCAAGAGACTTGCTTGAAATAGTTATCAGATTTATGTTTATAGTCCCAATGCAATATAATCATATAATCACGTTGAAGGGAAAGTCGATTTCACAAGTTCAAACACTTAAATAAGCTAATAAATTAAATAAATCTGGAATGGCTATGTGTTCAATAATATTGTATCATATTTTTCAAAAAAATGAAAGGTAGTTAAATATCAAAATAACCTTGAAATGATACTTCTGTGCTACCGGTTTTCTTTAATATTGATTGATTTCAGCTCATACTGTATTTCTAATGTTATTGCTCTAAACACGATCCATTTATAAATCACTCATTGAATATCCAATAAGAGAGATAATTTGATTATCTAATAATACATGAAGAGTTTCTATTTATATTTACAGCGCAGTTACAATCTGACTACATTAGTATTACTACGTAACACACACAGGGCGGTGCGACTATGTCACAACTGCGCATAGAACACAATTAAATAAACAATGCTTCTTGCAGTCGAACTGAAATACGCAGTTCTTGTCAAAAGCATAATAAGAAATAGAATAGGCATATAAATTTGAGCTAGAGATAATAATTTATAACATGAGAATTTCCAATGGTATAACTGATATTGTAATCTATAATTTTACCCAAACCAAGTAGCAGTTAGTATCTTACATTCACGAAGATACACAGCAAAAACTGTGGTGTTAACCGATGTACATAGAGGACCACACCAGTTATTTTACACCGGTGTTAAATTGGTGTTAGTTTAACACCTATAGGTGTTATTACAACACCTATGGTTGTTACATTTTTTGTTACATTCTTTGGTGTTATGTTCAATCTCTAGGGTGTTATTTTAACACCTCAGGGTGTGGTCCTCTATTAACATCAATTGGTGTCAGTGATAACACCACAGTTTTTACGGTGTAGCTTACATGTATATTTCAAGAAAGGGCTATATATTTTGGGGTCTATTTTCAAGAATGTAAATGTGAGGTTAATACACCATGTATGTAATTTTATTGTTTGCTCTGCTAAGTAACCTTTTTTCTGTTTGAATTCTAAAGAAAAAAATCTAAAACTAAGACAATATTAGACTCGGAGCAAAGGCACGAATGCGGTCAAAAACCCTTGCATAATAACAAAACAAATTCATCATCAAACATCATAAATTATTTTTTACAGTATTTACTTCATAAATAATAGATATTTACAAATCTCGTTGGCATGAAAATAAGTAATATTTGCACATAATCGTGGGGAAACGTCACATAACGTGGAGGGATGATATCGTCACGTGTTCATGATTGCGTGATATAAGAGTCAGGTGATGACGATGGGCTTTGGGCCCTGATCACGTGTTATACCCAATCTGTGTACATCCTCTCGCCGTCTGCTGATACCCCTCCTGATCGATCTCCTCCACATTTTTCGAGGACGGCCTCGACCTCGTCAGGCGAGTAACGAACTGGTGTCATTTCGTTGCTCGCAGCCGACGAACTCGAGTACGTTCCAACACTATCCGAGCTGGAGTTATGACTATCACCACTAGAGTTCCTGCTAGTACTTCTACCATTTGGTAGGACGCCATTTGGGGTACCACCGTTCGGTATGCTACCGTTCATACTGTTTCTGTGCAAAGGGTTAACCCCGTTTATATGTCCCCTATTAAGGTCATTGCGGTATCTGACGTCACCGTTTAGAACGTCGTTATTATTTCTGTATTTATCCGGAGAAGGTTTGGTTACGACAAGGCTAGGAGCGTCTTGCGAACTTCTTCTCTCAGATGGATGCTCTCTGATCGGAGTTAACGGCAGTGCGTTCCCGTTACGTTCATCGTCTACGATGACCGCAGGATTGTTGCCATAGTAACCGTTGTGATCTCTCGTTGTAGGCGGCTGCTGCCCCAGTCCAGGGTTGGTCGAGCCTTTGGGGATTGGTTTATGGTTCGGGGTAACCTTGGAGACATTCCCGAAGGCAATGGCAGGGTTGGGTGGCTTGGGGCTTGTTGCTGGAGGGCGGTCTGTGTTAGATTGATAGCTGCGGTAGCTACCGCCTGAGGATCGGTTGTCATCATGCTTTGAGAATTGGACAGTCTTTGGCTTGGTGATAGATGATGGGCTTGGCATCCAGCACTCATCGGAGTGACCAAGTGTTCTACATTCTGGTGTGCAGTGAGGACTAGCCATGTAGCTATGACGGTGGCTTCCAGAAGGAGCTACAAGAAGAAATGAATTATAAGAATATTCAATTATAATATCAAAAACCTTCATTATGTTCTCTATATATAGTATGATTATATGAAATCTATAGCAGGGTAACGCGACCGTCCAGTAACATTAATGCAATGTGGCTTTCAAAAATCGAAATATTTTTAAAGCAAAATCCTTGGAAACAGTCTTAACAACTTTTTAAGGTCCATGTTTAGAATCTGACTTGCATTGTAGTTTTGAACAAAAAAATCATCGCCAAATATGTTGTTTTGATAAACTTACTTTGGCTATTGCTGATATTCTGTGCTGCCAGAGCTGCGATACGCGGGTAAGACGCTGACCGCCTGGAGCTCCCATCGGCTGAAGATAGATTGCCTCTATAACCGTTTTCCCGCTCAATTTCTCGGTCTCCACCATGTCCACTGTCGTAGCTACTACCACTGCCCCCTTCTGAGTTACGATCCTCGCTGTCACGACGGAGCTTACGAAGAAGACGCTGGACCTGTAGCAATGAGAATGACCAAAGAAAAAAAACATCATTAGTGATGTAAAAATCACAGTATTGAGTAGCATAAGTCATGAAAGTATAGTATTTTGGTCAAAACCATGTTTCCTATCAATTTTATAAAATATTTGGTCTATTGATCTTTTTTAACACATAAAAATCATTTTAAAAATCAATTTTAAACCTCATCAAATTTTTTTTCATTACCTTTGCTCACCCAAAACTCAGCCCTCAAAATTGCCATTAGGACACTGTACAAAATCTCCGAGCCCTTTGTTGAACATCGCATGTAAATTTCTTCAATCTGCAGTTTGGACTGTTTATAAAAAGGTCCCCTGAAATTGTTATACCTCTTAAAATTTCAGAATATAATTATGAAGTTATTCATCATGTTCATTTCTAGAAAATAACACAATCAACTTGAATCTATTTACAAAGGATTCTTTGGCACTTGCATGCAAGAAAAACGTCACCCATGAGTTTGAGAGTCGGCAAGCAAGGAATTATGTAAATGACTAACAATGTCAAATAAATTGACTCCAAAACAATAGATTTATTGTAATAAAATACCCCTCACAATTCATTTCGACTGTAAATTGAAAGTAAAACCACGATTTGACCATGTGTCGGAAATTAAAGCAGTTAAAAAGCAAACGCGACACAAACTATAGTTTAGGAATTGATCGATTTTTTTTCTTTGTACATCTCCAAATTCTGGAAGTGTCTTTACATGGAGGAAGGAACAAAGACGTGAAAAATCGTTTTCATACATGCATCATCGGATCACCTATTGTATAGTTACTTCTTTCACTTCTGTCTTACATCAAATTTCCCTTTGTGACTTTAAGCTTTTTTTCTTTAAGAACTCGAGTATTATACTCGATGGAACATTTGTATTGTTCGATTCTTGTAACACAGGTATTGCTGAATGCAAGAAATTGGAAAGGCTATTTGTTTATATATCGATTTGTGCATCTGCAGATGCGACCAGCCTTAATTCGAATCGTGTTCTATGTGTTGTAACAAATTGGACTGCATGTTTTTAAATATTTGGACTGTCTGCTTTATGAATGAAGAAAGCGATTATTTGCTTTGTTAGCCGATGACAGGTGTTTTTCTTTTCTTTTTATTGTTAGGTTTCTAGTACTAGATTTTGTACACATCGAATGTTCATGTAATATTGTATTTGACAAATCATTTTATGCAAAATTAATTTTTCACTGGTATAATTATAATATCAATGACTTTGAAGATAATACTTATATTTTAAACATTCAACAAAAATACCGGGTATACAAAATATCACAGCTTTTGAATAAAACAGTCTTAGCAGAATTATTTCAGGAGGGTGTTGTTAAACTTGTCAGCTAGCTATAATGCTGAACCGTCAAGTATTTTGCTCAAACTCGAGTAGAATTCATAGTATGAATGAAAAAAGACATGAAGTAGTTATTTGTCTGGTTGTGTTTATGTTAATATTCTGATAGTATAATTTGTGGATGTAGAATTCAGCACTTATCTCGAAATATAGGGGGGGGTTTTCGTGCGTAAAGCCTAAACGAAAGAAACTGTACATAAAATGAAATAAAAACCTTAATGATAATATATAGGAAGACATTGATTGTGGTACAGATGCCTGACAGCTTGTAATTTCTTACAGAGTTCTTCACGATCTCTCGTTTCTAAATCCACATCTTCCTCGTATAAGTTTATGGGATATACGCAATGACTGATTCGAATTTTGGAACATGATTCGTAAAATTCTCCACAACTGAAACTCATTAAACCTATCCAAAATGAATTTGAAATTCAAACCTCTATTTCGTACCGATCTGTCACCTTTCATCTAGATCATAACATATGTATATTACTGCAGCCACAATCATGACAATGCGTACAAAAAGGTACATGTCGACGACATTCTCCCTCTCTTTCAACTGAAATTGGTCGATACAACTTCACATTAGAAAGAGCAAACATAACTCTTTTGGTCATGTTTTGAATTCATTTGAAGTCATTCGACGTGTTCAACAAGTTTCTGAACCTTTTATCATTTGCTAAGAAAATGATGTAAGTACGCTATAATCTCTGACGTTTTGAGGCCACCATACCAGAGGGTGATGTATCGTGCTTTTAAGCATTCAGAGTTGAAAAGGGCTATTCTGGCTACTTGAATTTGAAGTAAGAAGGATGGACATTAAAATCATACCGAAAGGCTTTGTGGTGTTGCGAAGCTCTCATGGGAAAAGCTTTAATTTGCATTAATACCAAGATATTTGGTTGAAAATAATTAGGCCTATACGGTAGACCGACAAAACATCTCTTCTGAATTTTGTACGAGGTGAACTTGGTTCATCCGCCTCATAAGATACTAATTTTACAAACCTAAGAACAAGAAAACTGTGCATATCAAAATGTCTGAATAATATATTTCTGAGTATTGTTTTTTTTTCTTGTGGCTGACAGGGGGATGTTGATGACAAACAATCGATTCAAATTTGAACTTCATTTCATACATGTCATACGTTACAATTTTGCCTATGCATTTTGCGCTATACTAAAAACGTTTCACTATTAGTAGTAGTATTATACGTTTTGACTGTGTTTATGGAAAGGGAAATTTCATACTTAAAATGATTTTTAAAAAACCCCTAAAGATCGTTAGCTCCGTAGTATGCATGCATATTCATGACACTATTTAATTCTGCAAACTTCTCCCGAAGACATATTGGCCAACATCGAATTACCAATTAAACATATTTTTATAATGGTATAGGTAGCATTATACTGCTAAAATATTAGTAATAAATAATTATTGCACCCAAGCATCGTTTTGACCATTGGCGATGAAGAGGAATCTATAGGTTACTGTCATGGCTCGCATTTTGATTTCAATTGCCTCCCCCACTCGTCGTTTGAAGATCGGTGTAGTGTACAGTAAACATCAATCTTGAAATTCTTTCTGAGCAATTCAAACCATTTAAAGGTGCGGGACTATTCCGTATTAATTGCACGTTTGAGCTCGAGTGTTTATTCAAGAGCAATTCTTTCCATCAAACTTTCAATGTCTTCATCCTCTATCCCTCTCCTCTCTCGTTCTCTGTTTCTAAAGGTAAGAGGAGAATGTTTGTGATTAGGATTGTCTTTCCGTGTAGGACCCTAATGCCTAAGTCACATTTACGAAAACAATTTAAAATCGATCGACAGTATGCCATTGAAAATAGTGCTATCGTTTTGATCGGTCAGGAATCGCTTTCGTTAGTATGATTGTGGCATTACTGACGAAACACTCGGTTTGTTTAGTCCGTCGTGTTGGGGTTTTAAAGAAGTTCAATTGATGTCTAACAATAGTTAGACGACGTTTGTTTTGTTTGCATGTTAACTGTAGCGATTGTGTGATAAATGAAGATACTAACAGAGAAAGGGGGTTCTAAAGTACCAACCAGTCTCTTTCGCACGTTTTAGGGAATACTTTCCTTTAATATCTCCCGATTTAGTCCGATTGACAAAAGCAAATTTGAAATCTAAAAAAAATACGTAATTGGAGATAATTAAATCAGAAGACAGGTGCATGGATTTTACTTTCAGTTAACTGTTAAAAATGTTGAGGTAATGACATCATAGCGATCGACTCTATCAGTAAAAACCAAATAAAATGAGGTGACGAGGCAAAGTGATTTTTCAGATTGTTTAAAATTCAAACACGAGCATATTTTCTTTGAAATATTTTACTACATTTTTGTTCTACTATAATGTTTCTTTAATATCTTTACCGTCTTACAATGACTTGTGGACAAAATATCAATAAGTATAATGAGGAATTTTGTGTAATAATTAATTTCGAAACCCCGTAATCATAGCCACGCATTTTTCACTATGACCAGATTTTCCAACAGAATCATCAAAGTTGACTAAATAGATAAACGTTCATTCAAAAATTCCCACAGTGACAACGATGTACCGATGTTATTTCGTAGTACGAGGGTATAATTCATTACACGTTACTGAATATCATCACAAAGCGGAATATATGATTTAATTACCACGGTAACTGCCCTGTCTAACGAAGCAAAACTACACGCGACATAAAACGGATATTAATAAATAAATCATATTTACAACCTTTCATTACTATTCTAATGTCCGAAAAGTATTGTTTATTGGATTTTGAAGGTCCCTCTAATAAACACACTCTGCATGCTCTGTGTGTCCCTAAGGCCTACTATCATAATTTATTTTCACTGGTGCTTTCTAGACGCATATTGGTACGTTTTTGTCTAAATTGATACTAATAATAACATCCTTGGTTGGTGATAAAGGTCCGATGGCTCTATTTCATCTAATTTCTGACAAGGTTAAATATATCCAGATTGAAGTGATGTCTAGATTTAGTCGCTAATCCCCAGGCACGCCACGATTATATTCAATGTTACACGATATAAACCTAACATGCCTAAAGTGCATTGACTAATTTTCCAGCATTACCCTATTGTCTATACGATGTCCTCTTGTTAGCGCGATATAAAAGTGATTTTTAAACTGATTTCTGATTTTAGGAAGGATGGTAACTGCTAATTTAATTACCGATGGTCCATAACGTATCAGATAGTTGCAAACTTAAGATACCAGTGATCATGGTGATAACGGTTGTACATCGATGGGGTCGTATGATTATGATTATTGGCACAAACGTAATGATGTATAGGATCCTATTTAATTATCTAAGAAAAATCACACTTTCAGCTATTGAAACGAAATATTTTTGTTCAAGAAGAATATATAATAGATAGCTCAGTAGTGCCCAGTATTATAAATTTACTGAGCATAGACAGAGGAGATTAAAATTGTATCAAGACTATGTCATTAATGTATTGAAACAAGATAATGCTACATCTAGTGTGATGCATATTATCCTTGAAATGTCTCATAATTACACATTACCATAGGGTTGAATATTTTTCAAGCTTTAGCAGAAAATAATATTCTATTGGTCATCACTCTCATTATTATTATTATTCAATCGCAAAGTGAATTATCCGTCACTGTTCCAATTCTTAGCAGAAAAAAAATCGCGGTAAATCAAATCGGTGGTAGCATTATTCTCTCAAGGCAGACCGTTGAAACCTGATTGGGGCGCGAAATAATTCACTGTGAAAATGCTTTGATATTGATCTCATAAAACAATGGCTGATAATAAACCACTGCCATGCAGACCAACAGACGTTGTGGTTTCCAAAGAATTGATCCAAAGCCAACATCACAGAAATTGAATAATTCTGGGAGTCAGTTATTTGTCGACGTATCATACAATATCTTGGATGTAATGAATTGTGAATGGAGGGAGAAAGCGAATTTCATCCCATTTTAAATGAAATATTAAAAAATATCAGATCTGCTGTTTTCTTGAAGTATACATTCTAATTCATACGCCTTCCTCTTTACACATAAGTTGTTTATATTTATATTCTTTATAGAAATTGATTTGAAGTGTATTCTTGTGAACAATAATGAATGTAACTTTGTAAAATGGAGGAAAATAAATGTTTATTTGAATTGAATTGAATTGAAAATTGAATAATTGAACTCATGTTTGCAGAGAATTATAGTGATGTTCTTTGGAGTTTTATATTGGATTATATCAAAATATGACTAATTGGCAAAATGATTTATACGTAGGCGATGATTGGACGCATTCAATATCTTCCAACAATTTGAATTCATACTGAATCATCATCGTATATTACGATGTCCCTCCCTTAAATCGAATCCTACACCGAAATGTGACGCATGCAGAAAATGGCGCCCTTAGTTCCCCCATTGTTGTTTTTTGTTTCTACACACCCATGGAGTTATACGTCACATATTCGCGAGTCAAATATTGATTAGAGTACCTCACTTTACCTCGCTTGAAGACCACCAACCCCTCACATGTATCCGGACTATATTAAAGGACATTCAATAAGGGAGACATTTTGCTTAAAAAGTATATGATATTGGGCGAGTTGGGCCATTTTGATAGACGATGACTGCCTCGTGCCGCGAAAACGAATTTAGGGGGTCGATTGGTAATTTTATCATAAGGGGTAGCCCTGACATGATTACGTACAATCATTCAGGAATGAATAATGAACAAAACGTAATTTATTATAAGAATTATTAATTGATCATGAAAATTAATAATTTTACAATCACATAATTTGCGGTTCTATGTAATAAGATTGTCAGTTTATCTTCAATTCGTCAAGGTTAGGATAAATTCCCAAATATATTTCTTCCTTTTGGAAAGGAAAGTGCCCTTAATTGAAATATATTTCTGTTCACTTTAATTCTCCTCTTTATGAAACGGCCTTCAATTCATATCCGTACATCTGCTCTCGCGATTTAAAAACACTATTACAAATCGTGTGCCATATCGATATATGATTACGTAATCTCTTCTCTCGTATTGATCAGAATCGATTTGTGCATCTAGCAGCACCCCATCATACAACTCTCTTATGCATGCACACAGCTCTATCTCAGCAGAACCACCGCTTAGCTATAGGAATTATTTGCATATATTGGTCCAACAAGGTCTTTTTGCTGAAATCAATATTTCCCCCGGTTCCCTTCGTTAAGAGATGTTTGTTGTCCCATCCCCTTTATCCCTGCCAAGTTTTAACAGATTGTAAAAGGGAATTAAAGATGCCTTCTGACATGAAAGAAGACAAAGGAATCCTGTTTTGTTCATGTGTATTTCATCAGAAGAAGCGGATTGGTAGAGGGGTCTTTTTTGTTCTGGGTTTAGCGTGGTTACCATATTTGACGCGTGTGTCGGGCACGCGACTTTTGAATTCTTTAAGAAATCGAATTTTACATTCCACGACCAATAATGGCAGTAATATAGTTCTTCCATACAATTTTCCGTTCGTTTCAATAAACATTAGCAGATTTTGATCTGTTTTAATCTTGATCCTCGTTTGATGATTCAATTTTAAAGTTCATGAATATTATTTGAAAGGGGGACGTAAGTCGAACTATCGCCCACATTACTGAAAGTGGCGGATTTAGTTTGTCGAATTGCCAATGGGTAATAATGGTATCCTTTATTTAGTAAATGTGCTCAGCAATCTCATCGGTTGTACTTGCCATGGGTTAATCAAATTACACAAAATATACTTAACTTTGTAATCCAGTTATCAAGTAAACGAAGTGAAGATTTATTAAACTTAGTAGCCGTAAGGATTCCCTATCCATCTTTCTTACTACATGTATTACCCCCCCCCCCCCCTCTCTCTCTCTCTCTCTCTCTGAAGCAATACCAACAGCGTTGTGAACATTTTATTGAATTACTTTTGTTTTCATTATTATCTGGCCCTAAAAAAATATAATTTCATGTGCATTTACCTCAACAACCTTTAAAATCAACAATATTGCTTTTAGAATTAAAATACAATGAAGAAAAATCTTTCCTTTTCTATTACGAGACGCAAGACGCCACAATTTCTTCACATGATTTTGAGGCATAATTTTGGATAATGGTTATATCAACATATAAAAAAATCCTTACATTATAAAACTGAAACTAAATCAGTATTTTTCAATTTCATTTGGGTTGATATTTACCTCTACATCAGGGTCTGGCGTCCTTCTGGCTGACGTCATAGATGCGATGCTTTCTGAATGAAGATCAGAGTTGCTACCAAACGTGCTCATCTGCCTGTTACCCAGTCTCATGTCCACGTTCGCTGCTCCAGTGATCCCAGGTGGTAGTGTACCAAGGTTAGTAGTTGACCCAGGGTTAGATGAACCCATCGAATCACGATCCCTCTCCTGCTGTGCCCGCCATTTTCGAATATTCTTCGATTGTATGGTAGATGCATTCGACGCCGATGTCGATGTCAGCCCCGAGTCTGTATCTGATATCTTGCCCCCGATGTCGGCGGGCTTTGCCGCCTGCCGTGACGCGAAGAGCTCTTCTCCCGATGGTACAATGTACTTGCCTTGTTCACGATTCTTCGTTCGACATCGAGCAGCGACGAGGAGAAAGACAATGACGAGGATGACGGCGCTCCCGGCCAGTGATATGATGACTATCATAGGCCAGTCGTTGAGAATACCGCGACTGCTTGCTCCATTATTGACCGATAAGTAATAGTCAATTGTAAGGTTGAATAAGGATGTAAAGTTTGCAGGTGGAAGGGATCGCTTAAAGTCTTCATTTGCTATGACAACGCGAAGAACGGCTGTGGATGATGAAGAAGGACTGCCACCATCAGTAGCACGTATTGTAATGTCATGGACACCTTCCCACATTGGCTCAAGATATTGGGCCGTCACAACCTGTCCATTGGCTTGGATACCAAACGCACCATTAGTGTTTCCATGACTAATTGCATACGAGACAGCAGCATTCTCGTCTTTATCTTCATCTTCACTCTCAACCGTCATAATGTGGAGACCAGGTTCTGCAGAAACTGGAATGAATCGGATGTCATCGTTTGCCGAGGGTAAGATGAATTCTGGGCTGTGATCGTTAACGTCATTGACGGTTACGACTACCGTGGCAGTAGCTGTTTTGGGGGACAGTCCGTTGTCGACAGCACGTACTGTGAAATGATAAAGTTCTTGAATCTCCCGATCGAGTTCTGCTGTTGAAAAGATCCTTCCGTTGTCTTCATCAATCCTGAATACAGCATCAGTCAAGATACTGTACCTCAATCGACTGTTGTCTCCTTCGTCAGCATCTGTAGCTATGGCACGACCAACCAAAGTACCACTAGGTTGATTTTCATCTATTCTTAGCTCGATCAACTCCCCACCAAACGTCGGAGCATTGTCATTCATATCAAGAACTCGGACTGTTAAGGGAACGTCTTTACACTTCTGGGGTTGTCCACGGTCACACGCCCTGATCATGAGCTCAATGTATTGACCATTCTCTCTATTAAGACTCGCATTAGCGGTGAGGACACCATTTGTTGGATGTATCCCAAATGCACCATCTCTATCATCAACGAGGCTGTATACAACTTCGCCATTCTCAAACTCGTCTTCGTCGGTTGCCTGTAGTGTAGCAACACGGTGGCCAGGTTCGTTGTTTTCACTGATCGTCGCGTGATATTCAGCTGACGAGAATTCGGGAAAGTTATCGTTCTCGTCATCAATGTACACTTCAAACCGTTTCCGTGAGGACATTACAGGGGACCCTCGATCTTCAGCGAGAATGGTGATATTGTAAAAGTCAATGTCTTCACGATCTAATTCAGCTGCCGTCTGGAGGAAATACTGTCCTTCTGTGATTTGCTCTAATCTAAAACGCTCAAAATCGTCTTCTATTGTTAATCTTGCTCGACCATTGTCTCCTGTATCTACATCAGTGACACGAATAAACGCGAGGTCTGTACCCTCAGGAGAGTTTTCTAGAATGTGCTTGAATCGTCCTCCAGAAATGCCTCCATCAATAGCTGATATGGTCATGCGAGGCTTGTTGTCATTGACATCATTTAGATTAACAGTCACTGTCGTGAAATCAGGAAGTGGGTTTGGGACGTTGTTCGTTGCACGAACGGATACCTGATGAGAAGCATCATCTTCAAAATCAAGATCACTCTTAACTAAGAGCCAGCCCGATTCTGAATCGATCTCAAACAGCTCTCGGATCTTTGCCGATACGCTGCCGCCAAAGTCATAGATAATTTGGCCGTTCGTACCGGTGTCCGGGTCGGAAGCACGGACCTGGATGATTTGTTGTCCCACACCAATGTCCTCATCGACAGATACCTCATATGAGGCCCTATCGAAAACAGGCGAATGGTCATCCGAATCGAGTACCGTGACGTTTAGAATGGTGCCCCCTGATTGAGGAGGATCACCACCATCATCGGCAATGAGAGTCATCTGATAGTTGTCTTTATTCTCCCGGTCAAGATTATGTAGGACTTCCAGCTGGATGATGATCAGTCCTCCAGGGTACTCGTTCTGTACAAGTCCAAAGATATCAGCGTATTCACCAGAGAGGCGGTATCCCTGAATGCTATTCTTTCCAATGTCTTCATCGCTTGCCCCAGACAGTGGGAACCTCGTTCCGGGAGCGACGGATTCTGGGATATTAATATTGGTGACGGCATTGTCGAATTCCGGAGCGTGGTCGTTGGTGTCGTTGATGGTGACTCTAATGGTGATCACCTCCCTGGTTCCCAATTCGATGGCACTGATTTCGATTTGACAGGGAGCTGATGAACCTGGACACAGTGCCTCACGATCCAGTTCAAGGACTGTTGTCAGTTCGCCTGTAAATGGATCAATAATAAACATGATTCAGTTTAGATGATATTGTAATTAATATTAACACGATTAATACAAAAAGATAAAATCATTCAAAAGCAGTAAGAACATATTTTTAAAAGCAAAATAAAAAAATCTTATAATTTTTTTTTTAAGTTTTTGTTTTCTTTATTCTCTGAACGAGGACTACATGACATGATTTCTAATGCATTCAATTGATTTCATTTCATTTCATTTATTTTTTCCATTTCCAACAATCATTTACATTTACAATAGTTTTGTTACATACATCTTGATATAATTATAATCAATAAAACAAAGAAACTTATTATGTATAATACTCAAGATAACAGGTCGGAAACGGAGGAGGCTGCTAAAAAGCGAAGCTTGTAGGATGCAGCCTCCTATAACATACGTATGAAGAATATAAACAAAACACAAACACAACATGGTAGAAATTTGAACGTAAAACTATCTGAATGAATAGTTTAAAAGAATAAAAAGAAAGAAATAGAAATGAGAGAAAATAGCAAGATCAGTGGTCTCCAGATTCTTGCCCCAACACTCACAGCGAATTTACGGATCAACAGGAAAACGAAAAATAACATAGCAAAAGGTTGATCAGTTTGTGTATATATTGATATTTTAATAAAGTAACTTTGGTCAATGAAAGTGACAGACATGTTTAATGAAATTGAATTCAACTCAATGAACATCATGAATCATCTAACTTACCAGTTTGCGGGTCTAGCGAGACATACATCGTCTCGTTGGGCACGCCTAACAGAGAGAACTCGGTAGAATCATCAACAGTAATCGCGAGGTCGTCAGCTACGTTCCCAATGACGGTCCCGGGCACGACCTCCTCGTCAACATAGTAAAATAAGTCGCTCGCTGAGTCGACCGACATCATAAGAAAGGAAATTTGAATCAAAAGAGGCAGGAAAATCCTTAGTGGTGTCATGGTGATACGTCAAATTAGCAGACGATAGACTGATGAAGTAGAAAGCACTCAGCTATGCTTAGAACTGCGTACAAGGAGATGACGGAAGACGGTTGTATTTTGACAGGTTACTCCAAATAATCAATTCATTTTCTATTTGTTCCTCCTTGTCCAGTTATTGCTACGCTGTCAGAACTTGACATCTGAAAGACATGAATAAAAAAATGTTGCGTGTTAAGTATGTATGATGAACACATTTGTTCCAACTTAAGACCCGCTCAATTGCAATGATTTAAATCATTTAATGGAAGTAGTTCAAAGTATTAAAAATCCACAACTAAGAGCACATTACAGCATGTACAGTGATTGCTAAAAGTAGCTGATCGGCACATGATCGGGGAAAATCATCTCAAGAATTCTAGAGTTTATCCCACCTCATCATAATATATACGGATAAAATTCAACCTTTCTGCTTAAGCTTCAGTGCAATAAATGATCCAAGTTTTGTGTGATTGTATTTTAAAACAGAAGGATAAAGAACATCAAGCATGTCAAGAGTTGATAAATTCATTCACTCTGACTCATTTGATCAATGTTTTCCCTCTCGTAAATCAACCATATTTTTCAGGAAGGGATGTCTTGAAATGATGACCATATACAAACGAGGTGTTTAATTTTCGATCGGATCAAACGATTAATTCCTTTTTAATTCGTTTTATAAGAGATGAGTCATCAAGAAGGGGGTATTCCTCTGATCAAGACTGGGTCCCGGGTCACTCCTACCATGCCTACTGCATGGTTCCTTGCTTCTTACACAATCATTTACTTAGCGACCACGGAATGCATGACCACCAATAAAGTAATCTGCTTTGAACAAGATAAGGAACCACTTAACCATTTCAAACAAATAACCCATATCTCGAGTACAAAGAATCCCATTTGTTTACCTCCTTGTCTGTTGTTCTTTCGGCGAGATTTGGTCAATAAGATATGGAAGTAAATTATGACATTTGTCGTGTTTGATATTGACTGGAGTCATTTTTACCGTTTGCTTAATACAAGCAATGTGTTTGCCTTGTTTGAGAGGTCATTTAAGGTTGCGTTGATATCAGAAGGAGCAAAAAAAAATGGAGAACGGTCGTCAAGAAACAAGATACATTTTGATCCAACCGAGGTGCGTTATACTTTCACCGAATAGCAATAATAATATAAGAATATTATATATCTAAATCATTTTCATATCAATATGAAATATAAATATATATTTATCTAGGAATGCATAGTGATATAGAGAGAGTGGGGAGGAGATGAGGGGGGGTGCGAAGGAGAGGCACAAAGAAAGACACAAGATCAGAAAAGCGATACAAGCTTTTCATATGCAGAGAGATACAAATGTAGACATAAGGGGAGGGGCTTTGTGTTTAAAAGAAGTCAGGTAGAGCAAGTGGATCATGTGGATGGGGTAGGGTATTTAAGTGACATTTTTACAAAGAAAATTCCTGGTATTATATAAAATTTTTACCATTACATACAAGCATTTTCCCTGTAGTGTATATGCAACGTAAACGTAAAAACAACGGCGAGCACCATAAATTGCCCGACTAAGTGAAATTCTTACAGTGTTTACAGATCGGATATATTTGACTAATAATCTATTCAACTGAAATAGAGAACCTGGGAAAGTATACGGGTGATTCACTCGGTGAAAATATTCAACCATGACCAGACAATAATGGGATCAAAATCAATCCGATTTTATGCAACAAATTCCTCTCGGCATTGGACAAAAAATGAAGAAATTTTGTTGACTGTTTGTGAAAGGTTTCTTCTCGCCTGCAGGTATTTGAATATCATGACAATGGAGGATTAGAGAACAATATAATGTGTAAAGTAGGAGTTAAAGACCACTTCTTAGCTGAATTGAGAAGATGAGGTAATTACCAAACAATGAATACGGAAAGAGTGCTCGACCGGGTTCTGAGGGATTGGTTTATTAGGGCACCACGTTAATGTTCCAAATTCAAAACACGAACGGCCCTGAGGAAAGATCGATGCGTTCATAGGTAATGTTCAAAGACAACACTAACTGTCACACTTTTCTCTCTAAATATGAAAGGCAAATTTGAATCAGTTATATCTCTTCCTCCACAACGCTATGGCAAGCCATCTATTTCACAAGTATTCCGTGCTCTTTTTGAAATTAATGTTAATGTAATAAGCCTGTATTTTGATGATACATTATACAATAAGCTCGTGCGATCAACACGCCGAGAGCCAGACTGACGCCCAAATTATTTTTTCGTCAATCAACATTATATTCCTCATCCCTCTAAAAGACCAGCCTCCCCCATTTTCCATCACAATCGTTATTATTCTCTGCATCACCATCTAATGTAGTAGAATTCATCAAATATTTATACTCATGGTGGAGGGCATCTACAGTCAAAATTCATCAACAGCGGTTGATCTTACGCCGAAGAAGGCCAATTTAAGTAGAATATTCCATCATTGGCAGATGATGAGCCTACAATGTATATGCGTTTTACTGGCAAAGATGTTTTTCTAGCTCTTTTGACTGCTGTATAAGCAATGATTGCGTCTCTTTACACGATTTACCTTCGTTATTTCCTTTGTTGAATTGAATAGTGTTGCTTCAATGAATATCATAATTACATGTTATCTTCTTGATAACATTCTGATCATGAGTTTGAGAGTGAAATAAATTCATAGAATAATATTTATAACACACCGAGCTATATCCTATATTGCCAAAATTACAAGATGTAACATCGAGTCTCATATGATTGTTATTTTATCATGACCTTAATAACTTCAGCTTGCCGTTTTCTTTTAAGAATGTCAGAGACAACTTCTCGATAATAATTCCAGGTCACTTGCCATTGTCATAACTCGCTGAAATGTCAAAACAGGAAAAACCTTAACAAAAATCCATGACCTCAAACCATGAAATATTCCAATTGCAGTTGACATACTAACAATATTCTTGAAATGACATAGTTGTATAATTCAATACACGGTCTTTGTACATACTGAGGACAAAGTGAATTCAATATTGTATGGATTCTGAGCATGCCTGGGTGATATAACAACCCCGTCTCCCGGTTAATTTCAAATGTCATTGACTAGTGCTATGCCCTTTTCTCGGGACTGTCACGGATTTATCAGGTTTTATTACCAAGTGCAAAGACACATCTTCAGAAGGATACCAGCATGGTGTGTCGCCGTCAGCGCTCTTTCAAGGGGTAAAGAATTGGCCTAACAGGGAGTCAATAAGAGGAGGCGGTAGAGGCAATATCATGATTAAAGTGGCAGAGATAAACCCATAAAGGGTTACAAGGGGTATACTGCTTAGCCAATTTTGCATATAGAGCTACTAGTGGTTCAGGATTACTTTATACGAATTCAAAAACTATTCTTCCAGAACACAGCAGGTTTTTTTCAACGCACAATTCACGATAAGTTAGGTGAAGATTACAAATACTAACTTGTAATTGTAAAAATTGTATAATTATCTTTATTTATTTATTTGTTTATTTATCTATTCATTTATCTATTCATGTATTTATTCATTTATTTATCTATTTATGCTTTCTTTCAGGTTAGTCCCATTCAAGCCAGTTAAACATACATAATTTACTGAAGACTATAGTATTGTGATATTTACATTGTCATGGGTCATTGTGATAATTGTGCGCCCTCCTACAAACATCAATAGTAATACCTGCACCTTAACATATACCGTACCTCTATGTTAATGCAATATATCAATATGAAGGAATACCACTACGAAAAAATGATCTTCATAAGATTTACAGAGGTAAACACATCCCCCTGCTGCTCCTCAGCCACCGTTGCACGGCCTGAGCCACAGTGATATGACCTGCTTACATTTTATTCAATATTGGTTTAGAGTGGTAACTCATTGATCGCAGATGGTGGTCAATTATCTTCATAATCCTCCTACAAAATGTACCTTTGTTTAAAAATATGAATATGCCCTGGATGGAAACATTCTTGTAACTTTCTGAGCCGAAAGAATCTTTCAAAAACCTGTGCAATATTGTGCATTCAAAATATTACTTTTGATATCCGAATGAATTATTTATGAACAAAATACAAATGGATGACCTATAGCCATTATTAAGGTGAGGCATCACGAAATCAAAAAAAAGTTTAGATTTAGTTTTTAGAGGTTTAATTTCATTATACATTCATATAAGTAATCGTACTTTTGAAATGGTTGATAATGCATGGTCACACTGTGATATTGTACATGCTATACTAATAGTATTCATTTTTGCTCCCTTACAACAGTACAAGCTTACAATCAAATTAATTTGAAAAAGATATATCTCATATCTATTTACATAAAAAGATTTGAATATAAAGGAAAAGTGAACAAACATATCGGTTAAAAATAACGTTATCAAAAGTGGAAACCAGCTTATCGTTGATGTAAATGACATGCGATCTAATCAATTAATGCTACATTTACACAAATGAAACTGACTACAAACCGATCAATGGTATATCATTGGTAATAACTGAATACATTTGATCGGTCTGGAGGAGGTTGCATCAGTGTGACTGTATACCATTAACCTGCATCCTTGGCTGGTAGTATGCATAAGTGCAGACAGATAAGAGCTGCTCTATGGTAATTAAGGGGTGATGTTTATTACCCCTACATAGCTCAATCCAGGACTGGTACTTTTATTTGATTAATATTGAACGTACTTAATTAGTGCTCTTCTCTACTGACATCAATAGAAATAGGCAGACATGGAGACACATAGTATTAAAACAGCAAAAGCAATGGCGTGAAACGCATACACAAAGGGATTATAGACAATGCAGAAGTGAAGTAATTAATATTCGTCATGATGTAAATCATATAAAATTACTATTATTCCTTAGAATGGTTCATTGAATTCGTGATTATTCATAATGTAATACTCTTTTCTAGTATAGATTATCACAATGAATATTAGGGATGCTCGTGGATGAAAATTTAATATAAGTAATTTTTATTCGCCTTTTTTATATCATGCTTATTTGCATATTTGCAAATACTTTATTGAAGTGTGAGTGCAGGAATACTGTACATTAGACACATAATATAAATAAAAGAAGGGACAGAGAACTCTCGATACTTCAGATACAATATTTGAGCGAAAGACTAATTTCCAAGCCCATATCCTGGGAATTCTAAATCACGCCCTTATTGCATTCGTGATGGTAATATTAGTTATAAAGGAAGAGGAGACAAGGTCGAAGCACTATCTCCGTCCAACACGATATGAAGCCGAACATGGTATTTTATTTAAACATTTTATTTACCAACTCATTCCGTTCTTTCTTTGGTCTCCCGCAAACAGAAGACCACTAAATTTAACTGGAGTTCCAGATGATTGGATGCTTGTGATAGGATGTCGCTATGCATTGATCAGCAATTCAAAACTCATCAATCGTAAACAGTAGCCAAACATGTGAAAATATTGTGTAAAGTGACAAGATGACCATTGCAAATCATTGTAAATGAGGACGAGCAGGGCCCTCGTAGTGTCTTCTTACCCCAAAGGAATAATCTACTATCTTTAGAACGCATTGTAGAAAAGTGAAACTTTTGAGGGTCTTCATTATCTCATGCATGACAGGAGTTGAGGAAACCTGCGATGTACATGCGAATGCCCTTTTTTTTTCTTTTGAAAAGTGTATACAAACTGCATCCGCACTGATGTTCATAAAAGAGTTTAGCTGAGACATTTGGGAAAACACAAAATGTCTGCCAGAACTGTACAGGATTCACTATTTTTGGGTCAGCGGAATTCAAATCTTTCTTGACCTAATTGTGTTTCTGGCAAACGATTATTACAAAATTACTAAATTGCAATAGCCAGCGGCTCTCTTCTCTGGTTGTCCATAGGTAACAAAGATAATAAAAACACTCTTTTGGGGTTGATAAGTGGGCATTTATCAAAATATCTCGCAGTTAATCATGCTTATGATTGTAACCATTGCTTGAAGTATAACAAACCACAAATTTTCATTCATTCATCCCGGAGACGAGGGGCTAGCGCAGGCAGCCCAGGACGGCCAAGGGGTGTTTTGAATTGATTTTCATACGAGATACGTAACAAAATACGGGTTTAATGAAATAAGGTGAGCCGTATCCATTCAATAATACCATAGGGTGGTAGAGCACCCCTCTCACTCTTTATTACCACCAAGTACCAACCACTGTAGAGTAGAATGATATGCCTTTAATATAGACTGTTAAGGTCAAAGTCTTCGACCAACTGCCCAAGCTGACCAACGGCGGCGACACGACGTAGGGATATCTCGGAAATTACTCTCAAGTAGCATTTGTGGACCTGAACTTACAACTCGTATTTTCTATTTGTAGTTCCATGAAACAAAAATGACGTTTTAATAATCATTTTCAATTTTACTTAGACTTTCAAGGTTATATTCAGTTCCTACAAACAAGGTCAAACTTGTAATAAAGCCCCCTCGACAAGTGCAAAGAAAGGCACTGTATTTCATGGGTTTTTTAATTGAGTAACTTCTTTCATTTATAATGATTTTTTTAAGTGTTTCGAATTGAAATAAAACTGGTTAATCACATGTGAGACTGTACTTTAACAGACTGACGAAACTTGTCCTCCAGCTTAAATCAACAGCAATTCCTTCTCATTCTTCAATATGAAATAGGAATAATACTAACACAAATGAAATACAACTTTTTCACACAGTAAACATGGTGACAGTGGTATATAGACCTGTAAATAAAATATTGATAGACTTTAAATGAAATCAGAGTCTTGCATAGGTTAAAGACAACCAGATTTAAAAGATGTGGAGTCAAACCCCCCCCCCAAAAAAAAACATTAATAATTCTGTTCCATTTAGTTTCTTTTTGTACCACTATTTGATACTTTTTATCATCACGTTTTATACAGTCTACTGGGAATCCGAAAATCATTTCGAAAAATGTTATTCGTCAATTTCTACCTTCTTAAGTTTCGGCGTCGAGTTTGACACATTTCAGTATGTCTTGGCAGACTGTTGTATTGCGTTTCTACGCGATAGTCCCACCTAAATGAAATTAAGTTTTGTCAGTGGAGAACTTGACCGATTGATTGAATGATTGATCATGCATGCAGCTTGGTGACAATACTCCATACCATGTCACGGTTAATAGAATATAACTCTCAAGACAGGCGAAGAAAAGAAAGGCAAAAGGAATGGAAACCCAAGCCAAGAAACTTAACTTGAAATTGGTATTGGGTTGCCTCGCTGACTTTGACTCTAGGTTCACTGAAGGTTAAGAAGTATGAACTTTTTATCCTTTCCTCTTTTGGGGGTAGGGGTAAATATCTTTGGGTTTGGCGTAATAAGATTAGTCCATTCCTACCAGTTAAAAGGGGGCGTCTTGTCTACCTCTTTGGTTCGACAAGGTAGTTTGATTGGGAGTTTGCTCTGTAAAGTCATGATAGACGAAAAGGGGGATAATATTTCGTTGGAGATTATCATGGACCAGATGTTGACGATGGAATTGATATGTAATTGAGAAGTTCAAATCCTTAACAACACTCGTCTCGCCAATTATAACTGGTCTACTCAATTTTGGCGGAGGGGGGGGCGTGTAATTTACCATAATGTTCCGTAACAGGAAGAGTGGTATATTCATAAGAATATTTCTTACACAGTGTAAATTTACTATTCAGCTGATGAAAGCTGACAAGCTGAGTCGGCAAGTTTCATCCATTATTCGACTCAAATATTCGAAAGTAGATCTCCCTGTCGTAATATAGATAGGTGTTTTTTTTACAGACGTGTCAGATGTGATTATTTCCGTCTGCAACCAACATTTCACGTCACCATCCGAAAAGCGCGAACGGGTTTAGAACCTCGAACCTCTGTATGCATAAATGTCAATCGTAGGCGCGCGTTGTTCTAGTACATCAAATATTATAGAGAAACCCATAGCCATAGTCTCAATACTTTATTATCTTAATTATGAAAAAGATAGGCTTCATAATGATGTAGTGGCATAATTTATAACCACAAAGCTTCAATGTCATATTCATTACTTCCTTGGCATGCAATTAATGATGAAAGCTGACTATTTCAACAATTTTGGTGAAATACAAGAGAACCCGCGGTTCAAATCCCATCCGGATTAATGTAAGCACTCTTAGGATTAGAAGATTATAAGAACGTGTTTACTTTCTTAGCTTAATGAGCTGATCATTAATGATATACATAGGGATAATTGACTGGGAAAGTGTGTACTTTGTGGCACCTGTTCTTGAATATTAATCCCCGTTAAGTCAGGACATGGTATACATGGTATATAACGATTAAAGGACGTGGTATATAACGATTAGAGGACGTGGTATATAATGATATGGACAAAGATAGTACTGATGGAACTTCATTAACACTCCTGGTACGCCATGTAACTACAACAGCTCCCGCTAAGCTATATAATACCTAAATCCGTATTGACTAGTACAGGTATCGATTTTGAGCCTGAAAGCATCTACATCGGCTTACAAACCACAAGGGATGCTTGCTAAAGACAGAAACAAAACGAACAAAAGCACAGAGGATACAGACCAACCCGCCGTACGCGCACCATGTGTGTCCGCCCGCCGTAGGCTGCAGCACGGTATGGTTCGATTTACTAGAAAAACATGACACTCTGATACCTTTCAAATTTCATCCACATTTACACCTTTATATGACATTTTTATCAGAGCAAAGGTGGATGACTTGTCAGAGAGGAATTTGGAGAAATAGTGCTCCCTTTTTTCTGAATAGCGAATGGAGTTCAAGTTGTTTTAAAACAGACGTTACGCGAAAATTGACGGACGTCTAAATGAAATCTTTGACGAAGACGAGGCAAGATGTTTGTGACGTGTGGGGGACTAAGCTTTAAAAATAGGAGCAAATCCGCCCCTCTAACCAGACCCTATCCGGTCACTGAAAGTAACAACATGAACAGATTTCTACACCTCTTAAATCAAAACGTGGAAGAAAACAAAATGAAAATCCATCAAAACACATCCACTATTTCATGCACGATTTAAAATCGGAACGAGCGAGAGCCTCCCATTTTACGATACACAATGATAATGACTGCCATATTATGAAGTCAATTTCAAAGATAAGGCCGTATAAACATCACAAATCATTCATGAAGATAGAGATAGAGAGAGATAAGTACATATGATCCCCTCCAATTGTTAACTATAAAAAGGGCATCTTCCAATGGCAGTCGGTAAACATTATCTGACATATGAGAGTTATTACCGAGAATTTATTACCTTGAAATGGACACTGATTGGCACACGACATCGGGCTCTTCAAACTTGTCACATTATATTAAGATACAGAGATACATCTTTTCTTTAAACTGGAGTAATAGTCGGAAAGCCATTAGTGGGGCCTTTTGAAGAAAAAAAAATCAACATCAATTTAAGATTTTATGAGACATCGGATACGCTGCACTGGACTTGCTGGAGTGGTGTCATTCCGTTGCAAGAAATGCTATTTGAAGATATCACGGCGCACATTATAACACACAGAATTCAGATATTATTCGATAAGCAATTGAATAATTTCTTCTTGAGACAATATTATCCATAGCAAAATATTTCAAAACTTATCTTGTAGAGTATTTTTTTAGGAGAGCTTGCACCAGCTATCCAATTCTGAAGCAGCACTCCCGTTATAACACTTTGTTCAATGTTGCTGAAATATTCACCATCTTAAACTTTATACGCCTAATTATGCAACAAATTAATCTAAATTTTAAATGATTGCTTTTAAAATCTAATTTCAGATTCTCGTGGTGTGACGAAAAGTGAGTATCCTCGAAAAAAGTATATCGTTTGTTTGAAAAATTCTTGATAAAACACGACACCTGATGTCACCATCTCTGCTGATGAAGTAGATCATCAAATTTTAAAACTTGGGATGATGCTTTACTAGCATGATTAGGGGGTCTTAATTATATTTAGAGAAATTGAATTATAGCATGTTACTCGATTCAAATGTCACCAAGAATATTCATGTATACATACTAACAGGAATATTCTTATTAATATCTAGAAACCTTATTAGAAATACGGTTGAACTTATCTGATTTTGTTGTGATAGCTTGAAGCTATCCATATCATAATCCTCTTTCGAGTTAACGCCTCGAGGTTAAGAATTTGTCAAATCTACCGCTGGAATCTCTTTGATTCCCAGGCACTCAGATTGATTTAGGTTATTAATAATAACTGCATCTCTGTTGATTATGAGTGGAGGATACACTCGTGGGCAAACGTTGGTATTATATGAAGCAATCTTCTGAAGGGAGCTCTTGACTGGTAGAAGGCAGAGGTGCAGGTGTTTGTACTCTTACCCGGCGGCGAGCGAGATGGAATCCAGGGTTCAGAGAATGGTATAGAAAATGATATCATGTTTAGCCTATCATTCTGCTTTTCATAGTCTGAATCATTTTGCTCCACTCTTAAAATATTTAATGTCTTCCGTAAACCTTCCACTTCAGAGTTCTTTTGGGTGTACTTTTCTACATTTCTCTACCCTTCCCTTCTTTCTATTCCCTTTCTATTCTCCTCTTTCTCGTTATCCCCTCTGTTCAAGTAGAGTATTTCTATATACATGTATATACCATAACAATATTTCTACCTATTTTCATAAACAAAAAGTCACAAACTCCATAATTTATCAAATAGGGTCGTGCATTTGAGACCGAATTAACGCCAACAATCTTCGGTGTCGTTATCGAGAGTAAGGCCTTGTGTATGCGGCGCCACTGTCTTCGGTAGATAGATATGCAGAATTGGCCAATCGAGTGAAAAACTATTCAAAAATCATATTTGACATCAGCAGTCGCATTTATTATTAAATATTATAGGCCTGTGTTCCTATACATACTGGAAATCAGAGTAAAGTTAGGATATACGGTATGTTGGATTTACCAATGACTATCATCCGAATGTTAATGTATGATCTGGATATGTTTGCATCACCATTGTTCACATAATACAATAATAAATAATATTCTATATTCATTATCGTGACTTAAGTTAATAACCTTGATATACATGTATGATGTAATTTAATTGCGTAGAATTGATGGCTTAGTGGTAAAAACAGGCATATCATTAACTTTGTTAGTTTATATCAACAGTCAGTTCACAACTTCGTCACATGGGTGACGAAACGTTACAACAAAGAATAACACCAATAAAAGAGGGATAACATGGTTCAAATTTGTTCTCATAAATTGAAACAACCACTCAACTCCTTAGAAACGTATAAAATATGAATTCAGATCCCTGCGTGGTTTCCAACTATTCGATACGAGACCCTGCTGTTCTTCTCTCCCGCCTTACTCGGCGAGCAAACCTGGGCATTCTACGGTCAGCGGGGAGCGGAGTGCAGCGACTTTTAAGAGAAACTATGTTTTCACAAGATACACTTGGGAGGTTATTTTGTTCCTCTACAGACTGCTAATGACTTGGTAAATGGAAGGCTATTACCTGATAATGAAAAGAAACACTCACCAACAGAGAACGTCATGGGCTATCCCTACATAAATTTCAAGTTTTCGACAGGTCAAACAATTTCATAAATATGAGATTGTAATAAGTTGTAGGTCGTTTATTGAGAGAGTGAGATGGTCTGAGGTAATAGCAATAAACCATGGTAACATCAAACTATGTTTTAAATATAAAGATACAAAAACTTACATCCAATGATGCTCGGAAATAATGCATCCATCCAACAAAAAGATAGTTTGTGATGTGAAGATTTAGTGCAAATCTATTGATTCAACCAAATCGTTATTTATTAATCCTTTCGATGTATCTCCATCTCGTCAGGGTATAAAGATGAGGTAGAATAAAGTGAACTATAATATTCCAAAAGTAGATGATGCTGATTGTGAGTTGAGGAGCACACGCGTTCCTTTTTTAGGATCTTCATGAAATGATGGTCCTTGTGATATTGATGCTTGGTTGGATGCACTGCGCTACTCCCTCGCTCTCCCTACACACCCACCCCTCTCTTTCTCAATGAGTAGTGGACGAGTCCATTGTTCCAAATCAGGGGGGTCGCGCGTGACTCATTCATCAAACCCAGGCGGGTGGGATAAATAGCAAAAACTATTAAACGGTCTTAATCCGCAATTAACGACGATCTAAACAATTAACCCTGAACAAGTTCAATTCCACACCATCTATACAAAGAAAATCACACCAACTTTGTCGGTTCTTCAAATCATCTGTATTTTTACAGCTATCTCGGAAATCCCTTTTGTTACAATTTTATGTCCCTCCTTGTTCCTGGAGGTCTTTTGTCACCTATGAGGTGTGAATGGTCCGGTTGAAGTGTCCCGGCTTTCGGCGACAGGGGTAAAAAGGTGCATCTTACAAAGTAAGATATTGATCCATTTCGGACACTCGGCCAATTTGGACCAAAACAAACATCACTGAAAGAACAAAGTTTAATAAGATGTTCTCTGGAAATCTTGATGGCTGTGACTAAACATGTTAATGTTCATAAAATAAGTTTAATGGATGGGATTAAACAGATTTACCCCGATAAACGTCTACAAGAGTCAAGATCATGGCAAACAATGAGTCAACTTAAAGTTTAAGTATTACGAAGGGCTGTTTCTAATAAACATTTGATTCATTAAATGATAATGGTGAATCGATATATTTTAGTTCTTATTATCCATGTTTTACTTCCAACATGGAAGAATAAAATTGCCAAGAAAAATATTGCATGAATTATGATAAGTCTTGAAGCATTTAAACATTTCGATTGGAGCGATAGTTTGCGACAAAGAAGTATATTTCTTTTGTTTGTCTACAAACCATTACGTTGGTGAAACTTATCATTTTGAACAAAATGCAACCCCAATTGTATTCCAATGTAATGGTAATAATACATTTCATTTTAAGTGCCTTTTCATATATAAAGTGCCTCGGAAAAAAAGGAAAGAAACTACACTGTAAAAACTGCGGTGTTAAAACTGACGCCAATTGGTGTTAATAGAGGACCACACCCTGAGGTGTTAAAATTACACCCTAGAGATTAAATATAACACCAAAGAGTGTAAATGTAACAACAAAAGGTGTTGTAATAACACCTATAGGTGTAAAACTAACACCACCAATTTAACACCGGTGTAAAATAACTGGTGTGGTCCTCTATGTACACCGGTTAACACCACAGTTTTTGCTGTGTAGAAAACGCAAAAAGGGGGTCATAAATTATAAATTAAAAAATGCAAACATCATGAATGACCAAGCAGCCTTTTGAAAAAAAAATCTTTGTTAAATCATTATTTAACATCTTCTTTGATCAGGTTAAGCAGTTTAAAATAACGGGTGATGTCATGCTGAAGACGAAAAACAATCTAACATCTGACAAACAAAACAATCGATCAAGGTCATATATGGTCTAATCTTTGTAAACTTCGGTTACTCTCCAATTGACAAATAACTTGACGGAGAAATTCAATATCTGAATAAAAGCTTGGAATTGATTTTGAAACTTTCAATGATTCAGATTTTTGTTCACTCGAATGTTCCTTCGACTTGACTGTTTTCAATCAATTTGACTGAGACGATCAATATGTCTCAATTATTTCAAATAAAGATTTTGATACACTCAGTGCCTCCAAACAATAATAGTATTACCTGTGCCCAACCAGTGTCGAAATGTTAGTACATGTAGTTAAAACTACGGCACATGTCCCGTTGTCTTATAATAAAGAAAGAGGAATATATCATAAATATGAACATGTACCATGTTACATTTTATTTATGAGGTATTAACTCGGTAAAACATCAAATTGAGAATTGATATTACACTCTTAAAACAAATCAGTCAAATTGACTAGACCAGTAGTCAGCTGGGAGCAACTGATATGGCAATCGCTGATATTCACATTTCTGACACATATTCTAGTCAGAAATAACTCTGTTCTAGTAAAATATGACTAGAAAATAGTCAAATATGACTAGAATAACAGTTGCACCCAGCTGACCGTATTACCTAGTCATTTTTTACTTATTTGTTTTTAGAGTGTACACGTAACTGAAATACTATACACTCGTGTGCGTAATCTTAATGGTAATTGATCTTAATAGATGAAGTAAATATTTCGTAGTAGATTCGGCGTCAATTCAAAATGAATTGCCTTTAATTGTATCTATCAAACAAATACAAGTTATTCAGGCGCCAAACGAAGTGATATGAAACATTTTAGCATTTGACGAGTGTTTGGAAAGCTAAGGGACGATACTTAAGGAATACATTAAGTGTCCACGGACTCCCGCAAAGGAGCTCTCCTGCAAAGATCGGCTCAAGTGTTTTGATGAGTAAAATTATTTTGAGGTTTTAAACGAAAATTTCACGTGTACGTATTGTCTTTCAAATTATGTTTGTTTGTAAACAGCTGGTTATGGTACAATCGGTCATTAAGTCAAGAGTTTCTTCTTAAGATCTCTTGTTTCTTGTAGAGTCAATGAGTCAATCTCTGATGGCATAAAGCAGTGTGAAAACATTGGTCTAATGCATCTCTTTACATGCGCACTTGAACGGACAATGCTGCAAGATGGTTCCAATGAATACAAACACGTGGGACTAAGGGGAGTTTGCTCAGCTTAAGAACCTCATGTTTGCCCTGGAATACATTAGGCATTTTCACTCTTCACCTGGGTCAAAAAGAGGTAACCTCGTTTTGTCGTCTCGTTTGCTAAGGATACTTTGCTGTGTCTATATATGACAGACTTTGGCCTTGACTGACAAGCTGCTCCCTATTCTTACTGACCATCTTTTGTCACCAGGTACACACCTTTCAATTATAAGTAGATGTAAATTTGTTGGGACGATTTCACAAACAATTAGCTAGAAGAGCTCTTAAAGGGGTTCATTGATATAAGGGAGGCCAAAGTTATTAATCTTATAAAGAAAGGGTAGGGGCTAATTTCCCAATTTCTTCGCAGCGTAAGTTGACCGAAGAGTTATTTTGTTTGACATGTCGCCTGTCAACATGGTCAAAGATACTGGTATTAAACCTCTTTGGACATACAGATAAATGAACCATTTATTAAGTTTTGATTAAATTTTGTTTAGTTGTACGAATTGGAGGCGCCAAAGGAATTATAAGTCTCATGCTGCAAGTCTTAATTATTTAAAAGATAAATCCATAGGTCTATGTATACTTTAGCTATAAAACCAACAGAAAACGAATTGTCATCAAGGCTTGAGCAGCATTTAAAGTTGTGTAAAGCTGAAGTACGATCATTACCCATGCATAGCGGTCAAAATTTTGAGTCTATCATATAGTCTAAGTTTACGAATCATCTGCTATCAATCAAAGTGGCATGGACAAGATGCAGTGCCAGGGAAATGGCGCCACTGGTTAAACTACGGCTTTAGTCCCGACCGACCTTGCCTAAAACAAATCGGTAAATGCTGGTTATAGTATGTATATATAAGTATGATACTGTTTCAAATGTATCTTGAGTAAGTTTAATATAAAAAAATATTTTGTTCAACAAAACCAACTTTAGGCATGCAAACTGTAGATTTCTAAACATTTTGATTGTATATTCGACTTGCACGTTTGATAGCATATCTTGATCACCGTCTGCTCCTGTCAGGTGTTTAGTTCACAGCTGACAATCAGACAACTGCATCGGTACCTGCTTTCTTTCAATCTAATAAAGCTGTCCAGGTACATGTGACCGGTAATCCCTGCCAGTCATTGCCCCTTAGTCCCACCTTGTCATCGTGACATACCGCAGTGAACGCGCGCGGTATACGGATCGGCGTCAGTACTCGTCATGACGACACAAGACAGCTAGCAAGGGGGATCAGTCAGATATAAACGAAGGATTTCAAGAGAGAGGATGGACTCCCGGAGGTCACTTTATAGATTTATATTAAGAAATGTCCGACATTTCTGTCTGGAATGAAAATATTGATGCCCTTTTCATATCCGAACTCTTACACCTCTTTCTCGGGTTGCTTGCTCCAGTGCATGCTCTTTAATTGTGGTCAAAATAGAGATGAATAAAAGAAAATAGAAATAATTCTCTTTAATATATGTATAAAATTTCAAATAGGGTCCTTTATAGACACTCACACTATACAGGGTTAAAAAACGTAACTACATGTCGTTAGTCGAACAGCACTAAAAACATGAAAAAGAAATCGCAAATTCAGCAAAAGAGATCCGATTATAGTAAACTTGTAGTAAATTTTTCAATCGAATAGATTGTAGCCAACAATAGCACGACTTCTTGTTGAAAAAGAACGCTGATTTCACAATTGAAAACACCTGCAAAAGTTTTATAAAGCAACTGAAAGTAAAATGTTACTTAAATCTCAAGTTCTTTGGAAGATGGTGGGTGTTTGCGTTAAAGGTATTTTGATTAAAAATTAAAATGCATTAAAATATTAGGTAAAAAGCCTATGCAACTTTCAAAAGGATATCATAAATCCGTTTTCATCCCCCAGCTTAATGATTTGATGTAAACAGGGTCTTGTTGGATCTGTTGGTAGACTGCTGAATGGAGATTTTCTTTCAAACCTCATATAAATAAGCAATCATGATCCTTGGCTCTGCTCCCTACATCTTCCAAAATCTCCCCATCTCACTTGGCAAACGATTTAATTTCGTATTTAAAGCACCGCATCAATCTCACTCTAAATGTAAAATCAAATTTAGATAATGGATTCTAGCTGTTCTACATCGAACCAGGGAGGAGTTGTAAAATTACGTCAGATAATGCTTTACGATCACGAAAGATGATGTTCAATTTGTAAATACATCTACATCATTATTGTCTACACTGTGTTATCACACTGTGTCAATACTAACCATTGATGCACGACGATATTCGTATATATTTTTCTACCAAGTTGATAGTGATCGAATGTTGCTCACAGTTTAGAAACATTGCATTTATGATGATGAAAAAGGTGAACACTTTGTTCACAGTGTGAATACATTACGGTATTGCTTATATATATATATAAATATTGGGTATAAATTCTCCAACATTGGGCATTTCTTTGGCGCATTTTTATTTATCCAGTGTGATTAATGTTGCCCATTCTAAAGTAATGGGAGCGTTGTGGCCCAGTGGATTAGTCTCCGGACTTTGAAACAGAGGGTCGTGGGTTCAAATCCCAGCCATGACGTAATTTCCTTCAGCAAGAAATTCATCCACTGTGTGCTGCACTCGACCCAGGTGATGTAAATGGGGACCGGCAGGAAATACTTCCTCAAAAATCTGTGTGCGCCTTAATCGGTTGCCTAGCTTAGCCGGGTAATAATAATAGCAGTGCCTTTTTAAAGCGCCATGAGCACCGAAAGGTGGACCTGTGCGCTATATAAGTAGCCACCATTATTATTATTATTCTAAAGTGATTGTTACTCATTTTTTAACCTTACTGGACATTATGCTTCATGCATTGAGTAAAATACTGCCCAAACTTGGTCATGTTGGTTGGACACATAATTAGCCTCGTGTTGGTTAAAATTTTACCCAATATCTTTTACAAAGTACATCTTGGTATATTGAAATAAAACTGCTTGAAGACCTCAAAGGCCTTCTTTTGTAATCTATTATCACAGTCCTGTGCTAACAATGAAACGTGGTCTCCAAACTGACAATAAATATTGGGAAAATCAACCACCAATGAACTACAATGTTATAGAAGTAAACAACATTAAAAAAAAAACAATTCTTGAACTTCGATGTGGAAAATAAGTGTGTTATTTTCTTTTCCATTTTGGTCACATCGCTGTTGCTATCGTTACGTCATTGGTCACTTACATTCACAACTGCCTGAGCTCAAAGAGTTCAAGTGTACAATTCACATCTAACCCGACCCTGCCCTCATTGCGTGAGGTATCCCGTCATAACTTCGATCCTAGAATTTCATCGATAGATAGGTTTCCAATCATAGGGTAGCTCAATATAGGCTTTAGATAGTTTATACTTTGATCACTCGACACAAGCTCATAACCTATCCTTGTCAGACGTTTCCTTTCATTTAACATGTTTAAGGGTGGGCATAGTGAGACTTGATAGAGTTTAGAGAGTTGTAGGTTTGAAATTATTTCTGTTCAGATCAGTCCGAATACATTGATATTATTTTGCTTCAATTAAATTTAATTTTCTAGCTACTCGTTGCAAAGTTATCATTGAAAGTGGAAAACAGTTTAACATATACATGAAACCAAAAACAAAGCTGTCCATGGGCAACAATATTTGATATCTTATGTCGTTCTAAAAATCTAATCATGTTCGTTTCTATTGATTATGGAAACGAAGGCTATATAGAATAAACCAATAGGACTTGGGCAGCGAAATAAGAATGACTTTTATTTGGTGAATGTTGATGTCATCTTTGGAAAATTATTACAACAACTTATTGCTTTCTTTATGATGTTATTTGAGGGCGATACTCCCCACCTCTCTCTCTCTCTCTCTCTCTCTCTCTCCCTCTCTTTCTATCTTTCTCCCTCTCACCCTCTCTTCCTCTATATTTCCCCTCCTTCCTTTCCGATCCTTCATGCTCCTCCCCTCTACACCCTATGTCTTTCCTCCCGGTCAATGCCAGTAGCACTTTAACAACACACTGTATCAGATGAAATCCTATCTTCATTTCTTTGTTTTCCTAGATATAAACAAATCTTCGATTTATAATTAGTGACCCAGTTGTTTTCATTGCCAAAATTGATTTCCACTGTTATCTCCAGGAAAATATATCATCTGAATCAAATTGTTTATTTGCTGGGGATTTTCTTCCTCTGACGTATTTCATGGGACAATTTCTGGATATCAGCTTAGGAGAAAGAAAACGAATAAAAGACGACCGCATTACTTCTTGAAATGCATGCATTATTGATTTCAAATTTCTGAATTGAGAATTTATAAATCCGGGAAGATTGCAATATAAATCCATTCAAAACATTAAATCACTCATACCATGAAAACAAGAGTATGGTCAACAAAATTTTCTATTTTTTTATTCGAATATACGCTATTCAACCTACATCCTTCGGTTGAAATAGACATCCCAATATTTATCATCTCTTCATGCTCTTGGGCTTTATTTTACAAAGTAGCTGATGGGCACTATTTTTATCTGAGCGGCTTTGATGATTGTTGCTATTAATGCTTTGAAATGCTGAAATTATGATATCATTCAATATTTAATTCATTTTCTCTTTTTCAACAATATCCATTAAAGCTGGATGAATGTATGAATTATTATCATTAATAACTTGTCAGCTTCCTTTATATAAACCCACCTGAAAATACAAATCTAACTAAAGATGTAATATAAAGGCATGCATATGACCAACAAATTTCAATTGTAAAGGTTTTACACCAAATTCATTTTCTAGTTCATGCCATCACAAATAAATATGACCTCATATATCAGATAATACTAGTGACAACAATTATAATCTACAGGATTTTTTTCCTTAAAAATTGATATCCAAACCAAATCGGTTATTTCCTCGGGAGGTCGACTCGCGACACAACTTAATAATTCATATTACCTCTCAATTTCTCATATAAAAACACAATTCATCTCGACAAACTTTTATCAATATTGAATCTTTCCGCCATAATAACGAGCCCAAGCGTTTCCGAACTATTGTACGCTCCGAAAGAAAAGAAGGCGATATTAAAGACTATTACCCGGGGTTAAGATTGCCACCTTTCACGCCCATGGCCACCTCATCTATAGCTGGAAATATTCAATTGTCAAATCGTCAAGAGATGTCAGGGATAGATTGCTTTTTTCGTACATTTTCGCAGAATTTACCCTTAAGCGAAGTTTAAAGACCCGAAAATAGAGTCAGCGTCTTATTACAAAGAGAATTAAAAATGGCGGCTGTACGCTTGTATTCAACAGTCCATATCAAAGCATTGTCCTTTATACCTTACAGATATTGTGTTAAACCACAGACCTGTTAATGAACTCGTAGAAGATACAGTATTAAGGTAAACTGCACTTCTATTGCGCATAAATTAAATCAATATAAGTTATAATTGAGATTCTTGACTTCGGTTCATCGCAGGTCACCTATAAGTTGCATTCTATAATCATATTTGATGCAAAAATACATCTATAGGAATTATTTAATTTTATTCAATTCTGATTTTGAGCTTTTGAAGCGGCGATGAGTCGATGACCTATTTCAAAGCCCCTTTTCACTGAAGACTGAATAGTTAGTACATGTAAGTCTATTTCTAGTTTATTAAAAAATGGTGTTGATATTAAATTTTTGCATACGTTGAATGATTATAGGCCTACAATCGTCATTTTTTTTTCATAGAAAATTACAAGAATCACATGATCATCGCTATTTTTTTGGGGGGGGGGGGTAGATTGTTGAGTAATAGTGAATAATCGCATCACCAGAACATTATCATTAAAATAAGAACCACATCTACATTTTCTACCACTGACTTCATTATTTTGTTAGATTTATGGCATGGTTTCCTACTACAGTCAAACAAACAACCGTTTTCAAGTGGTATCCAGCTATAAAATGCCTATTTGTTCCATCCAGAAAACTCCTGTCTTAGGGAATCATGAGAATGATCTAAACCAATTAATGCGTAGAACAGATTTAAGTTTTCCATTCGGTTTACTTAACACTGTAAAAACTGTGGTGTTAAAACTGTCACCAATTGGTGTTAATAGAGGACCACAACCTGAGGTGTTAAAATAACACCCTAGAGATTGAACATAACACCAAAGAGTGTAAATGTAGCAACCATAGGTGTTGCAATAACACCTATAGGTGTAAAACTAACACCACCAATTTAACACTGGTGTAAAACTAACTGGTGTGGTCCTCTAAGTACACCGGTTAACACCGCAGTTCTTGCTGTGCACCATCACAATCACGATTTAATTCTCATAAACATAATAAATCTTAATTAAATATTAGTTTAACATTACGAAGACATTAAAAACAAGATGAAATTAAGATAGAATGTAAAATAACGAGGAAGAAACGCAAAGAAGGAGGGGAATGCGATTGATATGACTGATACGGAGGCCAAAGAGGAGGGGCGAAGACACATATATAAGTAATTTCATCGGTGGATAAATTAGTTGCTACAGTGACATCAGTGAAACCGACTCCAGACCGATCTAAGCTATTAATGACATACCATCGGTCGGGTTTGGAGTCGGTTGTGTTGGTGTGACCGTATATAGCATAAGTCCAAGAACTTCTTGAATACTGCTCTGATTACCAGGCATCAACAAATAGGAAGTGGACGGGCAGGGGTACATCACACAGGATGAAGACGAGGTCAAAGGTCAATGCCAAGGGTACAGGTGTTGAACTAGTTCACACTATCACGGGGTCACGTGACCTTTCACTGCAATGCATTTTTGTGTATGACCATCGAATGCATGAGGGGCGTGTTTTACAAAGAGTTGCATTTGAACGTAACTTCAAAAAAATCAAACACAAGTTACAAATGCGCCCATCTGATTGGTTAAAATTCAAGTTACGTTTTATTTTTGGAGTTGTCTTTAATCACAAATCTCTGGTTTGGTTTGGTAAGAAACTTAGAAAGAGCTGTCTTTCATTTTGTATACAAACTAATGTCATGTGTTGAGATTTTAACAAAGTGAACTGTTTTTACCGCTTAGCCATCTTGAAGTCGCTGTGTGAATGGTTAGTGCTGAGATGAGAGATTAGTCTACCTTTGCTTTTATTTTTTCGTCTGGATGTTTCTTATTTACTTCCTAAATGTGTTATGTATAATGGCTGATACGTGATAGCTTTGTAAAATGAAATCCATCTTAGACTGTATCAGAGTGAACAACGAGTCCAAGGCTACGTAATGAATAGCTTGTGGAAGGAAAACTGATATATACTACCAAGTTTGTCGAGTTCAGCATGGATGGATAGAACACAAACACTAAAATATTTCATTTCGTATTGGACTAAGCTGTCAAGATCAAGAATCAAAGTCACCTCAAGTACATTTCGATCGATCATATATACCTACGACATTTGAATATATTTTTACATGTAATTTGATTGAAATCCATCCGACAACAAGCATATTGGTTTGTCTACTCTGCTTTCCTCTTAAATATCAATATGATAATTTACAAATCAAAGGATAACCAAATTATGGGAATATGTCCATTTGGAAATGTAATTTAAGTAAAAAAAACGGCAGATTTATCATATAAAATAATTTTAATTATCAGTATTTTCTTTTTCGTTTTTTTTTACTAAACACAACGAATATTTTTACCGAATGTATAAAAAGAAACTTTGAATAAAACGGTTACAAATCTAGAGCATATTTTATAAAGAAGATGAAAAGAAAGGGCTGAGAGTTTACATTATGAAACATATACCTATAACGTGGGTCAAAAAAGTTTCATTTTTTGTACCAGTGGCTAAAAATATGAAGCAGATGTAGCATTATGAGAGTCAATCGATCACTTTCAAGAGAGATAATTATCTTTTTACAAGAATTTTGTTCTTCACGGACAAGACAGAAACGAATCAGTTGAGGAAAATCAAACAACCAAGAAAGTATCAACACTTCCACACTAAGATCAGTGAGTGATGTAGAATGAAGATTATAATATTCAAGGGAGGTTAGGCACGTGTTAGGGGGGTAACATGGATTAAAAGAAGGGTTCGTGTCTTGGTTTATTAAGGGGGTAAGGTGGTGAGGTGATGTTGATGTATCGTACAGGATGGAGCTTTCGTCATAAGATGTATGGGTGCATTTACTAAACATCGTGCATGCCCTCTGGTACCCTCCCCTCTCGGTGTTTCTCTTTTTCACTTTTTTTTCTCTTTTCTTCCTTTCTTTCTCTATTTCCATCTCCATCTGTCTTTACACTCTTTCCTTTCGTATATACAGTCATGTCCTGCACCCTCTCCGCCCCACCCCTCTCTCTTCATTTACTCCTCTTTCTCTCCGTAATCCATATCTCCATCTGCTTTTTACCATTTAATATTGACAACAACCTTCCCCCTCCCACCCTTTCTCTTTCTTTCTCTATCATACACGCACACACGCACACACAAGGCTTACACACACGCACATACCCACACACCGTGACACTTCCAGTAATTTTCCTATTAGTATTTGATACTCCCCTCCCCCACCCCTCTATCTCCCTTTCTCCACTCCCTATACCCCCCTCTCCCTCTCTCATCCTCATTTTCCACCATCCATTTCATTCAGTTTCGTCGGAAATGCGATGCTAAGCAGGAGATATGCAGCGACACACTTGGTAATGAACTGGTGAAAGCTATGGGCAGCCAACGGAGAGTTCTACATAATGGATTGATCTTGGCATGTGGGACCTATAACGACCAACTATAACAAATACTTCTGGAAATTATACTGAAGAAAAAAAACCTTTGTATCAATTTTATATTGCTCAACCTTCTGCTTATTTTTACCTATTTTCGAGTGGTTTTATTTTTACACGTTCATGTTTGATTGAAATTTTCATTTCAATGAAGATGCTCCTATTCACGAGTAAAACACCAAAAGCTTAATAAGATATACGTTAAAAATTTCACTTATTATCTAATTTATCGTCTGTGTGTGTTTTTTTTTGTTCTGTGAAATTATTCTGTTCTCCTCGACTTCTAGTTTAAAATATGCAGCTGGAGTAGCTTGCAAACACTAAACAATCTCATTCATTATTTCACGACCTCCTGAATGAAATCCTGTATCCAATTACTTCATCTTGGCCCTGGCTGGTAAAAACAGAAACTATGGCTATAATTGAAATTCCATTGTTGAAACTCACACCCATATTCCGTCTCGGCTTGGTTGACATTTCGTGATATTGCAACCATCAGTCCCACACACTCGATTCAAATGTGGGTTTTGACAGAAAACGTCCATCAGAACCAGGCATTTTAAGTCCATTCATGAACTAAGTACACATGGAATTGTCTCGCTTGGAGAGACATGTGGACAAGTGGTTGGACTGTTTGCTCGAGGTCTTTTCTCTGAAGAAAACCGGTTCAAAAAGGTCACTTCTTACACCCAATCGGGAACGTTACCGAAATAAATGTGTTTTCTTCGTTGTTTCTACCTACTTTTACAAAGACACGAAGTGCAAACAAGATGCTTGGATGACAAATGCGTCGTCCGTGCGACCTCAGACTGGACGCGTATCGTTCAAAATAATCAAACAACAGGGGAGTTTGATTAACGAATTTCTCGCCTTGTTTGCTTGAATTAAAAACCATAAAAAAGGGTTACAAAGGGAGATGTTTCGGACTTCATGTCCACAAACTTCTTAGAATGGTAAAGAGAATGTAAACACGAGGCTGACCAGTCATCATAGTACATCAAACATGTCAGTGGGTTTAATGAGAGGTGATGAATTGATTTGATAAGATGACGGTCATTAACATGTAGGGGTAATGAACTCAGGGGATTAATCATTCTGATCTATCAGGATGACGTCATTGAACTGGTACCGTCTGACGCTATCAAGTAGTACATTCTCTGCATAAGCTTTGTTCTTATCTAATCAAAGGACTTGTAATTTACACAGCAAAACTGTAGTGTTAACCGGTGTACACTCACGAGGACCACACCAGTTATTTGACACCGGTGTTAAATTGTTGGTGTTAGTTTTACACCTGTAGGTGTTATTGCAACACCTATGGTTGTTACATTTACACTCTTTGGTGTTATGTTCAATCTCTAGGGTGTAATTTTAACACATCAGGGTGTGGTCCTCTATTAACACCAATTGGTGTCAGTTTTAACACCACAGTTTTTACAGTGTAAAGTTACTATTTTCGCTTGATTACTTATTCATCAGGCAAAAGAGATATACCAACCTTTAATCTGTCTAAAAATGATAATAGGGACATCATTACTGTCTAAATATTAATTAATCATTCAATTCCATCAATGATTTAGCCATTATGATTTCCAATCCCTTCGTGTTCAGCGTCTTAAGTATAAATGTTAATCGAAAAACTTTAATTATGACCTTATTGAGAGCGATTGAAAGACACTGTGACATGATTTTTGCTGTGCTAAGACACACACATACAGAGAAAGGGATTCTGGTATGTCTGTGTGTTACCCTCGAAACCGATGATGATTTTCCTTCAAATAAACAATTTTCTATTTTTCATCTTCGAGGTCCTACAAATTTTGGTACTGTATACAATGCAACTCCATGATAAAAAGCAGACTAAATACAGGGATTTGGATACTTTCATAGGAACCCGATGCGGATCCACCTTCTCACCTTCATCGCTCAAAGCATTATACCAGGGAGGATCGCAGTGGTACCGGACAGGGGTGCAAGGGCGGGGTCGAGCTGGTATCAAGGGGTAATGCGCCTCGGGATTGGAAGATTATTCTCTCTTCTCTGGTCTTTTTCAAAGTTGCAACAAACAAAATAACATGATTAAAGGACAAGTCCATCCCAACAAAAAGTTGATTTGAATAAAATGAGAAAAATACAACAAACATAACTCTGAAAATTTCAGATGTAAAATAAGAAAGTTATGACATTTTAAAGTTTTGCTTAATTTCACAAAATAGTTATATGCACATCCTGGTGGGTATGTAATTGAGGAGATCGATGACGTCATCCACCCACTATTTCTTTTGTATTTTATTATAAGAAATAGGGAACATTTTATTTTTCTCCTCCTTGTCAAGTGAAACAACGATTAATTCTTCCCTGAATATGTGGAATGAGCATTGTTTAATACTATATGATTCAGTCAAGTTTGTCCTCATTGTCATGAAAATGAAATATTGATTAATTCAAACAATAAAAAACAAAAAAAATAGTGAGTGAGGGACTTCATCAACTTTCTCATTTGAGTTGTGCATATCACTGTTTTGTGAAAAATAAGCAAAAACTTTAAATAAAGTGTCATAACTTTCTTATTTTACATCCGATTTTGATGAAATCTTAAGCGTTTTGCTAGTTTGATATTTCTCTATTTATTCAAATCAACATTTTTCTGGGGTGGGCTTTACCCCGTTTGTCCGTGATATAGTTGATATTACTTGCTACATGCCATATTTGACATTTCATGGTGATCCATAAGATAGAAGACAATAATTTCCTTTCTATTATGGAAGTAAGTTTTTCATATACTCAACAAAAAAAACTTGTGAAACAACAATAACGAATATATATCAAGAAATGTTCTCTGAAATATCTGTCAGAAATAGAAGGATGAATAGCTGACCATCCTGCCCCCCACCCCCTTCCGAAAAAAACACTACAAATTCGTCTGACTCATGCAATCCTAACTGACATGAGTGTGATGGTGGAACGAAGCAGAAGAATTTAATCTTTGCAGGACAAGAGGATTTTCATTCTTAGGGCTTGACGAATAGCATACCATGGTTTAACTCAAGAAATTATTGTTTACAATTTTACTTATAATATCTTATTTATATCAGAATTGAGATTTGTCTGAAACATTCCAGATGTATCTGTTGTTTATGCGGTAAGTGCACCCCCCCCCCCCATCGGAACTTGAGAATGGAAATGGGTTTTTTAGTGAAATCATTCTTTTTCAGTTTTAGATATTTTTGCTTGTAACATTTTTGGAAGAAAATTATTCTTTAAGACGTTTTAATTCTAAAAATGAAGATTTTTTTTTAATTTCTACATTTCAGCTTACCAACCTGATTTCTAGGGTGCTACCTATGGTGTATAACATACGGAGCAAACCCAGAAATAGCACACCCGGAACCAATGTTTTCTAGGACCATGCCACTACCAACAACATCAACACTGTAAAAAATGAAGTGCTAATTTAGCACTTACAGTGCTTGTATAGTGACTGCACTACGAGTGCTGATTTTTTAGTTTAAATTTGAACTAGAAAATCAGCACTCGTAGTGCAGTCACTATATACAAGCACTGTAAGTGATAAATTAGCACTTCATGTTTTACAGTGAACCTCATCAACACTATATATTGACCATCACACGATGGTACCCATACCACCACCACTATACCAAATCAATCAAGAAAAATGATCCTGTCGACTGAAAATTTATTTACCATCTAGCTCAACCTCAGTTTCATATCCACTAATTCACCTTGACAACAACGCAGAACAACATCACACGAAACATTGTTAAGGTCTTGAAAACATGAACCAATCTTGATCGAAAGTCAATATCATGACGGATTGGCCAATTTAAAAATCAAGTCACACCCGTCGAGTTAAAGTCACATTGAAGGTTTGATCTTGAATCATTGGATGAGACCTTTACAGCAAGTGAGAGTGATTGGAAATGAACATGTTGATGTCATTATTATCACAACTAAGCTTTTCTTCTATTTAGACGAGAAGAGTGTTTGTTACATCCGCGTTACATCACCAACGGCTACATTACAAACTTGATATTTTTTTTAAATAAATGTTTGAATTAAAGGGGAATCCAACCCAAATAAAAACTTGTTTTTATAAGGAAAAGAAAAATCAGACAAGTTGATAGGTGAAAGTTTGAACAATATTGGACAAACAAAACGAAAGATATGAATTTTTAAAAGTTGTAAATATTGGTAATCACTATACCCATGGAGATTTCAAATTGGCCGCATATGGGATGTCATAGTGATGTAAGGCAAGGACTACTCTTCCATTTACTCCAATACATATTATGGCTAAAATGTCATTTTTCCCAAAAGTTTTATTTCAAATTATATTTTTCTTTCATGAGGACATAAAACAATATACTACATGGGTTATATTTAGATTACCGCCCCAGGGGAATGGGTACTTAGGAGAAAACCACAAATCCCTGATAATAAAGTACATGGCCTATGGGAAAGTTGTCCTTGCCCCTTGTCATAATTTACTTACCCAGTTGCCAATTTGAGATCTACATAGTATTAGTGATCTCAATTTTAAAGCAGCTATAACTTTCTTGTTGCTTGTCCAATTTCTTTTAAACTTTCACCATTCTGTTTAATTTATTTTTCTCCTTCCCAACACAACATTTTATGGCCAAGGCTGGATTCCCCTTTAAAACTGTTGAAATGAAAATTTTATTAAAATGTCGTTGATTTTATCATATATTTTTAGGATTAAATTTATTTTCTTTAAATCTCATCGATAGAATAATAATTTTTATTCGATAGTGATTTCATGACTTTGTTTGCACTATTATATTTTTTTAACATGTTAGGCGCCACCATAACTTAGGCTAATTGATTTTTTTTAATGAAGGAAACATTTCATTGGTATTAAAACTGAGTTTTAAACTATATCATAATCTCTAGTAATAAAAAGTGATTCTTATTCATCCGCGGTCTAGTAGCTGTGTTAGTGAACGCCATTCTTTTTCTTTTTATAACGTTTTAGTGATAATTGCGAATCACCACTTAGTGCAATGTTTAACCTGTTGGAGATTGAGGCAGAATACACGTATGACGGCTGGGGTCGATCTGGCTATCACAAGGATCCAATGGATTAATGGTATTTCGGCAAGAATTCATAAAACAAAATGAATATCTATTAATAAACATTACCTAACTTGCCCGATATAAACACTATTCAACACCCACAGACAGCAACCTTCACCGACTTGTGATTTTTATATTTTAAAAGTATTGTTCATTCTCAACCATTCCATCACGATTCATTTGAAATATTTCATTAGGATGTGACAAATTGGTGACAAATTGGTCAATTTACAATAATGTTTTTGAACTTGTCTCCGTTTGAACTTACCTGAGAATTCAGCGTGCAGACGACATCCCTCCGCGCGGGAAACACAAAACAATCAGAAAACAACACAAAAAACAGGAACCAGGAGTTCTCTTCCAATAGTCAGCGCCTGAGGTGGGAATGACACAATTACAATGACAAATTGGTCAATTTAGCTCGGAAAAAGAATGCAAAGATATGCGATGAAGTTCAATGTTGCGTATTAAGCCCCCCATTCCAAGGATCTAGAGAGAATAGATTGAAAGGATCTCATGTGGAATACGTGACATGATCAAGAGTAATATTGAACTTCATCTAGATCGGTTGCTGCAGGCATGTTGCTTCATAAGTCTGATTTTCAAATTTGATTAGGGTTTGGTTTGAACTTTACCTGCCATGGCGTGGAGAGTTAAATTTGCAGTAGGGAGACTGAGCTTATCAGATCTACATGAGGGAAAATATATGACCATGCTTTAAATATCAATTACCATGATCACAGGTTGAATGTTCTATTAAAAGTTAAACCCTCCCATTTGCAAATTCCTTTGTATTCATGGCAATTACAATCTAAAATATATAACCCATTATGTACTCCACACATTTTGCGACGTTATCACAAGTATGTCTGAAAATCTACGAGATTATCCTTGTTGTTTTAATTATCATGATAAAATATAAATCTTGGGAAGCTCATCAGCCTCAAGAAATTGAAAATATATTTATACATGTATAAGTACTGTGCAATAATAATGCCACAGGATTAGCAGATAGTGGTCACAGTGATCATACGTTTCTTATCCTTTTTCTTATCCATATTCCTATAAACAACATTATCATATACATATAAATGCTTATCAAGAGCTGAAATCAGATATAATTTAACGGTATGTTCTGCTTCGTTGTAAAAAAAAATTACAGGAAATGAGTTTGATATCTTTGTTCAGACACTACTTTTCGCTATAACCCTCACAAAAATAACAGAGATAAGTAACAAGTAGTCTTGAGATTATACGACTATGTTTGACCCCATGTATCCATCTCAGCCAAGTACGTACTCACATCTCACATTATACCCTTCAGAATTAATTTAGTAGAAATGAAACATGACACAAAATATCATTTTATGCACAGTTTCAAATCTGGTTCTGAGAGGAAAATATAAAATTGAAAAAAAAAATTATGGTGTTCATTTTGAAAGTCATGTTTCAAATTACCTTTTAATATATCTACGATACACCTGGGAACATACCACTGTATTTACAGCTACCTCACTAACTTATTAGACCCTCACTGAGATAATTTGATACAAGACTTCTTCACTGTGCTTCTCTGTTTGATGTGTTTGTGGGAAGTGTATGGTAAACCCCTCAAAAAAAAGTTTGGATATCGGTGTTCGTCCATTAATTTCTCCCAACTCCCAATTTCACACAATGCATATTTTACATCATTCAAAGATCATTTAATTCTCTTTAAAATGATACCATGGTCGTTAAGATCATGACATCACGAAAAGAGCAGGATTCAAAAGTGTTGGATGAGGTCTGAATCGAAAAGCTGCAAAACGAGCAAAAACGTTTTTTTTATATATATATATATGAACAATAATGGGAGCTAATTAATACAATGGGAAAATAAAAAGAAACTCCAAGATTTTCCTTCTTAAAAATTTTGAAAAATCTCCCCCCCCCCCATTATTCTCTGTGAGACCATTATTGTAAAAGGAAAGAAAGAGAGAGGGCGGAGAGAAGAGAGAGTGCTTATATAAAAACATTATTATTTTCATTTCGTGTATTTCCATTTTCAACAATTTCAGTTTCTTTTGTACATTTTGACATATTATTATTGTACAAAACATCAACAAAAATATCAATTGGATCTTCGTGATAATATGTAGAAGAACAACAGAGTTTGCTTGAAATAGTTAGTGACGTCACCTTCCCCTTCTCCCCTGAATAGAGTAAAATAAAAATTTCCATCCACCACCAAAATAGACAGTAAATTTCAAACAAAATAAACAAACAAAACCGAAATCAAAATAATATGTCCGCTTGATTTCTGTGGCATTTTATCGAGGGATAAACAAATTTCAGAAAAGTGGAGCACCATTTTATATTGAACTCAGCAAAACGTTTGCGATTCTACGATGATTGAAAACGTTTTGGCAGGCAATAAAGTGCAATATTGCAAGAGGAGGAGGAGGAGGCGAGGACTTTGACCCAAGAATGATAATTTATATCGAAGTTTGGGCATAATTTATTTACGATCGTCCCATTATTAGTAAGAATGTTGTTGAATTAAACGCTGATTTGTACGGCATTGGGAGAATTGCAATCCATTATACAAATGACCATAAAATAAAAGTTAACAGACTCTCATGTCATCTGAATATTGATAGCTGGCAACATGGCCAAGGAAAGCAGGGGTGCTAAAGCTGTAGCACCCCCAGAATTTTCCTTGGGGATGCTGCGTGTGTTATTTTCCATAGGCAGCACCCCTGGAAATAGGGTAAATATGATAAATGACAGAATAGTAATGAAATTGAACGACGTATTTTAGGAGTCCCGTAGCATGAAATCAATTTGATTTTTATTGACTCTGAATTAGAAAATACTACACTGTCTGCAAAAAAAACATTAAAAAATCATACCATCAAGGATTGTTTTCTTCTTTTTTTCTTGGTTAGTTTTATATTTTTATACGTATGTTTGATTGTTTTGTTACTATGTATATTGATATTGTATCTTGTATTTTTATTGAATGGAATTTGAATAAATTGAATTGAATATTTCGAAATGTTTCACAACGGATTACACCCCCTACAAAATATCCACCGAAATTGTTTGTCATTCTCTATATTCCGTGTTCACTTTGGAATTCAATCTAAGATTATTAATACTGTGTATCGAGGTTAACCCCCAGTGCTTGGCTTGTAGGCCATACAATGTGTCTTTTCTCAGTATTATTACTCATAATAAACCCGCAGATATAAGCTTACAGTATCGTTTTAAAATGAGTGACTTCTAGACAGGCAGTTTGATTGGAAAGTGACGACTTGATTGCGAGCGTTGGGATTAGAATGTAATATGATCGTCGTAGGGGGCAGCAACATGAAAAGAAGCAAGGGACCGAAACACCAACATTTCTTGCTGCGGTTGTCCCGTCAGTTATGCTTTTATTTTTGATGCTCGGAATCGAGTTTCGTTTTATCCTTTCTTCCGATCTGGATTTAAAAGTTCAAATTTCAGCATTGGTCAATAAAGAGATGTTTGAGAATGGAACTTTGGTAAATCAAATCTTTTGCCATTTAGAATGTAAGCAAGTCTATTCTAAATTTATCATACCTTTATCATGTTTATTATTCTGTTTGCAAGGACATTACACTGCTATAAAGTAATAAATATGATAAAAATAATTCAAAGGGCTGAAAATAAAATGTTTTTAAAAATGCATTCAATTAATAAAGTATTGTTCATTTGTTTGTTCTTCAAACAAAGATAATCCTAAATTCATGCGGGACTTCAAACTCAGTAAATCAAATTTCTTAAACAAAGTAATTACTTTGAGCCGTTGCCTCATTTTAAGGTTTGTGAGGAATGAGGCACCTACACAATCACGGCTGAAATTTATTTATTTATTTATTTATTAGACCATATTTAATCAGGTACAAAAGATCAGTATAAAACTGTTTTTCATCAATGACCTGATGAAAACATAAAGAATAACATAAATCATCACATCATACATGAAAATATAGTCAAAATCTAAATCAAAGATAACAATACTTAGTAACATAAATAAACAAATATTGTTACTTAAATGGTAATATTAATCAAACTAAAATATTTCAAATTATTAAAAGGAACAGTAACTAATTTTAATACTACTAACTGTATAATTTATTCGCTGATAAAAACAATGAACAATGAAATAATCCTGGCACAATAGAAAATCGAGTGAAAAATTAAAATGAAAAATAAAAACGTTATATTGCTTCAGAATGATAGAGATTATTGGGAGAGCCGTTGGACTCCCAATCAGAAGGGTGAGGATTCGAGTCTCAGGGTGAGATTTTATGTCATTTGGAAAGGCATAAATCCTCACTGTCCACGTTGTACCCATGTGTTTCATGAGACCTAAGATGTCTTTTTCTCGGAATAGCCTGAACAAAATAGTAGTTGTGCGTATTTTAAAGTGGTTTAAAATTCCTGAATAACTGAAATAGTTATTCTTTGGCTTCACATCTTCGGAGTACGGCTAATTAGTAAACTTAAAACAACACGGTGTGGACATTTTGTTACATTTTCCAGAAGAATACTCGGGGACGAGGAAAATAGGGTTGCTCATATATCACATACCAGGGATATCCTGAGCTGAGCGTCATGGGGAAACAAAAACAGAAGAGAAACGTATTCAAGTTTCGAATTCATCTCCCCCAGCTGACCAATTAACTCATAACCTCTTATTCAACTCAATTAAGTTACCCAGGTAACTAATACCAGGTACGCGAGAGAGCTGGAACCATCGTAGAAAATAAATATATTATTTGAGGTTTGCCAAAAACTTTGATGCTGGATAAGAAGGCACAGACATTGATATTAAAGGGGTTCTTCACCCTGATCCTGATATCATTTTGGTTTTTAATTTAAACAGAAATATATCAATCTAGTTTTAGCGAAAAATCAATAAAAAATAATTGAGTTAGGAATTTCAAGTCTGACTTTTGTGACGTCACACTTCCCATTATATCATGTGATGTCAGTAAATTTAAAATGATTCAATATTTTGCATTCAATATATACAACCAGATACATTATTTCAACAACGCTTATAATGACAATTATGGAATTCCTGAAGTAATCAAGGCAGCAAATCATATGTTATGTCACAAATACACATTTAAAGTGTATAAATATATGATTCTCTGACATAAAACCTTCATTAATATGTTTCTCTTATCTTTCTGTGTTTTTTCTTTTTTTTCATTTTATCCAAACTAACTAGACGTAATACGGGAATTCTCTATACATTATGCTGATAAACTTACCCCCTAAACATTGCTGGCACATTTTTACAGGCAGAGATTGTATTCATATTTTGTGGCATAAATAGATTAATGGTTGAAATGAGAGAGTCACTGTGACATCTTTGATGGTAGCACCAAATGTGTATCATTCAATTCATAATTGCTAAGCACAAAATGTGAAAATGACTGATGTATGAGGCTTGCTTCCCGACGATCAAAAAACATGCATACATCATGATTTTCTTAAAGAGCCAATTGCGACTTATGGGGGAATAAGGAATGATTGAATATCATTCTACAGTGGTATCATAAATCAACTTTTAAAAGAATTACAGGGTTTGTGTAGGCTCACCAATGGCGGATCCAGGGGGGCACAGCCGACCCGTGCCCCCCCCCCCCCCTTGAGAAGCAAAGGGGTTCGCATCCCGCCGAGTACCCATTTAGAACCTGGGAGAAAAGTGTGGATTGACGCCTTTCCAAAGGACACTAGGTCGACGTGGGGTTCGAACACACAAGACCCTCTGATCACAAGGCAAGCGTCGGTACCACTCTAAAAGCCCAAGCCAACGTTGATTGTTATGTCATCAGGTTGTAGACTATTTTCTCTTTCTAGATGCTCTGTATGTATCAGTTTATATCACTTTAGGTTTACGAATAATCAAACATATTACTAAATATTTCGCATTATATTATGTTTAAACGCAGCTGTAATAAAAGGGACCCTTGCAGAGAGACAGAGAGAAACACTATTATATGAACCTGTCTCACTAAACAAGCAATATGAGCGCGAAGCAGAATTATTTACATATATTGAGCCTAATCATGGACATTTTAAGGACTTGTTTAGGGATTCATGAAGAGCTTACATATCAAAGAAAGAAAGAAAGAAAGAAAGAAAGAAAGAAAGAAAGAAAGAAAGAAAGAAAGAAGGGGATAGAAATAACAACAACAAATTTGATGAAGGTCACGGTAAGGTGAGTTGATGTAAAGGTGTCGATAACAGTATCAACAATGAGTCACTCACAGAGTTTGATGATAAAAAACAATGCTACTTCACAAGGTTGTCTAGATTTCTGCTTAATAAGACCTTCCTTTAAAAGGAAAAGAAAGGAGGGTGACAAAGAGTAGAGAAAGCCGATCAGTGAACGGGTCATATGGAACAGCGTTCGATGTGCAACACATTTCATTTTATCAGGTATGGAAATGGTCGACCCCCCACCACCACCAAACCTTTTAACCATTTTTCAAAGGATCGAGCATGATCCATCCATAGCGCTCATCAACAAAAATATAAATTATCATATGAATACTTTTTAAAAGGGACCGTTAAAAAAATCAGAGGCTCTGCGAATATTTCAGATCTTTGAGCAATGATATATAGTGAGCCCTCTCGAGTTGACTGATGGAACAGATGCGGGTTCATTTTTCGAACAAATCCGATGATCCAAACAAATTCAGACAATTATCAACGTGGAGGCGAAGTTAATTTCATAATGCACATTATATTAAGGGAACAGAGGGGGCATTGATGGAAAAAAGGAAATACCTCCAACATACAATTATTGATGAAGAGAACACGAAGGAAATGGAGGGAAGAGGAAACAAAAATAGCCGTCATGTTACAGGAAAGCAGCATATTTTGCCATGATAGACCAAAATATATGAGCAGTGATATAGTATTAGTATTAAAAAAAACTGGGGATGTCTAGCGCTGATGTTTGTTCATGGAAATAATGTCAAACCAGTCCTAATAAGACTGACATTCAATTGAAGAAATCGGAAATAGAAGGTCATTTTGGACATCCCTCTGAGTAGAATAATCAAACAGACGAAGCACGCGATTTCAATTCAAAATATAACTATTACTTGAGTTCCTTTGCCAAGTATAAATTTTGTTTGGAAAGTATTTATGAAAGTCATGATTGTAAAATAATGATTAGCGATAATCATTTTGTCATCCTGAATATCAAGAAATTAAGATATTAAACAAATGGATGAGATGAAACAAACATCTATTAATCATCTTTTAAGGATCATTGACGTACTCGGTTTCTGGAAAATGGTCGGAAGAGTAATCCTTTCTTTCGACGAAATTGGGGGTAATTTGTTTTTGTTTAATTTTTGTATACTCTTTTATGTCTAAGGAATTTGTTTTGATGGCTAAAGACCGGATACCCCCTGTCCCTCATCATCTTTATCGTCGTCGTCATCACCATCATCGTCATCATTATCAGCAGCATCATTATCATCATCATCGTCGTCATCGTCTTCGTAATCACCATCATTATCATCATTATCAGCATCATCATCGTCATGACCATCATTATCATCATCACCATCACCATCATCAATAACATCATCATCATCATCACTATCATCATAATAATCGTTACCACTTTCATTATAATTATCATCATCGTTGTCGTCGTTATCATCATTATCATAATTACAATCATCATCGTCATCATCATCACTAACATCATCATCATTAACAGTATCATCACATCATCATCATCATTGTCATCATCACCATCATCATCATCACTAACATCATCATCACTAACATCACCATCATCATCATCACCATCATCCTCGTCACCACCATCCCAATCATTATCATTTTTGTAATAATCACTACCATCATCACTTGGTAATCATTATCATTATCATCGTCACTTAAACCAATACCACAAAAGTCATCTTCATCATCACATCACGGTCACCCTTAATACCACCACCATTGTCATCATCATCATTTTCTCACCATCATCATCATCATCATCATTATCATCATCATCATCATTATCATCATCATCACCAGAATCGTCTCATTCTTCATCCTCATCATCACCGTTATCACCAATATCCCCAGCATCATTATCATCGTAATCACAAAAACTTTGGGCATAGGATCATATTTCTTTTTTAAAGGAATTTAGTAATTAAACCAAGTATCAATTTTCATCTTTTAAATTAAAAAAATCTTTTGTCGATGCAAGATATTTTTAAAAAATGATTTCTGTAAATAAAATAACATTTTCCACTACTTTTATCCATGGTCGTAAATTCCAAGTTTCTTTTTTTTACTTTGGATTAAGTATAGAATGACAATCTTATGATGAAACAAACATCAGAATACAAATATATGAATTTATTAGAGGTCTTGTAGACCATGAACGTTTAATAATCTAAAAAGGACAAACTATAGTTAAACTTCTAGTATGATTTAAATATAAAAAAAAAGGTTCATTAAAATGTTTTTTAAAGAAATATTGTACGTTCTTCTGCCTTTCCAGATTAAATCGAAAAGACAGCGTGAATAAGATTTTCAATACTATACAGATTATAAAGTGAAATGTACAGAACGAAAACTATTATTCTTTTCAATTTTCTCATCCATGGCTTATGTCTTTTAGCGTTTCCCTATTTGTAGATATTTTATCAAATTAAAACAAATCTGAGTGACCAGTAAAATGAACACCCAACATCTTTGCAAAAAGTTTATCAACAGGGGAGCATTTCATTAATGTTTTCATCAGACAAGTTGTCAGGTCTGACTACTCTCCTTGAGAATGATTGGCTTAGAGTTGCTATTACCATGGTAACTGTCGGATAAAAAAGTACTTGTCGGATAAAAGATCTTACAAGTCCTTTCATGAAATGCTCCCCAGAAAGTTGTACAGTCATACCCACGAAACCGACTCCAGACTAATCGATGGTATTTGTCATTTGAAATACGATTTGGTCGGCCCGTTGGTGTGAAAGTGGTTTAAACACGAAGACGAATCATTCATCAACAAGTTAAGATACGGAGGCACATTTCTGTTAAAAATATAGAAATACATTTCCCTAGAGAGAAAATATGCCGCCATGTTATTCAACGACACTCATTTTATCGGCAGTAAACATTTATATTAATGTAATTTTGGCATCAGCAAATTTTGTCCTTGAAGCCTAAAATAACTCCGATTCATAAAAAATACATATTTTTCAGATTGATACAGACATTGGTATTTTCTCGTAACGGCCATCACCGTTACATCAGTCAAATAACATAAGAAAAAGGGAAGCGAACGAATATATGAAATAGGGCCAACCCACCATTTAAAAAAAAAATAGAACTAGAATACAAGTAAGACATATCCCCTGTTAATGATGATGCTACAATATTTTTGAACCATGTACTACACATTTCTACGATTGAATATTGCTATATGCAAATTAAAAACGTCAACAGCAGGGTGGATTATGATTCATTTCCTTTTTTAAGTATCATTAAAATAAAGACTGTTCAATCTGACTATTCATGGTAAACATGTACTGTATGTGTCATTGCCTGGTGGTCGTCATTGTCATCGATGACGACATGAATCAGTGAACTACTAGGCTAAGCCTTCACAGCGGAGAGGTCCGAGTTCGAGGAAACCTTTCTCTTTTTTACCACCAGTATCACCCAATCGCACATCACTAACTGGAAGAAATTCTTTATCCATGATGAAGCCTTCATCCGATGACATCTTGTTGGCGTCGCAGTTACACGGTCGTCGTCGATCCGTACACCTTCTCCTCACTCCACAAGCACACATACTGCTATTGAAAGGTGCACCACCCCAACTCTCAACCCGATCACCGTCTATGGTTTCCCACCAGCCATACGTTGTACCTGTCTCAGGTGACCGTTGCATAAGAACTGAACCCTGACACCGGTAGGAGATAAACTGTTCACAGGAGCTTGAGGAAGCGGTCACAGCCTTCAATTGCTTTTTGTTCGCGTCGTATACAGGTTTGAGACTGTACGAGCCTGGACTCTCGTGTCCAGTCACCAAGATCTCTTTGTCGACACCTCTCAACTGTGAATGTCCTATGACGGTATAAACCGTCTGGGTACCATCAAGACGTCTCCCTTTCTCACATACAACATTCACCAGGTTATTGTCATTCAGAGGATCTATAGAATACATAGGGATATCAGGTGACAGAAGACCTTGCTCATTAATCTCAGCACATGTCTTTGCGTAGGGTGGACGGGTGGGTGGATTAGGGGCGAGTGTGGTCTGAGGTTGTCTGGGTGGTGCCCAGGTTGGTGGACGCGGTGGGGCCGACGTCACGCGGCCAACCGGAAGGTTACGCGGGAATGCCGTTGCGCGTGACGCCTGAGGTGGTTTCCGTCTATGGTACTCATTACGACGCTCTGGATCGGGCCGATACACCGACGTCGGTCGGACAAAGCCAGGTACAGCAGGAGCGTTACTCCCGTCAATCCCGAGAGCTCGCTCTGCTTGTAATAGACGGCCTTCAATCTGCTTTAGTTTTTCAAAGGCGGTAGTGAGCTGCCTCTCTTGGGAGAAATGGAAATAATCAAACAGTTCGTAGATTACCTGGTTTTGCATATCTGCTATGTCTTGTACTGTGTAGGTTTGCCCCTTCACTGCAGCGATCATCATCGCACACAACAGCGCTCCAATCATTTGCGACTTTGCCATGCTTTATATCAAAGTCAGTGTCGACAGAAAGAATTAAAACTAGATTCAGATCTCGTCTTTATCGGGTTCATTCCTATCCCTTGACCACAACGATAACCATATCATATTCACGGTGGTGATAGCTTAAAATCCGATGCGAATCTGATAGCGTTTTTCGAACAGGCAAGCGAAAATTAGGTCTCCATTAAAAAAAAACAGCAGGAAAGTTTTACGTGCAGTGAACAGAGCTCTTTGCTTTCTCTGAAGCCCCGCTCGATCGAGGCGCCGGAAACTTACCGCGTCTACACCAATCAGAGCGTGGGTAAGATGAAGGCATCCGCCGTGCTACAAGAGTCCTTCGCCCTGATTGGTGGAAAGAAGTCTTCTTTTCTGAAGTAAACATGCCACTTTCAATGCCACCCGTCCCTGGCAAATTTCCCAATTAATTATCCACGAGATCGTCACGGAATAACGAGACAAATTATGAACTCCGTTTGACTGAACATTCCAAGAGGAGGGGGACATCAAAAAGATCTAAACGACTTTAAAGACCCAACACTGTTTGAAATCCAATTCGATTATCATGGGCCCGCGTAGGGAGCGTATATGTCTAACGCAGGCATTGGTATGCGACATAATTATATTCATAGCATTTCAGGACCTGTATGTATATTAGTGATTGTAAATATTATAACGTGACCTAATGAACATTGTCGCAGGCAATTAATCGCCCGGCTCGACTAAATGTTTATGTGTGATGAAAGGGGGCACAGAGACAAAGTGAACCTGATAGTCATCCGTGCGATAATACCTGCTATTGCCCCATCTGATGTTTTTGCGTGTAATATAGGGTATATATTTTGCTAACTCTACACATTTCCTTTCGAGTCATGAATTTGGTTGATCAACGGCCTCTCATTTCCTCGTTTTATATTTCTATTTACACATGTATTCAGAAAGCTTTGTCGAAGAAAAAGTTTATAAAGGTTCCGAAACATTCGAATGTATACTGAGAGGTGTGAAGTACAAACATTGACTACATTTATTTTAATGTGACGTAATAATGGAATATTTGGTTACGTGTGGAAGCTTTCCCCGCATTATCGCCCATCCCTACCAATATCCAATCCTCTCTTATTCTCTAAATTTCACTTTCTCTACCCTCTATACACGATGGTATTTTACTGATTTTCTCTCCCTTTTTATAAACCTTTATAACTTTTTGTTATTCTGCATCAAACAAAAGAAAATCACAGATAACAGGATTTATATCCTATAGCAACTCACTCAACGGGTTAAATGGGGCATTTCTAAGTGCGATTACTGTGTTTGCAAACGAGCCGATAATCAAGATATTGATATAATGAAGAACATTATTTGGACTGATGAAGAGACGTATAACCCTAACCTCTTTGTCAAAACAACTTACCATCAAGAAGCCCTCAAGAAACCCTCTTGACAGTCACACCGACGGATCTGTCTCCAGACCGATCAAAGCTATTACGTTATAATCGAATGGAATATAATCGATTGGTTTAGAGTTGGTTTCATTGATTGTGACAGTGGCATCATGATGATCAAACTGGCTCATAAGACCTGAGACGTGACGGTATCCCAATCCAACATCCTCTAACATTTGAAGACGGAAGAAAGAGGAGTATCATCATCATTAAGTTTGATTGGCAAGGATTCGAGATGATCGGTAAAAGGTCATGAATTAAAGTCGGATAGATCAAGGATAGAAAGATGAAGATTCTATGAAATTGTGCCAGTCAATTTACAATTCTTACTAAACTCCGATTCTCCAAATTGACTGATATCCTGTACGACATAGGAGGACGTTGTTCCTGTTTCCCTCTTATAATATTCATACTATAAAATTCAACCGGACAACATTCAGTTGCGTTCTTGTTAACTTTTACAACTATTATACCTAACGTAATTGCCAAAGCAGGTTGGAGGTACCTACTTGCAGTAGCGTACAGATGGGGGCTTGGGGGATTTTTTGCACCCCCCCCCCAATTTTTCACGAAAAAAAATCAAAAGAAAAGGAAAGGGTGGAGGATGAAAAATATTATTTTCTTAATAATATGTCAAAATCTATCATAAAATTGGATTTTCGTTACAAAAATGTCGAAATATTTCGCTCGCTCGCAACTTTAAATGACTTTTACGCGATACGACATGATTATTTAGCTCCCTAAGAATTTTTGACTCATCACGCCCGATTACAACCCCCTCCCCTCAGCCTCTCTACTAGTACTTCATATACAGTTGGAGTTGTGTCATCCTTAACAGCTTGATGGTTTATGAGAGCCCCACCCAATCTTTGTCCGAACCTTCCATACGTATTTTTTTCTGACTTTCTTCATTTTAAAGTTAGTAATCAATTCTCGGAGGCTTGAATTTTCGAATGAGTTACCAGTAAAAAAAAAAAAACAGACTGAGTGATCTCATTTTAAACCAGCGATAACTTTCTTATTCCTTGTTCAATCTCTATCAAACTTTCACAGTTTTTTTCTTATTTTTCTCCTCTCTCAAACATTATTATACGACCATGGTCCTATTACCTTTCAAAGTCTGTACCAAATATTGGTATCTCTTTAGATTATTTAGATTATACGGAAATAGTAAAAGATTATAAATATTGCCTGATCAAAATATTTATAATATGAATCAATAATAAAATTCTATTGTTTCAAGCCGGATTTCCAACTTTTGTAGTTTTCCAGTTAGGGATAGAAATCGCAAATCCAGCTTGGAATGATCGAGAATTATAAAAATATATTTAGGAATAAAACGTCCAGCCCTTTAAAACCGATACACATCATGTCAGTTCAATTTACCAGGGTATACCTCATTGATATTATCATCTTGCATCTTCTTCCTCAAATCTCTTCCCTTGCTTGACATGGGTGGGTATCTATCTATTCCACACTCCTTCCTCTTTATATTATAGAGACCTGTAGATCTTTAAGATATCCAATGAGTAAATGTTCAAACGTGTCTAATGTCTAGTGATGAAGCCTTGCAAATGATCCCTGGCATGATTTCGTGCTATTTTGCCTAAATTGCAAATCATCAAACAGTATCCGTTATGCTTGTATTGATACGCCCACCAAGAAGGGCCAATTATTCAGTTCAATGTGATGATTAAGCAAATTCATTTTCTTTTGTATAAGCTAATTATGATTGATTATGCTTTAATATATTATTTCAAAATATATCTTGTTTTAATTAATGACTGACATTTATTCAGATAATATTTAAAGGTATTTATCACCTTTATCAAATCTTAGATATTATTTGTAAAGTTATCGCTACCTTTTCATTCCTGATATTTATCCCAATTTGTCTAAATTATTATTCTATTATTATTCTGTATATTATTCGACTTATTACTCTGTTTCAATCCAGTGTCATCGTTTATTCTTTGTCTTCAGCTATTGTTTGTGGTTGGACCCCTTATGGTTTATTCATTTATTAATTCATTCAACTATTCATTTAATTACTTGTTTATTATTCATCTATATATTAAATTGATTTAAATTTGTATTTGTTTATTTAATCACTTATTTACTTATCTATCTTTTCCATTAAAGCATCAATTAATATATCAAGTTTGACATAAATGGAATTACCATAAATCTTTTTCGTCTGTGGTTTGGGAAATTTTGATATAATTTTAATTCAAAGATTTGTCTATAAATCTCGAAAAAATTTGAATTGGAATACATGATGTAATTTCGTTTATCTGCTTCTCTCTAAGCTGTTGATAGATGGAGGAAGAGAGAGAGAGAGATGATGAGAGAAAGAGAGACAATGAGAAAAGATTTAAAGACCGAAGACAAACAGACAGACGGGAGGAAGGGGTAGAGAAGGAGAGGGGTCATGATTTCATAATCACTTGTCTTTCAACTTCCAAATTGACCCCATCCTATTCGTCTTCATTCTCCTCGTCCTTCCATCATGAAATAATTTAAAGGCGGGACACTTTGAAAGGTCAAGAGGAATAGTATCATCTCCAAGAACATGATTAAGAAATCATGACTAGGATATGAATGAACCTTCACTGCATATATATGTGCATTAGAAAAAAAATTACATTCCAAGATATTGTCAAGAAGTTGACTTTGATGCTGTTGTTATCACATTTTTCTTTTGATAACGTGGTAGGATAATTTCCAATCTAATCTATAAAAAAAACTGTATTATCGGTTTGATTGTTACCTTTGATGGTTTGGTTACTCATTTCAGGACAAGATAAAGGTTTACATACGGGTGCTGCCCAATTATTGCAAATTACATTAAACTCACAATTTAGGGTGATCCTGCCCCCATCCCCACTCCCTCCCACAATCAGAAATACACTGTCGCAGCCCCAAGACATGTCTACAACTTTTCTGAAGTAACTCGATCCAAAAAAAGTTTAAATGAGCCATTATTACTTTAAATTCCAACAAAGATTCGGGGATCACCTTGTGGTCTACCTTGGCGTTGACATTCAGACGATCGTTGCTAGGCAACGAAGACACGCATAAAGATGAGAAGAGGAAATCTGTAGAATTTTGTTTACAAGAAGTGAGTGATTCACTAGAAATCCACAATTACAGACAGGATGTTTACTAGAGATGCTCTCCCACACTAACATCATTTTCTCATTTGTGGTTTGTGATTTCTCTCTACCATAAATGTAGAAGATTCTGAGAGCCCATAACGATTCGCACTGTTTCATTAACAAAGAGTAATATCGAGAAATAATAACTGACGAATGGAAGATAATTTACTTTCATAAGAAATTTGGAACCCGAACCCCTGTTTTCGTTTAAAACCAATTATGAATTTCTCTCTTTTTCATTGATATTTTATGGTTAGAATTAATCAATGTAATGGATAAAGACATTTGATAAAATGTTGTGTTGGTTGACATAAAATAGACGATTTGATTACTGCGCTCATTGATGCACTCAGTGATGATGAAGCATACAATACAACGTGACAGAATCCTTGAAGAACTTGAAAGACGTTCAAGAAAGGAAACAACTTGAGGAGAGGAGAGGAAGGGAACATTTCCTGAAGGAATCCTAAATCATATCGAATTGTGACTAACGACCTTTCTCTATGGGACGAGGTCACAAATGGTACTGAATTCATTCCAAGGCGACCATGCCCTTCTTGAAATAATCTACTCCAATTTCTTCATCGCCCTAAAACAATTGTCACAGCTTGAAGATTTGACATTGATAACGAATTCAAATGTATAGGATGACTAAGATAAGGATATTGGATCAAGAAATCATCAAATTCGATTCCCATATGAAATAAAAGGTGAGCATTTAGATGTGCCGCAACGTGTTCGGCTTTAGTGTCTGAACTTGAATTTATAAAGAAACATTAGGTTAACATGCTTTAGTGGATGACTAATAAACGATAAAATAATTTAAGAATTTATGGACTTCTATGTCAAGGAAGCAAATACAATGCTTCGTTGTGATGACTAATGTACGAATGGCGATTAAAGACGTCCGGATCATAGGGGCAAGGTATGCACGTGCTTCCCCATATTGAAATTCCAATGATATAAAAAAAAATGTCCTGATGACAGCGGACACCACCCCCTCCAATTGAACGAGAAGAAACCAAACACACTTTGCTCTGATTTCCCCTAAAAAAGATTGTTTTATATGTTACCTATTTTGTCCCTAAACTTAGATTTGTGTTATATAGAAGTGTCAGTGAAAAAAATACAATAAAATAAAATAAATAGATATATAATTAAATAGATAAATAAACAAATAAATTAATTAATTGATTAATACATTAATAAATTAATAAATAGATAAAATAAGTAAATAAATAAATAAAAAGATATGCAGAGAAATGAATAATAATAATAATAATCCGCGTTTATATAGCGCTTAATCCATCGGAACGACGTGTCTAAGCGCTTTACAGATATATTATTACCCCGGTCATCGGATTCAATCAGTCATTCCCGCACACAATGTGTGCACATCCTCCACTCCCTGGGGAGTATTCCAGTCAGTCGCCTGTGAGGCGCACACAATACTGGACAAGCTACAATGACTTTCACATCCTACCGGGTACCCATTTAGCACCTGGGTCGAGAGTGGCAAAGTGTGGATTAACGCCTTGCCAAAGGACGCCAGACCGCGGTGGGATTCGAACACACGACCCTCTGTTTACAAGGCGAGAGTCAGAACCACTACACCACGGCTCCTCCACACAATGAATTAGATGAAATAAAAAATGAATGAATACAAAAAGAAATATTATACAAGCAATGGTGTTTTAACCACTATCATTTCCACTCCCCAGGGAGTGGAAATTGTGCACTTTTCGTGCTTGATTTAAATGAATCTAATGACCGGGGTAATAATATGCTGTAACGCGCTTTGGGCCATTCTGGGAAAAGCGCTTTATAAAAATTGGCTATTATTATTATTATCATACTACACTATTTCTTCGACGCCGTCATCATCATCACCATCATCATCATCATCATCGCAATTAATATCTTGCTCATCGCCATCGACACCTTCCCCTCTCCCTCTCGGCTCCCTTTCATCTTTCTCTCTCTCTCTCTCTCTTACCCCACACCCTCCCCTACACACATCTTCCCTCACACACACACCCTCACACCCACACACACTCGCGTACATACATGCCCTCCTTGACGATAAACCCCAAACACTTTCTTTCCTCTCTCACCAGTTACGTTCCTATCTCTATTTACCCATCTCCATCCCTTTCCCCTCTCAGCCTCTTCCTCTGCACCTGTTAATACCCTCATCCTATCATCTAAACACCCCTTCTTGTCGTTCATGGTCTGATCATCAGCGTTGGCGTATCTACTCTGGGAACATGTGGCAGTTTCTCCCCCCCCCCCAAAAAAAAAAAAAAAAAAAAAAACGAAAATGACACCCCCACAAAAAAGAAAGAGAATAATGGTATGGTTGGGAATAAAAAAAAAATCGGAATTTGTAAGTTTTTCAACTCCTCATTCATACTTTCTCAATCGATCTCACTTATACAGAAGTTAGATTGACCATTGTACATGTATATACAGTCACACCAACAAAATTTGACCCAAATCGACTAATGTCATGTCATTGGAAATAACGTAATAAGTTTGGTCGGTCTGGAGTCGGTTTAGCTAGTGTGACTGTGCCTATAGCCAGAGTATTTACTAGTGTATTTGTATATGTCCAAGATGATCCGAGCCAGGTAATTATCGCGGGATTTCTTAATTACCAATCAGTTCAAGTTTGGAGTCTTTCATCCTGCAAAAGGCACGAAAATGGCAATGTCTTGTATTTAAAGGAGGAGGTATAAATCATTGTATCGTTCGCGTATATCTACAGGAGAGAGGTGCAGGGGTAATACCTGGTAAGACTTTAAGGGGAGCAAAAAATGTGAAATGTTGAAGAGTATATTTAATCTGATTGATAATACGGTCACTTTCGTTAGAAATGTTTACGTTTGATATTTTTTTTCAACCTGCAAATGATAATTTATCATTATTAATATGATATTACAAACAATGGCCCCATAAATAATACACGAAATAATATGTCACCAAAATGGAACACAATCATAAACGAAGTGGTAAGCGTTAATTAGTTTTTATTTTTTTATTGAGACAGCCAGTTTACTCTTGTAAGCATATAGCAAGCTTATTTTATCAAGAAATTCATCTAAATTAAGCAAATACATGAATTGGCACATTGGTGAATAATTTATATATCTCATCTCGATGGAACAACTACTATTAAAAGAAAACAAACCATTTGAATATTTTATTTTACATTGACAAAAAAAATGCAAAACTTAAACTTATTGAACACTGAGCCATTGCATAATATTGAATACCATGAATATGGTGGTAAATATTTTGACATGTTTTATTACAAGAATTGAGAGATTATAATCGCAAGTGGAGAGAAAAAAATAAAATGAGCGAAATAATTTCAACAGACAGATAGAACAGACTAAAAGATCGAGGCTTGTCAGACAGAATATGGTGACAAAGAGCAGCTAGAGCAAGATCATGGTAAAAAAAATCTTAAATACATAAGAAAGTGAGATGATATATTCAAAAGATGGTTGTTTATAACTGCTCTTCATGGTGAATTCGCTTATTTTGTTTCCATGACAACGTCACATTTTGACTGCGAATATTTGATCTGACACGGTACTACATAAATAATGACTGATATAGCCTAGGTTCACTCAATACCGATTGCAGGAGGTGATCTGATGATTGTTATTATCCAAGTCGAACTTGCTATTCAAGTTCTGATTCATACAATTGTTGTCCCCATTTGGCTAAAAGTCAATTCCCTTTGAATATCACCACGTGCTCTGTGTATTTAGTTTGTTTTAAAATACCAATCTTTGACAGTTATAATGTGAGTCAGGTGTAATTTCCTTTACATAATTATTCTGTCTTGATACAACCCAAATGCTTCTCTTCAATGCAAAACGATAAATCTGATATATTTCTTTAAATTGCTCAATGATTATGGTGAAGATAAAACTATAGGCAATCAGGATTCATTTTTAATAAATATAGTTCCAAATTGTTATAAATAGATACACAGGAAAGAGTAGCACTTTGTTGAAAACCGAAATTCCACTTTCAATAGAAGACCAATGCATGCCAATAAGACAATACTCCTTTTGTATCGTACAAGTAAATCAAACAATCTACGTATAAATGAGGTACCTCGAAGTCGCATTCTATCTGCACAAACAATAATATTGTAGATCCTTATATGCCATATTATTCTTCATATTTTATGTGTAAACTTGATACTTCTGTTCAATATGTGTCTTCAGAATTCCTAGCAGTATTCAACCTTAGATATACAAACCGACAACAAAGAACTTTTAAATTCAAGTTGAGCATTTGAAGGTTTCTGCTAGAACACAAAAACATCCAATTTAATAGGAACAAGGTTATAGCTCATGTGTTAGCTCCAAAATGAAGTTTGTGCCAGGCAAAGGTATGATTCTATTCGCAATTATATATCGTTTGATGCAAACTGATCAAAATAACCAAGAAACTCGATCGAAAACCCGCAAAAAGTTGACGAAATGTTTGATGATTCTTTCTTTTCCACCAGATAAACCAACAGTTTTCCAAACATCTTTTGATTCCGTCTGTATCTTTCAAGTCCTTGGTGATATTCATGTGCATCTTAGTGGTCCTAACTTGATATAGCCAGTCTCCTTCTTACCACCTGTATCACCAAGCCTTACATCCATGACAGGAAGTCTCTCTTTATCCGATATTGGACCAGCATCTGTCATGAATGTCTTGGAGTTCGCATCACAGTTACAGGAGCCCGATCCCTCGCATGTACCATCGACACCACAGGCACACATTCTGCTATTAGTGGGAGCGCCTCCCCAAGACTCCACCTCCTCACCATTAACATCCACCCAGAATCCGTACGTCTCACCACCCCTTGGTGGTCGACCCATCAACGATGCTCCTCGACAACGGTACTCGATGTACTGCGAACAGGATTCTGAAGCAGCGGTTATACCACGTAGTTGCTTGAGGGTTGCGTTGTAGACCGGTTCAAGGCTAAAGTCACCACGGTTTTCGAATCCTGTGACCTTCTTGGTAGCCATCTTTGTATGCTCAACGACGGTCATCATCTTCTGTGAACCGTCCGTTTCGGACAATTCACATTTGACGTAAACGAACTTTGCCTTTTGCAACGGATCTATGGCGTACATGGTTTGACTTGGAGAGTACAGACCTTGATCGTAGATATCCGCACAGGTGCTTGGAACAGGAGGTGGGGTCGTTGGTGGTGTGGTAGTAGGTTGCGTTGTTGGCCTCGTCGTTGGGGTCGTGGTAGGTTGTGTTGTAGGACGCGTGGTCGGTCGTGTTGTAGGTTCTGGTCTTGGTCGAGGTCGAGGTCTTGGTCTTCGAGTTGGTGGTTGTGGTTCTGGTGTCTCCGGAGGCGGTGGTGTTGGTCGAGGTTTTGGCTTTCTGTTCCCTCGATTAGGCTTAGGGAAAGGTTGAATGAATGGCGGGTATGTCACCTCAGGTTCAGGAGGTTCAGTTCGTCTACGCGGTGGAAGAGTTGGTGGTTCAGTTTGTCGAACAATGTCCACTTCATCTGGTACCTCTTGTTCATGTAACCCTAGAGCATCCATAACCACCTGTAGTCGACTCTCAATGTTAGCAATACGCTCGAATACAGTTGTGAGCTGTTGCTCCTGGGCAAAATAGAAATAGTCGAACATTTCATATAATACTGTGTTCTGCAAATCTGCAATGTCCTGTACGGTGTAAGCCTGGTACTGTCCGCGGGTATTCTCCGCCGTGAAAAGTGCTAAAAGCACTAACCATTTAAAATGTAGCTTTGCCATACTGATTTCTTGTCTGATATCAACTACTAACGTGTTCACTCACTATCACATGGTATATACCAGTAAATAAAGTTTCTGCTTAGTTCCAACAAAACGTGAAAACTCCCTCCAATCTTCTCTTTGCTTTGGTTATTCTAGCTAATGCAGCTGGTTACCAACAATTCAAGTACACAGAGTTGTTTGACTTATTCAAAGTCACGTCACCGCAGGTTCTAATTCACGGTAATTTGGGGATATGTCGCAACACTCGGCGCTTGATTTGCAGAGGGTTAGCAGACGATAAAACCGTTACGAGAAGAAAGGAGAGAGGGAGATAGAGATGAAAGGAAGAAAATAGCGGGAAAGTTCTAGAGAGTGGCGGAAGTGACGCCCGTCTGCACCAATCATAGCAACTGTCTGAAAGATATTTCCGTCGCATCATTTTATCCTGAAGCCTGATTGGCCAGAGTGTATTACTTCTTGCTTGGAAAGAATACATGGCTATAATCAGTTGATCTCCTTGACTGGCAAATTACCAATTCATCCCATTTAATTACTAGAGCAAGATCAAGCTCTTGTGTGTTTCATTGAAATATCAGAGACTCATTTTAACTGCTGATTTTATAGGAAATTTGTATTTTTTGTATTTGTATTTATTTATTTACCGAAATTCACAATAAAAACATAAGTGTACAAGAGAACATATAAAAGCAAGATATATATATAAAAAATAGCAAGTAAGAACAGATATATACAAACAAACAACAATATCAAATAGACATGAGAAATAGTGAAATCGGAAGGACATTTATTCAGACACCGTAAATTTCTTCATCCAGTGGGATAAAGAAATCATTGCAACAATTAACAGTTAAATTATTACATGTTTATCTATCCTATTAGTGCTTTCTCAAACCCTGTACTAGCAAAATGCCAGCAGAGATAATGTGAATGATTATCATCAATATCTTCGTCACCACGAACTTAATTCATTGTTATTGCTATTTTCATATCCCCCTCTTCCTTATCGGCCTCCCCAACGTCACCAATGTAATCATAATCTCCACCAACTCCAATATCATCACTCATCATTATCACCACTATCCTCATCATCATCACTACACCACCATCATCGTCAGCATCTCTTCATGATTTTCATCTGCATCCATCTAAAATGTTCCCTACGTTTTTGCTTACATCATGAAGATTTCATAAAAATATTTGGTGAATAACATAGTACACTTGGTGCATTCCGACACGCCCTTACATTTAAACAAAAATTACATCAATGAACAAGAGTTGTAGCAGCATAGTGGTACCATACTGTTTCTTTCATAATTGAAATAAAATAATTACGAATATTTGTCTTAACTTTTAAAACAAAAGTCATAATTAACCTTCACATTTAATCCCGTAGAATGATTTAAAACGATTGGCGTCCAATAAGCGTTAATCAAGATCATGCCGGGTTTTCTGTAATTCAAGGAATTGTGTACGTGTTGTTAGAATCATGACGTTCTCCGACCCGCATTGGGTTTTCAACTTGCCAAAAGAATACGAAGCGTTTTCATCTTTAAAGGGTCTAAAGAAATCTTATTTGCAGAAGCCAGACTTTGTATTTTAAGTTATACAACATAATTAATACAATAGATAATTGTAATGAAATACACTAGACCTCAAACAACATGAAGGGTCCTGGTGGAGAGTAATCAAATAAAACTGAATTACGAAAAATTACCCAGATTGTAATGCATGCTGCAGCATTTTCCAGTCTTAACGTGTGCAGTGATGACCCCAGAAAATGAATCAAGGGGGACGTGTCACCCCCCCCCCCCGCCCCCCATGGTCACATCTTCCTGTATGCAATCCCTGTGCAAGCGATTCGTATAGAGTCATCATGGTAATGGCATTTATGCACTACATTTAACACAATTTCTAGGGGGGTATCTGAAACATAATAAAAACCCTGGAAATTCAGTGATAGAATGTACTAACCGACAGTGACATTTTTACCCACAGGTCAATTTAAAAAAAAATATTAGTTTTTCAAAGCAGTTCTCAACATAAAACCACATGAATAACTTAATAATGTGCTCCTTAGTCACATTAGTGTGTTCTGCGATAAATTTTTATCAGATTATCTTTTCTTTTTTGCTGACTCACTTGTGCCTATATATGAAAAAAAAATATTTCAAAATACATCATAAATCATTAATGTTCTGTCGAAGTTGCTGGTTTAGTATAGCTTATTCGTTTAAGTGTTGGTAAATTATTTCATATTTCTAACCAAAAAAAAAATAAAATTAAAAACAACATTTGAAGATCTTCCTGTTCGAAGAAAATTTTCATTTTTTTCTTTTCTTTAATTCGCCGTATCATCATAATCAGTGAAAAATACGAATACATCACCAGAATTTATATGAAAGATAAATTCATACTTCTTAAGGAATATGATCTCACAAAGGGATAAATGCCGCAGCAAATTCTCGTCAGGTTTTATAACCAAACCAACATATTTTTACGTGATGTCTATATACAGTGCGTCCCAGAAAAAACGAAACCGAGATTTAGCGATCATTTATCATTACTTAATCATAAATAAAATAGACAAATGACCTACCAATTTAAAGCTTAGAATCTCTTCTTTCATCTGATATTACTTAGATTACTTCTCATCCACGCATGAGTGAGCAAATGCAATTTGAAGAAAGGATATCAAAAACTCATTTGGCGGGGGGTATCTGGGTTTCAAAAAGAAAACCACATTTTTGAAAAGTTCAATATCTGCTCTTTAATTTGATACCTAAATTACAGAAAATGGTCACGAAATAACAAAGTTCTGGTCATTTCAAATAAGGCTTGAATTTCAATAATTTCATAAAATGAAGAGGTTCTCCAGGATGGCTCTCAAACTCTCTCGACACTCTGTTTTGTTGACGATCAGCCATGCATTAAATCTTTTGTTCACCATGCGAAAGCTTCTGCGGGAAACCGGTGAAAACACGTTTATCTCATGAAATTATGGAAATACAAGCCTTATTTCAAATGAACAGATCTTTTTTATTTCTCGACCATTTTTTGTAATTTTGGTACCAAATTAAAGAGCAGATATTGAACTTTTCAGAAATGTGGTTTTCTTTTTGAAACCCAGATAACCCCCGCCAAATGAGTTTTTGGTATCCTTTCTTCAATTTGTTTTTGCTCACTCATGCGTGAATAAGAAATAACCTAAGTAATATCAGATGAAAGAGGAGATTCTAAGCTTTAAATTGGTAGGTCATTTGTCTATTCTATTTATGATTAAGTTATGATAAATGATCGCTAAATCTCGGTTTCGTTTATTCTGGGACGCACTGTATATATATATATATATATAGTTTCCACTCACTCTCTGTACATATAAGTCTACCTCTTTGTATCTCCATCATAAAGAGATATCCGAACCATTGTGGCATCTACGTCAAAACTTCTCCGTACTTCAACGACGAAAGGGAAAATAGATAACTTGTTACCATGGAAACGCATGTGAAACACATTTTGAAACAATTATTCCCGTAGTTATCTTAATATTTACAGATTGCTGGTTAGCCAATATAACATACATGTAATTATGATTTTTTTTTTCAATTTTAGTTTTTCTTACCATTAACGATTATCATCAATCATGTTTAAAAAAGGATGGGATTTATATAGGAATTTATGATTATTAACAATATACTGCTTAGTTTTTGTCTCCCTTACTCGTTCACTTTGTCGGAATATCTTGACCCTCTTTACAAGACGGTGGGTTATATAAGGCCCCCTTACCAGGAACTTACTAATTGAAAAATCACCAGACGTGTTTGAGTAGATTCCAAAGGGGGTTTAAAGGGAGTGGCCCGCTTTGACCTTTAGAAGTACAAGAGGAAGGAAGAATTGAGCCTACAAGACTTAAAACTCATGGAATGAGAAACATAACCTGGCTAGCCAAGCCAATTACCATGGTTACAGAGAATGTTGTTCCTTGAATGTTATGTTTATAGACATGTTCTTTATATTTGTTTTCTTTACGTCCAAGAAACTGTTCAAAGTACTATGTAGAAAGGATATATTCACTCAAGAATGATGTTAATGATGGTGAAGCAATCGTCTCCCTCTCTCCCCCCCCCACACACACACACACACGGCGCGCGCGCGCACACACACACACACACACTCTCACACACACACACACACTATCTCTCTCCCTCTCTCTCTCTCTCTCCTCACCCACGTCCCAATGGTCAACATGGTAATGGAAGTATTGTTTTGGTTTGCTCTTTCCTCTCCTTGGTAAGTTAATTTTCATCGTAATTATGCCACGATGATTTATCTGAAAATAACCATCAATTGCAATATATCCTCTCATGAACTCATGGGATAGATGGCAAGACAAGAACATGTTTCATGAAAGTTGTCAGCAATGGCTAAAGAAAATTACCATAGTCATGATAGTACAAGTCAGAGGCCAGTCGGTGCCTCTCAGCCAATCAAAATTCTGCAAGGATTTCATTATATACTCACACTATACTCACATGAATTCAGTGCTGGCCACTTTCAGGCAACAAGATTGAACAGAAGACTGAACAAAATCAATACTTAAAGTGATTGGTTAACATTGGTTTGACTTTTAAAAAATCTGAGCTAGAAGGTCACACTTGTCACCTGTGTCTGTGATATGTTACAAAAATGAAGCCCAGAAAAAATTGCGTTCGAAAATAATTATTTAGTGCTTCAAAAAATGAAATATAAAGTGACCGGAAACACCATCTTAATTTCATCCCATACACTTATGTATACTATTTAGGCGTCTAGTATAAGACACCTATTTACAAAATCGGGGTTTGCCTTGTAGTTTTAGCTTTTCATTCTCAATAATGGTTGTTTTCAGGGTTTATTAGTTGCACTTGTACACATGTTTCATCTTGGTTTGAGGATTTTTTTTAAATTGGCTGCTCACAACGTTAAACAATACCTTTAAGGTCATCCAAATATGTCTACTCAGAACATAAAAATGAATAGTTTCACTGTCTTGTATCGTCGTGATCTTGCGGCAATGTCTTGTGTTTTTATCATCAATCGATTAGACAAATTTATCTTTCTTACCATCATTTTTGTTCCCAATAAATAAACCTATAATACGATGATTGTAAAGAAGAAATGATGACGTCATAAAATTAATAGAAAGACGAAAGTAAATAAAAGCTCTCAGTTGAGCACTCCACATTAAAAAATGTAGAAATTTCAAAATTTCATATGAAATAATGAAGTTATTTAATCTTAATGTTCGGTCATTATTTGAAATAGTTATGCACGCCGTCATGAATATGCAATAAATGAGCTGATGATGTCATAATTTCCTTTTTTTTAATTAAATTTCATTACATTAAATCAACATTATTTTACATTTACATATCGTCTGTGATGACATAAGTTTTAGTTATAACTATTTTACTCAGTAAGTCAGTATTACATTCTCACTGGACCAAATTTGAATAAAGAATAATTTCATATTATAAAATTAAAAAAATAAGTGGAGAGTTAACATCGTCAACTCGCTCATTGCATATTCATGAGGACATGCACTGCTTCACCGAAATAATGAAAAATTCTGAATTGTCATATCTTTGTTAATTCTTCGTCCAAACTGAATTAAATTTCAGTCTTTTGTTGGTCTGATTTTCCTCTGTTCCAAACCACTTAAATTCAATCTCGAGAATCCGTTAAACTGTTATATAATTTTAATTGTCTTACAGTTAAAGGTTAACATTTAAATATTATAATCTTTCTTGTAAATAATCATAACTGCTAAAACCAGATTTAGGGAACAGTGATGATGCTGTTAGCTTTCATTTTTTATTAGGCTATAATCATGGTAGTACAAAAAGCTCCTATTAAACCTCACAGCTGGTTATCCACAGAAATAACAAATAGTCCTACGTCAATACGTAGATGTGAATACAGCGAATCAAAACATATTAGTTAAACGTTTGTTTCTGTAAAATACATTTTTCTATATTTCGATTTTCCCGAGTTGTACAAATCAGTCTCCTTGGTTGACTTCTAACCATCAGAGTAACTGAATAAAACACGGTGGTTTATCGACCGCTCAGTAAAACAACCTCATAAAGGAAATTTTCAATCACAATATTGGCACAAGTGTCCAACCCCAAATATGGCAATAGACATTTCCTTAAATCAAATGATTGCCTGTCATTACGTCTGCACGCCTCCCAATAGTTTGGACAACAACCAGCTATAGAGCTAAATATTCATATTTTCGCTGTTTGTAGAAAGGAAAGGAACAGATTCGAGATTCAAGGGTAAATCCCTTTAACATGGAAAACGAAAATATTACATAAGAAGGCATGTCTGATAATAATCGAAGTATTACTGGTAAATTTTAGTTTGATATGGCGGTGCTATGGGGCAAATGCCACCCCACCCATTTTAAAGAAACAAACCAAAACCACAAAACTTATATATAAAATAGTAGATACACACTCTCATTAACTTACTAGTCTAGAATTAGTAAAATGCTTTGACAGTGTTTGAAATATATTCGTTTCTTAATCTTCAATTTTGAAAATTTTGTCACTCGATCTCCGCTCAAAACGTTTAAGCTGAAAATAGCAACTTTTCTTACTTGATTGCCAAGCTCTCATGCAGAGACAATCTAGACCACTGGAATTATTTCTAGTGGGGATATCAATGCAGTCATTGCGAAAACTTAAAATCGTGTTTTCAGTTTAAAATCAAACTCTATGTTTCCGTCTTGGAGATAGCAAATATGCACTTTTGAACAGAACCGACGATATTGTGGGTGAATATTATCTTTAAAAAAAAACATGAAGACGATATGTCATAGCGTTCCCGCATGCGCAGATGGGATACTAGTATTCGAATTGGTTTGTCATTTTATTTAATTGTTCTCAAATTCATTGTGTGAAGAACATTCTCGAGCTGTTTCGAAAAGTCCATATTGAAGAGGAATCGATTGTGCTTCCTGAACATTTCAAATGCTAAAATTTAAATGAGTAAACAGGTGATTAAAGTTTAAATGTTATTTGATTGATGGTAATAAGAATTTCCTTCCCTGTTCCTTTCAATATCATTGATGTATTTCAAAATCAGCACCTCTAAAATCAATCATAAAATGGTAAAGGCAATCGGCTTTCGATGTGTTTTCTTTTTTCTAACAATCATGACAATCATGTAAGCGGTCGGACGAAAACTGAAATTAAATTACTATTTTCCTGACTGCCAGTCATTGCAGACTAAAAACCCTATCCCTGGATAGTTTATATGGGTCAACAAGCTACTCATAAATCATCGAATAATCCTAATCCTATGCAATGATACATCGTATTTCAGAATTACGACCTGTCACTGCCAGTCAGCCCCTAAACGTCTGGGTTTGTAAGATTTATTGGTGATTTGTTAAACGTTTTGAACAGCGGCATGGAAATCTATTATTATTGTGGAGGAAAACACAATTATTCATATTCATTAATCTTCATTTCATCGTCGACGCCAAACATGGCGTATGCAACGGCTACCCCTCCCCTATGAAATTTCAGAGACCTGAATCTCCAATTTTCACGAAATTCACTCCAAGATGCACCAGACCCTTAATTCAATTCCATTTGAAAAAAATACCAGAAAAATTATCTCGGATGTTTCACTCTTTCGCTTTAAATGTAATCATTAATAACCCCCCTTCCTACTTAACCGGTGTACATAGAGGACCACACCAGTTATTTTACACCGGTGTTAAATTGGTGGTGTTAGTTTTACACCTACAGGTGTTATTACAATACCTTTTGTTGTTACATTTACACTCTCTGGTGTTACGTTTTAATCTCTAGGGTGTAATTTTAACACCTCAGGGTGTGGTCCTCTGTTAACACCAATTGGTGTCAGTTTTAACACCGCAATTTTTACAGTGTAAGAAAAAAAAGGAAATTTCGTATGTCCATGAGAGACTACAAGAATGACAAGAAAGAAAGAAGACCAAAGCGAATTAAACACAGCCTGGCTCCATCCTGTTTGGACTTACTAGTAAGAAAAAAAAGAGAGTCCCGAAAGGGAGCCCCAACTTCCGGTTTAATTTTACCTCCGCGTCAAAACAACTATTTCGTGTCCTTGCTATCTCTCATCGCGCACGCCCCTAGATCCTAGGACATACCTTCCTGATACCATGGCAACCGTTTGAAGAAGTTTATTTTTTTACGAACACAAAATTTGATGAAGACTTTCAAATCTGATTATTTGATGTGATGATTACGTATTCTGCAATGTCATGGTTGTAGGGATGGCCAAAATCATTTAACTTAAAGCTCGCGAAATGAATATGGCGCATGCGCTAACGTAAAAACGTAAATCATATTCAGAAATGGTTGGTCATACCAACAATGACTTACAGTACTTTCATATCGATAAAACGATCGTTAAAGAACGATGGAGATAAAATGCCTTGCTGAAAGGCACAGATGCCATGTCGGGAATAGAAAACAAGATTTTCATGATTGTACCCTCGTCTGCTTGTGTAGTCAGGGCGCCGCAGACCTCCAACGTTTGTAACAATCGTACAGTTCGGTATTTTCAAAGGCAGTTAAATTTATTACTAACTAAAGAATATACAAACACAATAAAATGGAATCTTGTAATGATCACAATAAAAAAGCTACATATCTTTATGATGAAATATTGTCTAACTGTATGTTTTTTGTTCCTTTGATTTCACAACTGTCGAAGTTCTTTCGGGCAATTCTTTCTTCAAGTTGCAGTAATTAACGGACAGAAAAACATATGGGATGTGTATAATGTCACATAAGTGTAATTACGTTACGTAAGGGAGATACATTAGGATATGGCATACGTGGCATTTGTCCAAGTAAGAGCCAATTCCAAAGAAAATATATGTGGGTTTTTTTCTCAGAGAAACGAACAAGATTTGGCAAGTTACTGTTATAAAGCCATAGATTTCCTCTATTCGTGATGTGCAATAAGTATTCAGATATGATAATACCAAGGTCAATTAAGAATCCTGTCGGGATTTGACCTATTTAACAAGAGACCGTTCAACACGTGCATCCATTTTTCCCGCCAAAAATCAGTGATGAAAATCCCTAGATTGACACGCGCCCTGCATGTCCCGGATATCCGGTCTGCACGATGAAATGAGATGATACTTCAGGTTCGGTTCCTTTGCCAAGATGTCGGTTAAATCAGTCGGCGGTTTGCCATCTACTACTGTCATCAGAGTTATAATTACTATTAGTTATTATTTATATTCCTTTATGACATTATACACCCCTTAGTTTTCACGATACGACTATAATTTCGAAAATAACAGAATTTTTGTTGAGCCCCCCCCCCCCCCCATCTTCTGATGACAGGCTACAACACATGGACGTCCATCGTATCTGCACAATTATTAATATGAAAATACGTAACTTCATACAATAATAGGTTTACTTTAGACGAAATGTCTGTCATTTAGACCGAAAGGAACAGGAGATTTTATAAAGCCGGACAACTAAGAAAATCACAATTATACCCTTGATGAGTTTTTTTTATAAAGGATAATTATTTTATGTTACCTTTTATGAGTGTCGTGTCAAGAATATCTAAACATTTCTGCATTTCTATTTGTTTGTGCATTAACATGACGAAGCAGAATGTAACTAAAGCGAGATATGGTGTCCTTTTGGGGGAGGAGTATTTCATCATATTATTTATACAAGTTTATTTTAGTCCTATCACAATTTCTGCCTTCCTAACACTCAAGGTAAGCTAACACCGAATGATGTTGCTCAACACAAGTTGGACGGCTAACCAATAAAAATGAACTTCTCTTGTCAAGTTATGTCAACGAGTAGTGCGAGAAAAATTCGAATAGCGTCCTCAGCGTTAATAGGCAGAACAATGTTTGCCTCTACCGCGACCCGAGAGGAAATGAAGAGTATTAGATATATATATTTATATTATTATCCATTTATCTTCTTATCCCAACTACTGTAGTGATGAGAATTTCTCAAGTTCACTATAACTACCAATAATTATCGCTATTTCTAATTTTTCATAAAAAATCACCATTCCGCGTTCAATTTCGTGGGAAAGCAACATTTGAAAAGTTGGTGATAGCATCAAAGCATAGCGTATGACACTTGCAAGAGCTCTACCGTAAAAAACGGTTCCCGTAAAAAACATCTGCGCCTCACAAAAGCGAACTCACGAGGCTACTAACATCTGCCGAGGCACCCCTAGACATTGCGAGAAAGAATAATGGGTGACCTGCCAAATGTGTTTATCACGGAAACTTGTGTAAATAAGAATGTATTCAAATAAAAACAGATCGACAACATTGCAATTGATTGTGGCTGTACTTGAATGATCAAAGAAAGAAAGGATTGTACACATGCTACCGACTGGTGTTATTATGCCACACACAGACTCAAATTTGCTCATTTTAAACCATTAGAACCAATTACAGCATATTTCACTAAGCTCTTCAATTGGTGCTTTGCCTCTCATTACCCGGGTCACTTTTCCTTTTATACCTCCAGGCCATACTAGAGGTGTCCAACCGATAAAGACAAAAAATAAAGACTGAAGGTGCCTGAGTCAATGTTTGGTCTGAAAACTGTTAAGAAAATAGTTGCCCAGAGCGACTTCAGCACCAGAAGTTTTAAGATTATCTAAAGCGAAATGAAAATGAAAAACTCTAATGACGAATGCGTCTGTCATCAGAAAAATTAAGGTACGAAGTGTTTTCGTTCGCTCGAAGCTATTTCCGTTGATTTTTAGATGTTCCTGAATCTGGCAAAGACTTTGTCCTCATTTCCGTCCAGGCATCATGTTTGTTTAAATATCTTTATTCATCTATCTGTTTTCCTCTTTCTCCATATGTATGTATGTGTGTATGTACGTATTGATTTATGTGTGTACGGGTGTATGTTTGTCTAACTTAAACTCTATCGTTGCTTTTCATATCTTTGTTTTATCGGTAACATCCTAAACTCCATATCAGGTCTAAATTTAAAACACAGTATATACACACAAAAGATCTTGGCGTAAAAATAAAAAAAGATATTGATCAATTAAAGAAGACATAGAAAATGTTTGGTTAGTCACTTCAGCTATGAATTATTATATATGCAATCCGATGTGAATACTGCTTAATGATTGCATGGATTTTGCATGGACATGAATATGATGAAGATGTGATTTTCAAGTGTGTCCTGGTTATGGAGGGGGGGCGGCGGATGGAGCTTTGATGAAGCCAATTTAGAACATTCAGTTCTTTTTCCCTATTAATTAAAATGATAAGTTTAAGGATGATTACTAAACTTCAAATGAAGATTTTTTTATGCTAGACCTGTTTACAGCCATTTGACCTTTGGTTTGTTTCATCATGGAGAAAGCGGTATCCTTTATCTATAAGTTGTCTTTGCCAAACTGTTTCCAATAATAGTGTTTCACATCCTTTCAGTCCATTCCATTATAGTTGTAGTAAGAATATAAGTTGTTTATTATTTAGTTTGTAAATCCATTAGGCCATTAAGTTTGAGTGGTTATGAGAAAAGATTACTGGTAACTGATGTTGTAACGTGTATGTGTGATGACTAAATCACGTATTTCTTCCAGAAAGATTCAATTTTACCAAGAACCTCACGTCTTCAGTGATCTATTTATGAAATACACTTTTAGTATTTTATTTATTCGTTGTCTGTTACTGCACCTCTAAGTGAAGTCTATATCAACAGTATGAACCTTTATTGCTAGTTTGTTATTGATGTCCTAACAAGAATGAAATGGACAACTTTGTTTTGCTTAAATATTGATCCAATAGAAAAAAAAATATATATAATCATCATATAACCGTAATCATCATAAAACCCAGCATGATTTAGATTTAGAATACAATTGCATAAAACATTTTGTGGGGTTGGGATAGTTTAACAATCACATCACATGTACATTTAAACAAGCGCGACGCAAGGATTTATTCATAGGGGCAAGACGTCTCGTGAGATGGCATATTTTTTTTTATAATTATAATAATTATACTTGCTAATATAGCGCTTAATACTTACTCTGTCAGAAGTCTCTAAGCGCTCTACAGTTATATATACAGCATAATTACACTGGCTTTAACAGTGCAGCTGTTACGCGCGCTGCGTTTCAAGGAATAAATTCCTGCCGGGTACCCATTTACCTCACCTGGGTTGAGTGCAGCACATAGCGGATCAATTTCTTGCTGAAGGAAATTACGCCTTTTATCACTTGAATAACAGGGGTAATAGTATTTTTCACGACCTATAACTATATATTATTGCTAATCTTGTGAGTATTCCACTTATTTCCCCATTTTCCTTTCTCTGTTCTATGTGATCACAGGAGCATAGGATGGCGACACCCTTCCAACTACAGAGATGCCCCTTGTGCAGAATAAAATTGTAAATCTTTAAATCTGCCATTAGCTCCATGATAAATACAGAATTTTCGATGCTCATTTTACTCAGTGTAAAAATCTCAAAAAATCTGAAGAATAATCACTATACACTGTATGTGATATAATCGGAAATTATTTTTATACAAGAAAAAAAAATCATTATGAATTCAAGTTATTATAATGAAATGTGTATATTTATAACTTACCTAACAACCAGATTCAATCATAGCAACGACATTCCCGATGTTTGCACACTGACAGATCTGGAGACTAAATTGAATTGAGTGATGAGAGTGGTTTCAATCCAATCTGGTACACCAGGTGAGGTGTCATTATCAATGAGTGGTGGTGAGAAGCTTTCAATTAAAACCATAGAAACGAGTGAAAAATGGAAGATGATCCAATCTATTTATGATGAAGACAGGTTGTTGAAAGCCTCACGTGGCGAAGGAACAATGTCACCCAACCTGTATTTAGCAAAGACAAAAGAACAAAGTGGTTGAGACATTATGGCGATGCGGCATAGCTCGACCATGGAAATATTTTGCAGGCTCGTCTAAATTGATTTTCAAATGTTATTTCATTTTGCATACATCAGCTAGATGATAATGTTTGATAACATAGACGAAAAATAGATGATAACTTCGGATAACATTACTTCAGTATATACATTTGTAATACGCAGCTGACGGTGATGTTTAAGATTCTGAAACACTGTATATTGGTGGAGGCGAGGGTTGGTGGTGGTGGTGGTAGTGGTGGTGAATGTGGTAGTGGCGGAGGGGCGAGTGATGATGGAGGTGGCAATCGTTATGTTGATGGTGATGTTGGTGGCGATGATGGTGGGGTGATGGTTGTGTTGATGGTGTTGGTAGTGATGGTGGTAGTGGTGGTAATGACAGTGGAGTAGAGGTTATAGTAGTGGTGGTGGTGGTGGTATGGTGGTGTTAAGTGGCGTTACGGTTTTGGTGATAATGGTGATTTAATTGTGACGATGGTAGAGTATGATAAAGCAAGATGTGGGATGGCGTTATATGAGGGGTATTGACAGGAGGAGCTGATGGTGGTTGGGTGATGGTGAAAATTGGGTGTCGATAGGTAAAAAGATGGTGATGGTTGATAGTGATATCACTGACAAGGATAGTATTTATTCGCAATAATGGCGATGTAATATCAATGTTGATCGGTTTGCGTCGCGGTGGTGATGACAATGTTTTAAAGGTAATATACATGTAACAATACCAACCGAACAACTTCTCAGCTACGAACAACAAAAAAACTCTATCCACAAAACGAATTTTCACAAGTGAAAATGTTCTCATTTCTTTGGGGTGCAATCTGTTCTCGAAAGCTTTATAAACCAAGTATACTCGTGTCGAGAAAACGAAATCCGACAAGGATGTTTTAAACTAATCTCAAGGATAATCGATGATTGGTTAAAGTGTTAAAAACGAAATTAATTCCTATAGTAAAATGTCGATTCACTAGCCACCTTCTTGGTATTTTCGTGACGGTCACACTTTCAGCAACTTTCGAAGCATAAATAATCCAGCTGCTGATATCACCAACTGCATGTTAACAGATGACAAATCATGTTTAAATACAGTTATGATTAGCACAAGGGTTGAAATAGAAAGCGAAACTTACGACTTAATTAAAACACACCAAACTGATGAAGAAAGGTGTTAATATGCGTGAAATAGATGCATTCCTACAACTCCCAGGATTGGCATTACCCCATCATGAATTGTTCTACTTTAGGAGCAAATGTGACGAAGATGATATGAATCACTGGTAGGAACCACGTCTGGATGAAGACACCAGGTGATGCGGAATGACAAGTGTCCAGTGAGAGGGTAGACATGGTAGAAAGGTTCTACCAGGGTGTCCCTGGTTTTACGGTGGTGACGAAAGTTGTCGGCCGGGAGATGGAAATCGGTAAATCAACAGACAGAACTGAAGAGGATGCCGAAAGTCAAAACCGATCCGAAATAGCGCGATAACGGTCAAGCATGACCGACTGAGGTGTTGATGCCCTTACCCCTGTTACCCCCCTCTTCCCCTCTCTATCAAAATCCCCCCCTCTCTCTCTCTCTCTTCCCCCCCCCCCCCCTCTCCCTCTTCCTACATCTATCTCTCTTTCTCTCTCACACACCTTCTGCCTCTTTTTGCCACTCTTTTCCCTCTATCTCTAATTATCACCCAGCTCTCTCCGTGTCTCTCTTTCTTCATGACTCTCTTTCTTTCCGTTCCTCCCCTCTCTCACTCTCCCGCTAATTTCTCCCCCTATCTCCACCACTTGTCATCTTTCTGAGTCGACAAAAACCATGAGTGATTCACTCCTCCCTTCATCAATATTTGCCTGATTTTCAAAGTCATATCTTCTTCAGTTTTTAAGACGATTTATTTTCAAAATTTTCATCCGTTTTATCTACAATAAGAAATAATTAGATTCTAAACTAACTGTATGTCCATATAGATATTTTAAAATGATTTTTCTACATGAAGACTTGTCCGGATGGTTCAGCAACAATCTAGAAATAAAATAAAGAGCTTTCAAACTCCTAGGTCCTCGAACAGACGAGTGATTTGAATTCGATAATGATTTGAGCTCTCAAAAGCTCCCTTCACTCAGCGAGTGGTAACGAGGCCCCTGTGCCCCCTTCCCCTGGGGCGCGACACCAAAAGTCCCCCCTATCCGTCGGGACATGAATATAGGAGGGAGGGGCAATTACGTGTAGTTTTTTTTTGTCTTTAACAATGTAGGCTTATATATTTATCATTCAGATAAAGCTTCGGGCTGAGAAGCTTTAAGAGAACATTCGAGACATTAACAAAGTAATTTCTGTTACGCAAAACAGCCAATGAAAGAAGCGATAACATCGATGTAACGTTCGAAGGTTGAAGAAAATTTTACTCTTTCAAATTTTGTCTTGAAAACTTTCATCTCATCTTTAGTCTCTGGAACTGCAAATGATGAAGATTCAAGCGGGAGATTGCCTGTACTTCAAACCGTTTATGAACCTTGATAGGAGAGGGTATAAATCCATCATCCAGTTGGAGTTTTAGAACCTGTTTATTATATCCTTCATCTGTCGCTGTCCTTCACCCTATTCCTTCCTACCCCTGGGCTTCCCCGTGGACTTGATTGTGACGTATGATCATTATCATGATCCCCGTAAGGTCATTTTTATTTTCATACAAAACGCCTTTTTAAAGCTCACATTTTCTTAGTTCACATAAGACTTACAGACCTCGACCAAATAATCTAATACTATTTTCATATTTTAATGGAATCAAGTTATACATTAATGTGGAGATTTTGAATACTAGTATCTTATATTTCAGATCCCGATTATATTTTCAGTGCTAAACGTGTTTGATTTATTTAATCTATTTATTCAAATCAAATTGTGGTTGGGGTGGACCCGATGAGCGTTTCATGAAAGCACGTGTCAAAATATTTTAGATTTCTTTCTTTTATAATCTCACGAAAATTTGGGGTTGATCATGGGCAGGTCAGTTCAGTCCAAATGGAAGTTTCTTTGACTTTTACCGTGCTTCTAAAACTCTTTATTTACTCCCTCTATTACCGACACCCTTTTACTTACTCTTCTATTAATCATACAAAGACTCAGGAGACAACCTTTTTAGCTATAAAAATAATAGCATAAAACGTATTTATTAAGCAGAAGATTTCATATCGTGATGAATGATTGCACATGTTAGAAATGTATTAAAAAGAAACTCGAAAACTATCGAATAATTTGTTCACTAAAGACATAGGAATACTGCATCAGCTGACGTTCAGATATTCATTGTTAAGTTCAAAGCTTTTCAAAGTCGAGTCCAACGTTATCAAATTCAATATTTTTATTCATGTAGGAGACAACCGACGCTCTATTTCAAATTTCCTTGAGTTATCTAGAATTCTGTAATAGTTTATATTTGATTTTCCCTCTTATAATTTGTTTTGAAAAAAAATGACGTGAGTGTGGGGTCTCTTAAGCTGTGAATTATCATGATGAAAACGAAAATACTTGGAGCCATTTAAAGTCTGGATAACACATCACCATTCCAGATGGGTGGAGGTTAAACGATGTCATATTCAAGAGCTTGATTGGCTGTTTCGAGAGAAGGAGATCATTTATAAATTCTTAGGTTATGACTGAAAGCATGCTTCTAAACTCGCTTGGGGGTTTCAGTGAAAGATACTAAACAGTGCAACTTGTGAAATAACTTTCCCGCCAAGTTTCGTTTTGATAAAAGGTTTCTTTCTTCACTAATGAAATATTTCGATTTGCTTGAAGAAAAGTCCATAACCACCGCGAATATCATAAGATATAAGGGAAACAAACAAAATTGAATTTCGTGTTGCAAAACTTGTCATTATTCACAACTATATCGAGAGTTAGGCAGTTTTGGGCAAGTAAAAGTATAAATTACAGAGTAAGTATTATCAAATCTGAATGAATACTTGGGAAGTAAAATTCGTCGGGTTGGAGTACAGAAGTAACATTATCAAACTTATTTTCATAATATCGTTCTACATTGATTTTGAAGAGTTTGGAGTAATTGAGGTTTCTATTTAAAAGATGTATATTGAAATCATTCAACGACGATGCATAGGTATCACACATAAACAGAAGAAAAAGTACAAAAATTGAAATTGGCCCGAGCCATAAATCATGACGAATTCATTTTTCTTGTCTTTGTCGATATTTGACAGCAGTAAAATTTGAATACGACTTTGGAGATGTTCTGTTAATCTCTTCAATAATGTTAAGCATTCGAGGTTGAATGGTTGAAATGATGAATGTTATTACACTTCCCATGTGAGAAGTTTTAGACATACCTTTAGAAGTTAAACTGTGAACACTTTCATCTGGCATTTTTTAATGAGACATTTTTAAACGAATGAAAAACCAAACTCAGCATAAAATTTAGAACGAAATATCGTCATGATCGTGCTGTCCCATTCTACAATTTCTGTGAGTAACATATTTTGCACTTTACATTACCGAGAAGACTAACTTTCTGGTTTAAAAGTACAGTAGACGTCACAGAAGGGTCTTTGATATATTTTCTAGCCCTGAAATCCATGACCTTTACCCTCACACGAAACCCATAATGATCATAAATATATATTTGTTGAAAAAATTCTCATCAAATAGCGATTACGTGAACTCACCACGGGACAGGGTATGGCGGCCGAGTCTGGCGGCCTAGTAGGCGTGAAGTAAAGGCTTAATCTCGTGGTGATATCAAGATTAAAATCGTCATGCTTAGGATTTATGACGTCTTCATAACGTCTTTCCCAAATTTGACATTTGACTATTTCTTAGACATGGACTTTATGTTTTATTCACTTAATTTACAAATTCACATCTTACCATCTTTAATAACCTTCGATTAGGCAGTTTGTACAAAGGATACTAACTCGTAGGCCTAATTCTTAATTCTTTGTCGCATCACACATGTTTGTTCTTCTAATACATTCGTTCATGTTGTCGATCGGATGAAAATACATTTGAAAGGAAATATCTTTTAACTTAGCGCCAAAAATGTCTGACCTTTCGTTCATTTTCCACGATCTTATCCATTCACCTTCAGTCTCTTATTCTAGATTCGAGCTTTTATATTCTTCATCGTTTCCAAACAAAGAGTACTCTAACAATATTACTCTTCAAAGTAATTAGTGTTTATATGCGACATGGGAGTTAAACCGACCGAAAACATCTATTGTATGTTTGTAATTCATTGACCATTTAGAACGCTATGGGTCTGATAAACCAGACAATTCAATAACATGAATAAGGAAATTAGCTATTAAAAAAAGTCGTATTCAACAGTAAATAATTGACTTTAATGGCCAACCATTAATGGAAGAGCAAAAATCACCGACTGTTGTGATTTTCACCTTTTTAATTTTATGATTTTATGACATGATTGAATTTTCCTTGACACTTTTTTTTATCATTCCAATATTCTTTTGGGTAAATACAGGCCTGTCGTATTTTATGTTAATTGCTATCCTACGACTACAGTCGAAAAAGGAATGATATTTGGTTTCTAGACAACCTTCCTCAAATGAATCTTACTCATAATAACAAAGAATAGTGTATCAAACCGTAGCACTTTCTTTTCAAATCATGTTTGTTATTGATTGCCTCGCTGGTGGTAGGCTCATTAAATGCACCAATGTTAACATATGGTGATTAATATAATACGGTATTAAAGGTAATTTGAGGGCAGTTGATGAGCTTTATATTAGAAGGGTGTTAACGTTCGATATGTGACCCAATAAAACTAGAGTAAATTGGTAGATTATAGGGGCAAACGAGCCCGGGGGACGAGGACAACCCACACCAGTCGATATACAGACAGAATGTGTGTTGTTCTCATAGGAGCTTGACTTAACAATGGAATATTGTTGATATATTCACCATAATATCCAATTTATGATAAATTATAAGACATTTTAAGGAATATGCTTAGTTGGTTAAATAATGCCGAGAATAGAATATAATGAAATATTATTAATTCACTTGGTCTTATCTATGTCCATGGATGAGGAATACACATTAGTGGGAGATGGATACTCAGAATAAAATATATTTAAATCCATTTTTTTTTGTGTGTGGATCACCTCAGGATTAATTACCATATTTACGAGCTTGATGTTAACACAAAGAAACAAAAATAAAATCTATTACAACTGTGTTTCTGAAATCTTTGTGAGTGGGGGTGACGAAATTTGTATTTGGGGGTTTCGATATATCAAGAAGGCAAATACCAAGATTATGTTACGTATAAATCGACATTCACCCAGCAATTTTGACAAATGAAATTCAAATAACTTACGTACTTCACAACCAGCAATTTTTATCGGATATGAGTTTTTAGTTTGAGACGAATTCGATGTCCCGTGCGCTTCGCTGAGTTTACCCCATTTGGTGATGTCCAAAAGTCTCTCGAGTAGGTTTTGTTGTCATCATTGCACAATTAATCATACATGTATTATATTCAAGTTAAGTCGTTTATAACCATGACCGTTTACTGTCAGGGTGATAAAAAAACATGCATTAAGTTGGTATACCATCAAATTTTAAGAAATATTTGGCCATTGGTATAAAATAGATAAAAACAGTCATCGAGACTTAAGCAAATCACACCAACATCAAATTATGTCCATTACCATTTGTTTGCTCTCGGTAAATATTGAGATTGACAAGAATAACTTTGAAGCAATAAGTGATTCGAAAGAAGAAAACTTACCCATGTGCCCATCCAGTCAACAAGTGATTTCACGGATGTTAATATTCCTTGCTCTCATATGAGATGGGAACAGATAATTCCCTTGGTCCAATTATATCAAATTTCCAATAAAACCTCTCGCATGTCCAACTGATTCATGATATTTAGCAATTGATGGTTGGTCGCATATATGCATTTCAATCAAATTTGAATGGCAACAATGCATGCATCCATAGAAACAGGGTAGTAACAATTATTCCACCAATTCATCAATATGATGTTCGTGTGTCTCTCCTCCTCTAGTGTCGTAATGAAACAATCGGGATGCGACTCTCCCATACACACGCCTTACAGGATCGGCGTGTGCCTGGCAGACATACCAAATTCAAAAGCCATTTATATTTTAAAGAGCTAACTGTTCCCCATCTATTGTCTGTCAGCCGGCCAAAACAATTCACTCACGCGGAACGTGGACTTTTCATAATGAAGAAATATTGATGAAGATTTTTTTTTTCATGAATGCTCGACAAAGGGACCTTAGATGGGGTTTGGGGAGATGATAAAAGGGAACCAAATTGCTCTCTTTTCACAATCCTTTGTAGCTATTTTCGACAGGAAGTGTGGGTCTTTTTTGGCAGAGGTTAGAAAGAGAGGGAGAGATCTCGAATACAATTCTTGTCATTTCGCCTTGGAATATGAAAAATGTATATAATAATGGTTGTTTGTATGAAATCATGAAATAGTTGTTTATCGATTTTTGATTGTCGAACGATGGGAATAGTTTTCCTGTATGCTCGTTGACATAGTTCTCTCCGTTATCATATTGATCGGCATTTTTCATCTTTGTTTATATGATTTATTGCAGCTTTGGCCCAGAAGATCATGAAGAATAATCTTCATGATCTTAAAAGTATATTATGGTTGAATGTTCTAATCTAAAACCAATCGCTTTTTCATTATCGTTTGATAATGATAATAGAGTTATAATCTTTTGGTGGATTCATACTTTGCATTTCTTATTCATACCAGAAGATATTTGTTGATTTATATTTTTACGTTTTCGTTGATTTATATTTCCTTTTTTATTGATTGAGATTTGTTGACTTACATTTGCATTTGAAATTGACTTGTATTTCATAGTCTTCCATACAATGCATATCAGAAGTCCATTCCTGATAAACCCTTTTTCGACACATTGTTTGATTTCGAGGCTAGAAGAGTGTACATCGCTTTTGGACGGGTCATCTTTTTAGCACTTTTCTTATCACTCTTAAGGTGTAATTAATTTGCTACCGACTAATCACTTACTCGTAAGTGCTTAAGTAAATTGAACAACCCGAGAGATAATTAATATTAAGCACTTATAAACCGTCACCAGAATTATCAGAGCTAATCCAGTGTGGAATATTCAGAAAATATCATATGAATTACATTCATATTATTTTGAGTATCACTAGCGGGATCTATATAGAGTGCATTTGAAGTCACGAGTAGTGTACTCCAGGAGGCTATTCTCATAAAGTTGTTCGTAAGTTAAGAGCGACTTTAAGAACGACTGGTGATCCTTTCTTACGCGCTAAACCATCGCCAATGAATATACCAATTACCACAAGAAAGGATCACCAGTCGTTCTTAAAGTCGCTCTTAACTTACGAACAACTTTATGAAACACCCACCAGAAGGCTATTCTCATTGAGATTTGAACCGTGAAAACAATCAATAATTTAGGTTCGTGGTTTGGTTCTGCTCAGTGACTCTACTCCAATCCACTCACCACCTGCAGAAAAAACGCAGTCCCGAATTTATGACATTTGTTCTTTTATTTTTCGGTAAGAAAATATAGCTTTCATTTCAAATGTAAACAAACTGTCTTTACGAAATGACAGTTTGGACTTTAAACGATTGGGCATGGTGACAACCGGTTGATCTAGATCAGACTTTATGAAAGTTCACCATGGCGAGATATATCATAAATCCGAGATATGAATATTAAATACAGAATGCGATTATAAGCCGATTTATCATGTTTATCCAGAATTCAGTCCGAATTAAAAAATACAGTATGTGCTACTTTTAAATGAGATCTATTCTGTATATCGCGTTCAAAATCTAGAACCTATACACACGGGTGGTGAACTCCTCCCCCCCCCCCCGTTCATGATTTTCTTCATATGAGGGCCTGTTACCGTGCTGAGGTGCCGTGGCCGAGTGGTCTAAGTGCTAACCATATAGAAAGTCTGGGGTTCGATCCCCGGCCGCGGCACCTATGCCCGTGAGCAAGGCCTTTAATGTCCAATGCTCTTTTATCCTGCTTTCAAATAAAAGGAAATGCTAACTTGGTGTGCGCTTGTTTTATATAAAAAAAATTACCGTCTGCAGAGGAGGGGGGTACCCCTGTGCCTCCTTACTCCATAGTCACACCAACGAATCGATTCTTGACGTTATTTTGACTGACATACCATCGGCCGGTTTTGTAGGTGTGACTGACTTGAATAAGTTCCAAAGTCAAGAAACATTTTAGCAAGCCATTTTAACAGTTGCCGTAAGCCATCTACAGATTCAGAACATGTGTGGGAAAATTATTCAAAAATCTAGTGGGAAAATGGGCTTTTCGTGATGTTTGTGACATGAGTGAATGAATCTCATTTTAAAGATGACAATGACAAGATTACAAAACCTAGAAAATCGTCGTCGGTTCTTACAATGGTTTTAACACTTATGCTTTATTCATATTAGTTCTCGCTCGAGTGCATTTACATCGTTTTGAATATCATCATATTTTAACGGTCTGTCCTTGTAAACGCTTTTTGGGGGTATTGCATGCAGTCACGTTATAAATTAATTCCTGCATTTATGAACATTCTTTCATGAATAATTCTATCCAATAAATTTGACATTCATTTTACGATACTACCAATGTTTGCTCCCTTCTTTACAGGCCAATTTTATTGAATGAAATGAAATGGGGTGTCCTTTTCCGACCAAAGTGTATTAAAACCAGCTCCTAAACATGCCAAACGGGGTAAAGCCAAAGATCAAACTCTTCCATTTCTAAATCTGCATACAAATTATATCTTAATATAAGTTATTTTCTATAAAGCAAATGCAAATAAAATCTCATTCACAATTGTAGAATATCAGGGAAGGAGTTAGGGGACGAAGCTAGGTTAAACGCCTTCATAATTAAGCACGTGAATGTTGGTTTCTTAATAACCTTGTTCTAAAACATGAACACATAATTTTGTGGGAAAGATATAGCAGCATTGAACATAGGTTCATATAAACAACATGAATCTTTTTGGATTAACTTATTTTTACACTATACAGTTATTTAATGGAAGCACAACTAGTTACTTATATACATCGGCCCATAATGATATACACAATTTAATGAATATAACATTGCTGCTTATTTCACCCTAGTGGTTATCGACCCTTTCAAATCATCACTAAAAAGATGAATAAGTCCTAAACTATTTCGACCATGATAAGCTGTCCAACATTGTCAGTAATGACATTGGACCATCGTAGATTACAAATTTAAACAACCTCACTCCTTAATCAACAGGTTATAAAAAGAACAATTTCGGTTTTCAGTGTCCCTTTCCATACTTATCAAACAGTTTTTCTTTCAGGAATTTTGTTTTTCTATAAACTCTCGAGTAATATGAAACTAGAGTTATCGTGATGACAGATGATAGCCAGTAATCGTTATCACGTGGTTACCATATTGCCATGACGACGGTCGTCTGAAGATCGAGCATTTTTGTAAGATGAATTATGTTTTTACTTTTTTAAGATTATGCCCATGTTCAGACTTTAATCAAAATCTCCCCTTACAATCAGGAAATGCATATTTAAAAAGGGAATGCTAATCTAAATCCATGAATGACAGGCCTATAGTATTAAATAAACCCTTTGTCATTTTGACAGGTACGTAATATGAAGGAAGGTCCTTTTCTCCAGTTCATTTGAGCTGTTGTTTTGTTCTGTTGAAAGAAAAGATTTGTTAATTGATGGACTGGGAAAGTCATGATAGTATGTTTTTTTTTAATACTGATAACCAACGAATTAGTCAGACACGTGATCCAAATGTAACAAATAACCTGAAAATCCTCCCCCCATCCCCATCAGGACAGCATCCCTCGTAGGAATGGGCTTAACCTTGGGTTAGTACACCCGGGAGCTCAGTGATGAAATACCTAATTCGCTGGTGTGACGGTTTCGGTGATTTTTTCTTTCAAGTTCGTTTCTACCCAGGGGATCAGCGAAATTCATCCGCCTTGAACTCGTCATATTCTGCGGAAGATACACAACGGTTTCTTTTGTGCTGCATTTTTAACCTGAAATATGAAATTTTCCTGGATTATGAGGTCATTTCTGCGTTTGGGTTAGGATGAAAATGTGGAAAAGTAATTACAAGCCACTTAGTTTGTAATTATGGTCAGAAACTGCGAGAAAACATCCAGAGAGTTGATCAAAAATAGAGGATATATTGAGTAATGGAAACCATATGAAAAAGGAATAACACCAGAATTTTTATAACAGAAATTTGATGCGCTATCTATTCCCCTTGACATTTGTTTAACCCTGCATCAAGACTGATAATTTAGGCCTTTTAAATCTTGACGATATATGAACATAGCATTAGAACAGACCAACTAAATTTAAAAACTCGGTTATTACAATAAATCATCGTCGAGAATTATGGATGCATGTAGACTTATAGTGTACTCAGTAACAATTCACTGTTGAAATTCTGCCTTTTATCATGTTTGTAGCCTGGATATTACCCCTTCCCCTAAATAATACCAAAATATATGCACTGAAACCAAATAAAACAAGCTGATAGCATTTAGACTATTTTCTTTTCAAATCAATATCTTTGTACTCACTTCATTCTACCATGTCTACTACACCGTCTAAGCTAAATATTAAACAGAATCACCACTTTTCTATATGTCAATTTGATGGCTCGCTCCCTTTGTCCACTCGCAAATTTTCAAAATCGTGCACAACGTCCAAAATTTCAGTCTCCTTGCAAAACTATATAAGGAAGAGATCTTTTAATTAATGACAAAACCAGTAGAACTCAGGGAGCAAATGTATTTTTGTGCAAAAAATTATAAAATGAGTCCACAGAATGACTAACAGGGTAGGGGGCAAGGTTGGGGGCTAACTTCTACTTAATGACCGTTTAGCCCTAATGGTTAGGAAATGATTTTCGAGGGATTGTGGTTCCAATACGAACTAGAACTTGGAATTCCCAACAGCGATGAGAGGTGGAGATGACGATTCGTCATCATTACACTTCCAGTCATTACTGTTTGTGCTAACATATAAGAGGCAATCCATCATTGTTTTGAACAGAGAAAATAATAGGCCCTATATGTGTGATTTTAACACCTGCCACTTTCATTCTTCCTTCAATTTCTCCTCTCTATATCAGTGATGGAAAGTGAATCCCTACCAACCCTCTACATTCATTCATTCATTCATTCACCATAATAAGACCTGGGCCTGCCAAAAACGATAGATAGGATGAATCAATGACAACTAGAATTCGGTTCGTCTGTATACGAGCCTTTTTTCTCAATACATTAAACTGTTATTGAAATAATAGAAGGGATGAATTACATATCGAGGGGTAGCGCAAATACATTTTGGTTGAGGACAGGCCCACACAAAGGTGATGTTATTTTTTCCATTTAAATATTAGGAATAATAGTGCTATTTGTTTATACTATGATCTTCTTCCATTTAAGATTCTTCCATATTTTACCTTGTGTCTCTTCTTTCTTTTGTCCCCCCCCCATGCCGTCACCCTCTGATTTTAGGCCTCTCCATCCTGTCGAAGATCGTACAGAGTGGGACTGGTCTGAATTGCCTGGATTGCCCGCATACCCCATGGGTGCCAACACGTCGTTTACCAGCAGGCGACAACCCGGTGGAATTTAAATACCACCATTTAACGCGCCAGGCGTGAAAGTCGTGTTTTTCCAAGGATTTGCAGAAACTTTCGTAAACACAACGGTTATGAGCTTAAGAATCAAGTTCAATTTTTGACACGAGAGCAAAAAACTGTCATGTGATGTAGATGACTCACAACACATATTCGTCAAAATGATTAGGCATATCATATGATATTTTGAGGGCTCTTACGAAGTTGGGATAGGAATTTCTCGAGCTACGCAGATATTGATTATATTCAAGGGATATTCCAGATATGAATAATGTCATTTTCCACTGGTTTGCTTTGTAACATAAGATTATGTTTATTTGCGCTTGCGTCATTTACGATTTCAAAAAGGCCTAGGCCGGGGTATTTCATCAACATTTTTCATCCGACAAGTTTGTCAGATCTGAAAACTTTCCTTGATTTTGATTGGCTATAATTAGCCCCGGTAAGAAGCACAGTTTCTATGGTAACTTTCGGATAAAACAGACTCCGTCAGACAAAACTTCCGACAAACGCTTCCCGAATCTTTCCACAAGCTGGCTCTACGCAATTTATGTATTGTACGATGAATAATCACAATAGTTTCAAAAGGCAAATATTTGACCCTGCAAATTTAACGATCCAACAATAAATTAGAGAATATTAGGTTGTTATGACAGTTCATTTTCCTCACCTTTGCATTGGCTGATATCAAAAGTTTCAATTGTTGGCACTATTTTAGTCCCAGGAGATTTAGCGATATGGATTAGCTATACTCGTGTGGTAGATATGGCAAAATTATTCAGGCGTATAGAAAGACAATTTGGAATGATGAATTATGAACTCGAAAGGCTATATCATATTCTGTTTGTTTAATAACATAGGCCTATTTGAAACAAATTGTTTGCCCTTTCGTGTTCCGTCAGAAAAGAATAAACAATCACATGGACATAAAGGATCAACAGATCAACATCACTATACAATATGATTTGAACAAGATTTGCAAAAGACCAAAGACGATTGGAAAACCATTACACAACGAGAGACTTTCTCGAGAAGATAGAAATAGAATTATTCTTCTGAGACCCTCAGCCTGGCTTCATAAAGCTATTAATTTAAGATGCCCCCAAGTATAAGTGTTTCGATTCCAATACGGTGATCCGTGGTGTGGTACTAATAGATTGTATTTAACAGTAACAATCTGACAATGTTGATAATTTCAACTTCAGACATTGCTGTTGCCACACACATTTGGCTTGACATAATTATCAATGAGAATAGGCCTCAGTCTGTAACCTCACGAAGTTATAGATTTACTCTTCTCATCATGCCCATGACTATTTTGAAAGCAAGTCACAATAAAAAAAATAGTATACCACTTCTGTCCTACAAAAAGAATCGTTGGGGAGTCTAAATTTGATAAGAGGCATTATATATAGTCAATTACAAGGTCCTGAGTTCATAGCTGTATTCATCTTCCTATACCATTTCCTTTTTCTCCTGACAATCCATACCCTTCACTTCTCTTTCACTACGTGAAAAATCCTATACATGGAATAGGGGCCTGCATCCCCCTATAATAAACTTCCACGCTTTGGGATGCCCCGATCGACTCCTCTGTTAACATACAAAATTAGTGATAAGTAAAGAGTGAATGAGACCTGTCCTTCAAGGGATGTCTAATCTGTTCAAATCCATTTCATGTCTACTTAGAATTTCTTTTTTGAGTACTTCATGAGAACATCCATGTTACCCCTTTTTCTTTTGTTTTCATTTTCTTCTGATGCTAGCATGGGAAAGAAGGAACATATCGTTTCTCATCATTGCTTATTAACATGAATTCTCTCATCTAGATATAGAGTCTATACTGTCTTGTGTTAATTAAGCCATGAAATTTGTCGATGACGCCATAGAATGAAAAGTTCAAACAAACTAGGAATCAAGTCAACCATCACAAACCTTTAATATTTTATATTCATTCACTGTCAAAACCATCATAGATCTGTCCCAGCTTAAAACTGAATACATGACCATTTTGAGTTATAAATTTTAAGTTAAAGGTCTTTATATCAATACAATAGAAGTCCACTTTCATGTATGAATATCTTTACTATTTGGCTAACGAGGAGAAAGAAATTTTGAATAGATTTCGGCAGTTGGATGAAATGGCGTGTGTATGGTGTCCTTCATGGAGCAAACAAACTCGGCCGAACAGTTTCATTGTCTATAGGATCCTTCAGAGTCGTCGATCACCCGTTGAGAGGGGTATAAGCATACACGTTTTTTAAAAGACATTGACATTTTCCGCAAATATGAATCCATTTTCTTTTACCACTCGAACAACGCGAAATCGCATGAGCAGCTTACAATGCGAGATGAATAAATAGACATAAAACCCCATCTTTTTATTCTCATTCTCTCTTCATAGAGTGTGAAAAGACTCAGTGAATAGCAGTGCCAAGGCGGTGCAAGTTTGACCATAACCGGACCACTGGTAGTAGTAACGTTCAGTTGTCCCCCCCCAAAGAAAAGAATTTATCAAACTTTAGAACGGTCGACGAATAGCCAAAATTGCAGATCAATATTTTGCACACGTTTACCTCACGGATTTTATCTAAAATATTAAAAGTTCCTATTTTTAATTTTGAAAAAGAACATGAAATATTTTCGTGGCCAGTTTGTAATGTGTGAATATGAGAAAAGAAAGATATCTTAGATGGGATAAAAATAATCTGGCGACTCAGATTCAGCATCCACTAAACACAATATTTGCTAACGCCCATTAGGGATGTCATCAGTATTACCAGGTCCCTCAGAGAGGGCATCAATCCATCTGTCCTATGTTTACATACTCACAAGCATTAATGTTTTTTTTCTAAAAAAAACAAAAAACAATGAAGTCACAATTCCCATAGAACCCCGCATCGTATATACCGTTCATCCTTGTCTCGTGATTTCAAAATTTCTAGATTTGATTTATTTCATTCCTATTTTCATTTTTTTAATTAACTTGAGAAAGCAATCAAGATCGCAGGTTAGGATAACATATCGTATAAGATTTTAGAAATTAATAGTCAACAAAAATGAATGCTTTTTAAGATTCTTTACAATGCAGCACCATCAATATAATAATTAGACAAACGCATTCATCATCATGACCATTGCTCTTTGTATTGTCTCAACTATGAAATCGTTGACTGTGTGTCTATTTTTTCCACTTATTTCATATTTTTCTGAATTCATTCATCAGCATTCATTTGATTGGTTCTCGATATATTAATGAACGGAAAGCAAACCTGCTTCCAGAATGATGTATGTCGTATCATATTAAACATCACTCGCTAGTCATTAAAAAGCTGGGGAATAAAAATTTGTTGCAATTCAGCGCAGGTTCACATTTTTAATTTAAATTAAAATGCCAAAAACGTCAAATCAAAATCAATACATCTATTGTATTGCGATAGACCAATATTCCAAGGGCATATTGGGTTTCATTATGAAGCCTTTGTTCATAATTCCATCTCATTAAAAGGTAAACCTAAATAGGGACGTTACTAGTGAAGGGCAAGTAATTAAGGGGTAATATAAAAGACCTATGGAATACGACGAATGGTGTAAGTGATCAATATGCGCAGACAAGGTCGATTTCCAATTTTATATGGAATCATTAATTTATTGGGTCTCTGATGTTGAAGTAAAATAATATTGAACATGAAGAGAAAAAGGAGAGGGGAGAACATAATGATGATTTTTTTTTGTGCGACGATGTATTGTTTGATTATTATGGGGTCGTTCGTGCGCGCGTGTGCGAGGGAGGGATAGGGCCAAATAGGGCATTGTGCGTGTGCGTTATATAGTGAGAGAGAGGGGGGTGCGAGAGAGATGAGGAAAGCAAGCTAGAACGTGGGGAGAGAAAATTATATAGACAATGATAGAGGACTACACTTCAGTGAACGATTATAAGTTATCAACATGAAGATAATTAAAATATTGTAATAAAACCAAACATGCGTGCTTGACCTTCATATACATTACCGCTTTTCAGACAAGCATGATGCCCTATCCGAAACATTAATTTTTGATGAGCCGCGGTAGATAACGGTTACTATGGACTAGAAGCGTCCATGGTTACGCAGCGTGTATCAATAGTAAACCTAAATTGAGTCGTTACACGATTACGGATGCTCTTTAAATAGGTGAGTCAGATCATGGTGTCTGAATCGATGTGTCCGTAAAAAAAAATTCTGGTCCCCCTTATCAAGGTCTAAAAATTATGAGGTAATTTATCGGTGAATAAATTGTAAACCTTGCCAGATCCCGGCCCAGCCCACCCCCCCCCCCTTCTGTTCCAAACTCATTGATCCTCTCTATTCTTCTCCATCGTCTTTATCGATCCCGGCTCTCCCTCCTACTCCTCCATGTCGTCACCCTCCTCCTCCTTCTTTTTCTTCTTCTTCTTCTTATCCTTCTTCTTCTTCTTTTCTTCTTCTTCTTCTTCTTCTTTTCCTCTTCTTCTTCTTCTTCTTTTCTTCTTCTTCTTCTCCTTCTTCTTCTTCTTCTTCTTCTTCCTCTTCTCCTTCTTCTTCTTCTTCGTCTTTCTTCTTCTTCGACTTCTTCTTCTTCTCTTAATTCTCCTCCTTCTCCTTCTTCTCCTCCTCCCCCTCCTCCTTCTTCCTCCTCCCCCTTCTTCTCCTCCTCCTCCTCCTCCTTCTTCTTCTTCTTCTTCTCCTCCTCCTATGTTCTCTTTCTCCATCTGCGTTCAGTCTCATTAAACTTTTTATCATGTATCATTTATATGACACAGGTTGATAGTTCATTTCAGGTACCTCGTTTTGTTCATAACATTTTTAATGGAAAGGGTTCTAGGTCTCATACTTAAATTGCAAAGAATTTAAATTCAAATCTTCAGAAACTTAAAAGTCAATCTAAAGAATTCAAATAAAATCCAGAATTCGATTGTTCCCCAATCTCATTCGACCCCGGTTTAAATCCATTCAATTTAGAGTGTAAATTCATCCCCACTGAGCCATTTCTCCTACGAGAACCACAAATCTCGTCACCTCAGATCAACTCCTGTTAATATCTCGTCATTAACCCCAGAGTAGGCCTACTTATCCTATCCGCAACTAATCGACCAGGCTCCTATCCCGGCTATATTATCAAATAACGCATGTGAATGCACTTTCAGCAATTAGACATGGCAAACTTTGATATTATCAATTTTGGAACATTAGGATAAAAGCATGTAACCATTGATGCATATTCAATATTCTAAAATGCTCCGATCATTAATCTTTTTGGGGGGGTGAGCACTCGGGCTGAAAACGGATGTGCGTTGAGTAGAGATGATCTGACTGCAAGCAGCCATATATTTGATGACATCCAGTTATTATTTCTCTATATATCATTTATCCTGTCGAAGCTAATACTATCACCAATGGTCCATCGATGCTTAGTACCAGTCATTAATTTTTACTATCCCTGTGATTCTTGCTGTAGTAAGGGAAGTGTACGAGGAAGATAACAACCTCAGACGAAGTTACAAACAACTGAACAAACAACCCCTGACAGTATGAACTACTATGCGATTTTTATGGTACATGAATTTATATTACCCTTTTTATAATTCCGTTGCTTTATGTAGAAAACGATTGATAATTACATTTTCTCATTTATTCATTTACTTTCATGTATTATTTCCATGTCAATGCAAAAACAAATTTCACTTATTTCATGAACAGTAAAAAGTGTCAATTTTATAATGGAAAATCAAATTTTCCCTCTTTTTTGTACCATACATTTTTTATAAAGTGTAAGCATTTTAAGTGACAATGTCAGGCATCGTTTGAATTCTGAAAAGCCCCAATACAATACAATTCATCCCTTAATACCTTCCTCCTTTCAACTCCGATAATAAGTGTAAATTTTTTGTTTCCCATCTTTTCTTTCGGTGCACTCTTCATTTCTAATATTTTCATTCCCAGTTCAAGCTCAGTTAAAGAAAATTGTGTCTGATTATTGCTCACTGCGTCTGTATAATTATCCTTGCAAAAATGTATGTTTCATTTACTTCCCATTTTATGTTTCATCTACTTTTCTTGGTGCCCCTTTTCGCTAATATTTTTCATAATTATGTGAACAATTTCATAAATGTCGCTTCATGTAATGAAATATTCAGCAAAGTAGTATAGTGACCGCTATCATTAATAGTTGTCTCCTCTTTAATGAAATGAAAATATAAATAAACTTTGTCATTGTTCATTAAATAAGAAAAATAGAAAACAAGGTAGGCCCCTATCCTGAACTTATTCACAATGATAAAAACCAATTAGTGAGGTTCTCAATAGGCCATTGTATTGTTGTGTATAGACACGGCTGAGGTCTTTTGTGCGCTGAAGTATGCATAGAATTGTTGGTAAAAGTATCTCAGAAACGGTCAAACTAACTAATTGGCTTGTTCAGTGCAGAAAAATGGCAATGATCATCAGAAGTATTATTTTTTTCGCCAATTAAAATAACGATATATTATCAATGTATGAATTGGTTTATTTTTGTAGAGAAGAAATGATATAGATTTTTAACAAACTTTTTTCAAATATAGAATACACAATCAGTTATTCTTAAAGCGAAGGAATATAGTGCCGCCAATGATCATTAATTAGAAAGATATTATCTCAATTGAATGAAAATGTTTTATTTTTTTATTTTCGTGATACATCAGAATAAAATGATACATATTTCAGATGGAGACTGAACTGGGTTCAAAACGTCGAATATTTCAGAAAAATTATTAGTGCCGATTTCTCAACTTGAAACGGACATTGATTTATATTGCACACTTTAATTAGGTCTAATATCTTGCGAAGTATTTTACGAGTTCTATTTTTTTTCGATTATTTATCAGGGAACAGTATTTTTCATTACATTTTGTTTGATTACTTCACAAAATGATAAAATAATCAGATTGGTATACTTATGCTGGAATTTGAGTGACGAAAATTGATAGAATTATTTACATGATATATTTGATGCAATTACCTGGTCAAGTTTCGATGGAATTCGACGTTATGGTAACTTCCATGGTAACAGCCCAATCAATGAAGTTTTCCATGGTGATCAATTTACAATAATGGTATATATGTGTTCCTGAGACGGACCTGGGCCACGGGGGATTATTTATTGTTACTGGGCGTGTTGGGGGTATAGGTGCTGGGACAACGCGAAGCGCCCCCAGTACACTCTTAAAAAGGTTGGGCAAAAAGGCAAACATTTTCATTATCACTGGGCAACATATTGTCTACATAACAATTAATTGAATCTGTCAAAATTGGGTAATAAAAACTAATAGTTGGGTAATGAATTTGCTCAATTGCATAATAATTGCCCAGAGTATATATATATATATATATATACACATGCATTTTAGGTGTGTAACATTAGAATATAATCCTCCTTGGATAGGACCCTGGTGGTCAATACGTCGTTATATATACCTGATAGATAGCCCCTCGTAGGAAACTTAATATTGATACAATTCACAGCCACACAACGCAAAAAAAAAGAAATAAAAAATTAATAATGGCAAAGAAAACAATTCAGACTGATAACAACATAGGAGACGAATCCAGCAAAAACAACACCACGATATGATTCTTATTAATCAACTTAATCATGTTAATGTTGAAATAGCCCCTTTTTAGCTTACCTGGACATGCTGAATGCTCGTAAACTCTGGTCTTGATCGCATCTGAGGCCGGCCAAATAATTAGATGAATTCCAAACCAAGGCAGTGGTGATGAACTTATCCAGTCTCACCATCGAGTATCACTAAACATGCTAAAGTTTTGTCCTAAACCGCTAATAGCAGTGGAAATCTAACTATTGTCTGAGAGTCCTCACTCTGAAAGGTGCGCATCAAGAACGGTCAATATAATCGTATATTACAGGTAAGGTTTATAATAATATGATTACAGTATTCCAATACTGAGATGGCTGAGATATCAACACGTGGATCCATGTCATACCCAGGGATACAACCATTCATTCATACCAGACTCTCATCAAATGAAATTAGCATCTTTCTCTCAAGTTCATGAACGATCTAAAATCGTTGAAGCGTTGCCGATATCAACGCTGCCATTGGTATATGGTTACGATCGAGATGAATGGACGAAGAGAGCAATTTTAACACGGATCATTTACAGTGGCGTGGCTGGCTTCAAAATGAAATGGGTAAAATTGGGATGGCGTTGTATTTGACAAAAAATAGACAAATAGGGAGAAAGCGTTGGAATAATGGATTCATGTTAGCTGAAGGAAATCGCCTTTTGTGTTTCCATGGAGTTTCGCACGCGCTTTATTCACGGGCATCTGGATGCAGAAAAGCTCGAGCGAGGCGTATCTCCGTCCCTAATGAATCCCACCCGCCCGTCTCTCTCCCGCCCACCCCCTCTCTCCCTCTCTGTTTCTCTCTCTCCCCCTCTCTCCCTTTCACTCTATCATTTTTGCTCACTACTTTAAACTCCTTTATCTTGATCGTATGATATGATTTCACAGTAATGGCTTGTAGTTTCAGATCCGAATTCAAATCAGTAATAACATTATATTTCATTTCTATTGAAGAAGATTTGCTAATATTTTGTTGATACACTTACAAGATAATAGATTTTATACTGCCTTCATCGATTCGGAATACCAGATCTCCCTATAGGCATCCAATAGTGCACATGATTTGAAATTTACCCATGAGCTCATTTCAAAGGGGGAGGTATAAAAAAAAACTTTTTGCGTATGTATTTTTACGCCTTTCTTGTATTTTCCCCAATTAAGGATTTCTTTAAAAAGTAATTAAAAAATGGTCAGAGTAAGCTTTGCATTCGAAATCTCAAAACAACCTAGAAATTTGCCATGCTGGTGTTGGATAGATAACCTGTCGAAGTTCCATTACTCTTATCCTGTAATCGATATTCTCAGGCTAGAGATGGCGCTATACAACTTTGTAGGATTAAACAAAATATGGTTTGAGCATTGGTTTTATTGTAGGTCACAGTTTTGAGTACTTGAATGTTGGGCAAACATAAACTCTATTATGAAATGATAAAACGCTTCCGTTCTCCCCCCCCCATAAAAAAATCAACTGACCTGTCCACATTACTAAATTCATATCGATTTAATTAATGAATAATCACATTTACCTTGTTTCGTATATCAGCTTTTGTCTATAGCCTATAAAATGTTTTTTTTCTTTAAAAATGTTTGGTTTAATATCATCATGGCCCTGGGGTCGGGTGTGTAGTTTCATTCCTTTAGATGTACAACTACGAATTGTCTTCAAAGCTCGCGTGCCTACACGCGACATCAAGGAGTCGATACACTGTGTTACCCTCTCCTGAAATTACCGCAACACGTGTCTATCCAAAACCACAACAAAAACTTGTGAACAGAAGTAAAGGGTATTCGCAGGTGATGCCACGAGCCTATTTTCCTCCATATAAACAAGGAAAGATATTACAGCGATCTAAGCACTTTGACTTCTTCATTTCTCATTATTTTGCAATCATGTGATGATATGAAGAAATTGAAAAGGACAACATTCAGAATTCTTCTCATGCTTTCATTTCTCTAATTGTGCATGATTATTGTGTACAACTCTCGTCAATATATAAATAGCGTGTAACACCTTGATAGGGTAATGCGGAACACATTCGATTTGTACCGATAATTCCACACTAAAACGAATAAACTCAATGCATTCATACCGATACAAATTTCGTTGAATGCTTTGAAAGGAACTAGGAGCAGTTCAAGCATTATAGGTAAAAAGTTTCAAATGGTACAGTATTTATAAAACGGTGCCGTTTGTGATTTCCCACACTTTACTGGCAACTGTCAGATGTTTCACTATAAACATAATAAATAATTCATTCATATTTGCTTCTAAAAGCCTTGCCACCGATAGATCTTTTATGTGTTCATTTAGATTCCTTCGTTGAAACATTATCAAGTTACCTATTTGGTTTTGTTTGAAGCTGCTGTCGATTTCAGGAAAGCGAATTTTATATCGCTCTTATAGGCATCCAACACACTCAAACAAATTAACAATAATCATGATAAGTATAACAATAATGTAATGCATGCCTGCAAAAATATACTTCTAATGTATTTGTTTTTCATTTTACCACACAGTAGGGCGTTTTATTGATTAATAAACATGCAACGTTGTTTACAGTAGTATATAAAATGCTATTGAGTACAATCGACAACGCCTGGTCACAAAATTGTACATTGTAATAACTACAAGTATGCATTGTATACATATCATAAACCAATAGAGTAGAGAGGCCTGAGAGTCTATATACAAATCTCTTCTCATAGAATTACCATGGATGAAGAACGCAATTTTCCTCTGCATGATTCTTATTCATCAAAGAGACGAGTTAAGTGAGACATTCATTTATCAAGTTAATCATATTTTTATAAAAGATTTTTTTTCCAAAACGAAATACCTCTTCACCTCAATAAAACGTTTGTTTTAATATATACACTTTGCAGAGTACTGAGATTGAAACCAATATAACAGCGTACAAAAATATGACTGGTATGTACATTACACAAAAAATATATATATTGAAACGTGGAATTATCTCTAAGTAATAGTAAGTATATTAGTTTGGGGATGTCCTTCCCAAATCCCAATTCCGTTCAAGTAAATCCCAAATCAAATCAGTTCAATTCAATTTGAAACCAATTCCAATTAAACTCCGCTCTAAGTCATTCCATTCCACACAAAAATAAAATCAATATGAATAAATGCAATAATATTAGATTAACAAAATAATACTGGTAACTGCTGAATAATACCCTTAGATATGTTGGGGGGTTGTTTGGATAATCACATTGTTATTAAATGAAATGAATTATTTCCAAAATAATAAACCATAACAAATATACAAAATAGGATACACGACGTAGAAAAGGGAAATGAACCGCTCATGTGACCATCTATCCACATTTGAATCATTACAGAGAGAGTATATTTCAGACTGCTTGCAAATAGTTATTTCTTTCTTCTTGCTAGTAAAATCACAAAAAATAGGACCGTAGGCAGTGTGATATTTGGGAGAAGGGGGGGGGGGTACTTCCATGTACATGGAATTGATTGACGTCCTGGGGAGGGGTCTTAAAGTAGGGGTCCCCCCCTCTCCTTTGGTAGTGTTAAAAAAAGTGAAAAATAAGGCTAATGACGATTATTTAGCACGTGTGAAACCAAACTAGAACATGATTAGAATCATAAACTGGGCGTTGTGGCGTGCGCCTGTAATCCAAGCTGTGGGGAAGTCACAAATTGATGCAGAGGTTCGAGGTTCGAGCCATGATCACGTCTTTCGGATGGTGACGTTAAAGGTCGGTCCAGACGTAAATAATCATACCTGATTGATACACGTCTATCAAAAACTCAAAATACACACACACGAACGCTAAATACAATCACGATTACAATAACGATCATCATTACAATAATGATTCAAGATTTACATGTCAAAAGGCCCTATGTCAAGTTTATAGTGAGGATATTAGAATAGAAAACGCCTTCATTTTTTTTAATTCATCTAATGTTGTAGACGATTTTAGAAGAGGAGGGAGCTATTCCACTGCCTGAGTGCAGAAGAGGATTGTTTTAAAAAAGTTCAAACAACCCCTTCGTTAATTCTGGAACGTGTCAATGTCGTCTAACTTGAGTCTCTTTGCCATTTCTTCTCGGAGTTTAAATTTCTGGACTTTGTTTGAAGTGGTCAATGGGAAGCTGGATACGAATTCTACATAGCGAGGTACCTCATAATGGGCCAACTGAAAAAATACAAATAAATACAAGAATTAAAAAAGAGAAAACAAGACATAAATATCGATTGAGAGTGTACCAATAAAACCCTAGAACCCCTAAGACAAATGCAAGCAAGACAAAGTCTTTTTTCATAGTGAGGAATTGTCATGTAAGTAACCATACTGTCATTAAAAACATTGAAACAGTTGACGTTTTGATATAAATACTAATACATTGTAAATATCAACATAGCAAAAAGAAATATCTTACTTCCTCTTCAAAAAAGGATTTACATGATCAGCAATCATGAATCGGATTGAAGAAAAAAAAAACATGCTAGGATTTTGATAATGATATATACTATAAAATCACAAACCTGTCCTTTGCAAAAATCTCTTATCTCATCTTCAGTGCACGTGACACCAGCTTTCAGTTTAACGCATGCGCACACCTCTTCCATTAATCTCTTATCTGGTACTCCAACGACCTGTATGAAGAAGAGAGATAAAAAAGGGGGGATTGTGTCGTCAAATGAATATCTCGTAAATTCTCGTATTTTATGAAATGAAAATTAAACAATATTTGGTGTGTCTTATTCTAATCTGGGTTGCCGGTTGAACCACACTGCGAGATGTGTAATCCTAAAGTGCACACCAGCAGTAATAGGTCACTTAAGACAAAATCATAAAGGTGTTTTCAAATTCACTGACATAGGCATTTGTGATTTAATGGTTATTTATGTATTCCTTTTAAAATATTTTTTCATCACATCCAAGCTGAAGAGTAACAAAGTCTTCACAATCAATGGTATTTGAAAGAAGCCCAAACAATAATCAAATGTGCCAAAAGCAGACAATAAAACAAACAGATTTCAAAACTTTACCCATGACGTACTATTCTAGTCACCGCTTTGCGGGAAAGCTTACGCAACATCTTTATCGAAAAATGTTAGTGCTCATCCTAATGAAAGATCGCAAAGTTCATTTGAGAAAAGTTGATCATGCGCTAAATGTGAATTGGCTTATTTATTTATGCATATCATATGCTTCCAAGAGTAATTATTGAATGTATCTGATAGGTCATTCATGTAGCCTTAATCCGCCTTACTTTGAATTAAAACCAATACATCGAGAGATATTCATTATTCTCATGAAACTTTGTAAGTTTTGAAATAATACTGAATTAAATTATTAATTGTTCTTGAGGAAAACAAGTAGGTAAAGACGAAAATATTGAGGAAAACGTATGCAGCAAACTTTGGCATTACCTGAACGTCTTCAACTTTAGGGTGTTTGTGAAGGTGATCTTCAATATGAACAGCAAATATGTTTTCTCCTCCTCTATTGATCATGTCTTTGATACGACCCACTATACTGATGTAACCATCTTCGTTCATTTTAGCAAGATCACTAGAAATACAAAATGACATGACATGGGAACATAATAAGTGGGATGGGATTCCTTATTTATTTCATTTTCTTTAGTTTTCTTCATAAACGGTACTCTAATCTGAAGATAATCTTATTTTAAATATTTTTTTAAATAAAATCTTATGAAAACAACAGAATTATGCATTTAAAGACGATTCTATGCATGTCATTATATGAGCGTGTTAATGTCAATTCTCAAACTGAGCTGATGATGCCACTTTGTATTTTATTACGTGAAATTACAAATTTTCACATTATTGTCAATTCCATGAATGTAAAATTGGTATTTCTTTTAAACTGATGTAATGTGTAAGATCACCACTAGTACAACTTTACAAGGCAGATAGTGTTATACAAATGTATGAAACAACAAATATAAGAAGATAAGAAAAGGGAAAATGAGGACAACAATATATATAACTTTAAACTTCAATTATTTCGTTATCCTATAATAAGCGAATTCGGTGAAATTCTAATTTGTGTACTGTTTTAATGTTTTCTTTTGAAAGATCTGTATTTTTCGTCTTGGGGTTCTCTTTTCATATAGGAAAATAACAATACTGCTGGTTATCAACTTTAATGCTTTTATAGGAGTTTAAAACACTCACCCAGAATGAAGCCATCTAGAGGGATCGATTGTTTCTTTCGTCCTTCTGTCGTCTTCCCAATATCCTGACATATTACTGGGTGATCTACCGCATAGCTCACCCGGCTCTCCGATAGGAACGATCTCACCAGTTGATGGATCAACTATCTTTATCTACATAAAATACAGGATCATCATGTTATTTCATGTTATTTCAGTTTTTGCTTTCGGAACTGTTCCTCTTTCTTTCAAAATATCAAATCGTATCAACTCATTACTGACACAGATATTCCCTTACTGAGCACCAATAGCGCAATGAGCTAGAACAAAATTGAGAGAGCAAAATTATGATGGGGCAGAAGTTCTAAAAGATGCGAGAGCGAAGCGAGCAAGCAAACGTATTTGAATTTGAATTTGACTTCATTTTATATATTTCAGAAATAAACATAATACAAAAAACATAACATCAGAAGATTAAAAGGATACATAAATCAGATTTTGCATCATTCATCAAAATTAGATGATACAGCGATTTGAACTCAAGACAATTTAAAATGAGGGAACTTGCATAAAAAAGCAATGCTTAATCAATCTGCATGATCCAGACCTTATTAATACAAAAACCTAATTTGGGATAGATATTGACATAATATTCAGAAAAAAATATTTCATTCTTTCCCTTTCTTTCTTTTCCCCTTTTTTATCTTGGTGGTGAAACTTATTGGGGCACGATCCAAAGCCCTTATCTGTACGCCAGTGTTTAATTGAATCTCAACATTCTAGTATTAGTTCGACGATAGTATAATAATAAGGGATCAAAAACCCAAATGAAGAGGTGCAAAGCCAGGCAGCGTTACCCTCCTATATTAATTGGTGTTAGTATTACCTCACACCAGGGGTATGGACGTCCAACTGTTGAGTATCTCACATCATCAGGATCATTGGTTCGACCACAAGTTATCAATCCACCCATCTCAGTCATTCCATATACAATCTGAAAGAAATATAGAAAGTAAAAAATGGAATATTCACACGCAAAATATATAACATTATAGAGAAAGCGCGTTATGAAAATGCCAAAATGGTAATTAGCCATACTGATTGTCTGCTGGCCGGGACCCGAGTTGATGGGCATATGGTACTTTTGCTGTAGGTATGGTAGGCATACAGTATACTCAGATAACAACATAGTTTTACAGTATCCAGCTCGTATAGCATTGCTTCTTCGTTAACTCCAGCCCCCTACCCTATGAAACTTTCAAGAACACCTTAGCTCGTCATGTTTGGATATTAACCCACTCGTAACTTTAACATTATGATCCAGAACTTCTAACTTTTTTTTTTTTACTTATGTGCTTATTTCTTTACTTATTTGACATACAATGGTATCTTTGAGAGATGGGACGGCACTTCGCAGTTGACGAACCACTTCCGATGGCACGTAGCCTCCACCAGTAATAATAGATTCCCACTCACTGAGGTCAAAGGTCGTGTGATCGGGATGATGAAGCATATCAATTAACATTGTAGGGATTCCGTACCACCTTGTGCACCTAAGACAATTAAAAGAAAAACTGGACGTAATCAAAACCATGATCGAGATGAAATTGATTCGGTCGTATATTTACATTTATTACAGTTATCTAACTGGGATTGGGTGGATACCCTTGTACCCGTCGGCTCCACATGATTTCATTTTATCACCTCGAGTAGATCTCTATACATGTTATTGCATGTATTGGGGTGACGAGAATATAATAGTAGCGTGACAAAACGATCACAAATACAGGGGAGAGGGTGACGAGATTATAACAGTAGGGTGACGAAACGATGACAGATACAGGGCAGAGGGTGACGAGATTATAACAGTAGGGTGACGAAACGATCACAGATACAGGGGAGAGGGTGACGAGATTATAACAAAAGGGTGACGAAACGATCACAGATACAGGGGAGAGGGTGACGAGATTATAACAGTAGGGTGACGAAACGATGACAGATACAGGGCAGAGGGTGTCGAGATTATAACAGTAGGGTGACGAAACGATCACAAATACAGGGGAGAGGGTGACGAGATTATAACAAAAGGGTGACGAAACGATCACAGATACAGGGGAGAGGGTGACGAGATTATAACAAAAGGGTGACGAAACGATCACAGATACAGGGGAGAGGGTGACGAGATTATAACAGTAGGGTGACGAAACGATCACAAATACAGGGGAGAGGGTGACGAGATTATAACAAAAGGGTGACGAAACGATCACAGATACAGGGGAGAGGGTGACGAGATTATAACAGTAGGGTGACGAAACGATCACAGATACAGGGGAGAGGGTGACGAGATTATAAGAGCAGAGTGACGAATCGATCACAGATACAGGGGAGAGGGTGACGAGATTATAACAGTAGGGTGACGAAACGATCACAGATACAGGGGAGAGGGTGACGAGATTATAACAGTAGGGTGACGAAACGATCACAGATACAGGGGAGAGGGTGACGAGATTATAACAGTAGGGTGACGAAACGATCACAGATACAGGGGAGAGGGTGGCGAGATTATAACAGTAGGGTGACGAAACGATCACAGATACAGGGGAGAGGGTGACGAAGTTATAACAGTAGGGTGACGAAAAGATCACAAATACAGGGGAGAGGGTGACTAGATTATAAGAGTAGAGTGACGAATCGTTCACAGATATAGGAGAGAGGGTGGCGGGATTTTAACAGTGGGGTGACGAAACGATCACAGACAGAGGGGAGAGGGTGTTCCTATGAAACAAATTACATTTACCTTTCATCGTGCATCGCTTTCAAGTCCCATTTCAAGCAAGGGCATCGAAGCCTGGAGATGGATACACGAGCTTACACGGCGTGAGAACGCCGATTATACCAACAAACATCCCAAAGGCATGAAATAATGGAGTCGGTACACAAATACTCTGAATAAGGAAAGAGAAACGATTAAAGATTAATGCAATAGTAAAATGTAAATGAGTACATTGTCCATACTGCAAGTTTCAAAACGAAATGGTGGTACAATAATTGATTTCATTTCGATTTTTTTCCAGAATTCATCATCGTTAAACACGAGATTCAATCCACATGTTTAATTTCGGGGGCATAAAACAAATCTTATTTCCACAGCCATGACATACGACGAATGTGTGCTTATAAATAACAGTAAGCCTGCCTTACAAATGATTATTGTTGTGTTTCGAAGCGTAGTTTTATAATCAAGCCACGGGATTGCGCTAGAGGCACTATCTTTTTTTTTTACTTGGAACAGTCAGACTTACCTGAGGCTTGTGGGCTGGAAAAAGACCGCAATGAATAGTCATATTATTGACGATGTGAAAATGAGTCAGGCTTGTTGCTTTAGGATCACCAGTCGTACCCTGAGATTGAGGAAAACAACGAATCAAACTCCTCAGGAATTTCAAAACATCACATAAGAAAAAAAACCAAGGTACATGTATTGCTTAATACAGACAGAGAAATCAGGTTAGCCATACCATGCTAGTATTCACGAGCTCAACTTGTGCAGGAGAGGACTTTATGACATAAAGTCATGAAAACCCCTGATTACCATTAATGACATATTTTGCAACAAATTTAGGCCCATAACGATAAGCATATGAGGAGAAGTGACGCAATCACAATCAGGCACCCTGTTAGTGTAATGCCACTGTCACAGTCATGAAACCGACTCCAGACCGATCAAAGCTAGTACCTTATTATCAATGACGTTGACCGTTTTGTGTAACTGTAGCATAAAGTTTCAGAGTTTTAATGTTACCGATGTAAACTGGATATTGGCTACGTCATCAAACTGGAGACTCTTTCTGCACCGATCTATGACGTCATGCTCTTCACTCCCACCCATATCCATGACGTCACCGAATAAGAAGGTACCCGGATGAGGTTCTTCACCCATCATGATAATGGATTTCAAATCAGGCAGTCTAAGTGTGAAAGGCGATCAAAGAAATCGAACAAAATGTTAAATCGAACGTTTATTGTAGATGGTAATCTTACAGGGGAAATTGGATAATAGACAGCCACGAATGATATTTCTAATTCAATGCTTGATTATTTTAGAAAATGTTTTCCTGTCATCAGTCATGAGTATAAAAAATAGAGGGGATATTAGAGAGAGGGGGGACGAGAGAGAGCAAGAAGGGAGAGAAAAGGAGAGAAAAGGGGGAGAAAGGTGTAGTGAGGATAGATTCACAAGGACAAAGAAGTAATGAATAATACAAATTTGCAAATTTCAACATTGTTTTATTGAAAACAAAACTAAACAGTAACACTACAAAAACATTCTGATATATAAGGTATTATATATCATTAAAGTTTTCTTACCTTTTACTCTTCAGAGTACCCGGTGATGATGTCTCAAGTTCAGGACATACCTCATTTAATATGTTATAGTAGTTCTGTATCTTGAATGGACGTGCTGCTACCAGAACTTTGACGCCAACCTGTATTAACCACGGTAGAAATGAAAGTCCCATCTTATAAAGATAAACCAATCTTATTTTGTTGTTGGTTTGCTCCTCACCGGCAAAGAGAATTATTTAAGATTAGAATGATCAGATGCATATGACTGGAAGAAAGTAGTGAAGTAAGATCTAAACTCATATCAATCCGAAATATCATGCCATGACGATCATTTTATGGTAAACCTGAATCTATTTTTTATTACTTTGGTTATTATGAATATTAATGAACGCAAGTTGTATTTTGGTAATATCATGTTTCTGGTTTATGTTTTTTTTTTGTTTTTTTTCATCTAGGAAGCTATGATAAACATTTCAAAACGCCTGTTACAACTGAATAGGGGATTAGAGACTAGTCAGAATTTGGATAGACCTCGATCATCTACGTATAATATAATTATTTACCTTTCTCAGAGCATATTCTATATCTTTGGCTTGGTAAGCAGGATTGAGGTTAACCAAGATGGCGCCTATTCGTATGGTAGCAAACATGGTTAAGACCCATTCTAGAGTATTTGGTCCCCAGATACCAACACGATCACCTCGATTGACACCAAGAGAGAGTAGACCAGCTGATAGACGATCAACCTTACGACACAAAGTTAAACAGTGAAGATGGTGCTTAAAATCTCATAAAAGTTTATTTAGAGAGAGTTTGGTACGTTACTGATTAAGGTAAGTCACCAGTTTGCATCTCCCTTCCTTCAACATGCTATTCAGTTAATAATATTTAATAAATTGTGAGAGCCAAGAGATGTTATTTAGCCCATATTTTTGTGAAACGCCTACCAAACAAGATGTCACGATTGCCACTCTCAATCCTCCCACGCCGCCTCCACCTCATCGTCATCACCATCAATCGTTGTCATCATATCGTCCTCATCGAATTCATTGCCAACACCAACACCACCACGTCAACATCATTGCCAACTTCACCTTTATCACCATCGTCATCGCCTTCATCACCATCATCGTCATTATCATTATTCTCATCACCGTCGTCATCGTCATCGCTATCATCACCATCGTCGTTATTTTCATCATCATCATCACCGTCATCAACATCATCATCACCATAATTTTAATCACCGTCATCATTGTCATCACCGTCATCACCATCATCGTCATCATCATCACCGTCATTATCATTACCATCATCATCGTTGTCATCACCATCATCACCATGGTCATCATCATCAATATCACCACCGTCTTCCTCATCGAATCATTACTTTTATTGCATCGTCATAATCGTGTTTTCTTCGTTAACTATTACATGTACCTTGGTCGAGGAACAAAAATCCCAAAGAAGTAACAAATCCATGTCAAACTAACAATTTGATGAGTTATCATTTGAAATGGTTACTCTAGCCTGTGGGGTCCCAAACAAAGCGAATGCTGTAATACGCACATGTTAACATGTAAAATATCGTATTTTACTTGCAGCTTTCAACAGTCTTAACTTTACCATAAGACAATATCACAGTATGTATATAATAGATAATATTTGTTTACAAGGTAAGGTTCAGGTGTTTTACTAATCAAATATTACCTTCTCGTATATGGTTGTATATTATTAAACATTATACAAATGACATCAAAAGTTCATTATCTAATTAGGACCACTCCAATTGCTTTTCTGAATCACATTTTCAAATCAATGTGTCCCGTTTTGATTATTAGAACATAAAAAACAAGATTTCATTGAAAAAAAAATCCTGGAGATAAGTATAAATAAGTAAAATAGGAATATCAACCTGTTGTCTAAATTGGTAGTAGGTCAATCGGTGATCGGGAAAGATGACGTACTCATGATCGGGTGATTTCTCAGTTGCTATGTCCAGTAATTGACCAATTGTGTTAGGTATGAGAGGAAAACTTGTCTTCTGGTCAAAGTCATGACCATGGGCGTAGCTGATCGTATACTTACATCGACTTGACCCAACTTTAGACGTCGTTTGACTCGGTCTGAAAATGTACACAGTGTTGAGCATTGTTTAAACATGATGAAATCGATTATAATGACAATAATTATCTCCCCTTTTATATTGTTTTATTTTAATGCATTGAAAACTCTCTTCATTCTTTCCTTTTTAAATGATAATACCTGAATCCTATTCTGGGTTTATTGTACATATCTATATTTGTGTGTGTGTATGTCCTATCCACCCATTAATAAATACTTCAATGCGATTAAAAGAACAAAATTAAGTGTTCCTTATTCTACTCAAACATTTGTTTTTTGTTTGTGTTACTTATTTCAATACGGGATAAAAAAAAACCCTGTTATCTGCCGTCTGGCTGTTTTCAGCAAGTCCGTATATACACATCAATACAATAATTTTAGTTTAACATGAATAACATAACTCAAACAAAAGATATAAGTAAATAATTAATCAACCACAAAAATAGATTATATCAAGATATATTGAGAGAACAAAAAATAAAATAAATCATAATTCAAGAATGAAAATATTTTTTTAGACTGTGATAGTGTAGACCTTGCTCTAAAAGATTCCGGTAGCTGATTGATTAAATGGGTGCAATGTAAATAGTACTGTTCTTACAAAAATTGGTTTTGGGGTTTGGCAATTGCAATTTAAAAGCAAAGTTTCTGAGATTATATGATGACACATTAAATATTAGAGCTAATAACTTACATGATATGACGGTGGCATTTTATCGAAGACAACGCTCCGAGTTTATATGACGAGCGAAGACCATTTCGAAGGGCGTTTAATCCTAATAACATTCCCATTTTAACTGCATGCAGTCTGTAGTATTGACGGACGTGTATGTTAAGTTCAGTCTTTTTGTGAGAGCATTATGTGCAACCGAACTCAATAGATGGATACAATGTGAAACCGGTAGGGAAGCGGGTCATATTTTGACCTATCATGTAGTGGCGTACCTGGAAGGGCAAACTTGGGGTCATCAAAGTGAATACATAAATATATAAATAAATAAATGAATGAATAACTAACTAAATAAATAATAAATAGATAAATAAATAAATAAATAAAAATATATAAATAAATGAATGAAAAAATAAATGAAAAAAAATAAATGAAAAAAATAAACAAAATAAATGAATAAAAAACAAATAAATGAATAAATAGATTAATGAAAATAAATATTCAAAAATAATTAACAAATAGCAAGCAATTTGGTCACCCCTTCCAACTGGGTACGCTAGTATTACGTTGGTATAATTCTCGTACTATTTTTGTACTGAGGTTTCATTACTATATATGCATCAAAGTTCATGAGGAAGGTTACCATGAATGTATTGTTTCCCTATGGCAGACTGAGCTTTTATGATAGCAGTTTATTTTGGGAATACAATCCTACATGCAGTGGTGCTAAAAAGTATGAACCCGTCAGAAAATGAACATATTTGAAGGGTTCAAGTTTTGCCGTAATTTAGATATTTAATTGTGAAGTCAGTTGATAAAATATTACATTCAATAAAGTTTGTTTCTCTGGGCTCGCAAAACATTGTAGTGTTGTTGTCTCCATTCAACACTCAGCATGAAGGAGTGCTATTTGCGGAGCTATTTGTTGCGGGTTTGAGCACAACTGTCGGCCTATATTTGACTCAGTGTAAAGTGAACTGGCCTGTGCTGATTTATCTCCATTATGATTTGTAGTCAAAATTTGTTGAATATAAAAACTTACTAATATGACTTTACTCCACAACTAAATAAATAACATTTATTTATTTGGACTATCCCGCTTGCAAATACAGATTTTATAGCGCGATGTAAACAAAATCAAGCCCCTAGCTTACAATCATTTTGCCTCCTTCGATCTTTGTACAGAGCAATTATATTCGAGGTTGTTGGTTTCTCATTATTTAAATCTAGAGGAGTATATCGGGGAAACCAAAGGCTAAAATACGATCAAACATATAAGCAATGTCAAGATTCGAGTATTGGAACGTGCATGGGTTTTTGACGTATCGTTTGGATCTGCATGGTTCGGTACTTATCTAACTCTACCGAGGGATTCGTAGTAGAAGCCTGCACATTTTCTATTTGGATGGGAAAGGGGGTTGCGGGATGCGAGGCATCACAGTATATGGCTTGGATTTTTTATTTCAATTTTTTACCTGAAGATACATGTATTCACCTTTCACCAGATCGCCCACCATCTCCCGGGCCCTCTCCACTAGCTCTGGACATCCCTCTTGTTTCCCCCTTCTGCCCTCCTCTCTCTCTCTCCCTCTTTAAACCCCCACCCCCCGTGACTTCCTTGTCCCTCCACTCTTTCATCCTAGTTCTACACTCCTCTCTACCCCCATCTCTTCCTTTTCCCCTCTCTTGTCCCCACCCCTCATTTCTCTATCTGTCCCCTCACTAATCTTTTGTCTTAATATCTTGTATTATATCAAATTAACTCATGATTACTCCCTTTCTCTCTCAAATAACCCACTCTCTTACTCATCCCTCTTTTTCACAAATTACAAATCCTGGCTCATATCAAGTTTGAATATCAATCTTTACAGAAATCATTTAAGTTAAGATGTGCAATATCTCCATTAAGCAGTTGTTGCGAAACACAATGAAATGAGTTATCAATGTTCATCACACACCCCTCCCCTTAATCTAGTTTGAGGCTTTTGTTTATTCCGGGAGTAAATATACCAAGCAGCGTGAAACCCCAGCCCAGAGAACCTGTATACTCCCTGTACTGAGTAACCTCTATTTTTCTTGAAGTAAAGGTTCTCGAGGCTGTGCTGACTGGGTTGGGCATAAGGTTGGTGAAAACAATAATTCAGTAAATAGAGTCTAGAACTATACTAACCCCAGAGAAAGAGAGGGGGGTACACCTTCTGCCATCAGTCCACTTACATCTTTTTTCATCAGTAGTCAGGTGATAAACCAATAGCCAAAGAATTATAGAAACATCACTAAAACCAATTATATTGTGTAAAAAGTGATAATCATTCCTATTTTAATATTTCAATCGTAAACTCTCACCGCCATATTGAAAAAGGAAGACAAAATCCCTGATCCTTAGACCCTCACATGTTCATATTGTGAAAGTTTGAACAGCCAGAACAGGAAATAAAATCAGTGGTGCAAACACATCATATGTAGGAACCAAATCATATGGTTTGACATTAAATCATGCAAAGAAATATAAGAAAATAAAATATGATATAGAGTATTTAAGAATTGTACACACAATATCATGATAAAACTGGACTGCTATCATCTTATTACATTAAAACTGCATGCTTATCTTTATAAAACATATATGGTAATCTAATGCATAATTGCACCACAGATGATTAAAGTGATTAGAGACGATCTAAGTTGCTTTCTTTACACTTATTATCCCAGATATCAGAAGTTCTATGATAAAATAAAACCTACATCCAAAACATGATTTAATTGAAACCAAGAGATCAGAATTCTTGATATAAAATCAACTCTGATTCTTGATATAAAATCAAATCTCACTTCCATTTCAAATACAAAAGTGACAAAAATTCCTCCAATGTATCATGACATTTGTTTCAAGACATAATCACATTAACTGACATATGCATTTAAGATTTTCATCTGCTTTTAACACTACCATACCCCCACTTTGAAAGTAAAATCTAATCTTGGCTATTAATTAGAATTGGAAACTCTCAAACTGTGAAAGGATGTTTTTTATAATGTACCTCAGAAATGACTGTGCTATAACACTAAGCAGGAACAACGATGTGTCAAAAGATTAATACAATAAGTGAATACTGTGTTTGGAAAGCATTATACATTTGCACATTTTAAGTAACCTGTAATTGTAAACAATGATATCATTATTGCAGTACAGTGATGACTGCCTGCCAAAATTTGTTAGAATTAGATATGAATAGCAGACAATGTTTTGCTTACTTCAATGAACATATCATTTCAGGAACAAAAAATATGATCTGGCAGAAAAGATTTCAGGCAATAAAAACTATTATTTCAAACCTGCACAATAAGATAACTAACTTGATTGCCATAAATATTCTTAAAATTAACATTACCTTATTTGACATCTTAATACTGTCTTCCATATAATACAAATTCCCAAATAACAATTGGTAGAGGTCTGCATAGACCTAGGTTGGCCATTAAATGACTGATTCAGAAATCAAGAGTTGAAAATTCATGATCTAAAATTTATCGAAGTTTAAGATATATGTTTATAAAAGATCATACTATGAAATATCTTGCAAAATATACATTCATAATTGCCATAAAAATATTGAACATAAAAATAAAAAGATCATAAACATATGCCATCATTGCTGTAGTAGGATAACTGGCCTGGATATAATAACATATGCAAAATAGATTGGAACACAACTCCCCTTAGGTAATACAAGACTCTCCATTGATTGAACATACACAATTTTTTTTAAAAGCAATAAAAATAAAAATTTACATATATGTTTAATTCCCTTTTGATTATCAAAGTCATTGCTGTCATAATCTTTGTTTGATGCACATTCTAACAATCTTAGAGGACAAGTCTACCCCCAAAAAAGTTGCTTTGAATAAAAAGAGAAAAATACCAAAAAGCATAACACTGAAAATTTCATTAAAATCGGATGTAAAATAAGAAAGTTATGACATTTTGAAGATTCACTTAATTTTACAAAACACTTATAAGCACATCATGGTCGGTGTGCAAATGAGGAGACTGATGACGTCATCCACTCACTATTTCTTTTGTATTTTATTATATGAAATATTCTAATTTTCTCCTTATTATGTGAAACAAAGATTAATTCCTCCCTGAAAAGTGGAATTGGCATTGTTTCAATACTATACGGTTCAGTCAAGTTGTCCTTATTGTTAAATCTGTAAAAAATGAAATATTTTATAATTCAAACAATAAAAAACATAATGGTGAGTGAGGTACATCGACTGTCTCATTTGCATGCCACTGAGTTGCGCATCTGTTTTGGGAAAAATAAGCGAAAACTTAAAATGTCATATGTTTCTAAGTTACATCCGATTTTGATGAAATACTCAGCATTATTCTTGTTTGACTTTTCTCTTTTTATTCAAATCAACATTTTTGTGTGGTGGACTTGACCTTCAAGGACAATTTTGTTTTCTTTCCATCAGCTTTGGACTGACAAGACAAACCTTAAAAGAAGGAAGTGTGCATGTTAGTGCCCATGGTGTATCAATCATACAAAGAAAATATAAGATGAATTTAAATAGTGCATCCACTAAATAAATATAACCTACTATGAACAGATGATATCAAAGAACACTACATAACAATTTATTCAGCACCTGTTAAGTCATTTGGCAACTCTAGATCTGTGATACAATGTTTGAGACGACCTTAAGCAGCTGCTTCTCATTTGCATCCATTCATTTTCCCACTCACAATGATGGTTATGAGTCAAGTTCACATTTTCATGATCTGTGCATCTGGATAATTATTATAAATTCAGGAGCATACAAATTGCAGTTTAAATAATACATAATAAAATGATGGGTAATATGCACATACAACATTCCTTTACCACATGCATGCCCACATTGAGTATCTATTATTTATCACCTAAAATGCATCTTCACAAAATATGAATTATGTGAAGATGCAATTTCAGGTGATAACTAAGAGATATAACACAACATATAAGATGAGAAAGACAGACAGCTTTGGAAAATGCTACAACACTTTATTCATGCCACAAATCACAGGCTTTTAGATTTATCTTTTAAATTGTGAATAATATATCTCATTACAGATTTTGTGCTATCACCAGTCATGAAACAAACATTATCATTGACTAGTTACAAAAGGTTCCATCACCTTTCGTATTCCTTCCTTAAAGGGCGTGGTCTGTCCGATACCCAAAGCTTCCAGTTTAGACCGGTCCATGGAACAATCTTTGGGGCGTAATGTTCCCCCCGTTGGTTGGTTTGGGTTTGGTTTAAGGTGATCATGAGGAAGGTTGAATGCATTAGCTAGGGTGGTTATCATGGTGTATTTAGTCATGAACTCAGATCCACACCAATGGAACACACCATTCAATGTCTGAGGATCCTAAAGAGATACAAAAACATTAAGAAGCTTAAATGTTCACATCACATGAATTTTGTTAGAATCCTGAATATACAGAGAAATAAATGGAATAAATTTGAATTTTAAAATTATTTTAAATTGAACATACAAAGCAGTCATTAACCAACAAAACTAATAACTGTATGGCAGATGAAAAAGGGAAATATTAAGGATGGACATACATGTTATTAGATATTAATTGAAGTTAACGGTAATTCTCTTTATGAGAAGATCTGTCAGTGATTTTTTTTTAATGACAACTGTTACAACCTGCCGAAACCTTCCATCTAATTGGCTAAGAATGCACATTTCCATTAAAATCACAGTCTTGATATTTTGTGTAATTTTCCCCAGGAATTTGAAGTCTCACAAATATGAGCTTGGTAAAAAACTATTATCAACAATTTTCAGTTACATACATAGGGCATCTGCATTGCACACATACCACCTTGTTTGGTGCTCAAAGTGCTCCTATATTACCCCAGCTAAGCTTTTCTACCAATTCTGATATACTTACAGTCTTCCATCTTTCACACATCTGCCTGCATACCACAGCAATATCATCAACATGAGTGGGACATCGGGTACAGCAATCATCAATCGAGTCAGTCTTCTCTCGATTCATCAACGTATTGTATAGAATAGTGATAGCACTCTCTTCTACTGTCTCAATCTGGCCGTATAGGATTGGTACTCGTAAAACTGCACAATCTATAAGCAAAGAGATGGGAATTAATGGGTCAGATAGTCAAAAAGTAGCAATTGCTTTCACTAGGCTTTTGCTTGGCTCTTGCTTGATTCCGTATGCATAAAAATAAGCGAGCAAATGCTTTTGCAAGTTTGCTCAAGCAATCGCTGACTGACTGCTAGCATTTCCTTGACGGTTAAGGTATTGCTAAAAACAGTATGCATAAAGCAAACGTTTTGCTTGTGCACTTTATGCACTTGCTTTGGTCTGTTCAAGCTACGTCAGAGCAGCTTGAGCGTTTGCTTGATCAGGGCGTTCAAGTATTTTCATCTTGTTTATGCACCTGAGAGAGAATCCAGGGTGTACCCTAGCCTACATGTACATGTTTTCCCGGATGTTTTCTTCCTAATAAGTGTAAACCAAATGCCAAATATATAAATTTATCAAAATTAATTTGACACGTCTGAGGAAAAGATGTTATAAGAAAGAAGCGGTAATTTGCACTGCCACACCTACAGTTCGAGTCCTGCCTTTTCTGTGAGTCGTTTTCGCACCAGCGTGACATTGCTATTTTTTAAACTGCTAGTAATTGCTTTCTGAAAGAAGAAAAGGGTTCAAGCTCAAAGGGTTATGCGAATGAAATAAAGCAATTACTAAGGCATGAACTTTTGCTTGGCTAGCTATTGTGCTTGAAGCAATCGCTTGCCAGAAATTGCTACTTTTTATGCACCTGAGTGACCCATTGACTGTTTTGGTAACTCTATTTTGAAACACTTCCCATAGCACAACTATAAAAGTCTACCTTTAAATCAATTGTAGCATAGGAAAAGAGAGACACATGGATGATGCACTGAATCAAGTTAAATAAAGAGAAGATGTAAGGTCATTTGCGTCAAGGTCAATAAACCCACTCCCACTCTACAGAAACAAAACCAGGGCCCCGTCTTACAAAGAGTTACGATTGATCCGATCAATCTCAAATATATGGAAATCCATCAGTCATAATTTTTCTACAAAACTTTGCACAATGTCCTATTTATGCAAAGAGAAGCGCAGTGAATTTAAAAAACAATGAATGCATGAATAGACCTCACAGCAAGAAAATATTTTGAAGAAACACGCATAATAGATGATGTTGCTGGCCGTCCATAATTGCAATTGATCGGGTCAATCGTAACTCTTTGTAAGACGTGGCCCAGATTTAAAACTTTGGACTTCTGTCTGACTGACACATATCCACAACAGGACAGGTAATCTATCCATTTCTAAGTTATACATTCATTATAATGTCACTTGTGATGTACTTTCTCATAGTCCTACATGTATGTTTGACTGCTTTCTTTTTCTTATATTCAACCTGACCAGTAGAATCTTGAAGGAGAGGGTGTAAGGTTAGTTGGTATTGCAAAAAGGAGTTTTAACGGAGATTAGAAGACCATGAATGTTCATCTGCTTTGGTAGAAAATATTTCATTTTCAATACATTAAAACATTTACCTCATTTTTTTAAGGATATCCACTGCAGATTTTATCAATGTTACCTGATCAGACCTTTTTGGTGTAGTGATGAATTATAGTCAGTAATTCATATCGGAGCCCCGTCTTACAAAAAGTTGAGGTTGATTGGATCAAGCACAACTCTTTGTAAGATGGGACCCTGATTACATCATTGATAAAGCCTGCAGTGGATCATAACAGACAATAAAGATACATTAAAGGTCAAGTCCACCTCAGAAAAATGTTGATTTGAATCAATAGAGAAAAATCAGACAAGCACAATGCTGAAAATTTCATCAAAATCGGATGTAAAATAAGTTATGATATTTCAAAGTTTCGCTTATTTTTAACAAAATAGTTATATGAACGAGCCAGTTACATCCAAATGAGAGAGTCGATGATGTCTGATTGTCACTCACTATTTCTTTTGTTTTTTATTGTTTGAATTATACAATATTTCAATTTTTATGAATTTGACGATTAGGACCTCCTTGCCTGAAGCACAAAATGTTAAAATAATGGAATTTCACGTGTTCAGGGAGGAATGAAACTTCATTTCACATGACAATGACGAGAAAATAAAAATATTTCATATATTAAAATACAAAAGAAATAGTGAGAGAGTGATGTCATTAGTTCCTCATTTGCAAACCGACCGAGATGTGCATATAACTGTTTTGTGAAATGAAGCGAAACTTCAAAATGCCATAACTTTCTTATTTTACATCTGATTTTGATGAAATTTTCAGCGTTTTGCTAGTTGATTTTTCTCTATTTATTCAAATCAACATGTTTCTGGGGTGGACTTGACCTTTAATAAACATTCATACATACTGATTCAAGAGATAACTCACCTGGGTTGTGTGCTTGTGATATCTTCTCTCCTTCTAGTTTTTGTTGTCCATATTTGTTGAGAGGGTTGGTAGCATCTGAAGGTTTGTAAGGGGGTTTGGTGCCATCAAATACATAGTCAGTGCTGATGTAGATCAAGTAGCTACCCATCTCAGCTGAATACAAATCCGAACAAAACAAAGAAAAGGATTTACGATTCCATTTAGCTCAAGAGGTATGTAATTTAGTAGAGCAATAGTTTTACAATCTGGTGGCCAGAATCCCAGATCCCATATAGTGCCCTAGTGCTTTCGGTAATTAAGGCATTTATTCTCATTACTAGTCAGGTTCCTTGGAGAGGATGTTAAACCATTTGTCCTCTGGTTGCTTACTTATTTATATTCATGTTTTCTTAGCAATCAGGTAAAAAAAAAAAACAACCACCACCATATTGATTATGTGATTCCATTTCATATCTCCATTTGTACACACCACACCAGATGAAATTGAGGAAATAATAAAAATATGTGAACTCTCCAAAATGGCTAGCCGCTAACAATTGGTGCTCTTAGCTTTGGATTATTTTTACTATCTCGTGATGAATATACTTTTACAAATCTTCCATACAAAGATATCATGCCATATTTTAAAATTAGTAATAGAAATAAGTTTATTTAGATTAAGTGTATACCTACCACTAATCTTTGCAACTGTTTCTGTAGCACTGCAGTTGACTTTCTTAGCCTTTTCTTCATCTTTCTCTACTACATCAGGCCTTCTCTGTACAGCAGCATGCACCACAGCATCAGGCTGTGTGTCAGACAACAATAAAAATCCCAAATCAACTAAATTAATTCACAAAACATATTGACTTCTACTTAAACAAAAGTTGTGGGAATGTTTGAAAAGTCATTGTGAACCATAAAATTTGTATCTTTATATGTACATGTAGTATAAATGCTAAGACAGACTGATTCACTGCATAAAGATTGCTCCTCAAAGGCCCTCATGCTAAAATAGCTGAAATATGAGTTGAAACTGTCTGGCTGACAAATTGGTTGTGGTCCCATGTATGCTAATCTGTGTGTTAATGCATGTGAACTTCAAAAAAACTGAGTTATAATTTTGGTAATTCCATTGCTTTACATTCAACATCAAAATCTTAAGGACAATATAAACAGCTTTTCAGAATCACTCTGATCATTTTCTCCATAATCAAAATTCACAAACTGAATCAAATTGAATCGTTGACCCATTACACAGCACAAAGAAGCCTATCAGAAATATGGTGCAATATAAATACTGTGGATCATCATCAAAGCCTACATATGTAGATAGAAAACTCAAAATTCAGTAGTGATGAATTCAGATGAATAGATGGATTGAAAGAAATGAATAGGAAGAAATTCCTTGAATGCTTTGAGCGCCTAGGCAGCCCAGCTAAAGCCGGGGTAATAATAATAGCAGGGCCCGCTGGGAGAACAGTTTTCGGAACTGAAGCGGCTTCCCTGGGTAAAATATACCTATATTATTATTATTATTAATAATTGATGATTTGTCCTGGCAAAAGAATCAAAGCTTGGTCCCACTGTACTTATGGATGCAAGAGGACGTAAAATGGAAAAGAATTTTGCCATCCATTAGAAAACGCTACATGCATGTATCCATTGTGTACTCTGTGCATAAGTGTTTCATACACTCTATATTCATCCAGCATCCATCCACTGTGATTTCATTCTTCGCCCATTTTGTCCATTGTCTCGAGCTGATGAAAACGGATGAATCCACCCCGAAATTTTGCTTGTCGGCTGTATCCAGTATGAATACATTTTCTGTCCGTCAACCAGTTGGACCAGGCCTTAACTACTAGACTATAAACCATTTGGAAATGCATTAATCTTTGTTTCTTACACTGATGGATTTGTTGAATCATCAGTGGAAAAAATTCCCAAACTTACTGAAAATTCAAAATGTTGTATCTATACAGCCAGGACATGTTCTTCTATTATTAATATTCCCTTGATAATATTTTGATTTGGTTGTAAACTACTGGTAAAATGAGAATATTTTCTTCTTTCATGGCTCTGAAAGATCTGATTTCAATATCTTTTTTTTTCTGAGTCAATAAAAGGAGCCTAAAATTATGAGTATGGTGAATATTCTTGATAATATATCGAAGTTCCTTTTACTACCCATTGGACTGCAAAAATGTATCTCTAATTTTTTTCATACCTATAAGATTAAAACCTTGTATTAATTGTGATCTTGTCTCTGAATATCTACTGAAATTACTAGAACTCCATCTTTCTGATTCAAGAAAGAAGGGATCAGTATTTTCTTATTTTAATTTCGTTGTAAATCACAAATAATTTACAACCAAATTAAAATACTTAGAAAATAATATCAAGAGGAAAGCAAAAGATTTTCTTTCAACTTTGAATTAGTTATACTAAAACTGCTTTTAAAAAAAATCGCAAAACGGTTATACTTTTAACGATCATTTAAATGGTGATAAACGTTTTGACTCAGCACTATTAGAAACCTCAAAAAATATTTTAATGCAACCGATTCCCTCACCTGAAATTCTTGCATGACCTTTCTGACTTCTCCTTCATCGGTTATATCCACCTTCTTGAGGGCGCCCTTTGCACGAGAGAATGCCAGACCAAGAACATCACAAGAGGGCGTCCTCTCAAACTCCCTCATAAGCGCTCGTCCCATCAGACCCGATGCACCTGTTACTAATACCTTCATAATTGGTAAGGAAAGTGGAGGTCAGTCTATTCTAAAATCCTAAAAGGTTTTCAAAGATACAAAAATTAGAAAAAGTGTTAAAATGAAATGTCAAGTTCTTATTTTACAATTTGACTAATATCTAAAGCACCATATCAAAGTACATGTTTCTGCAGGACACAAAAATCTATAGAACAGACCAGTGAATAGGCACACCCACCGATCAACAATGCAATCACAGAAATGCAGGGTAATCAACTGAAAATGGTATTTTGTGGCAGCACCATTATAAAAAATATCAAATAGATTGTACATATACTAGAATGCATCAATGCACTTTGCCCTCCAAAGTCCAAACAGTATTTGAATGATAGAACAATGATAAATGATCATTTTATGAATGGGCAAAACTTAATGCCCCCCTATTTCATCCCTGAAACATATACCAGTAAAGGGATATTGAATACACTGGCATGATGGCATCAAGGTCCTTGTTTGAACAGTAAGATAAGATTTATTCTATTAAATGCATCAACATTCAGTTATGAAATAGATGTAACTTGACCTTTACTGAAATCAATATCTAACAATTTATCATCAAAAATTAAAAATAGGGATTCATTACAAGTCAATCTGGGCAATCCGGCAATAAATTGGTAATAGGACTTTGATCTATTGTATAGTGTTGCATAAACCACATGTCCCTGTGTTAAGTTGGTGAAATAGGGGAATGAGAAAATGAAATAGTTTTGTTAGTTTAGTTGTTGCGACTGTAGGATGGGGGGTCGGGTGTCCGGACACTTTACCTTTTTGAAGCCTTCTTTTTTGTGTGTGGATTACACTAAAAATATGAATTCATTACTTGTAATCATTATCGATTTTGTTCTTTATAATATTTCCTAACATTTTGTACTAAAAATTGATGAAACTTCGCTTGTAAATTTTTCCAAATTACATTCTAAAATTGATCGTCCGGACACACAACCCGTCCGGATACACAACAACTGGGTAACTACTAGTGTAACTCATATGTATGACGTACCTTAGATTAACGATGTTACAAAATACAGTTTCGAAGAACAAATTTAATTTATAGATGATTATTTAATAAGTAATAAAATCGTGATTAAAAATAATGATTATTAATCACGTATTTGATTTTATTAGTTGTTAAATGATAATTCTTATCTATAATTTTTTGTATAAATTGCTCTTCGAAACAGCATTACTATAATCTATATTAATCGAAGGTACGTCATACATAAGCGGTTCAAGCCGAATAAATAGTGTCTTGTCTTCAGGCCAATATTAACGAAAAGACAAGGAAGTGGGTTGTACATGAATTTAAAGGAGAATGAAACAGGATTCTTCAGGCCAATATTAACGAAAAGACAAGACAGCGGTCAGTATATGCAGCTCCCCTTCAATTAAAATCAGCGAGTAGGCCCACTGGAGCCGCTAGCACCACACCACGCGTCTCGGCCGAGCTGGCCAGGTGGATCGGGGCATGCATGCATGCAACTCTCACTCCCTCACTCGCTGCTCAGTCAGAGTCATGCCAGGGTAAAGGCATCGTGGATGAGTGGGCGGTTCAGACAGAACAAGTGAGAGATTCCTCGTGTTTACCTTAGAATTAAAGCTATCAACCTAAAATAAAATCACCATTCAACTTTAATCATCAATTCAAAATAAATGTTACCTGTTATCTGATGTACGCAATACGCATGGGATAAAACCAAGTTATGGTCCCGTCTCTCCCCTAGCCCTCTCTCTATTACAGCCCCAGTTGAGTACCGGTACGGTACCGGTATACTACTCCGATCCTTGCATGCTTCATATAATATACCGCGCGTTTATGATCAGCATATTCAGCTCCCCCAGGATATCATTCAGCTACATTAATTGGCTCAAGAGGCTGCACCCCCCCCCCCAAAAAAAAAAAGAAGATCACTATCTTGAGCAAAGAGCTTTAAGTAGTTAAACAACACGGCCTCATTCAACTGGAGACCTAGCGAAATCTTTAGATTAAAAGCAGTGGCTAGTTAGTTTTGTATGCAAAAATTATTTTTTCTGGGGCGCCGGGGGGGGTCCCAAATGCAGGACACATGTAATTTTCGAAGAAACTCTTAAAAAAAGGAGATACGGTAAGTACTGGTGATTCTGGGGCAGTTTTTCATTTTCTTGAGTGAAATTGGAAGATTTTGTAAACACTGTTTTGCGCATTTTGTGGTAATAAATAACCCCCTCCCCCATCCCAGCCATGATAAAAACAATTCATTTTAATAAATTTGAGAATGTGGTCGATAAAAAATATTCTGTACCACCACTGGTGATTATATGATAAGATAAACAAAGTCTTTCTACATCAATGAAGTAAATGGCTAAAATAATTCTAATTTTCTTAATTTACCTATTTTCAATGTTTCATAATAATTCATGCCCTTGCATCAGCCATGTAAAATCAAATTAAATATTCTCTTAAAGCAAAAGATTTTAAAATGTAAAAAGAAACCAATTAGATCAGCATTCAGTAGACCAGCCAAAACGATTTTTTATACTTAATTTACTGGACAGCAAAATTTGTTAATGCTTGCTAATGCATGACATTTCAGCTAAAAGACTTGCAAAAATACCCAGAAATAGCGGATGCCAAGTGCACTTTTGCGTGAAAGTGTCATTGTAAGCGTAAAATCTCGAAAATCAAGCATTTTGATATTTTGACGGAATATGTCAACATTTTTTATTATCTTTGATATGCGATTCTCTTTATTTGAATTTGAAAAACATAAGTCTCACAAATATACATTTCAAATTAAAATATTTCACACACATAGTATGGCCTATATATGGCACAGTGAAACATCGGAAAAACCGCGATTTCCTCAAAATAAAAATTTGTTAAAACTATCGATAGTTTGAAGCTTTTTTACACAACTTAAATTCGTAAATGTCCTAAAACTCCTAATGCCACAAATTTTCAAGTAAGATGGAAGATAACTCATTTCATGTTATCCGAAAAGAGACAATGTGTATTTTACACTTAGTGTGCGCATTCTGAATGAAAGATTACCTTTGATATGCGTCATTCTTATTTGGAGTTTCAAATTATTAGTATAATTAATATACATTTCAAATTGGAATATTACACATCACACGGCACTACATGAAACATGAAATCGTGATTTACTCAAAATAGAGTTTGTGAAAACTATCAATAATTCGAAGTTTTATTTACAACTTAAATTCTTCGATTTAAATGCGTTTATCTATCATGTCTATTGAACGTTATATCAATCGTCTTAATAATTATCACAAATATTAAAGAAATTTCAGGTAAGATGGAAAATGTTATCCGAAAGGGGACATGCATAATTTATCGGGTGGGCATTTTGAAGGTAAATTTGAATATACCGTACATTATAAGTACATACTTCAAACGAGTTAAAAATTTCTGGCCGCAGCTGACGTCCATCTTAGAATTTTCATGGGGAAAAATAACTTTTAAACAAAATACCCCAACAATACTCAATATTGCTCTAAAATGATACCAGTGTGCATGACTGTGACAAGAGATTTCGCTTGTCTCAGGCACACTACCGAATTGCATCTTGGACTTTACTTGTTGGAATATTAATGTGTCTACTGCAGTGCAATTACTTAATTGCAATTCTCAATCTAGGAAAACTGAACAATATTCAGGACTCTTTGCTCTGATTGTACGCTCAGACACCAATGATGATATAATATTTCGCTATAAACTTTTGAATTTTGAGTGCATTTTACTGTTATTATTTATCAAACGTGGATTTAACTGAATTGGTTTTCACAATGATCTAGGACATTGTTTACAACCACTTTCTGTTCTTCAGATTTGGAGCGTTGTCAATAATGAGCATACGGCCACAGCAAGAATTATTTGTTTGTGGGCTGTTTTGCCGGTGTTTAAAGGACAAGTCCACCCCAACAAAAACTTGATTTGAATAAAAAGAGAAAAATTCAACAAGCATAACACTGAAAATTTCATCAAAATCGGATGTAAAATAAGAAAGTTATGACATTTTAAAGTTTCGCTTCATTTCACAAAACAGTAATATGCACATCTCGGTCGGTATGCAAATGAGGGAATTGATGACATCACTCACTCACTATTTCTTTTGTATTTTATTATACGAAATATGAAATATTTTTATTTTCTTGTCATTGTCATGTGAAATGCAGTTTCATTCCTCCCTGAACACGTGGAATACCGTTATTTTAACATTTTGTGCTTCAGGCAAGGAGGTCCTAATCGTCAAATTCGTAAAAATTGAAATATTGTATAATTCAAACAATAAAAAACAAAAGAAATAGTGAGTGACATCATCGACTCTCTCATTTGGATGTAACTGGCTCGTTCATATAACTATTTTGTTAAAAATAAGCGAAACTTTGAAATGTCATAACTTTCTTATTTTAAATCCGATTTTGTTGAAATTTTCAGCATTGTGCTTGTCTGATTTTTCTCTATTGATTCAAATCAACATTTTTCTGAGGTTGACTTGACCTTTAAAGAAGATGATCATACCAAGCATTGTACACTGCAGCGTGATATGTCCTACGTACAAAAAAAAATGCTTACGGCACTTTAATCGAGTATAATTTGACATTACTAAATAATAATAATAATATGCAACATTTATATAGCGCTTAATACAAATGTTTCTAAGCGCTGCATATACTATTACACCGGCTTTAGCACGGCTACCCTGATCGGGCGCATCGAGCATTCCAAGGAATTTCTTCCTACCGGGTACCCATTTACTACACCTGGGTCGAGAGTGGCAAATGTAGATAAACGCCTTGCCAAAGGACGCTAGTGCTGCGTTTGGATTTGAACCCCGGTCCTTGTGGTTCACAGTCCGGAGACTTATCCACTGAGCCACAACACCTAAATCCTTTTGTAACTGACAGAGGATATCGGTACGTCTTGGTAATTGGCGATTATCATACAAATGGATAGAGTCGTATCCAATTCCTGATCGAGAAGCTCCGAGTCTACAACATTAAATATTTCATAAAGAGTTGCTATCATAGTAACTCGCTATGGTAGCAACTCCTTATGAAATGGTCCCCTAGAAATAATAAATAGATCGGTCTATAACCATTTGAATGAGCTAGGAGAAAAGAAAGGGGAAAAAGAGAAGGAAGTGAAAGAAGAGGATTTTAAAAAGAGGCAAATAAGAATAGAGACGAGTGAATGAAATAAGGTGAGGGGAAGACTTTGAAAACAAAATCTTTCATGTCACCATATAAAATTTTTGCTAGTGCTTCGCGCTCGCATTGCCTGTTCGATGAGATAGGCCTACATATCTTGCTCAACAGGCTGAAATGGCGATTAAAATAGCAAATTTTAAGTCAAAATATACAAAACATATTTCAGCTCGGACATCGAGATTTTACAATTTTGTGTGATTCATAAATTTATTTTTTAAGTGCGCTGTATTTTTTTTATGATCTGAATCTCAAAATATGTCAGCCTATTATCAGGACATGCAGCGCGCTTGTCTACCTGAGCTATCGTTTTGCCGACAGAGGACCAAATTCATAAATCGATAATAATTATGGGTCTGTATCGTTTTGAATTGATCAGCTTCTATGTACAATAAAGTAAATGCTTGTCACATTATGTTAGGGAGTTAAGAGAATACCAATTTTGGTGCTGCTATTGTTTGTGGTGAAGGGGTGATGATGATGACAACGATTGTTGTGGATGAAAATCAGATAGATTAAGGTTTAAATTCAAAGAGCAATGAGACCTTCATAGGGGACAGACACTGGCGTACCTAGGATATTTCAAAAGGGGGGATATTTGACAAGCAAAAAAAAGGGGGGTCTGCAACCAAAAATCAAGGATTTCTTATCAGCAAATTAAATTAAATTGACAAGGTTAAAAAAAGGGGGTAAACGTCTGTTTTCATTGCATTTTTACATTACAAATTATTAATTTGGCTTCTCAAAACGGGGGGGGAGCACGTCACCTGGATCAGTTGTGACTCGTCGGGGGGGGGCAGGGATACGTCCCCTGCATGAGTTGTGACTCGTCAGGGGGGCAGACTGCCCCCTGCCCTCCCCCCTTAGGTACGCCAATGGGGGCAGCAAATTATTGCAAAACCCCAATGCACCTTTACTTGTTTTTTACTATGTAATTTTTATGATTTCGCCAGTACACACAAAGTGTCACCATCTGAAAAAGCAAAATTTTTGCTCGGTCGCTTTTGTCACTCGTAGATCGGAAGGTGAGTTGACAAGACCAATCAAGGCCCCATGTCGTTAAATATACTTGTACAGTCGTTGATAAACCTTCCATGAACGGAACCCTTTACTAATATCATTATTAAGTATTCCACTCTAAGTCAATCTACACATATGACAATAGACCCCTCAGACTTGCTCAATTATTGGAACGAATTCAAAATAGGAGGTCAAGCTAGCTATCCATACGAGTCAATTCAGCATCCTTTCAGGGCCGTCTGATGGTGACACAATATTTTACGTGCTGTTATTTTATCGACATCATGTCCACGATGACGAGGTGGTTGCAAGGACTAAACGCTCTTCGAAGTAGTCATCGACTTCCATTTAGAGCTTGGTCGTCAATGACATCGGGATGTCATCATCTTAGTATGTAAGACATAAACTTTTATTGTTAGTTTTAAGTTTTTAGTTGGTGTGGTTTAAGTTTTTTATCATGACAGGCTGCCATAGGTCTTAAAAGTGTTTCACATAATCTTGAACCTTTGACAGAGCACCGAATGTTTTTATCTATCGATTTGTTGATCTGAATAATACTTCAGGAAGTTTTGGGTTGTGTATGTTGTAGTGAGTGTTGCATTGATAAAAAAAACCTGAATAACAACTTGCCTAAAAAGCTATCGGGAAAAGTATACACGCATATGGTTATAGCGGAAAGGTCAGTGATCACTGATCAGTGGTCAGATAGATTCACGGATGAGACAATAATTAAACAAAGGCTATGAAAAAAATTGACCATGACCCAGTGGAAAATAATATTATATTTACAAGGTGCCCCTCAAATTCACCAAAGCTACAATACACGATATATCTGTATATGGCAGGTCAATAGATGGAATTATATAGAATTGCTCTTATCACAAAGAGGAAATATGTATACAGCATTATCACAACAGTGTTCTGATAGTCATTTCATACTTTCGCAATTAACAAACAAATATCATACGAGAAATACTGAGGAAATACATGCCCCCTATTTACCAGTTTAACTTTTATAAACAGTCACAAGGGTGATGCAATCTGCCATCTGAATTCGAACCCTCACTAAATTAATATTGAATCATTTTAAAGTAGTTGATTGAAAAAGAGATTATCTCTGATATATTTGAATTCGCTATTCAGTTTTGTCCTAATCGTCTAGCTTTATCTTGTTGCGAAATATATCTTTAAATATTATTAAGATGACTCATAATGTTTCATACTGATTCAGTATATCATTTAAACAGTTCTTCTTTGAAGGTTTGCATGGTGGCATGTACAATCGCTGATGTGGTTTACGGTACACCATGTGGAGTGTTATAGAAACAGTGGATAGAAGAAGAGAAGAAATTGATAGGCGAGAAAGTGGAGATTTGAGAGTTGATTATTCTTTCTTGAAAGTAGTCCTGAAAAGGACTGTAAACCAGAAGGAATTGATGAGTTGAGAACAGCTTGAGTAGTAGAGCTGATGAGGAGATGCTGGCTTGAATCGGCGAGTAGAGATGATGAGTAGTAGAGAGACTCGACGTTTCGGACAGGTTCACTGACCGTCTTAAGGAGACGGACAGTGAATAGATAAATACATTTTCATGTTCAATGATGTTTGTTTTTAAAAGCAGGGCACCTTGGTATTCTTGTTCAAACATGAAGAGGCCAACCCCGCAGTAAAACTAACTGAGACTAAATGAAACGTTATAGATAAATAAATAAATAGATATTTACTTTGCACAACTTATACAAGAATTTGGGTTTAATCGCATTTCTTTTGAAAGAAATAGAATATTCTTGTCAAAGTACATTACATTCGTTTAAATTAACTTTCTACTTTCCATTTACAGTAATTATCTCGATCAATATTATAATCACGATAGTTTCTTTCAAATCTATACGACTTACTAAAACCATGGACCTAGTGATAGGTCCATGCTAAAACATAATATTTTTTATCATTACAGAACAAATACAAGTTCGAGATCATTGAGCGCTTCTTTCATTCGATCTAAATACGGGATTAGCTACGCCCATGGTCATGACTACAATAACACCACAAGCTATCCAGTCCTACCCATCACCATTGGTCAAGCACTGGACATTGCCACTAAAAAATCACCTGATGATGAAGTCATCATCTTTTCTGAACAAGGACATCGACTGACTTTCCCACAATTCAGAAAAGAGGTAAAAATGGAATTTAAGCAATAATTTATCTCAATGCAATTAAAGATAAAAATCAATTTCGTCATTAATCATGTTAATGATTACGAACCTACGTCATTTCGTCAATGTTAATTACATGAAATTATGAATCGTCAATTTACAGTTTTAATTGGAAAAAAAAATATTTGCACCAAAATACAAAACTGTTATGTCAACGAATGAAAGGGATACAACATTGGAAAGAATTGATGAGTGCGATTGTGATTGGTATAAGATACATATTTCGAAATTGCGATACGCTTGCCGGGATCTCGAGCTGTTCAGGGGGAGGTAATGGTTATGACGTCACAATTTTTTAATCAGCATATATATATTTATTTTTTTTTTCAGTTCAGCATTTTGGTATGTGAAGCATGATGGTGGAAACTGATGAGAGTTTCGAGATATGGCCCGGCCTAATACCTACTTATCCCTAAATCAGTGTAAAATTTACCTGTTTCGAAACAATTGCGAATCGTGAAAAATTTCTTACATATATTTCATGGGTCTAATTAGGAATTCATTGATGTTGTCACACTTTGGCCTCGACCCCATTCTCATTACCCGTTTGTAGAGGTTTTTCATCGTGTGATTCCGAAATATAGTCATTATGCTGTAAATGTTGTAAATAAACAAATAACAAAGGGTTGCTGGTGACGTCACACTTCTGTCTTTAGTGAATTAAAGATAATACACTGTTCATATGAATCTTAACTTTTATTTATTCCTGATAAAGGTTGATCGTCTATCAGCTGGTCTACTCTCTCTTGGTGTCAATCGAGGTGATCGTGTTGGTATCTGGGGACCAAATACTCTAGAATGGGTCTTAACCATGTTTGCTACCATACGAATAGGCGCCATCTTGGTTAACCTCAATCCTGCTTACCAAGCCAAAGATATAGAATATGCTCTGAGAAAGGTAAACCTGTTATACGTAGATGATCGAGGTCTATTCAAATTCTGACTCGTCTCTAATTCCCTTTTCAGTTGTATCAGGCGTTTTGAAATGTTGATCATACCTTCCTAGATAAAGATCAATTAAACATAATTCAGAAACAAGGAATTTCATACATGATATTACCAAAATACTACTTGCATTCATTAATATTCGTATTAATCAAAGCAATAAGAAATAGATTCAGTTATACCATATTATGATCGTCATAGTATAATATTTCGGATTGATACGAGTTTAGATCTTACTTCACTACTTTCTTCCAGTTATATACACCTGATCATTCTAATCTTATATAATTCTCTTTGCCGGTGATGAGCAAACCAACAACAACAACAACAACAAAAATGGTTTATCTTTATAAGATGTGATTTTTATTTCTACCACGGTTAATGCAGGTTGGCGTCAAAGTTCTGGTAGCAGCACGTCCATTCAAGATACAGAACTACTATAACATATTAAATGAGGTATGTCCTGAACTTGAGACATCATCACCGGGTACTCTGAAGAGTAAAAGGTGAGAAACTTTATAAAATATAATACATTATCCTGTTTTGGGTTTGTTTTCAACAAAAATAATGTTGAATTTTGCAAATTTGTATTATTCATTACTTTTTTGTCCTTTTGACAACACTCACATATATCGATACACCTATCTCCTATTTTTCTCTTCTTTCTCTCCCTTCTCGTTCTCTCTCGGTCACAGCCCCCCCCCCCCCCTCTCTCTCTCTCTAGTATCCCCTCTTTTTTTACACTCCTGACCGATGACAGGAAAAACGTTTTCGAAATAATCAAGAATCGATGTAGAAATATCATTCGTGGATGTCTATGATCAAACTTCCCCTGTAAGATTACCATCTACATTTTTTCGATTTCTTTGATCGCCTTTCAAACTTAGACTGCCTGATTTGAAATCCATCATCATGATGGGTGAAGAACCTCATCCGGGTACCTTCTTATTCGGTGATGTCATGGATATGGGTGGAAGTGAAGAGCATGACGTCATTGATCGGTGCAGGAAAATGCTTCAGTTTGATGACGTAGCCAACATCCAGTTCACATCGGTAATGAAATCAAATATTGTTTCGTAACGATCTATCATCTCGATCCCCAAATGACAAAGATATAGTATACATAATAATTTTCAAAATACAGATACATATAAATTTTCAAAATATAGATACATATAAAAATGCGAAAGTCGTATCATTGCTTCTATTATTTGACCTAGGGGTGAATATGCATCCATCTTTCATTTTTATAATTTCAGGTATTAAAGGACAAGTCCACCCCCAACATAAACTTGATTTGTATAAAAAGAGAAAAATTCAGCAAGCATAACACTGAAAATTTCATCAAAATCGGATGCAAAATAAGAAAGTTATGGCATTTTAAAGTTTCGCTTATTTTCAACAAAATAGTTATATGAACGAGCCAGTTACATCCAAATGAGAGAGTTGATGACATCACTCACTCACTATTTCTTTTGTATTTTATTATATGAAATATGAAATATTTTTATTATCTCGTCATTGTCATGTGAAATGAAGTTTCATTCCTCCCTGAACACGTGGAATTCCATTATTTTAACATTTTGTGCTTCAGGCAAGGAGATCCTAATCGTCAAATTCGTAAAAATTTAAATATTGTAGTATTCACACAATAAAAAATAAAAGAAATAGTGAGTGAGTGACATCATCGACTCTCTCATTTGGATGTAGCTGGCTCGTTCATATAACTATTTGTTGAAAATAAGCGAAACTTTGAAATGTCATAACTTATTTTACATCCGATTTTGATGAAATTTTCAGCATTGTTCTTGTCTGATTTTTCTCTATTGATTCAAATCAACATTTTCTGAGGTGGACTTGACCTTTAATTTCATTTCTTGTGCATGTAATATTTATATTATTGTTTCTACCACCGGATAGGGTACAACTGGCAATCCCAAAGCAACATGCCTGACCCATTTCCATGTTGTCAACAACATGCAAACTCTTGCCCAGCTTTATCCAGGGGACACGCGTCAGGTATATTAATTTTATAAATAGTCTGTTATCTTGTAAATTCAATTCATCGTGTAACCTGCGCTTGTTTCTTTTCTTCTTTATCCTTTTATGATTGAGTAGTGACGGTGATTTATGAAGTAAAACTTATTGATTATAAATCTGTAGAAATGTCTGGTAAAATTTGTTTAATATAATTACGCCCTTCTTCATACTTTTCAATGTTCTGTTTCTCGGAATCTCTGTGATAGTATTTTCATTTTTATTGTTCCAACTTTGCTCTTCTTTGTTTCTCCATAATCGGTCTCGAATTTTTAAATATCTTTTTTCTTCATTTAGAGTTTGTGTGTTCCTACTCCAATGTTCCACGTGTTGGGAATGTTCATTGTAGTACTCGGTACATTGACCACATCAAAGACTGTGTTTCCTTCACCAGGCTTCGATGCTCTTGCATGCTTGAGAGCCATGCAAGACGAAAGGTCAATTCACATTCTTTCTTTTTTTGTATGTGTTAACATTTGTGTGAGTGTGTGGTGATTTCGGTGATGTGCTTGGGTGTGTGTATGTGTGTGTCACATCCCAAACATGAACATGTAAACATAATAATAATGCTGATCGAATTCTCTATGCAAATATTTGTCAGTGATGCTAATGCCATTTCTCTGTCCGCAGTGCCTCATGATTTAGACAATGTCCATCATGTCCATTATCTTCTTCTTTTTCCCCTCACTAATCATTCCGAGTTTGGTTGACACCAACGTTAGTATTTTGGGATTTTGAGGCATTTATTAGAACCCTTTACCTAATTATGTATATTTCCCCCCGTAAGATTTTCTTGCTCTCAAAACACTTTTAGAATCACTAAAAACTTTCATTCATGAATTTTTGGCACACTTTCGGCATCCATCTTTCCCCCGTTTCACATTCTTCTGGCCCCCATTTAACATTCCTCTGGCACACATTCGGCATCTCTGACACCGTTTACACATCCTTCTTGAATTTGTTCGGCATCCATCTGACACTATTACTGCAACCCTCTGAAACCAATTCGGCATCCATCTGGCATCCTTTCGGCAACCTGAATCCCTTCGGCATCCATTTGACAACCTTTTGGCAACCCTCTGAAACCCATTCGGCATCCATCTGAAATCCTTTCGGCAACCTGAAACCCTTCGGCATCCATCTGACAACCTTTTGGCAACCCTCTGAAACCCATTTGGCATTCATATGACACCCTTTTGGCAACCCTCTGAAACCCTTCGGCCTCCATATGACACCCATTCGGCAACCCTCTGAAACCCTTCGGCAGCCATATGACACCATTTCGGCAACCCTCTGAAACCCTTCGGCAGCCATATGACACCCTTTCGGCAACCCTCTGAAACCCTTCGGCAGCCATATGACACCCTTTTGGCTACCCTCTGAAACCCTTCGGTATCCATCTGTCACCCTTTCGGCATCCATCTGAAACCCTTCGGCATCCATCTGACACCCTTAACACATTCTTCTTAAATCTGTTCTGCATCCCTCTGTAACCTATTCGGCATCCATCTAGAATTCATTCGGCATTCCTCAGGTATTCTTCTGGCAATTTTTTTCAAATTCCACCCATTTAGCATCCATCTGGTACCCTTTGACATCGCACTGGAACACATTAAGCATCACTCTGACACACTTTCGACAATCCTCTAGCACTCATTCGGCATCTCTATCACTCTTTCGGTTTTCCTCTGCCATCCTTTCCACAATTCTCTGAAAACCATTCGGCAACCCTCTGGCACCTTTTCGACATCCCTCTGAAACCCATTCGGCATCCATCTGACACCCTTTCGGCAACCCTCTGAAACCATTATGCAGCCCTCTTACACCCATCCGGCAACCCTCTGAAACCGTTCAGTATCCATCTGACACCCTTTCGACAACCCTCTGAAACCCTTCGGCATCCATATGACACCCTTTCGGCAACCCTCTGAAACCCTTCGGCATCCATATGACACCCTTTCGGCAACCCTCTGAAACCCTTCGGCATCCATCTGGTACCCACTCGATATCCCTCTGGCACACATTCGGCATCTCTGGTACCCTTCCTGTATTCCTCTGCCATCCTTTCCACATTTCTCTGAAACCCATTCAGCATCACTTTTGCACATATTCAGCATCCCTTTGTCTACCTTTCGGCATCCCTCTGGCAGCTATTTCGGTTCAACTTTATTTCATTTGAAGTGGTTTCATTTCGGAAGAATAGGGTGATTTTTTTTATACAAGGGGAAAAATACCTCATATATTCAAGGGATGCATTTGGATAATAACAAACATTCATTTCCTTGATGGAAGTATTATCAAGGTTTATCTTAAAAACGTTTATATTTCCGGTGTAATTCAACTTTCGAAGTGTTTGTTGTGCTGAATTAAGTTTGATGTAATTTATCAATATTTTGTTCAAACTCAAATTTACAGCATTTTATAGTAATTTCCAGTTTTATTCTCCAAAATCTATTGACGTAGGACCCATTTATACCTAATTATTAGACTTATCAATATTTTATAATGTTTATTACACACTATACTTAACAAAAAGAAATTGCATATGCAATTCTGATGACATTGCAACAAATGCGTTTTCCTTTATAGGTGCACAAGATGGTATGGGGCTCCAACAATGATCATTGATATGTTGCATCATCCTGAGTTTTCGACCTTTGACCTCAGTCATTTGAAATACATTTTGACCGGTGGAGGTTACGTGCCTTTGGAAGTGGTTCAGCGGCTTCGTCGTGCTGTTCCTTCTCTAACGGACATCGTCGTACGTAAAATAAATATACAATCAAAAAATGAACTAAGAATAGTTGATTATTATGCGAGAAAGTCTTGTACTCTGAGAAAGAAATCGAACTTTTAGCGATGCTACGCTGGGAACACCTTTGAATTTAAAATGCACTTTTCTGGGCTGAAAAAATACTAAGTTGCTCCTATGTAGGCATTCGAAGACTAGGAATGTACACATGGTGACCTTGTCTGTTAAAACTTGAATCAATTGCAGTTGGGCTGTATTCACCTAAAATTAGTCATCACTGCCAGGTCAAATATAATTAGTTATTAGTTTGGTCACGCTAATATTAAGTTGTGATTTATGAGAACATTTAGCAAATTATGGAAATTATAAAAATTCTACAATCTCATTTTACATGCCAAATCTGGGGAAAGAGTGATAATTGTTCTAAATGTTGATGCTTTTTGTATATTTGCTTCGCTCATTTCGAATTTGGCGCAATAGTTCCAAAACGCGGCCTTTTAGAAGTTTTGCCTCATTAGCCAAACGTTCATGTGCCCATTCTTTATATCATGCTATATTCAGTTGTACAAATGTAGGAATAATGGCTCATTCGATATCATAAAAAGTGATACTTTGTCTTTGTTTAACCAGATTGCATACGGAATGACAGAGATGGGTGGTGTAATGTCCTGTAGTCGACCAGATGATCCTGATGAAATGAGATACTCGACGATTGGACGTCCATTTCCTTGGTGCGAGGTAAAGGGCCCGTTTCATAAAGAGTTACAACTGTTGTAACTTTGTCATTATGACAACTACCATGGTAACCTTGATTTTGATTGGCTGCTGAGCCCTGTTGCCATCGTAGTTGCCATAATAGCAACGGTACAACATTTGTAACACTCTATGAAACGGGCCCAAGGTCTGTCATCATGGCTAAATAATACACAGACAATTAATGGCAAAATTTCTTATTCAGGATGATAGGTCAGTAAATATTTCCAAATACAAACGGAACCGACGAAGTAGTGGTCAAAACTCATATTCAGGGTGACACATGTTTGTGACGTGTTCTGTTATTGCATGGACCTACTAGGTCGATAATAATACATGTAATACATGTTTCTTCATTTTTCTTCGCCGAGTGTTTGTTGCATTTGAACAAATGAAATATTTTTTCAACATTTGCATATTGAATTCCTAGAATAACTGTCTATCTCTCTTCATGCCTGGTGCTTATACTGTTTTGTTGTTGTTGTTATTGTTTTAACTCTTTTACAGTTATATGATAAATTTCATGCCGCATATAACAGTTGCTTTATCACTTGGGTCTAAGATCTATATAACAACGCCCGATTTAGGTGGGGACCTTTCAAACCCGTATCCCTTACAATATTGTTATTATTCATTTAATAGCTTGTTATCCATCCTTTATCTTTTTAACTACCCTCCCCCCCGAGTATGTTATGAACATAACGCAGCATGGTCTTAAATGTTCATATTTGACATTCATATAGGTAAAAATAACGAATCCATCAAATGGGGAGATAGTTCCTATTGGAGAGGCGGGAGAGTTATGCGGTAGATCACCAAGCATCATGACTGAATACTGGCAGGATGAGAGGAAGACAAAAGAAACTATCGAATCTACAAGATGGCTTCATTCTGGGTGAGATTCATCTTTCTTTATTATCTTATACTGAATGAAAAAGTGGAGCGTTATTTGGCAGATGATGGTTAATTTCAGGAATACTTTATATTGTAATAACGTCATCTGGTCATAGGATCTGTTTAAGGCTTATATAATTATTTACTGGGCTCAGATAATTTTTGTTGAACAGACGGAAAATTAGAGATAGATAGACAATATCGGTTGGTTGGATGGTTGGTTGAATAGTGTAGATCGTATTAGGGATTATGTTGAAGACCATGCTTGATTACTTGATAATGAACTTGGGTCCCCCCCCCCTCTTTTTCCCCCTTTTTTTTATCTAAATCTCCAGTGATCTTGCTAAAATGAACGAAGATGGTTACATCAGTATAGTGGGTCGTATTAAAGATATGATCAGTCGAGGAGGAGAAAACATCTTTGCTGTTCATATTGAAGATCACCTTCACAAACACCCTAAAGTTGAAGACGTTCAGGTAAGGCAAAGTTATTTTTCCTTTTTTTCGTTATTATGTTTCATTATGTATTATTTACATCGCTTTTATGAGTTTGTGTTTTTCATTCAGTGTTGGCTTACAATAACGACCCCTTTTTTTACCTAAGAACTTAAGTCTGAATAATTCAATATTTTAAAAATTACTGGACTTTTATGTTTGTCTTTGGGCTCATTGTCCTTTAAGCAATTCCTAAATTAATGTAATAACATTATTTATTTCTTTATTTGGTCCATTCTTCATCACAATAAAAATATTCTCGTCGATATTCAGGTGATTGGGGTACCAGATAAGAGATTAATGGAAGAGGTATGCGCATGCGTCAAACTGAAAGCTGGTGTCACGTGTACTGGAGAAGAGATAAGAGATTTCTGCAAAGGACAGGTTTGTGATTTCAATTAATGCACGATTTCATTTAGCATGTTTACATATCAAATTCACTAATATTGAATCATTTATCAATATCATGATTATGTTATAAATCTATAAATATGCTATTTGAAATTTCATTGTTTTCAAGAGACTTATTTTGGTCTATATTTTCACATTACTCTAAAAACTAAGAATAAAAACCATGGGCTTTTATTTCCTTATTTTTGTATTGTTTTTTTTATAATTATTTACCTTAAACTATCCATTGCAACAATGTTTAATTCGAGTTTGGGACACAGCCTTGACAAGTTCAAGTCTCTTTTGAACTTTTGCAGTGACCCGATTCCATTTGATTTTTTTTTCTATATATGTGAAATCAATACCATTTCTGTGTTTTTTGTATTGTATTCAATGTAAATCTTGTAAATTTGTATGTATATGTAAATCTTATAAATTTGTATGTATGAATTGTATCTTTTTATAGAATGGAATTAATAAATCTTGAATCTTGGCTGTATATTGATGTAGTTATCCTCACTATACTATTGTCGTTTTGATTTGTTTCTTGCTATTGTTGTCGATCATTCATTATTGCCGTTTTAACGATTTTTTTATCTATTTTTTTCACACAGCTGGCCCGTTATGAGGTTCCTCGCTATGTTGAATTCGTCTCCAGCTTCCCATATACCATGTCCAACAAAGTTCAGAAATACAAACTCCGTGAAGAAATGGCGAAGAGACTCAAGTTAGACAACATTAATTCATCCTAGTCATGTAGATGTCTCATGCTTATGTACTTTGTTCATTGGCAAAAGTTTTGAACGTTTGAAAATGATATAAATGTTTTTGCAATGGTTACAGCGTGCCCCCTTCCCCATTGACTTTGATTGTCTGCTATTTTGGCAAGAGGGTTGGTTAAAAGATCCATCGAGGGAGGGGAGGCATGAGAGGGGGGAGATAAAGTCGCAAAGTCGCCATCACCTTTGGAAGCACTTTCCAATCAATTTTTTATAACAAAAAAAAAGATTCAGAAAAAGGGTAGTTTAGCGGGACTGGATCGGTGCCTGTATATGGGAAAGCAAGGCGAATATATTCATCTTGATTCTCTTTGTCGGTGCATTTTCAAAGATATGTTTCTTTTCCCGGCATTATACAATTTTCTTGTAGGCGTATATTATTTCCTAAAATCAATGATGTGGTAACGATGATATGTCTTGTTTTGACAATCCTAATCGACTTTTGGCTGTGGGTTCCATGCTATTTGTTCCGGCGACATTTGCTCCACTGTGAATTATACACACTAATGGAATCGTCAACTTCAACCATTGATTTAACACTATACCCTATCCTAAAATAAAACCCTATTACAATCCTAACCATATATCTTAGACGAAATTGAGCCCGGAGCAATTATCGCAGGAGCAAATGTCGTGTCACCTTCCTGGGGTCCGTTGTATAAAACTTTTTACCTGAGAAAACTCAGGTTGTTTTTACCGGAGTTTTTGCCCTGTGGTAAAGTCAACGGCAGAAATCAGACTTGCCTTAGTTTTCAGTTTTTACCAGAGTTTTCTCAGGTAAAAAGTTTTATGCAACGGGCCCCAGGATGCCTTATGAAAACGGTTTACTTTCACAAAGAATCAGGCGCGTAATTGAATGCTCTTTACTGCTGATTTTGTGAAGGGAGACAAGGAGAGAAAAATCAGGGAAATGAGTTAAAGGAGCAAAGAACGAGTAAAGATACTGAGCAAGACAGTAGGAGAGGGAACAGCAAGATGAGAGGAGAGAAACGATGAGAGAGAGATGGGATGGGTCGGGAAGGGAGGGAGGGGTAGAATATTAAAATAATTTTTATCGTGAATAAAATCAAACAAAACTAGCACCAACATCACCACTATCACCAACACCACCTGTTGTACCTCCACCATCTTCAGTCACCATCTTCATCATCACCATCATTACCAACAACCACTACCAATTAGTAGGTGATAGGTCATTTGCTGTGTTTGCCCCAAATATTGGAATAGATTGCCCCATAAACTTAGACAATGTTCTTCTACTGATGTGTTTAAGAAGATTATTAAATCTCATTTGTTTTAACATGTTTAATATATTGCAAGTAGTGTTTCATTTTGTGTAGTTTTGTTTTAAGTTTTTACCGATTGTATTTGTTTTGTCATTTGTACAGCGCTTTGTAACTTTTGAAAAAGCGCTTAATAAGAAGGAATTAATATTATTATTACCACCAGAACTACTACATTCTTCGCTATCATCATCATCTTCAGTCACCATCTTCATCATCACCATCATTACCAACAACCACTACCACCAGAACTATCACATTCTTCGCTATCAACATCATCTTCATAATCACACTATCTTCATCATCATTATAATTATTGTTATCACAACCACTACCATCTCGAATTTCATCTTCGTCATCACAATCACTGTTATTATCACCATCATCATTACTTTTCCATGTTTGAAAATTGAATAAAAAAATGCAATGAACAAATTAAGACATCATTTATTATTTTGTTTTAATGTACCAATAAGTCAAGATCGATGACTGTGTAAATACATTTATTTACAAAGATCTATATACACGGGGATATCACTTCATATGCTTCAATCTGATTTTAAACGCGAAAGCAAACATAGGGACACCAATATCATAACTATTACCATTCACAAACAGTAAACCCTTAACAATAAAACATCTATACTGAAACTTTTACATTACCGTGTCTCCCCTGGAAGACCGTGCTTCATTAAACGTGACATACGAATTTGGTTTCAGCTTACTTGTATTTCGATAATCGTGAAAAAGGGATGAATCTCTATATATAACTTTTACAATATCAATGAATGAGTCAGAAAAGCGTCGGTGATATTTTAGCTGCTACACTGTTAGAAAAAATAAAAGAAGTTCCTGCAGCAGAGTCTCGAGAACACCTGTAATCTTACCGAATTGCGTAATCTTACAGGAAATTGGTATTTGATGTATGGAATCTTACAAATTTCCTTGAATAAAACACCCTTTTCCCCTTTTTTAAACAGACCTGTTCTGTTAAATTGCAGAAAAATTCGTGTTTTATGAATTTACAGAATGATTATTACGCAATTCGGTAAGATTACAGGTGTTCTCGAGACTCTGCTGCAGGAACTTCTTCTATTTTTTCTAACAGTGTACGTTTCCAGTTAAACGAAAAAGAAAAAACGGGCATCCAATGCGAGGGTATTTATAACGTGAGCCACGTACTAGTAGCACCTGATAAATGCATTTCAATATTGCTCGTGCAGGGAAGTATAACTTTGTTACGAGATACTTGCCGGGACAACCTCCATAAAAACAATAAATGGATGAATAAATAAACAAAATTTCAGCAAATTTCAAAAGAGAGAACTGATGTATCTTCAGCCATGGTGAACCAGATTATTTCAGTTAACATGTGATTCAGCTTGGTCGTTGAACTCCAATCTTTGTTGTTGTTTTTTCTATTATATATCTTCCGTATGAATAACACAAGTTATTCAGCTGCGACGGTTCAGATTATTCCTACTCCATTCTACAAAAATATTATTATCACCATAAAACATGCAAATATGTTTGATACCTGACCTTACTATTCAGTCAATATTATTTACATCACACATTTTACGTTCTAAAAGGAAAACGAGAGATAAAGATAAATTTTAAAATGTCCTCGGTCTTTGTTACTTGACGAGAAAGGAAATATTAGATGGATGTAAAATCACATGATGCATGACTTCTAATATTTACAACCAATAGATTAGCGAATTCCTCACCATGAACATGATGAAATTAACATCAAATAAAGAGGTTAAAACCACAAGATTCGAATTTCGCTTATAATGGCTTTTATAGAGTGTGTAGTTAGAACTGAAAAGGTTATATAAAACCATATTTTCAAAAAGAATGAAAAACAATATTTTGGACTATTCTTTCTCAATATTGCGCTCCATATTTACATATTTACATTACAAAAAGAGTATCCAAAAATAAAGTAAATCAAAAACATTGTGATACACTATCGCATACAGATAACCTCCTATATTCCTATTCATATTTAAATAAACTTCAAATACAAATTCTTTAAATTCCATCCAAAAGATAATTAACAATTATTATTTTAAGCTTCATGACTGGACGGCCCAGGTGAGGGATCTATTTATCTTTCACCCAATGAGCAACATAAGTAAATATTAATTTAATATGAATAATATCAACCAAGTAAAGTCAATGTATACAGGCACATGGAGTCTTAATATACAAGTGGAATGTGTAGTTAAAGAGAAAAAATAACTTCGCACACCATATAGTCTCAATTGACACACAGCACACTACTTCAAAGGTTACAAGCAGTTTGTAAATATCTTTTCATAATAGAAAATATTCTTTCTACCAATTACAACTAAAAGAAAAAAAAATTGTTGAGAACATATAGGCCCGTATTCTGAAGGGTTCAATTTAAAGTGTGGTCTAAGAAAGTTGTGGTTTAACTATGAATAGTCAATCGTGACGCAAATCTCTAACAGGTTGAAATGTAACAACATATTTGACACTCAAGTTAATCATAACTCTATGGAAATAATAACTCAAATGGTCTTCTTCACCAGTGAAGCATGGGGAAAGAGCGCAGCAAAAACAAGAAACAAACACGATGTACAGAATTTTGATATTTTCAACTTCCCATAATTCAAGCATAGTTAGTCCATGGCCTAACTTACTCCGAACTTCAGAGTACGGGCAATAATCTTTGTCCTTTTCATCAACTGTTGAAATTTTTACTTAAACTAAGTTCCTGGACCCCCCTACATAGCTTGATTGTTAATGAGACCATACGCTGATCAGTGAAGGTGCTATATACATCGTAGAGATAATATAATTCACACAAACACATCGCATGCAATAAAATGCTCAAATGTGAATATGTAGCACATATACCCTGTTCCAAACATTCATATTTGCAACCTTTTTTTAAATATCATAAAAAGTAATAAACTATAACACAATTCGAAAAACATATACTGTACATGTTACACTGTATCACCTTGTATTCCAATAAATGTTGAAGCTCCTTTAGCAATGAAAATCCGCATCAAGGAATAACCGTATATTTATATCATTCAATTACCAAATCACCTTGAAGAATTTGCATGAACGAGATACGTGTAGAAATATTGTAGTATCCAATTTGCAAAGATTCTTTTATGCTTTGAGTACAATCATCTACAAAAACAATTAACAACAAATATCCAGTTAAGCAGGGGTATAGAGCTTTTACAAGCTGATTCTGATTGTTCCTCATTCAAAAGAAATAGTTTCCAGCAGCAATGCATGGTGATAAATATAATAAAAAAAACTCAGATTTACAGCATACCAGACACATAAATTAATAAGACTTTTAAGTCTTGTTAATTCACAAATATTGAGAAAGCTTGTCCATCTCTGTCTTCTCTGCATACATTTGCTCTTTAACTGGTGCCACTCTTATTTATACTGTATTTCAGATACTCCTAAATATATAGTGTCCAGCACATGTTTGGCAGTTCAGATAGTTTGACCCCAAAGTGAAAAAATAATTCAAGTCAATTCAATTATAAAGGACTTAAAAGTTTGCAAGCTTTATTGCACATAACTAATAAAAAAATGTCAAAATATGATCCTATGTTTTATAAACCAATAGTTTCATACAATCATATCAATCTTATATTTTAGGAGAGAATAATGGGGAAGTGAGCAGTAAGGGACATGTACATGTAAGGGGGAATAAAAGGAGAGATTATTGTAATATAGTGTACATAACATTATATCGTTTTGTACTTCTGAAATGACAGGATATTTGGAGAACGATGTGTATAGTATCTCCTTGGTATATAGCACATTATATATTACTTTTACATACATAATCAGGGAAGAGGGTGGGGATGTGATGTTATAGTGCACATCATAATATCATATTACATTATTGTTTCTGGGTATATAAATTCTATATGTACCCTGATGAACCATATCAAGTTTGATTTCATATATTCATACATAACATAATAAATTTATTTGTGTAGTATATATATATATATATATATATACTACATATTGACAGCATATTTGAGAGATCAAACTAGTATAATCAAGCTCCTTGGTATAATACTTTTCACCTTCCAGTAATATTCTCAAACTATTTTATTAATCCCTCTTTGTGTCATATTATCTCCAAATAGCTCTTACAAGGTGGCTTAATATTCAATGGTAAATTATAATTAAAAAATATATATATTCTTGAACTTCAAAGTCTCAACTTTCAGACTCGTCTGCTCAGCCTATATTTGTAAAGTCTATATTCAGCGAAAGCTTTAACTTGCAGTCAAGGTATTTATCAATTGTAGCTTACATTTACATGGGTCTAGCTCCTATATAGCTGCATTTATTTGACCCTGTTAGGCTGTTATTAATATTTCACCTTTAAAGCGTTCTCAAAAATACATACATGTACAGTATAATATCAGTGTGAAGTTTACTTTAATACTGATGCTTTATCTACCACTGTTCCGTTGGTAAGCTGATGGTAAATAATCCATTATGTTGAATTATGGAGATCGTCCTTCCATTTTCTTTTCGTTTGTTTTTCTTCATTTTTTTTCTCATTTTTTCTTTATTTTTCATAGCAGGGATTCTGCATTTTTCACGAGTTTGGATGCATTCAAGAGTAGGATCACACAGTCTTATGTTGAAAACAAATAAATATTGACCGAATGCAGAGGGGGGTTGAGTTCTGGTATAGCCTATTTCCCGATCCTGCTGGTACCATGGGGGTCCTATACCCCACAATGATTGTCAAGTAGTGAAAAAAAATAATAAGAGGGGAAAATAAGATAAAAGGAATAAAAGAGAAGAAAAAAAATGGATTTGGGTGTCCTTGAAACCCCAAAGGATTTATCCTTAAAATCTTAAGGTGCCAGACACCTTCCGTGCCCTCATAACAATTTTTAAAAATGCCCATATCTAGTCAATAGATCAACATCCCCCCCAAAAAAAAAATGATAAATAAATTCAGCAAAAAACAAAGTTAACATTCCTTTAGCAGCACTTGTAGTTTTTTATTTTTTTATTTTATTGAAATATATTTATTCAGGAAAAAACACAAGATCAGTATAAAAACACTGTTTTTCATCAAGGTCCTGAAAAGGTTAAAAAGTTACATCAAAATTCTAAGCTGATATAAGAATACGACCAGCTGCATATAATAAGCTAAAAAAAAAAAGAATGACTACGGCAGTTCGTATTACGCAGTTTTATTGAGAATCAGTTTTATTGATACATTTTGTAGGTTTTTTTATTTTTAGATCCTTTTTCATAAAGGGAGTGGTGTTTTACACCCATTATATTCCTCATCGAATGCACCCCTTAAACTGAATGGTATGTTCCACACCTCAGACGAATGTATTGTTGGTTTCATCGAGCGTGCCGTGGGCGTTCTGAGAGCGGCTTGGCAGAGGTGGGAAACCGGCTTCTTTGCGATGATGATTGAGAACGGGCCCAAAGTCAACGGCAGGACGAGATGCCATTCGTAATTTCTGCATTGGAAAACAATTATATAATAAAGAGTGAGTACTTCTTGGCAGTTTCTTTATGAAAACCGATTGTTAAATTGTTGTGATAACACCTACAAATTTTATAACACCAAGCCGGTTCGTTTTTTTTTCAATAAATTACATTTTTTATTTGGTACTTAATGTACATGCAATGGGAAGAATATAACAAAATCTCGTTTCCAACATTGTATATGATAAAACACACACACCCATCTCAAAACAAATAATCAAAAACGTTCACTTGAAAAATAATTATGGGTGATTTGCGGTGTCAGGGAAGGTGGTTGGTTGATATTCTGTCAAGAAAAAATTGACAAGCAAAAAATAAACGAATATTAAGGTCTTCATTTCGAAATGAAGGTGTCAGAAATTTTTTAAAAATTCGGAATACTTTTTTGCTTTGTAACTGTAAGTTTGTAATGCAACATGTATTTGCTCAATATTCCGTGGATTCCACTTTCAACCATTTGCTGGAAATGGTGAATCTAGGCATTTTCTTTGGGAAAGGGGATTTGACTTGAGAACACACACACAAAAAAATCATTAATGACAGAAATATTCATTCGATTCTTTCTTGAGTATTTGGTGGCTCTAAAAAGAGCCGTTTTGCCGTTGGTCAGAAGTGTAACTTCTTAACCTCCGAATCCGTAGAGGGTACGTCCCTGCCTCTTCAGGGCGTAGACGACGTCCATGGCGGTGACGGTCTTCCTCTTGGCGTGCTCGCAGTAGGTGACGGCATCACGGATGACATTCTCAAGGAAAACCTTGAGGACACCACGGGTCTCTTCGTAGATGAGACCGCTGATACGCTTGACACCACCACGGCGGGCAAGACGACGGATGGCTGGCTTGGTGATTCCTTGGATGTTATCACGCAAGACCTTGCGATGACGCTTGGCGCCTCCCTTTCCGAGTCCCTTTCCTCCTTTACCACGTCCAGACATGTTGATAGTTTCTTGTTTGAGATTCAAACTGATAATTCGACTTTGCTATCCGTGCGGTATATATAGCCTTTATGCGAACGTGAGTGACCGCTCCTCTAATTCCTTTGTTCCGCGAATGCAGCAACCCGTCACAAAACGAACCATTTCTAATTTCCCGCCGACAACGAAACGCTACTCATGCATAATACATGAACCCGTTTACGGCGTGCGTTAGATTTTATATTGCCCTTAAATTACTCGAATGTTCGAAATTAGGATATACCCCCGATTACATACTGTGTATTTGATCATTAAGTTATGCTATAAGTATAAATAATGATGATAATTAATATATAATGATAAATATTTGAAATGAAAATAAACTTTGAGAAATACGTTATGGCCGTACTCCCTTCATGAATAATGCATGAGTCTTACGGTTGCCAAACATGATGGTAAATGAGAAATTTGTCATATTACTATTCGTTTATGAATAAATCAGTTACAAAATCATGTTAGTTGCGCAGGCTTTCACTTGTAGCAGAGAATTGCGTTCATATCTTTCATTCAATATCTTAGGAAATCCTCCAAAATAAGCAAAATAAGATTCAATTTTTCGAGTTGGAAGCGAACAGATGGACCGCACGACTAATGCGTAATGCATGAGGGCAGCGATCCGTAGAGGAAGCGACCAATGAGGAGTGATCGAACGTCTATTCACTGGTATCAGCCAATCAGCGAGAAGCAGTCTAGAGGTATAAATACGTCGCGGTTACTTTGAAAATTTATCAGTTGAATATCTGAAGAATCAACAATGGCCCGTACCAAGCAGACCGCTCGCAAATCTACCGGAGGAAAGGCTCCACGCAAGCAGCTCGCCACCAAGGCAGCTCGCAAATCTGCCCCAGCCACTGGCGGAGTCAAGAAGCCCCATCGTTACAGGCCTGGAACCGTCGCTCTCCGTGAGATCCGTCGTTACCAGAAGAGCACCGAGCTTCTCATCCGCAAGCTCCCCTTCCAGCGTCTGGTCCGTGAGATCGCTCAGGACTTCAAGACCGAGCTCCGCTTCCAGAGCTCCGCCGTCATGGCTCTCCAGGAGGCTAGCGAAGCTTACTTGGTCGGTCTTTTCGAGGACACCAACCTTTGCGCCATCCACGCAAAGCGTGTCACCATCATGCCAAAGGACATCCAGCTTGCCCGCCGTATCCGTGGCGAGCGTGCTTAAATTGTCTTTCTTTGACTGACATAATAAACGGCTCTTTTCAGAGCCACCAAAAGCTCAAGAAAGAATCAAATGATCGATCTTTTGTCTTTGTGTTTTCTTATCACGCACTGTACTTATCTGTTCATTTTAACACCCCTAACGGCCTAACCTAATTCTTTGTTCCCGAATTCCCGCCAAAATTCGAATGTGGTGACTGGTGTGTAATGATACGGTTAAACAAGCAAGCGCAAGTGACTTAGGTGTTTGTACACTCGTTGCAAGTTTTATACAGCTTTCATGACGGCAGAATCTCCATTCCCACCGAATATTTAAAATGAACTTTACTCTTCAGCTCAGTTCTGATTTTTTTTTTTTAGCAGTCCAAAGTCAACAATACTCAAATTCTCCACAATATTATTTCAGCAAGGTCCATACTAGGCGCAACTGCAAATATTAACCACCCCCCCCCCAGAAAAGGGTTAACTTCTAATGTAACTCCTCTGCTAGAAATTGAATGGAAACTGCTTATCATAAATCCAACGAAGATAGGCATGTAATATATCAAGAAAAATTATTGATATTGCATTCCAGTGTAAATGTAAGTACCACAACCATGGTAGAGCTCCATGATATATTTAGAACAGAGAATTGAATTTTCAAAATTTCTGAGGGAATCCATGCATAAAATTTTTAAAAATTTGTTTTGACATTTGAAATATTGTTTTGTTCCAATGATAATCTACTTCTACAACATCTACAAATCCTTTTACCAAAGCTTTAGACAGGCTTTAAATATACTGTCTCTACTACTATTCTGTTTTTATTGTTATCTGCATTACTGACTAAACCTTGAACACCACAGGTTTCAAAGCACATTCATGTAGATACATATTAAAAACATCTGACTAAACCTTGAACACCACAGGTTTCAAAGCACATTCATGTAGATACATATTAAAAACATCTGACTAAAAAACCTTGAACATCACAAGCTTCACAGCACATTCATGTAGATACATATTAAAAACAACATCTGACTAAACTTTGAACATCACAGGCTTTGTTCACAGCACATTCATGTAGATACATATTAAAAACAGCCCCGGGAAAACAGCATGACTAAACCTTGAACATCACAGGCTCCACAGCACATTCATGCAGATATTATGTATTAAAAAACATGTCCAAATTTGTACCGTGCACACTGAACATAACATAAACATTCCATCTAACACAGCACCCCTGGGGCATAACATACTAACATTAGTGACATGAACATATGGTAGCAAACCTTAAAGGTCAGTCAGTCTTGAAGATGCAGACGAATGATGATTTAAATAAAGTGTGACATTGTAAAGGTAGCTTGCACTATGGCTCATTTAACAAAGCTTTAGACAGCATCACCGGTTTTTTAATATATTGTCTATTATTCTGTCCTTTTTGGTCATTATCTGCATCACATATTGACGAAACCTTGAACATCACAGGCTTCACGGCACATTCATGTAGATACATATATACAAAAAAACCTCTTGAAACATGTATTGTGCACACTGAACATAATATCAACATTCCATCTAGAGCATGCTTGTAATACCACCCCTGGGGTCTAACACACTAACATTAATGACATACACGTATGGCAGCAAATCTTAATGAAGACTAATAAGAACAAGTGGAACGCCTCTGGCAGTCTCGCCTGCATTATGCCATTCGATATAACAGCAGTGCTGACTTTGAAAACAGCTATAGAATAATTATTCCTAAAAGGAAACATTGTATGATAATACAATACTATGTCCATTGAACCAACATGACCTTTGACCATGATCATGTGACCCAAGACATGTGCAATACATACTTGATTACCCTTATGTCTATATTTCATGAACTACATTTGTAGATCCATAAACTTTTTAGTTATGATGCCAAGTCAACAAATACCCCCAACACAGCCAATGTTCATTGACCTTAGTTCAGGGATACTTAATTGCTCTCATATCTAAGTTTCATGAACTAGATCCATAAATATTCTAAGTTATGACAATTCCACAAATACCCCTAACATAGTCAAAGTTCTTTGACCCTAAATGACCTTTGACTTTGGTCATGTGACCTGACACTCAGGCAGGATGTTCACGGATACTTAATTACTCTGATGTCTAAGTTTCATGAACCACATCCATAAACTTTTAGTTACGGTGGTAATTCAACAAATAACCCCAACATGGCCAAAGGTAAATAATACTAAATTACCTTTATGTCCAAGTTTCATGAACTAGGACCATATACTTTCTAAGTTATGATGACATTTCAAAAACTTAACCTTGGTTAAGATTTCAATTTTGACGATGCCGTCGCCAACACCGCCGTTGGCCTTTAGTCTCACTCTATGCAGGCGAGACAAAATGTACGACCAAAAATTTGGAAGATTATGGGTGTGCTCTAAGTTGATTTTCAAATTTAAACAGCAACATGAATCATGATTGAAAACCCAATTACAAAATGCAATACAATGAGAAACAAACGTGTGTTCAATGGCCCTCTTTCCAGTTGCGAAAGTAAACATCTTTTAGATTGCGATTAAAAGGGAAAATTAAAACACATTTTAAAAATTTAAAGGTGTGTTAGGGGACATGATCAGCTGAGATTTTACGACCTTCAACATCTTGAATGCAACACTGAACAGGATTGAGTTTTGAAATGTGTTTAAATTTGCTCTCACAGTGAAAGCCTACACCTACACAAGCTGGTACCAGCTAGAATTGACCTTTCTTGTTGGAAAGTCAACCTGCGCAGCAAGATGCGTAATTGAGAGTGGAAAATTTTGAATATGATCGAAGTATTATCAGCTTTATATCTTTGACACAGAACAGTGCACCGCCGATTGTGTCTGTGTTTTGTAGTTGAGATTTCAATCATGATTCATGTTTAAATTTTAAAAATGACATTGAACACACCCTAAATCTCTCCATATCTTATTTCTTAAGTCTTCATTTGTTTCTACATTTCAACACTGACGCACACCTCTTTGGATTATGTTTTAAAGTTTACATTCACACTTATCTTGTTTCATTAAATGTTTTTCTTCTGGACAACGTCACAAAATAATCGAACATTCACCTCAATCATAACACAATACAATCTGATTCATCATCAAAGACAATTACTGCTGCACAAGATAACAGATACATACACCAAGGACTTTCTTGCAAAAATTGGTTGTGGCCAATCAATTCTTAGATGACATAAAATATTGACCCTTTCAAAACCCGTAAGCAATCACAATACAGGATAGAATCCTGATAAATAATAATAATAATACGCATTTACACATGTATATAGCACCATTTATCTAGAAATATTCTATTCCGAGGCACGTTATTATTATTACCCGGCTTTAGCTCGAGCTGCCTTTCAGCGCTCATGCATTCAAGGAATTAATCCTGCCGGGTACCCATTCACCTCTCCTGGGTCGAGTGCAGCACAATGTGGATAAATTTCTTGCTGAAGGAAATTACGCCATGGATGGGGTTCGAACCCAGGACCCTCTGTTTCAAAGTCAGAAGACTTATCCACTGGGCCACAACGCTCAAAAAATTTCATAAGGAAGTGATTAAATAATATTTATCTTTAAAAGGTATGTTATTTCCATGGACATCAACAAATTACTGTGATGTCTGTGATGTCTTGCCAACATATCACCTACTAGGATTGGTTTCATGCATGAAATTAGCCACGAAAAGGAGGAAGTGCGTCGCTTGCTCCCTTTTATTATTTATTCTCTGCACAAGGATCAACATAGTGTATACAAATTATAATAGACTTGCTACTTTTCATCAAAAGGACTTACCTCCTTGATAGTGGCTGCATCTTGTTTCCAGATGAACCAGATAGCATAGACGATGATAGGAACCAATGAAACCACTGTCATCATCCATCCCATAGCTTCAGCCCAGCTAGGATAGGTGTAATGAGAGCCATATTTACTGGGCTCGTACATTACCAATGAAAAGATTATCACCACCTGTCAATAAAGGAATACATCTTATATTATATCCTACATAGATTGAATCCTGTATAGTGACTGGTTCAATAGCATCACGTGACCAAATATATTTCAATCTTTGAACTATGATGTTGCGTGACGTCAGACCTCGATATATTTTTCGCTATACCAATATTCTGACGTCACTTTTTCAGAAAACTGGATATTTAGTTAAACTCTTCGGCACACTGGCTAGCGAGCTCTCTCTCCCGGGCAAGTCCCGCAATGCAGTGCAGGTAATTGCCAGACCGACCTCGGATGAATACTTCCACTATACTTTCACAAAGGCTGATATATTTGTTTATTATAACATCAATATCATTGATTAGAGGGAAAATAAATCAATGAAATGCAAAGAGAAATGTTAATACCATGAACAGTGGCTAAGGATAATTATAAAGAAAGTAATTCTTATTAAAACATTGTAGACTTTAAACACTACAATGTTTGAATAACGGATTCAACTTTGAGATGATATTTCATCAAAATGATATGCTCTGAACATTCAATATAACATTAGTGATTCATTTAATCAGATTTCTTTGTCGGTTCAATGATCACAACAAACCCCTTTTTTTTTCTTTTTTATATTCTTACGATTCAGAGCCCAGACACAATTAAGAATTACTACACCACAAGTTTTACAATATTTTTTTCCAATAAAAATAGTCTCAATCAATTATGATATAATGCAGTATTATTACTTACTAATAAGAAAACAGGGGAGATGTATTTCCAGCAGGCCTTCCAGTAAATATTAAGACGGAATCCAAGCATAGCTTCAATATTATCAAGATATTTGTCTACACCTTGAAAGGGATAAATAAGAAATAGGTTTCTTTTAATGAATAATACTTTTCAAATAAACCTATACATTCATCCTAAAATATATATAATTTCACAACTATCAAGGGAGCAAAGTACGCAAAGTAAACAAAATTATACAAGTGGGAATGTGGAATAATATCAAATAATTTTGACTTGGTATGATGCAGAACAAACAAGACAACTATTACTTGTGATAAATTTCAATTTTCTATTATCAATTTTCATCAACTGCTATCATTCATTCACATATTCTATATTTGTAAAGTCAATTAAGATTTTTTTTTTTCATTTTATCATTATTTACTTTATCAACATAATTTATCTAATTTCATTGGAATTTAACTATTTCTAATTTTATTTATTCACATTTTTATTCACTCCTTTTTGTAATGGGGAGGATCAAATATTCTTCATATCTCTTTTATTATTGTTTTACAACTTACCATAGAACCAAGTGATGACGATAGTCTCAAACATTCCAATGAAGACGAGTGAGAGACCTCCTGAGAAATCATTCATCAGATTAACAAGGTACATCCCTCCCTATCAACAATAAACATATATATAGTTATTGATTTATTATATAAAGAATATTAGACATGTTATACTTCAATTGTAATAGACTATGATAAATCATCACTACTATATAAATGTGAGAAATCATACATGCACAACAGCTTTGGCAACTCTTGTACCAAGAGTATATGTTGTGAGAGGAATGTCATACATTTATCTACATGTATCTCTCTACCTATCTTTCAATCTCTCATTATCAATATCATGCACCACTTACTAAACTACTGCCTGGAGGCATGCGCCCACACACATGGTTGCTCATGGTACAGAACAAAACAGATTGTAATAATTGTTTGAACCAGACATGTGACTCACAAAACAGACAGAAACCCTAAAGGGAGTCAGAAAAAAAAATCCCCTTCGAAAGGGCAGGAACAGAAGAAGAGAAATGGAGTAGTGAGAGATAGAGGGTGGGGGAGGGAGAGGGGGAGAGCAGGAGAATAAGTGTTGGGGTGGGGGAGAGGGGAAGCTGTACAAAGACATAAACCCCTTTCACAAACCCAATTAAGCGGATAATATCCGCATAATTTGGTTGTAAAATTGGAGCGGGACCAGAGTTATCCGCATTATTTCGATGCTGCAATTATCCGCATAATAGCAGCATCGGGACCAGATTTTGGCTTTGTGAACGCATTTCCCAAGTAATGCGGATAATTGCAATGGTGCGTTGCCATGACAATTATCCACCTTTTTTCAGGTCGGGCGCTCGTAAAAAATAGTGCGGATTATTTTCGGAGTTTGTGAATGCAATTTTTATTGAATTATCCGCATTACTCTTAGGTGGATAATTGGAGGATGGGTTTGTGAAAGGGGTAATAGAGAAGATTGAGAGAGAGAGGGAGGAAGAGAGAGATAATAAAACATATTTTAAAACTCACCTCACAAACTAATGGTAAACCAAGAAGGAAGCATATGATTGACATTGTAAGAGTTATACACCACTTGTACTTTCTAAATTTTTTGTTGTATTTTTCAAGCTCATCGGCCAACCCTGTGTTTACAGTCTCAAACTGGCAGAACTGCAATGGAAAGAAAGACAAAATCAAAATATGAGCAGGCATTCAAGAACAAACTTCCTTTCCAAACCCATCTAAGACTGACCCCCCCCCCCAGTCATCCATTATCTAACGACATAATGCTTATCTAACGGCATAATACAGATCGAGCATACTGATCTTAAACAAATAGGAGTAATGCCAAAAATTTGTCAAACAAATTATAATTTCCTCCTATAAAAAAAAAACTCTTAATTTACGACATAATGCTTGTTATTTACCATCAAGCTGAGAAAAAAGAGGCATTGCTTGAAAAACTAACATTTGTGCAATATTTTGCTGATAGGTAAATTTACTGATAAATTCAAATAATATCTTATTCCTCTGTTCCCTCAAAACAAACACGGTCTCAATCGAATCAGGTTCACAATAGCTGACCTAGTATTTTTATTGATTTTTCCTAATGATTTGTATTTATAAACACAGCTGTTCTGCCAACTTGGAATAAAGAAGACATACATGGGAAACCGCTAAGAATGCCCATCATGTGTCTATGACACAGCTCTGTTACAACAAACTAAAACTAAAGGCTTAAAGAGAAATTCAAGTAGTTGCAGTAAACACTGATTTCATGAGAAAGTCTGTAAAACAAGGCTTAATTGTCAGTATATCATCAAGGATCTAGATCTGGTACAGTTACATACACTGAACTTTGTGAAATCTTGAAATCTTCGCTGAAAAATGTTCTCATCGAAGATCCCCAACACAGATAAGCGCACGTGGGACAGTGCATAATTATTGCTTTGAATGTTGGGCCCGACGCTTGACCCGAATCCTGTGCTTATTTGCTGATTTCTCACCAATTACACAATTTCTTCCAGAATCCTTTGGCACATACGTTCTATTTACACAAACAGACACTTTGGTGGTCATTTCATTGGATTCTGTACGAATGTATTTTGATATCGTTACCAAAACTAACATTTACCTTTAAATCAAAATGATTTCCAAAATGTCAAAAGAATTTGATTTTATTTTACCTGACTTCCGAGTCCCAACATGAAAAGCATAGTGAAGAAAAGAATAGACCAAAGAGGTGAAATGGGCATCCTAGCAATGGCCTCTGGGTAGGCTACAAATGCAAGACCAGGACCTGTATGACAAAAGAAGAATTAATAAGATCACCCATTAAATAATATTACAGCAGTAGAAAGATACATCATTTGAATAAAAATATTTTAGCAGTAGAAAAGGTTCATTCTTTTAACCTCAATTTATTGAAATGGGGAATAAGAAACCATTAAAAATTAAAATATTTTGTAATATCATTCATATAGGATATATTCTCAAAAGAGGTTTCAATTGTTCCATGTTACAAAACCATTGATTATGCTGATACATGTAATTATGAAAGTAAGCAAAGTAAAGTACCCCCCCTATAAGAGATCCCTGCCAAAAGACTAAAACATAGTGCAATGAATATGTCAAAAGTTAATATTTTGTGGTTCTGTCCAATAAGTTTCTATTCCATGTACTTTAAGCTCTACCAAGTACAAAAAATAGTTATAAGAGATATCTACACACATGTAGCTTTCCTTTGATGACAAATTCAAACAAAAATAAATAAAATATCAATTCAATTCAGCCTATTAATGACTCCCAAGACACCTCTCTTAATTCATCTCAACTTAACATGTATAAACTTTCATTTAAAAAATGAATAAAGGACATACAACGTTAGTCATTTAAAGGAATTAATCTCATGATATAGGCTGTAAATAATTCAACTTCAAGAATGGGATGACCCAGAGACGTTTAGATTTTTTTCTCCAATTATCAGGGAAGTTTGTCCATACCTGAAGTAACTATGTCTTCAACTGAAACACCTGCTTGTTTGGCCATAAAACCAAGTACTGAAAATATTACAAAACCAGCAAAAATACTGGTTAAGCAATTGATGACAGATACTATTAAAGCATCCCTGTTAGAAGAAAGAAAAAAGGAAAAATCATTAACTTCAAAGATACCATAGATTGCAGCTCGAGGTGATCTGAGTATATCATGAAGTGACAACTGGCAACTTTGGCACAATGAAGACATAAGGAAATTATGAGCATATAACTTAGAAATCGTTTTCAAATAATGGCTTGGACTTTTTACTTTTCCAACATAATTCCTGTGGATATTACGGTATGATACTTTCAAATCGTTATTTTCCATCTACTACTTACAAGTTGATTATTCATACCATCAAGATTAAGGAGTATTCAGAGGTTGCCTAATCACTTTATAATTCAAACACTGCAATAGAATTGTACAAGACCCATACATTCCAATATCATCAGACCAATAATTGACGGAAATCTCTTTCCATCTTAGCCAGGCTACATTTGCTAATGTCTGTTCTTAATCTGAATATCTGTATATTCAATATATTACCAGAAATACTATACCTGTAACAATTATTTTTCCATTTGTTATAACTTGATAGAGTATGAAGAGAACCGAAAGCCACACCTAAAGAAAAGAAGATTTGTGTTGCTGCATCTTGCCAAACCTGTATTGGTTGTAAAGATATTGGGAATTATCTTGTCTATCATACACAGAAGTTAAAAACATGGCGTAAACTGAATGAATTGGTTTTTACTGGCTTGGAATATTGATGTAAGCAGGAGTGTTATGCAAAAGGCCAGAAAGCTGAAGCTTAAGGCCTGGTCACACCGCCCGAGCGTTGTTGGAGCGGTCGTGGAGCGGAGAGAAAATATCATCACCGCTTGCTACCGTTCACCATTTTCGATTTCGATTGTTTGTTTTTGATTTTTATTTTTGTTTTCGATTATTTCCCCCAGTTTTGTGAGCGAAATTCGACCCACTTTCCCTACCGCTCCAACAACGCTCGGGCGGTGTGACCAGGCCATAAGGCCGGACTATCCAAGAACAGCTCAAAATCATGGTATTTTCATTTGAAATCTTCATGACATTGAATTTTACGAACCTAGAAGCAGTGTTATCTCCACTTAAAATCTCTCCTTCATGAGCACTTCAATGATGTTGGTAATAAAAACCCAAAGTTAATCTACTCCAAAACAGATGACGAAAACGCTACATAAGTTTATGAAATAGAAAGTACCTGTGGCTTTGCAAGTTTGACGATGTCTGGCTTCATGTAAAATATGATTCCATTAACAGCGCCATCAAGGGTGACTCCACGGATAAAGAGAATGAAGAGGACAAGGTAGGGAAAGGTACTTGTTAGGTATACCACCTGGTGAAGACAGAAAAGACAAAAATACAAAATAGCTGATAAACCTCTGAACAATACTCTCTTTGACAATCAATCTATGATCCTACCGAGGTTGAAAAAACTAATCAACATACATTACACCTTGTTGCAGGTATGATGAGAATAAAAATACATCAAAACTATATAAAATTGTGCGTTTTTAGGTACATGTGTGTGCAACTTGATGGTAATCCTGTATTTGATGCATTAGTAATGACATTCAAAGTGAGATCTTCAGCTTGACTCTCGCAGGCATCACCATCAATGTTTCAATTCACAACAAAGTCAAAGGGCACCATTATTTTCATGTAGCTTGTCAGTACTGAAAGATTTAATTTTTAGCAAGTCACGAAAGTAACACAGTAAGAAACCATTGCTTTTTTTGTCAATCAAAACCAAGATTTCACTGAAATTTACAATTTAGCCTGTGTAATTTTCAAAGAACACCCCCAGATGATTTTTTTTTACTGGATACTAAAAATTAGCAAACTGGATACTTACATCATGTGTACAGGATCCAAAAGAGAATATAACTTTCAAAGACAAATATCTACTACATATATACGACTCCAATAAAGGAATTGTTTTAGAACTCCAGCCAGTCATGACTCGGGTGGGTTTTTTTTTCTTGATTGTCGTTTTTTTAAGGCGGGGCAGCACTTGCAGTGATTCCTCATTTTGAGGGAAGCAAAGCAGTTGAGGCGGGCACTCGAGGTAACACCTTCATTGCCTTACGATAACACAAGCCCTGTGTTAGAGAGGTTTAAGATTACGTTAGTTGATAACCTACCTTTCCTGAGGTCTTGATACCCTTAATGAGACAGAGGAACGTGATGACCCATGCAGCCAACAGACAGAGAGCAAGCTTCCACTTGACATCACCAAGATCATGAACACCACTACTGATACCCAATACATGGTTGCTAAAATCAAAAGACATTTCACTTAAATTAACATTTTTGGATTACCTCCATTTAACTTGAACTTAACAAGTATAGCATACCTAAAAAGCAATTAGCATACAGTTTTGGACATAATTATTAGACCACTTTCCTACTAAAATCCCAAACTGTGAGTCTTATAATTATTTCACAAGCTGTGTGTTAAAACTTTGAATCTCCAAATTTAAAACTGTTGAGGAGTTCAGAAAAAAAGCTCCATTCTATCATTTTTGTGATTGTCTGAAAAAAAGGTCTTATAATTCCTGCAAACTCTTTCAAGGCTTTCTAAATAAAGACTTTTCTGAGCTTTCTATAGATACAAGGTTTTAAAAGCCCCACACTATGCTGGAATTCGAAGTGGATTGTTTGAACTTGGGGTCAACTAACTGTACCATACTACACACATTTACTACACAGTATAGTCAAATTTGCTGACGAGAGTTAACAAGCCCTTTTCTCTAGATGAGCATGAGCTCTGCCCCCCCCCCCCTCGAGGAAAACAAAATGTTGAGGCCTTCTGCTGACACGGTAATTTGCTTTGCTTGAATCAAGGGCAACTCATGATCATCAGTCCAAATCTTTAATAGTTCTACCCTTTCTTTGGGACTGTACCTTCTCTTGCTCTCTCTCTTTCTATCATTTTTTTCTTTTTGTTTCTTCCTGTCTGCTATTACCAACCCAGTATTTTTCTGTTTTTTTATTGTTTAGTTCCTCTAAGGTAGTACAGACATTGTTTCTTGGGCAGCACCATGGGGAGTACAGTATGTGACAGGGCCTAAGAACATGGTTCCAGCTCCAGTGACAACATTTGCTCTGATGGAAAGTTTGCATGTTGTGGAGTGTTTTGTGGCCCAGTGGATTAGTCTATTGACTTTGAAACAGAGGGTCGTGGGTTCGAATCCCAGCCATGGCGTAATTTCCTTCGGCAAGAAATTTATCCACATTGTGCTGCACTCGACCCAGGTGAGGTGAATGGGTACCCGGTAGGATTCATTCCTTGAACGCTTTAGCGCCTATATATATGGCCGCTCAGCTACAGCCGGGGAAATAATAATATACCAAAGTATATTTTCAGCGCCTTGAGCACATAATCAATGTGGATTTGGCGCTTTATAAATACTCTATATTATTATTATTATGTTAAGCCAAACATAAAACCTATCCTCCAAAACTAACTAAACCCTAATCCTCAGCTTTACTCATTTACTTATGAAGCAAACATGACTTACTAGAAATATTCCTCACTGGGAGGTTTTGGGTTTAGCAGGGTTGTGAGGTTGAAAGTTGTGTTATCCTTTAATCTCTCACTGGTACAGTTATCTGTGTTCCAACCATGTCCGCAGCTTGCCCACGGTAGGACAGACGTCAAGGAGGAGAAGAGATAGAAGATGGTGTAGGCCAGGATCACTTGGTAGTAGATCGATACCAAGAAACAGATGATCAACATTCCGTAACCAATACCTGCAATGGTGTTCATAACAGATCAAAATTAACTTTTAGTTGAGTTTCTTCTGCTTTCTTTACTTTCACTGTATGAAGTTAAACTGAGAACAATCTTTAAACCAATGAACAAATCATATTTGAGCTTTATTTATTGTTAATCCCCTGATGTGAGCATATCTAAATAAAAAAAATATAGGACTCTCGACGATAAAAAAAAAGGAACAAGGAGAACCAAAGAAGACATGAAAAAACAAGTGGAAGAGAGTAAAAGGGTCGGTTGAGGATTAGTCTATTGTGCAAACTGCAAACCCTTCGCTCGAGTTAAGGGTCTGAATGTGCACCCTACTCATGCCTTGTGTGCTGAAGGCCCTCAAGCTCAGCAAAGTTTAGTATGTGCTAGTCTTTGCATGGAGACGCACTTGTTGATCAAAATTTCAATCAGGGTCTGTGCCTGCAGACTAGTTGAGGATGGAGGATGCACTGGAATTGTGCAAAATGGAGGGAAGGGGTAAGAGCGATTGCTGTTAAGGTGAGGCAAACCCTATTAACCCCCGTTCAAGGAAGGTGGGGGGTTAGAACTTTGCACTACTAAATGCAATCTGTACAAAACAGTAGCAAGATTAGAAGAGCTTTAATCAATAAAGGTGACACACTAGATTTGAGGACATCAACCTACCTTTGAACATGGGGCAGATCTTCCAGATTCCAAGACATCCCACACTAGTGAACTGACCAAAGCTCATCTCAAGGAGGAACAATGGAAGGCCAGCCAGGACCAACATCAGGATGTAAGGAATCAAGAAAGCACCTGAAATATGATAGGAATCAAAGTGTTAAATAATATCTTTTACTCCTACAGTACTTGGTCATGTTGAATAAAAGCTACCAGCATGTTAATTACCATACACAAAAAAATAAAATATGTACATAATATAGAAAACACCTCATTCAGAAATCATCTCATTATCATTATCGTGGTCCCTATACAAGTATGTACATATATTGTACCAATGCTGATCAAAGGAAGATCTACAAATATATCATATGGCATAGATATAGTAATATATTTCACATAAAAACCTCTTCATGTGACATGAATGGCTTCCACTTATCAAAACATCTGTTTCTGACTGCCTTATGACTATCCAGTGATTATTCTCTGATTAAGAACTTGTCGAATTAACTGCTCCCGTTCTGTTTTCAATGTCTGGTAATCAGAAGAACGATTGGATTCATAGCAGTTTGGAGTCAAAACTGGAGTGTTTTGTGGCCCAGTGGATTAGTCTTCTGACTTTGAAACAGAGGGTCATGGGTTCGAATCGAAGCCATGGCATAATTTCATTCAGCAATAAATGTATCCACATTGTGCTGCACTCAACCCAGGTGAGGTGAATGGGTACCCGGCAGGATTAATTCCTTGAAAGCAATGAGCACTGAAAGGCAGCTCGAGCTAAAGCCGGGGTATTACTAATATTAACAATGAGCCTCGGAATAGATTATTTCTATATAGATCACTCTATATAAATGCCTATTACTGTTATCAATACAACAGAAATTGCAGAGCTGTAGGCTTTTAAGTACCAGGTTCATGGAAAAAGGTGGAATTTTCAGAAGTTTTAGTATTCTAATGAAATTGCACTCTGCTATAAGAGGCAAATATTTGGCAATGCATTACACTTTTTATGAACTGATACTGTAATCTAAATGAGGCAAGACAATTATCAAATAATTTCATTTATCATTTAATTTTTAGTTATCTATCAATCATTACTTTACAAATTATTTAATCAAGGATGCTCCTTGATCAATTAATCAATAGAGTTAAGTGGGAAATGTAAAAATCTGTACTCTCTTAACGAACTGAATGAAACAACACTTACCACCTCCATTTTTGAAGCAAAGGAAAGGAAACCTCCAGACATTTCCAATACCAACAGCATAGCTCACACAGGAGAGGAGAAAGTCAACCTTACTTCCCCATTTCCCTCGAGCTTGGTCATCTTCGTTGTCATATGGCTCGATGTCTTGACCGGCTGATACGTCATTCAAACTCACATACTTTCCATCAGGACCGTTCTTGAGGTTCGGTTTCTCGATCAGAGGATCTGGAGATGCTCCACCATCGAGAGCATTCTATGGATTCAAAAAGAAAAACATGGACAAAGGAAATATAATCATTAGTAGGCATATAACAATTATTTGTAAGACAGAGGTGATGTTTTTAACTGGTGACCTGTTATTGGTTCCCAAGTCATACTCTTTTAAAATATTTTTTTTAAAGTACCCGTCATCTAAAGTGGAAATGTGAACTTTATAGATCTGATTCAATTTGTGTTATTGTATTGTTGTTAAGATTAGATTGACCAGGCCTGTACGGGGCCCCCAAAAGAGGCCTACTTTTTACCTGATTAAAAATGATACATTTTTACTTTCCCTTCATTTTCTTAAAGGTCAAGTCCACCCCAGAAAAACGTTGATTTGAATAGAGGAAAATCAAACTAGCATAACAATGAAAATTTCATCAAAAAGTTAGGACATTTTAATTTTTTGCTTATTTTCACAAAACAGTGATATGCACAACTCAGTGACATGCAAATTAGAGAGTCGATGAAGTCCCTCACTCACTATTTCTTTTGTTTCTTTTATTGTTCGAACTTCGAAGTATACAATTTACACACACAGACACACACGCTGCATCTGGCACTGTTGTTAGAAATCAAGTCTTTGGAAAATATCTGACTGTCTTGGATAAATTGATGTAGAATATTTATCAAATACAGATCAAATTTCTACAACCATCAACAAACTTTACACACCCACAAATAACCACTATAATGTATATAGTCTCTTGGCTGAATTCCAAGAATGAGATATTTTTTTAACAAGATCTATTTAAAACTCATTGGTCTAGACATCCAAAACGGAACATTGATACATAAAGGGGAAATGTTTTTATCATCAACCAGCAAGGCGCGGCTTTCATTCATATGAAAATTATCTCAATACTACTTTATTGAATGTGAAAACAAATCGCCGCGGATCGGGTTTTGGACGCGAGCCAGCAAGACGATTTGTCTTGGTAAAAAAAAAAGACGGCTTGTCTATCCGATCCGACCCCGGGAGAATGCGAGCGAGACGATAACGGCAGATTTCATATCGATTCCCCATTTCCCCCTCTCTGAATCATCGACCAAGGGCAAGGATATCAAACGATTCACTTCCGGGTTGCATGAAACCCCTCTCAATCACACCGATTCGTGTTTATTCTTGTTTTTACATCGTGACCAGTAGATTTCTTATTTAATTAACATTTGTCAAACACGCATAGTCGCGCACCTAGAATATTTGATAGCGTTCTCATAATCAGATATTAAAATTGGACAATTAATAACACTTTTAACCATTTAAAACGAAAAAAAAAAAATCACGAAGTTCTTTCGAACTCGTGTAGAGCTAATATTGGTATTGAGAATTAACCTCTAATGGAAATGAGAAAGTGTTTACCGACGAGTTGTTTGATCAGCGTTTGATTGCGTAGGCGATTCGGTTAGCTTCATGCGCACACCGTCTCTTGAATATCGACCTGGGGCCTATTTACCGCATGGTGACCTATCACATGCCTACACTTACACCTCGCATTCATATGCATTTGTTTCACAATCAAATGACCAAAGAAAATTTGTTGCAATCCACGACTGTCTGTTTCCTGACCGGGCAACTACCCGGTACACGGATCCCATTTGCAACTAAAACCCTTTGTCGGAAATAGGCCTCTGTAATTATCAAAAATGTAAATATCATAAACACATATACAATTATACATAGATTACCAGAACAGTGGTATCACATAACAACAACAAAAATTGCATCTACATGTAATAGACGACATCACTTAGTGAACTTTTACATTTTATTAGCCTATTTGCATTAATACACCAGACTTCCGAAAATGACGTTTTGTTTGATTAAAAATTGTCTGATTACAGGCTTTTACGTCAACGAACACTTATCTTATTAAAATATTTGTCTACCTTTAGCATTTATATAACGCTAATCATATCGTTTGAAATACTATCGGCATTTGATTGTTTTAATTTCGTGAACAGCTGTGAGCATGAACGAGGAAAAAAAATCAATTCCTCCTCCTTTTATGACATCATGGTAGTTTCCGTAAAACAGCTTGTATTTCAATGTTAGAATTATTTTTCAAGTTCAGCGATCCCTGTAATAAATAATAATGTTATATCTATTACAGCACCCATCAATGGTGTCCAATCTTAATTAATCAATCAACTCTGCGGTAAAGCAGTGATCATTATTTTCACCAAGCTACACGAATATAATCACGCTAAATCGGAAATATCGAATTCCACGGTAACACGATTGCTTGATTTTTGAAGCAATTATAAAACGTGAAAATAATTCGCTAATAGCACCTGGGTCAAATTTCTACCGCTAGTCCGAAAACATGAATACATACCCACAATGTGGTTTGTATTATTTTGATTCAATCTCACCCAAAGCATTCGCCACTATCAGTGATATATTTGAAAAACTTTGTTTAGTGGTCAACCAATCAATGTGCATGGTGCGGCCGTGGAATGATAAAGCACTAAATAATTTTGACCAGAAATCGTAGCAGTGCAAGAAAAGGGAAAATTTGTTTTTCATGATAATTCAATTTCCTGTATAAATAAATTGAGATACCAGCATCATTTATTCTTCCATTATTATCCATTCAACGAATCCTTCTAAAATATAAAAATACATGTAGTGTACGTTTAAAGACTAATTGAAAAATCACAGTGAAACAGCTTTCTCACATGTAAAATAATATTTGATTCATGACTTTCTGTTGGTCGATGATTCCAAATCGACCAAGATTAATCAAGTAAAAAAATTAGTCATAAATCGGTTTCTATTAATGGTTGGTATTTATGGCCTGATTCTGTAACTTAATAAAAAAAAAATTATTGTACATCTACTGACATGCCTACATGAAGTATAATACAACGACATTTTATTTACATGTATGTACAGGATCTTTTTGAGGAAGGACAGTTTGTTTCCATAAAAAAATTCTAGTTCGCCTTACAACAAAGAAAGGCAAGCAGAATATGTTATTTGATTATGCAAAGTTAAAGAAAGCTATTCCAAAAGTGTGGTCAAAAGAGTTTTATACAAAGATACAGACAGCGAATGATTTAATTACTTTTTTGAAACCCCTACTTTTTTATTGGAGAAAGGCTCGTTGCAGTGAGTGACATAAGTAGTAAACGTTTTTATAATCTGATTTGTTTTTACACCGAATTATATGAATAGATGTTGCATCTTTCGGGAAAATATTCTGCAGACTGATATTTACTGGTTTTCTGTGTTTAAAAGAAACTTGACATGTTTAGGTGAGCTTCGTTTACGAGAATTTAATTTCAAACTTTTATACAATTACCCGTTAGAAGTAATCTTTTTAAATGGGGTCTTGGTGACGATAAATATTGTCCGCACTGTCATGTAAAAGAAGACTTAAATACACGCTTTTATTGAATGTGATTTGAACAAACGGTTCTTTTCTTATGTTAAGAGTGTTGTTATGTATACTTTTAAAGTCGAAATTCATTTGAATACTTTTTGTTTACTAAAAATCAATACCGATATAAACACAGATATAACAATGACAGTCGCCTTTTGGTGCATACATAAAATGTTGCATAATAGAAATAGATATGGTACAGACAGAAGAGATTCAAGTTTGAAATACCTTTTTGTAAGAGAAATGGAAAATAGAATAATTACAAAGAATTGAAGAAGCCAGATAAGAGATTGCCTGAGAAAATGTTAAATGTATTGTGATGTTCACTTCATTATGACGTGTAATGAATTATGAATAAATCCCTCGTTTAGAGGTACAAAAAAAAACAACTGGCGACATGCTTCAATTGAATAAACCATTTGTATTGTATTTGCTATAAATTGAAGTTATTATTATTATTTGACGACGCTATACACCGACATCCAAACTATCAATTAACTAAAAACTATCAAGGTGCGAATGGTTTTAATTGCAATTATGTTATCTTTGAATACCGAAAAACACCAAATTTGATTTATTTCGGAAGTAAAACTTACATTACATTAAAAAATATATATATATTTTGAAACAATGCAAACATTTATTAAAGGAAACATGACATGGACTGACAATATACCAAACAAAACAAGTGTTAAATTGTGTAAAGTAGCGTTAGTAACACTTCAAACGCTTTTACCAAAAAGTGTATTGAGATTTGCTTTTACAATACATTTATTTTCCCATATTTTTGTTTTATTTTTACTTTTTGCTGTCTGGGCAAATAGTTAAATATCAAAGTTAAAATATACATTTTGTTCGATTACAAAGGCAGATAAAATCTGCTTTCTAAATCCATATAGAAAGCTTAAAACACTTTTTTTAATCTATAAAAGATCTTTCAATCAAATACATCTCAATTTTACTGTTCGAAACGTAATCATGTTTTTGTAAAATTGACTTTAATTACATGACATATTTTATTAAACTTTATTACATGAAATATTTTATATGTTGTAAATGGTCACCATGTGATTCATTATGAAAACGGATAAATAATTGAACTTAACTGAACTGAACATTGATCTACTATGAACATTCCATACACTATTACAAAAAAACTGTTCAAATCTGTTAGGTGTCCGACCGAGAAAAAAGGTCAAAATGAACCAAAAGTATTGGTCAAAATCTACCAGGAAATTTGTTGGATTTGACCAATTTCATCGGTGGGACACGACACATAAAGAAAATGATCATCTTGACCAATCTTTTTTTTTTATAGTGTATGCATCAATTACTGGAAGTCATAATCATCGCTCATGATCAACCACCGCCACCACAGATATCAACAGGATCACATCCACCAACACAACTACCATCTTCATGTACATCACCATAATGAACACGAGAACGCTCCAATGTATTATTTTAAGAAAAATCATACCGTCTTCCCTGGTGTACCATTCATAGCCTGTCCGTTGTGAGTCATTGAAACTGTCCTCTGAAAAATTACTCGTCTCCAGAAAAAAAAAACACTCCACTACTGACAATCCTACGACGAAATATTTAGCGAGGAGAGGATATTCTCCCAACGCCAAAAACTGAAACGGATACGTTCTCCGCAGACTATATAGAGAAAAGATGCTTCAATGTTCCCCGTCTCCGTGAAATACAATGAAAATGTGTCTATTTCCCAGTAAACCAACTCTGGTTGGCTCTAATATTTATGTTGCTTACTATACGAGAATTACAATGTTATCGTAAGTAACAGCGCAGATAAAAGAAATCACGTCCGCACAATAAGAAAGTCATTTGCTATCTAAAATCGTTTCTTCTCCGCTGGTGTTTTACGCTCTGAGAAAAAAAAGCATAACAAACGCACGTGACCGGCTTGGCGTAGCGAACACGAGCGCCGTAACCAAATATGAATGACGTCAGAATGTCCGATTAAAATGCCGGTCATCTGTATCGCTCTGAAGGTAATACATCTTTCTTCCTCATCTCGCTTTAGCCAGAGCATCCCAGTTTCTCGAAGGATCGCAAATAGAGCTAAAATTAGAAGCTCAATGATTACATCAAGGCCTCTAACCGGATTTCAAAATAGAATAGGTAATATGCAAAGACAGTACCAATTATTAATTGTTCTATTTGTCGTAATGTAAACGGGGAACTCGAGATTATCATATTTCTTCCCGGAGGCTGGAGGCCAGTACATCCTTGAAACGGGAAAATCAGGGCTCTCAGTTATTCTGTTTTTAACTCGGCAATTTTTACGATATTCCATGCATAGAAAAACTTTTTTTCATGAGTATTAGTCGATTGAACAAAAACAACTTTGCAAAAAATAAAAAAATGGCATTTAAGTTTAAATGATTCCAAATATAAAAAAAAAACAATACAAAGCAAATTGTGTCACACCAAGACATTTATCACGAAAGTAAAAAAAAAATCTTATCTGTTACATCCTTTTCTCAATACCACAACGTGTCCCGCATTTCTAATCTGTTTTATTCTAATGTGCAATGATTGGGCTACAACCCGGTGATTTGATAACAGATCAAATTTTTAATTTAGGTGTATAACAAACATAAAGGCGCATTTTGAGCAATTTTGGTCTGCATGCACTTACGAAATGTTGCGCAATTTCGTAATCGTGTACCCGGGGGTCGCAATTTTGGTGTTAAAAATTGCGCAAAGTACAAAGTCAGCGAGCGACGCGGTTAAAAAAAATGCGCGGCGGATTTAACGCGAAAAATGTCGGGGGGGGGGGGGGGTAATTCACCCATCCAGTCTTATTAGGGTTAATAATCGACTGGTTTCGTACTATATGTGAATGACCTGCAGACCAATTACCAAATCCAAACCATAGAACACCTTGCTAAAATGTTGGATGATGGGTAGATGATAGACACTTCCGGTTTACGATGAAACATGTGGAGTACTAGTACATGTGGTGTACAATGAGCAAATGCAAATTATTGTTTTATGTTAGAGTCGGGGCTGGGGGCATGACTCGTGAAGTGTTTTGAATGAAAAAGCTGTCGTGAGCCATGCAGGTGTCTGAATGATATCAATGAAGAGGGTATTATCACATGCATGAAGCACACATAATGTATGATCAGTCTACTTGAGTAGTCATCTTGTGGAAACTTTTTATTAGTATTTTAAAAGGGCAATGACCTCCAATTACTGTACTCTACAAAGACACCTGAAAGAATGATTAAGCGGGTACGTTGGGGGGGGGGGGGTTGAAGGGCCAATAAGTGGGTTGCTCAAGGGAGGGGGTGGAGGTGTCCACAGGTGATGAAGAGAAGTTGGCTTTCGTGAGCTATGCTGACACAAGCCCACAGGCACATGATATGGAGGAGCTGGTCACATGCATGAAATATAAACATCCATCCGTTTTGCAATGACGACGATTCACAGCTCCATTTACTCGTGTGATGAGTGGATAGGATAGGTCACCGACATCTTCCCAACTACCCATATTGGTATGAATGTTTGCTCAAAAGATGCTTTCACTAACACCGAGACTGTACGTCACAGAGATGGAGCGTGTTTACCCTTTCAGCATGCTCACCCATCAAGCATTCACGCACCCCCCCCCCCCTCCTCACTTCCGACGTCGGAGTTCCCGCATACTACGATAGTACGTAGTAAACGTTTGTTTACATGTATGGCGTCGTCTTCATCTACACTATCGACGCAATGCAAAGCTTGCAGGTACAATGAAAGAAAATGTTACATACTACTACAGCTCTAACACATCCAAACCGTATTGATTTTGAAAGAAAAGGAAAGGATAGATTATCTGAAATATGAGATCGAGACAAGATTATTATGCTATATAGCTTTGGGATCGAATATAGAATGGCGCCTAAATAATCACAGAAATTCCCGCCATTTCTATTCACCAACGAACATGCGAAGCATGTGATATCTCCTTGGTATGTGAATGTGTCATTATAAAGATAGCATCAGGAAAAGGCCTAAAGTAAAATCAAACAACAAAATTTAAAAAACAATACGTAATCAAGAAAACAATTGTATATAAAAATAAACTGGGGAGAGAAAGGGAGTATTATGCACGTAACTTATCTTCATTAACATCCCATAACAAATTGTTTGATTACATGTACTTGTCATTGACTTACAGAGAAAGAAGAAAACATGGATAATATCCACTCATCAATAGAAGGTACTAAATTCATGTTTACGAGAATGAATGTTTGAATATTTAATGAAAATCGCGCCAGGAAATTAATGGACGTGTCTGCACGTATAACCCCAAAGGAAATCAGAGACGAGGAGTTTTAGCCTTCGAAATGACTTTCGCAGATGATGTAGAGATAATGTTAAACATTACTGACGCCTTAATAGGTCCATGATCACATCATCACATCCAACATTGGGTAATTTTCTTATCCAGGCCAAATCAAACCCAACAAGGATATAACATTGCCCTGAGTCAGTTTGTTTCTATGGCTGTTCATTTATACTCCTGGGTGGAGAGGGGTAAATGCGGATTCATGTCCAAGCTACACTGTAAAAATTGTGGTGTTAAAACTGACACTAATTGGTGTTAATAGAGGACCACACCCTGAGGTGTTAAAATTACACCCTAGAGATTGAACATAACACCAAAGAGTGTGAATGTAACAACCAAAGGTGTTGTAATAAAACCTATAGGTGTAAAACTAACACCACCAATTTAACACCGGTGTAAAATAACTGGTGTGGTCCTCTATGTACACCGGTTAACACCACAGTTTTTGCTGTGTAGGATACCAAAGCCGTGGTAGGATTTGAACTTGACCAAGCTATTGGCGTACCCACCAGATCACACCGCTTTTTCATTTTCTTTAATAACCTTGCATCAAAATCCTTCTAATATTTCAACGCTATATTAAGCATTGACGCGTTATTTCTTAATCCAGTCGTTGGTTAATCGCAAATGTTAATAACCACGTGACTACCAGGATATCTCATGGTTCATATTTTTGTATTAATGAATATGACAATTAAATTACATTTCCAGTTTTGTATCGATTTTATGAGGAAAAAATATCCCTGCTTTCACAAAGAATTCATGGTGTTCTATATTACATTTTCAGGTAAATGCCGCGCATGCAGTCAACGTAATAAAGCACTCATTGTTTTCTTCATTTTTTGTCTCTAACTCTTCTTTTTCTCTATCCCACCACGCATTCCACCCCCCCCCCAAAAAAAAAAAAAAAACGGGTAGTCATGACAGGGTCAGATTGGATAGTTCCGATGATAAGTTTCATGGAGGATGTTTCCAATTCCATAATGAACTTCTTCAACCTGTGCCAGTTTTTAACCAAGTTTTAGAGCCATCTTTACACACTAACCTGTTTGTATCGAATTTTCGTCCACAAATATTAGATCCATATTCTTAATTACTATTAGTAACATGTGCAACCTTTCACTTTAAAAATGATAAATCTACCAAGCATCAACCGCGCTAGTGTTGCTGACGAATCAATAATTCGCCAATGTAAGCCACATCGCAATGTCTGAAAGAAAATGCGAATTCAGCTACGCTTTGTAATAGTAGAAAGCAAAATCATGTGACAACTGCAATCGTATTCATCCACAACATCAATGAACTATACAATAATAATCCCATGGAATCTCACCAACAAAACCCTGATTATCCCTTACTACCCCTTCTAACGGGTTCACAAAATGAGAAGATGTGATTTCTTTCATTGTATTTGCATTCCTACTACACTATTTATAAACTAAATTCAATATCATTATGTCTGAAGGGAATCAAATTCAAAACAATCTTTGCTGTACGAGTGTCCATTGTGCAGCCTGAGACCGGGATAATTTTGACCCATGTTTTCACTGGTCTCTCTCTCTTCTTAGGGGAAGTAGAAACTGACTGAAGAAATCCATCATAATTAAATTGGGTTCTTAGTCAGTGATAGAGTCTCCATGGGATGATCTGCATCCGATCACTCTTGGATTAAACAAAACAATATAGAATGAGAGAGAGAGCGCGGAGGGAGGGGGGTAGACTGAAGCCGTAATGACGTCAATGCACGGGAATATACTGTATTCATTATTGAGTACTACGGTTTTTTTTAATAAGTCTACAGTCTACATGTGAGTGAACTAACTAATGGATATTATAAATGGACCAACACATTGCAAACAGACCGTAAGATCTCAATATATCTTACAAGAAGCGGAAGCGTATTTTCATTATTCATTCATCATAACACACCACCCCTCCAATAAAGCTGCCCCCTATATGTTTTGTATTAGTCCCTCCGTGGAGCTTTTTTTTCATCAAAATATCAAACGAAATCACTACCATCGACCTTCCATTTCAGGCCAGTAGTTATGAATGAAAATGTGTGGGTGCATAATCTCCAAACACAGATTGCAAAGTAACGCTGATCCGTCTGGGTCCCTCCACTCTCGATGCATCTGCATAAAGTGAAGGACTACGCATGTACATACTTCAAAGTATCAAACCAGGATATCAAAGTACTACAGTTTTTTTCTAATCAATTATGCGGCCCCACCACCATCCTCTCCCTCTTTTAATTTGTTTGATTTTCCCACTCATGTAACTTTACCCTTGTACCCGTACATGTCTCATTAAAAACCACTTAATCACATGACTTCAAATCACAGCTGTGGCATAAATTTGAACATAACGAGGGATCATTAATCCCGAATACACATAATACAGATTAAACGATCATTAACTCCACAGCCATGTCGACAACATCTGTAGAATGTGGAAGATGATCAAGATCTTTATCTGATAGTAATGTTTATATGATATACATACTGGTGGAACAGCAGGGAGAGGGGGGGGGGGCAGATAATCGAATACCTCCCCCCCCAAAAAAAAAAGGGGGGGCGAAATTTGATCCGAGACAATGACAACTCTTCTAATATATCTAATTATTGTTAGGTTTGGGGTTGTAATAGGGTATCTAGCTCAGGATGATGTGAGAATTTGATATAGGGTTACGGTTAGGTTCGAGATTGGGGTTACATTTATGTAATTGGCTTACATGGGTGGATTTTCAGAAAATATTAAGAATTGTCACTCACATGACTTGTGTAAATAACATGGAACCCTTTATACATCACTTCAAATTTCGATCAGATAATACAATGAAATAATACTTTTTGCATACCGATTCAAATATTGAAAAGAGAGAGAGACCAGTCATCCGTGCATAAAAAACAGCAAGGCAGACATTTATAAAAATCACAGCAATCATTCGCTGATTGTGAAATCATTCAGAAATCTGGACTATTACATACACGATACAATGGTGGAATTTACATAGGGGGTGTGTGAGGGGCTTGGTCTTTTGTATTCATCTACGTCATCACAATAGCTTACAAGAATGGAATGATGGCAACCGAGGTCTTCTGATGGCACGGTGTGTCACACACACACACACACACATACAAATCCTGTGAAATATAAACAAGATGAGATTCACTATGTTCCTATGATGGGAGTTGTTATTGTATTCACTGTCTCGGCAGAGGCGAGGAAGGTACGAAACGAGGGCAAATTATGTGACTATACTAACCTACGCCTTTTAATCCATTTGATAATTGATATAATATACCAAATATAGCTATATGGGAAGGGATCTAACAAACGATCAGATTGGTATGAAATTTAATTTCCCTCCAATTATTCAAATTGATGCTTCTGTATTTTGTACGAGATAAACCAAATTATACAGGGCCTCGTTGCATCAAAGTTACCACTGTGGTAAATTTGCTGTCCAATGGTATGAAATCCTTGATTTTGATTAGCTGTAAAGCGATGTTACCGTGGAAGTTACCATTGGATTGTAAAGATACCATAATTGGAAGTTCTATGCAATGGGGCCCTTGTTTGATAAAGATTGGAACTTTTGCGCGTGCAAGGAGTCGTGTAAGACCATATTTACCGAATCAGAATATTACATGAACTTCATAATCATGTATTGAAATTATTAAATATTGGCACTAACGCAAAATATTAAACTTGGCAATGTCATTTTGCCAAGAAAGTCGAGAGGGAATGCTGAGCCTAAATTTTTTTTAATGCAATCAGAATCCTGAACCAGAATACGTGACAATTCTTATCTCTTTCTTCATCCGCTTAAGATTCCTATTCCGCAACAAACCATTAAAAACCAATCACCTTTAACTTGGATAATTTAAAAGGAATGTTTCCGAGAGATAAAATCGATCTCCATGATGGAAATGGTGATAATCATGGGAATGATATCAAGTTGGCAGGAATTACTATCACTTAATTGCTATTTCTTTCCTGTATACGTCTGATACCAAGCGACATATTATGGCCTAAAATGAAGGAGCATAATGCCATTAACACGAGTTACATCACCCATCACTCTTAAATATTAAAACTTTGGAGACAACACAGCAAAAACTGTGGTGTTAACCGGTGTACATAGAAGACCACACCAATTATTTTACACCGCTGTTAAATTGGTGGTGTTAGTTTTACACCTATAGGTGTTATTACAACACCTATGGTTGTCACCCTTACACTCTTTGGTGTTATGTTCAATCTCTAGCGTGTTATTTTAACACCTCAGGGTGTGGTCCTCTATTAACACCTATTGGTGCCAGTTTTAACACCACAGTTTTTACAGTGAAATATCATGCGAAATATTCCGATTATAGTGAAGTTCATTCATTGTGAACCAGAAATGCAAGGAGAACCCCCCCCTCCCACATAAAATCATATAGGCGTATATAGTGTATGTTAAATATCAAGCAAACAGATAAAGTACCTCAACAAACGAGGAATCAATTAATTGCAACTCAATACACTCAAAGAAGTATTACATCTATTAATCGACGCATTTCTATTTTTTTTTAAGATTACTAACTCACGACAAGATTGATTTATCAAAACATATTTGGGTAAATTGGTATTTCTACTTAGGTTTTGTAAGACATTCGAAAAAGCGACTTATCTTTAAATTGCAAGTTGCAACCCCAATTTTAGGACATAGGATTTATTTGCAAATGAATTATTGGAACACCTCACAAGTACATGTAGACCAATTACTCTAATTGCTTTAAAATCGCTAATTAATGCGTGGGTTGGATATGAAAGGTTAGCATAAACTTTGTTGATATTAACGGACCCCGAGTCAAATAAGAAAGTTAATTATTGGTCATTATTGCATAATTTGGAGTAGTTTCAGATTGGAATGTGGATGTCGCGGAAATTTGAAGAGGAAACGTTTACACCAGGTTACTTCATCATTAGATTAGAAAAAAAAACAGGCGAAAATAAAGGTTTTGAAGAGACCGTGAGACAATCGGAGATTTTAAAAAATAAACTGAAAGTGGAAGATTAGCCCGATATTTACATTGTTTAATATGCACGGCAGCACTGAAAATATGGATTTATCAACTGAATATCATGTTTCATTTATTCATTTTCCACATCAAACTTTAAAGAAAATTAAACAAACCCGCATGTACACAAAGCGACCCCCCCCCCCGCGACGGAAAAAAAAGTAGTATATCCTTGACGGCTACATGCGCGAGGCACGTTTATGGCGTCAACAATTGCAATATCGTAAAAGTGAAGTTCCCGATCAAAATACAATACAGCGTATAATATGCATCTTTTTGTTCTTCTCATATTCCAATCTAAATGAAAAAGGTCATAACTCTTTTGTTAGACAGAAGAATCCAAGATACTCCAACTCGCCAATAAGTCTTAATTTAATTTTTAAACAAATGTTTTAGACCGTTATGCTTTCATGTTTAATTTCTTTAGAACACACCCTTTAACACACTTGCACCCTGCTATGCCTACATTGTACCTCCAAACACCTGTTTATAAGGGTCAAGGGTATGATGTGGTTCTTGGGTTTCCATCTAAGCTGTGCAACTAAGATCAAAACAGTATGGAGGTGTGTCCAATTCACACACATAAACACTGAAATTTCACAAGCATAAAAAATAAAAAAAAATAGATCAACACGTTCAGTTATTTACAAATAATGGCAGGCTACGCCCTTTATACCGTGCATCAATGAATAGAATGAAAAAGTGCAGTTACCAGTATTCGATGTACCAAAATTGGGAGAGGTATAAAATGACATGGAACGAATTCAACGGAGAGTGAAGAACAGTTAGAAGACGCATAAAAGGCTAGATAAGGATTATGAAGAGAAAAGCAAAAAAAAATCCTTCTTCACAATCCTTCAGAGTGAACCATTATCATGAATCAATGAAATGAACAAACTAAAAGCCTACGACATAAGAGTGATCTTTTTCAAGGAATGCATTTCTCTCAAATTCTGATCGAAAAAGAAAAACGCAATCGGATTATACTGAACATGAAATATCTCTCTATCAGGATACATCTGTATAATCGTTGTCTTATCATTAGGCCTAAAAGATGTTTTATTTGTACGAAATTGTCAGTCAGATTTCAAAACGATTCGTACATGTAGTGCGTGCAAATCAAGACTCATTCTGACAAATTTAAAGGACAAGTCTCTTTATGAATATATGTATATATTATATCAGTGTCTTGAACTTGAATATAAAGTCATGATTATGAAACAAACCGCAATTCGCTGAATATCATGTGATCAAATTTGGACCAATTAGATTACAGAACATTCTTGGGAGTTATATAATGCCTTTTGGATGCCTTAGCGCAATTCGCTGAATATCATGTGATCCAATTTGGACCAATCAGATTACAGAACATTATTGGGAGTTGTAATTGCAAATACTGTACGTTCTAGTCTAGTGATCTTTTAAGGGATATTTTTCTTTGTCTGGAAATCATAAAGGGTGGTTGCACTTTATTAACACACAGCTTACTATCTACAAATTAGTCAATGAACATCGTACAACCGTTTCACGCCTCCGAAAGCCCAAACACAAAGGGGTTAGTTACATTTCCCATATTAGTTCATCACAAAAGTACCTTGCATCGTCTTTCCATGAGATCTGATATGAAGTCTCCCTTCCCTGATCACATAACAAGTGCCCCCCCCCACGCCCAGGACCCCGTAGGTGGTAAGAAACGGGAAGCTTTTGAATACCAACACGTCCTCATTGTATTAGCTGTTGATGAGCAAACGAAACACGATCACTTTTCACCATCATAATCACCTTTCAAAACAGACGCGTCATATTATATATTCAAGAATTGCTTCGAAGTTGCCTAAATCTCACTAGCATCTACAAATTAATGCTGGATTTACCTAATTATATTTCAGTAGGAATGATTGTCTAATTTGCTTGCTCTTGCTCAGACTTCCTATTGAGATGTGGTTAGACCAGGAAGTAGGAGTTAGCCAAGTGTCGACCCAACTTTGGGAAAGGACGAGAAGGGGAGGGGGGGGGGGGGGCGAAGAAAGTGAGAGAAGGGAGGGTGCAAGACGACAAGGAAAGTGTAGTAACGGTGATGGCCCTGTGTGACCTATTGGTGACCCTTCCACTAGAGATGAAGTCCAAATACAAGGCATCTTATATCAGCTCCCATGAAATGTCTGGCATCCCGACGACCTTACCATACACTTTGTCTATCGTAACAGACCCTTGGATTCAAGAAAGGTTAGAACTTCGATCAAGGAGTTACCAGCGCTAATATCAGGTCCATGCTTGCTACTATACATCACGAGAAGCACTTGTTTATAAAGTCCATGCTTGCTACTATACATCACAAGAAGCACTTGTTTATAAACACAGAATCTGCCTGGTCCCCGAGTACTCGATAACAAACAAGCATTTCGTCCGTTGCAATAAAAGCAGTAAACAAAATAGTGTGATGTGTATTTTAATACATCATATACATGAAGGCCTATTCATTTACTTGGAAGGGGTCCGTGGCCTTCATGAAATCATCAATTTTGAATATCAATTATAATTAAGAAGAATATTAATTCACAAGAATTATATTTTAAGCCTACGGTATAACTTTTTTACGAGGATCCATTATCAAATTGAACAGGACGATGATCAACGTTCTTTGGAAACATTGCGATGGAAAGGCAGTGGCGTAGCTATGGGGGGCCTGGGGGGGGCACGTGCCCCCCTGAGATTTGGTGTGCCCCCCCCCAGAAAAAATGGCAGAGCAAAAAAAAAGAAAAGAAAAAAGGGAGAAAGAAGAAAGAAAAAAGGAAAGACAGAAGAAAAAAGAAGAGTAAGAGGAGGAAGACGAGTGAATGAAATAATGTGAGGGGAAGACTTGCAATTTAAAAAAAAATCTTTTCATGTTACTACATAAATTTTTGCTGGCGCTTCGCGCCATAATTGCCTGTTCGATGGGATTCATATCTTGCTCAATAGGCTGACGTGGAGCAAGTTTTGAATTCGATATGCAAAACATATTTTAGCTCGGACAGCTTTCATTATTTTTTTTCATTTACAAATTTAAGTGCTCTGTAAAATGTCCGTTTTATGGTCTACATATCAGCATTTTAAGCTCACGCTGCGTGGTCACATTGTTTGATTTGCCAAGTTCATATTGTCTACATGTACGTGTATTCAATGTTACATTAAACAAATGTATTCAGAATGCCCAGATTTTAGGTCTAAATATAAAACATGCGCGATAGCCTGCATGTTTTTTATTTAAAATGTACTTAAATTATCCAGTTTCACATCAGAATAATACAAAAAGTGCTTAGAATGACCATTTTTTTTTGTCGAAATGTCAAAAAATTTGCTCGCGCTTCGCGCTCGCATTATTGAAATATATACCGTCTTCGTGGGTAACTGTAAGCAGTCCTGAACAGGTCCCTTTTCGATAATGATCGAACAGTTGATAAAAATTTCTGTTTGCGCTTGGGGGTACATATAACATTCCCCAGAAAATTAAATTTTCAAGAAAAAATACATTAAAGTAAAAAAAAAAAAATCGCTCGCGTTTCACGCTCGCACTATTTATCAGGCTTATGAGATTATTTTATGTTTATGTTGTTTTATAAGAATAAAACTAAGAAGTGACTGATATAGGTGAAGATAATTTCGGGCCCCGTCCCATATTGGCAAAAGTCGGAACCGCCCTTGTGGACACATACACCCCCCCCCCTGAAAAAGCAAGGACCCCCAGTGCCCCCCCCCCCCGGGAAAAAAATCCTAGCTACGCCACTGTGGAAAGGGTGGGGAATTCACCCTGACATGACTTGTGTTTAGTATCAACAACGGGTGAAATTTCTTTTTATAACTCGTAGACAATGTTATTAAATGACGCTTTGGGAATTGGCAATTCATAGGACCTATATTTATCTTGGAAATTTAACCGCCGCAAATATGAAAAGTCAGCCATTTACCAGAAAATGGATTATATTCATCAATTAAGGCCAATGACCGAGCTTCCGGGATATTCTTGAAAATGACCATCATAAATTAACCAAACAGATTAAATCAAATCAGGAAATATCTGACAACTTATAGTCTGTGGTAATTGCACGATTAAAAAAAAAAACCTGAAGTTCTAAATAATCTAGATTTTTAACCCCCATCGTTTACCCGATCCTGTCCCCCTCTACCTGTCTGACTGTCTGGTAACTATACCCCTTGAGTATCACCAACAACCCCACTACAGGCTTGCCATACAACAATCTCATTATAATACTGGATCCAATCCAACACACGTCAATTGTCGTCATCTACATACCATATTAAACATTACTTTAAAGGTGTTATATATACATGTATATAATACGTCCATGAATGTTATCTATGGTATTAATAGCTTGTTGCGGTGCCCCCTAACAAGTGTAAAGAACGAAAAGAAGATAAGGAGAGAAAGGGAAGGGGCAATACCCACCTCCCCCTCCCCACCAATGCGGTATTTCATCCAGGTACCGTGTACGAGAGTATCGTGTACATCGAAGATGATGTGCCCCTTTTTCCTGCAATATCTAGTTATTTTTTATAAAGTCCTTTGTCTTGAAATCTACATCTGCCGTTCTTATCTTCTCACAGATGTTTCCTAAGAGGATATCAAAAGCGCCAATACCAAATAACAGAAATCATGGACCTGTTATTATTTGTGATAGGTCCATGCAGAAATCGAACTCCTGCCGACGTAAAGGTTTCAATACCAGATGTCCCTTTTACTTTACAAAGGTAAATATGGACAAACAAACTCTCTTTAATATTCACAGATATCTGTTTCAGATTTTCTCAGGATTCACCTTTCCCCTCAATTTGTCCCTATATACTTCTAAAACGCCAAATCTAAAAAAAGAGATATGTAAATGCCGATTCCAACTCTTTCCCTTTCTTTTTTTTAAATCATTCTGAATAAATACATACTATGAATAGTCATAACAAATTTAAACAATTTTATTCTAATCATCTGCATACTGTAAAGTAAAAAAAAATATTTCTACTGGTATCTACCAAATTGGTTGAGTATTGTTTTAATGTTTAAGTATACTGAGTAGCTGCTCATATTAATACAATATTTTAAAAAAGAGATGACAATGCTATCCTACATGTTAAAACCTCAAAATATCAATTTAAATTTACAAACATTATAATGTACACCTTGTCCTTACTGTATCAATGAAAATCTAAATTAACGGGATCCATCTATAACTATTAATCACATCTTATTTCGTTACACAAGTCATGCGAGCAGGCAAATTAATTTAACTAAAAAATATATTAATTGTATTTTCAATAAATACCGGTGTATCTTCCCGCGAGTTCCTATCAGAAACCAAAGCCACAAAACGTTACTTTATAGCAGGGGCCGCGGAGACGGGGAAGGGGGGGTAGCTGGTTGGGCTTCAGCCCTCCCACTTCCAAAATGTATAAAAACGTAAAAATGACAATCTAATTATGATAGTTTGCATGGTCAGCCCCCCCCCCTACTTTCAAAACCGTTCCGCGGCCCCTGCACATGAATGATTTTGAAGCGTTTGTATATTTTTATTATCGTGTTTTATACATATATATATGATAATCTTGTTATCGTTTGATTTCTCCGAAAAAGCAAATACAGGGTCACAAATGTAGGGCATGCAAGTCATGTCTTGAGACCCTCAGAGGAAGAAGTGCTTGGTGGTCGGGACAATCAAGACAAGTCTATGACGAATCCTACCACATCATCTCTAATGGTTTCAAACAATCTCAAGTGACAACGATACTTGCAATTAATCTTGGCACCTCCAACACATAATCGGCTACATTTACCCAGATATGTTATTTTTACAATACGTTTTTTGAATCACATTCTTCGTTTTTATATCCAGGTTTCAGATTGGGGGGGGGTAAAGTGAAAAATTTCCCTAATTTTCAATGCAAACTTATAATAAAGATTTTTACCCGCGGAACACGCCAACAATGTATGTTTAATAAAGTTTTATGCTAATTTAATTAGCTGTATAGTGATTTCAAATACTTTTACAACAATATAATAATTTGCGTTGCACATTATTAATCGTTTTACGTTTTCAAACTTATTAGAGAGGGGGAGGGGCAAATCATATACTTTCCCCAATATCTGGTCGACTCCAAGCAAATGTGGACATTTCCCAAATTAATATTGGCTCTTTTTCAAATCTTGAACAATATTTTCCATTAAAACTCATACAGAAGTTCATAAATACAAAGGGGATCATAATTAGCCTCAATTTTGTTTTCTTACACATCTAATATACATGGGACAACATAAATATTTTTCAAACTTAATTTTGAATTGAACAAAATACTATTTTTTAAACAATTTTTTAATGGATTATTTGAAGGTCATCATTTCACATCATAATTAAAAAGTAAATTTTCAACTGTAGACTGCGGGAACGATTAAAAAATGACAAATTTGTTGTGCCGGACTGACCAGATTATTCTATACACAAGAGAAACTCGAAGTTGCTTCCCAAATTCAAATGTCCTATTTGACACTTCAATATGTAACTAATGTTTTGCAGGTATATTGATATTGCAAAAAGTGTTGCGATTTAAAAGAACTATTAAAACGCATTCAGTCACGTTTTTTCCATGCAATTTCGTGTAATGCGACTGACCAATTTTGGGGAACGTCATGGTGTCTACAAAATACATCCTACAACCATTCTGTATGTATTGTTTTAAAGCCTCATGGGTCGAGATAAATTGACATCAAATTGACAGTATATTGACAGAAAGACTGACCCCTGTAAAACTGACAGCACAAAGTATTACAAAAGACATACAAGTGTAATGCGACTGACCGTGGAATCGCCAATCTTATATATCTTTGAAGCGCTGCGGTCCGATGTAAAGTGCTATAAAAGCGGATATAAACATCATTATTTCATTATGACATTATCATTAGGTAGTATTATCATCAATTTCAAGAGGCGAAGTGCCCTCCCTGCACCCCCCCCCCGATCGACGCCTGGTTTGTTTCTGGGTAGATTCATGTAAGAATATCATTTTTTAGAGTTTCTGTTTTACCTTGCGTTATTTTCTCTACGTCTTGATGTAAACATGGAGGTTTTTTTCTACCTCCACGATATAAATAATCTCTGTTCTACCTTGATATTTACCGTAAAGTGAACGATTTCCCAAGAACCAATATGCCACAAACAGAACATATGTAAATGCCTACCAGTTTATCATGATTTCTGTTTATTAAGATTCAATATTATTGTTTACGAAATACATGTATTCACTAAAAATCTGAAGAAACTTGATTTTCTCATCTTTTCTGTTTGTCATGCGCCCTACACGTGATTCAATTCAAAACGTTCTCTTTTACCGGGGGGAGGGGGGGGGGGTAGGGGAGCCAAAGAGTGTGAGTCCATGAATCCATGCATTTGGAGAGCTCTTCTAGCACGTATAGTACAAAAACTTCAAGTGACCTGTGTGTTCTGTTTATCACTCTACATCAACTCGAACTGTTAATTCAGCATTTTGTTTCCTTGCAGCAGCCTACTTTCCTCAACATAACTAATGTAGCGATAGAAACCTAAAAAAAAAACATAATAGAATAATGTAAACATTGAACAAACAAAGAAACAATTGAATACAGACACAAAGTTTATAGTGTCAAATCAAATCGTAGTTGGTGGGGCTATTTAAAGGAAACCAAAACCCAAGAAGAGAAGCAATCTTATTGGAAAGAGTAAAATGAAAGGAGCAATTTAAAAAAATTTTCATCAAAATCGGTTATGAAATAAGCAAGTTATGGACAATTAAAAAATCTTGTTGTACTTACTACGTGGATCCTCAAATTGGCAAACGTGCTTCAAAATGGCTGATTTTGTGGACAACTCTCCATTTGTTTTGCTCACATATTTTCAGATTTTCCCCTTTATTTTACATATTTCACATTATCTCATCCTGACCTTGACATATATGGTGTGGATTATATTTTCCCATGACATATGTTGTGCTCAGAAGGAGGCAAGATGCAATTTGAAAGAAATGAGGAAAATCTGAAAATTTGTGTACAAAACAAATGGCGAGAAGGTTGAGTTTCTTTATAAATCATGAAAACTAAAAGGAGAATGAAACCATTGGAACAAGATAGCTTGTGTGAAAACAGAAAAATCAAAGAAACAGATCAACAAAAGTTTGAGAAAAATCAGACAAATAATGGGAAAGTTATGAGCATTTGAATATTGCGATCACTAATGCTATGGAGATAGCAAATTGGCAATGCGACAAAGATGTGTGATGTCACTTGTGAACAACTCTCCCCATTACTTTAGTATATATTTCACTTGAATTGCCTCTTTTATCACGTCTATCCATAGATCATGTGTTCTTTCTACATGAGGGCATGTAATACATATTTTTTAAGAATGCATCATGGATAAAGAGTTTGTATCATCATAAGAAAAAGCAAAAAGAGACATTTTGAGGGTATTTTATAGTCCACCAAAGGGAAAGTTGTTCATCAGTGACATCACACATCCTTGTCACATTGCCAATGGGAGGATCTCCATAGCATTAGTGATTGCAATGTTTAAATGCCCATAACTTTCTCATTATTTGTCCGATTTTTCTCAAACTTTCTTTATTCTTATTCTTTGATTTTTCTGTTTCTACACAAGCCTATTTGTTCCAAAGGTTTCATTCCCCTTTAACTTTGTGCTGGTATTTTTTTTTATATATATATCACTCCAAAGTAACATGTGTGAGGCTTTGCTCACTACCGAATCTGTATGAATTAGAAACGATCATTTACTTTAAGTTATACAAATTGTAGCTATCTTCTTTGATACGGCGATGGTGTAATTCTAGCTGTCTGAAATCCAGACTAAACAGCCGCATCTTTGGTAATTTGTCTGGCCTATTGGCCTTGGTGTGAAGTATTTCTCCGACTCAGCAGATTCTCCAAACATGAACTTCTAAACAGCTGCTCAACGTCAATGTTTACAAATAAATGCATCTGTGCGATTCGATGAATAAATGCTATAGAATGAATACTAACAGACATTTTGGGAAATATTGTACACAAAAACATTTTTATAACATCCGCAGGGCGTATTCCCGTGTTATTAGGCTCTATTTTTCAATTTCAAATTAAAGGTTTCTTTCATTGTAGTGTATCCTATATGTAAACTGTCTCACATTCAATATGAATTCATATAGGAAATATAATGGATAATTTTGGAGATATAACAAATTGAAATTTTAGTATAGACGCTCATCTTCCAGACAACTCGTCTCATCTTTTATCTTTCTCTTCGTTTATATCATTCACATTCTTCTCTTCTTTCTATTCTCTCTTTTTTCACTTCTCTCTACTCTAATTTTTCCATCCAGTCTTTTCAGAAATCCTGGTCTTTTTTTTACGTAGACTTCCCAAATCCCAATAGGCCGCCGCCTATATTGAGATTTGCTTGTTTTTCTCTATAGGCATGTAGGCCTACTCATCATAGTGTTGATCATACTTCAGAGAGATATAGGCCTATCACCCCCCCCCCCCATATAATTTGCATATTATGTCAAATTTTGGGGGTCCCATATTTCCTGTCCCCAAAACTTTGAATCATTTAGACAAAAATCAGTGATTTTTTTTTAAATTTTAAACAATCATTATATATGTTTAAATACATGTTACGTGTTACTTGTGAAATTACATTACATGTGATCTACATATTACATGTGCACACTTCTCATTCCTGTACTGAAGACAGCTAACAGGCCGGGCTAACAGGGGTTCAAAGCAAAATTCACACACAAACACACATGCTGCTCAAATCATAACAAAAGGATTCCCGCGCTTCTCACCCAGCCACAAACCACAAATTATATTCATAACTCATTGAATTCCCCGCTATACATGTAGGCCAAATGCATGACAATATGAGCTCTGTGTGAATTCGAGGGGGAAAATTCTACCATAAAAATCTATTCATAATTTCGCATTTCATCGATCATGACAGGATTTTCCAAAAGGGGGGCACATTTTCCGAGGAAAAAAATTGACAAGCAAAAAAAGGGGTCTTTACTTTAAAAATAAAAGGGGGCGGGGGAGGGTCACACTTCTGTTTTAATTGCATTTTTACATTACAAATTTTAATTTTCTTCTCAAAATGGGGGGGGGGGCAAGGGCCGGCTGTGCCCCCCCCCCCCCGGCCTGGATCCGCTGTGGATCATGATGATCTTGATCTATATTTCATCAAAATATAGGCCTATAAACCTCAACTAACAATTAACGCACTGACACAAATTGAGGGATAAGAAATACCAGACTTTTTGTTAAGGATTACGTGACTATTACGTCATATAATAATAGAACCAAAGAATAGGGAATGGAACCGGTCAGAACCGAGTTTACACAGACATTACATGAAGGAAATGCGATGTCAATTCATGATGCTCGTAAAAAAATTCAATGACTGCACAAAAAATATAAAGAAACAAATAAAAAGAGAATGAAAAAAAAGGAAATGAAACAAAATAATAAAAGAATAGCTCTAAAATTCAGAAATATGATCCAGTTACATGCCAGAAATATGCTCTGAAAATGCGGACGACGACGAGATCACATAAAACAAAAGTTAATAATTAGATCTAATCTAAAGTTTGCATTTAATATTGCCCATCAAAATACAAATTACGTCACAAAAAACTGGTACATAGGCAAAAGGTTTTAGGGGACAATTAGAACTGCAAAGTCATCACTTCAATTTGTCACTCTCTATATAACAAAATGAAAAGTCTGTCAACCACTGAAAAATAAATAGCATCAAGCTTGTTTTTTATTCTTAAAGGGGTACTCTGGTCTGAAAATATTTAAACATAAATAAAGAGAAATTCACAGAGCAAAGTGCTGAAAATTTCATCAAAATCGGATAAAACAATAACGAAGTCGTTGAATTTTAAAGTTTAGCAATATTTTGTGAAAATTTTTTTATATGCACATTATGATGAATATTCATTAGATCGGCTGATTTCACATCCCCACTTTCCTTTTTCTTATTTTATTACATGAAATCATAATTGTTTTATTTTTTCATACATGTGTGAATAATATGTGCATTTTATAATGAAATAGGTTGCAGCAATTAATATAAATCAGTTGTAAATCCATTTTTTTCAGTTCTTGGTAGGAAAAAAAAAGAATAACCCGATTTCATATAATAAAATACAAAAGAACAAGTGGTGATATGACATCAATTTGAACATTTAATATTCATTAAGACATGCGTAGAACTGTTTCACCTGAATAATTTCAATCTTGAATTAAATAATTGCATTATTTGTTATCCGATTTCGATCAAATTTTCAGCATTTTGCCTGTGAATTTTACTCTATTTATTGAGATATAAATGTCTCCAGCCTATAGCATTCCTATAAAGATGAAAGAAAAAATGAGTTTCAGTAACCAATGTGCATTTCTGCACTTTTCATTTTAATGTAGATATTGATCATAGTTACATGTATAACTAGTCTACTGCACTGACGACAAAAAGCCAAATATATTATTAGATTAATAAACTGACCATGATGATGAATTTGATGTTGTGGACTTCCAATTTTAAAAAATTAAGGGTTTTGGCGGGGGGGGGGGTAGCCATGGAGCTTCATTAGTAGCTCCATTGCTTTAGCTGTGCTTTTATCTATGCTAGTAGGGTAGGCCTATGTATGGTTTAAGTTTAATATTTTATCAACTGGTTTAAAGTCAGAATATTCTAGATTCGATTCTTCATGTGCATGTCCCGATAATTCAGAAACGTATCCATGTAATAGTGTGCAGAATAATGTTTATATAAAGAGACCAGCTGCATGCCAGCATACTAACCGATACTACTGGTTGCATGTCTGCGACATATTGTATTTACAAACAATAAAATCGCACGTGGTCAGTTCAATGCCAATGGCAGTAAAATCGGAAGCGATAAAGTACGTAGCTATAACAGATGAGCCGCGCCTAGCTAGGCCTACCGCCGATATTTTGCTATGAAACTTGAAATGAATAAATCAGATCAACTAGACCTATTCTTCAAATGCCAACTGACTAGATTAGATTATAAATCGAACAAGTAAAATTAGCTGTAGACCTACATGTAACTGTCCCTTTACTACTTACTATCAGCCAGGCAGGCCAATAAACATTGATTGATTGATTGATAGAGCACAGCGCTCGGCGCGCCGGGACGGTACTATACTTCAAAGATAATTTTCTTGGTCATGCCATGGTTCAATCTATGGTTCAATGAAGGCCTCCACGAGGGGAGGCGCGATATTTTCATATTTTCAACATAAGTCACTAACGGTACATAAAACTAACCAAATAGTAATATACTCTATAACAATTTCATATTACATTATTCATGCCATTAAAACATGGAGACGGAGGTAGACAAAACACAAAAATGTTGATGTCTGCAAAATGAAAGAAAGTGAATAGTGAGTATGAGAGCCACATGGCAGAGCCACAGACACACAGGCACAATTCACAACAAACATTGAGCTACACTCTCGTGCACGCGACACACATCATCATCACCAACATGCCGGAACAACCGGCCGAATCAATGTTTTCTATTTTCCTTACCATTTCTCCACTTATTTCGAGTTCTCCGGATGGATGGACTTCTTCCTGATAGTTCATGGCAATGATAATTGAAGAATCTCCCAACGTAATAATATTGAAAAAGGTAAGATGGATTGGAAGTGAAACTCTCTATGTAGGCGACGAGTCGAAGAAATCTACAATTTTTGCACACGTACACAACCGGCGCGGTAACAGTAAAATGCAAATGATGAATGAATGAATGAAAAAAAAATACTACGGAAAAAACTGCGCGTAAGCATTCTGCGCATGTTATCGTCTGCATCGGTCTGCAGATTACCCCGGATATTACTAGTATTCAAGATGTATTTTCACACCGAATGGCTCATTGATTTTACTCATAACACCTACCATTTTGATTGTCGGTATTGAAATTATATGGCAGCTGATTTTGATTGCATTCTTTTGAATAAAAACAGGAAAAAAGCCCGGAAAAAAGCAAGAGATGATAATGAGCAATAAAGGAATGTAAAACTTAGGGTCTGTGAAATAAGGCTATCACATGGGCGCGCCTTTTCAGACGTTTTTTTTTAGTGAGACGACCGACATGCTGGAACAAACTGTGTGACTATATAGTTGTCTTCTTAAGACTGTGATTTATACTGGTCTAAACTACTTTCCATCCATATTTGGTCTAATTGACATTTCATCCATTTAACTTTTCTACTTAAGCTAAACCCATATTTGTCTAATCTTGTACTTCGTTTGGTTATTTTTTATTCATGTATTATTATTGTCTAGAGTAGTCTAATATAGGCTTATGTCATAGAGTTATATGGCTTATGTATATACATGTATATGCCACGGTGCATGCACTCGGTACAAGCTCTGCTAACTGTATTGTAACGATTAGAAATGTATTAACGCTTTTACCTTTTGAAATAAATGTTGAATTTGATTAGTGAGATCCACTAGATTAGGTCTAACACCAATTGTCTATAGTGTAAGATGCCAGTCTTTTTCATTTCACAAAATATGTATAAAAACAAATATCAAGAGGTAGCAGAAGTTAAACGGATTAAATGGGAATTAGACTAATGGGGTGTTAGATTAATCGTACGCAGCAGGGGTTGGGAGGGGGCAGTTCCCCCCCCCCCCCAAAAAAAAAAAAAAAATGATAATAATAATAAATTAAAAATAAATAAATTTTTACTGAAAATTTTCACAAAAGTGTGCACGAAATCCTTTAGTTTTACTTTAGAAAATGCAAAAGCGTCCAAGTGACAAACTTGGTCCCTTTGCTCCCTTGCTTTCGGGGTTTCTTCAGGTGAAGTTCTGTGTAGTGCCCCCCCCCCAGAAAAAAAATCTGAGTACGGCCAGTAAATGCCATGACATCTAATAGAAAATAACACATGGAGGCCGACTTGCACACACTTTATTTTTTTAAGGCCCGGGCAGAGAATATTTCTTTTCCCCTTTTCAGAGCTATAATCCTCATGAGTCTTTCAAGGAAAAATAATATGCGAACTTATACTGTTTTCAGACAGATACATAATAAACAATAGACATTATTATAAGAATAAAAGGAGAAATGATGATAATGATGATGATGATGATAACACTAATTAATAATTGTAAAATTAATCATGATAATAGTGAAAATAACAAACTACTTTTTGTACACTTTCATTCAAATAGAAAACAAAGGGAATGATAATCAATAAATCATAAATAATATATTACAATATCATAACAGCAACAATTGTCTATTCCCGTCTGATAATAGAGGCGCTTTTTGCCTGAGGATACAAAGCGCTATTACCCCGGCTTTAGTTCGGGCTACCATCACTGGTGCTCAGTGAATGCAGGGAATTAATCTCGCAGCACTGTGTGGATAAATTTCTTGCTGAAGGAAAACACCCCATGGCTAGGATTCGAACCCACGACCCTCTGTTTGAAAGGCAAGAGTCGAACCACTAGAGCACGACGCACCCTCAATACTCTGCAACTGTGCGACAGCACATATAACATTTCTCTCTCAGTTGGATTATCTCCAATTCGTCCAATTGCCAACGTCTACCATCGGTTCGTTCACTATTCACATTGTCTATCTGCCAATTCCTCCACTCACCATTTCGTCCAATAACCAGTCGATCCACTAGCCATTTAGTCCATATACAATTTGGTCTAATAGGACTTAGTTTTAATTGTGCAAAATGAATGAAAATGAAATTGATATTAGACCAACTGGTTATGAGACGAAATGATCATATAGACGAAATAGTGATTAACCGAAGTGATGATTGGACCAAATGGTTATGGGACCAAATAGTTGCTAGACGAAATGTTGATGGACGTAGTGGCATTAGTCTAAGTGAAAGTAGACCGTGTGGTGAGTGGACGAATTTACAATTTCCATTCAAAATCCACATTCATCGAGCTGATGATATTAGAAAGATAATTATTAGTTTTATGCAGGTGGGTGGCATGAAAGATAATCTGGAAAGCAATTCAAAGTGCAAATAGTGGAATTTGTATCATTCTTGAAGGTAGACAGGTATCGTATTATACCTGTAGATATAGGAAATTGAAATGATGATTTGTCAATCGAATGAAAACTTGATATTCAGGTGTTGTAACTTCCTGTAATTAAACAGGGAATTCTGAAAGTTATATCATCTCCGCAATTTTTTTATATGGTTCATGTAGGGGGAGGGGGGGGGCAACAGTCACGCGAGCACAATGAATAACCATAACATGCAGGGAGTCCGTGGTAGGAAAGAGGACAGTTGCCCTCCACCTAGGCTCCCACCGTCCTCCAAAATTTTGAACATTTGCACTTTTCTGCTCGTAAGTTTTAGAATTCACACAAAAAGTGCCCCAAAATCTACCATTTCACTAATAATGGTGCGCGGCTTGACCCAACCCGACGAAAAATTACAAATCGTTAATGCTGAAATGTTTAAGAAAGAAAGTGGCTGGGGAATAACAAGGCACCACCTAACTGGGAGCAAATACCACCGTCAAACAAGGCGTCAACCCCTTAAAAAGTTACAATTAGAGACAAGACTGGGGGTTATTACGGAGATAGTACTTACACTCAAGAATATTATCACCGTGATATTTCTACTTTCATCTGTTCATTTCAACAATGTGTTGTAAAGAATAAAAAAGTACAACGGAGTTGAGTGAATTGATTCATAAACGATAATGAAAGAGGTATGAAAGTGAAAGGAAACATTCTGGTGATTAATGAGAAAGTGGGAAAATCGTTTGAGAATAAAAAAAAAACAATAATCGAAAAGTTGTTTGTTTCGTGCAATATAAGGTGAAATAAATAGTCAAAATGTCATCATAAACTCTACTTTTTCTATGAAGCATGCATGAGAAAAAGTTTAGTACCTTCTCCAGAATGTTCAGATTATAATTGCATAACATGGGAAATATAGTTACCTAACCCGAACCTTATATAACCACTTTTCCTTTTCGATGCTCTTCTCTTCCCTTTCTTTCTTTTTTCTTTCTTTGTTTTCTTTCTTTCTTTCATAGGGTGACTATCGCCCCCTGCCACCCCTGTAAAACCACCCTACAATGTCACACAGGTGACAATCTGTATGTAATAACGAAATGAGATACAGTCTTGAGATCTTTGATGAGAGCAATTGAGATCGTATTATACCGGTATATTTGAAATCTAATTGATTTCCAGGTGTTTTAGCTTCCTGTCATTGATTGGAGGGGTCCCGGTGGCCATGGCCCATGGTCGTTTTTTGAAAGCAGGGTGGGTAGCAAGTCTTTAAAAAAATAAAACCAAACCATTAAAAAATCATCCTTGAGTGTCTAACAAATTTCAAGTGTGCAAAAAGGGGTGACATCTTAGTCTGGTAGAAAAAGCAACACCCCCCTCTAAAAACAAGGGAGAACATATCTTTGCCATCAAAAGAAAAACATTCTGTGTAGTAACAGACATGGGGTCAGAATGAATTTATATTAGGTTTCATACCATCATCATCACTACCACCACCACCACCACTAAAAACTATCATCTCCATCACCGCCATCACCTTCAACACCATCGTCTTCATCTTTATCATCGCCATCATCATCATAACCATCACCATCATCACCTTCCTCATCGTCATCATTATCTCCATTATCATCCTCATTATCATCATCATCACCATCATTATCATCACCATCACCATTATCATCATTATCATCATCACCACCATCATTATCATCATCACCATTATCATCATCATCATCACCATTATCATCATCATCATCATCACCATTATCATCATCATCATCACCACCATCACCATCATCATTATCATCATCACCATCCTCATTATCATCATCACCATCATCATCATCACCATTATCATCATCACCATTATCATCATCATCATTATCACCATCATCATTACCATCATCATCACCATTATCACTAAAACTACTAACACATGTTCATCACCATTATAATCATCATCACCAATTTATTTTGTTTGGTTTCCATGGGTCACATACAGGTAGTTTACCCAAGATATGAAAGTATTTCAAATAATAATTAAATTTTTAAAATTGGAGCAAGTGAGGAGGAAATGAGAGATGAAAAGATAAGAGTTGGTTAAGACCGCTACTAACAAGGGGCAGTACAAAAGACTGCATATTCCCTTTCTAAAATATATTTAGAAGTACACACAAAACAAATGCAAGCCTCAAGAAGCTTTCTAAACTCAAAATTTGTTGATACAACATTTCAAGTTTTATTGGGGTTAATAGGCTCAATCATCCATCATATCTGTCACAATAATTTGGCAATATATATCATAATAAAAAAGGGATATTATTTTTTTTTCTTTAGAATGATTGACAGATAAAATGAAGTGCTCTGTGATATATCTGCTAAGACTACTACATGCAACATAATGAGTAATACACTTAAAAGCTTACAGAGTGATTAAAGCATTTAAGAAACAAAATATGATTGTTTTAATTATATTTCATCTCAAAACTTAACTGTAAGTATAAAGGCAGAACACGCGCACAAAAAGGTTATGATTCCTGATACATAAGTCAGAAGACTCTCTCACAGAAAAAATAGGAAACAATCTCCAATACACCATAAAGCTACAATTTGATTTCAGGAAAGATAAAGAAATCATATAATATATGTTCCTACAAAAATATATCTAATAATAATTGTATATGTTTCTGATCAAATAATGATTTTGAATACACGTAGACTTCAGTTAAAGCAAGTTTTTAACATGAATAGTCACTAATGTTACAAGTGTCAATAAGACATACAGAATAACAATACAAAGAAACACTCTACAATAAAATAAACACTGCTACATGTACACGTCAGTACCTTTAACTTGATATAAAACAAATGAGTCACTGATTCTTGAAATATGAGAAAGATTTATAAACCATGGTTAGATGAGCAACATAATATATATCTAACATTCACTCTTTAATCAATTCTAAAGATTTTATGGTAGGGTTGTACATTTTTAAGGCTGTTATGTTTTCACGTTCCGTGGGTATACAATATAGAGTATGAAATCTTCAAACCCTTTACTCATATATCTCTGACATACACATGAACTTACAACTTTGGAATCCCCCCAATCTTATCTCAAATTCAGCATAGGACTTGGTTATTAAGAGAATATTATAATTGTGAATTACAATCTAATTTAGATATACAGAAATTAGCCATAACATTTTAAGTTTACTGAATATTGGTATACACTTATTGAGCAGCCCAGAGTATGGGTGTGATTATGCCCGAAGTTCTATCATCCAAATTTTACAGAAAATTTCTGTACTCCTTCCCAACCAAAAAGAAATTCTGTCCTTATCCTTATCACTTGGTCCCTAAAAAATGTCCCCTTTCAAATTTTGTGCCCCCACCCCTAAAAAAAAAATGTAGACAAACTTGATGAATTCAGGGACCTTAACTCACATGAAATGCCAGGATACTCCATATAAATTATTTTATGAATTACCCAGAAATAATAAATAACCAGGAAAAAATATATGAGTTTCATACAACATAACATAAAACAAATATAAACACTGTAAATAAGAACCGGATTGTTTAAATTGGTTTAGTATGCATCCTGATTGGATTGTAATTAGATTACATTGTAACAATTTTTACTGACATAAGAATAATTAATAATCATGGAAATACAGTGTATAGTCCACATAACTGTATAAGAAGCAAATCTGTGGAGATTACAAAACCAAAGTGTATAATTCTACTGCAGTATGAAACAGGTATTTTATTTACAATTTCTGAGGAAACATTCTGCAATGTGTGTGAATAACACACCATGAAACCTTCACTCAAACCAAAAATATCTGATTTCCTTGGTTTTGTTGAATTTTCAAGGCCTTACAAAATGAGATATTTAAAAAACGTCTGTAATTACAGTCAAAGTTTAGTTTTGCCAGGAGCATAAAGAAGAATTTCGATTTTCACTCCATTAATAATGTAGTTTACAATGAATCTAAGTATGGAGGTGGGTCAAACTAAGTGATATGTATTTGAAAAGCGAGGATGGTCTAAACAAACTGAATTGGTCAGTAAATCATTAGGATTTGGCTAAGCTAATGGACAAATTATTGTATCTTCAGTTTGTAATCTTTACTATACCAAGATTTTGAGTATAATAAAGGGCAATTTTACGGGGCCTTTAGATGAATTTCATCACCCTGTGATCCCCCTCCTCCTGAATGAGTGACAAAGCCAAGTTTTTAGAAGCAAATTACAATCACTGTAATTGGACAAGGTTACATTTCAAGAAGTAAAAAACTCATAGCACAGATACATATCGTACAGATATTTTAAGTATGGATTAACTTGGACAGAGATCAAAAGCAAGGTTACAGGTTTAAAAATCATTTGTCTGTTAACTCTGCATGAACTTTGAACTTAATAAACATTAAAAAAAACATTGCATCAAAGCAGACTAACTAAACATATGACTATCAAATAAGCATGTTTGTAAAAAATAATCTAAAATACCTACAAGGGTCTATATGCATCAATCAAATAAAATCAAAACTTGTAAAAACTCAAGAGCTAACTTAGGAAATAGAAGACAAGCGCCCTCTCTCATTGACGATTTATACAAAGACAAGACATGTAACAGTATTACAGTTGGAATGTCACTGATGTGAAGAGCTCATTCAAACCTATAGCAACCCCTTCAACATGGAGCAAAACAAAGAAAGATAGACAAGGGGGAAGTAGAATCGGCCATCCTATTCAGAATGGCTGCACAATCTCTACACTCTCAGTATATGTACATTTATACAGCTTTGCATATACAGCACTTGTCTTTATAATATTATTAAGATATATTAATTGAATAGCATTGTTTTTTTTATCAAATTACATGTACAACCGTTTGTTAGGTGACCGTGGGGAGCACTATGTAAATCATCCACTCACCAAAAAAAAATGTGTCAAAAATTCATCAAACATTTACAGAGAGGAAATGACAAAGAAATCATCACTCACTCATATGTACAATGGTTAATGTAGTGAAACTAACATGCAATCTTGATATCATACAATGCTGATGTAAGTGGGTGTGGCTATCTGACGATTCTCTTAATCTCACCTTTTATCAACAACATCTCTCATACATTCTCTCTCTCCTCTGATTACATATAGCTGCACACTCACACTTTCGTTATAATTATTACTATTTACAATCTCGTTGATGCATATAACAACTGTATCTGAAAATGTTTGAACAGCTGTGATACAGAATAAAATATATGTACACAATATCATCGATGATATTTTCTTTATCCATAATCTCCCATGATAATAATAGTAAACATGATACATATTATCTGACTTAAAGGCTCAAAGAGTAGAAAATTAACCATCTCTCATGCCTTTCATAATAATCAACATCATCATATAAATTATCAAAATCAAAGAAAGGCCCAAAGAATAAAATATGTATTTCCTTTATAGGAATGACCTTCCACAATTGTAAATGGGATCAAATGAGAAATCAAAATAAATCTTTGATTTTGCAAAATACCTACTATTTAGTGGGTATTATCTTTCAGGGTATATTATTGCCCATTTAAAAACAAGTAATTTGTTTTCATATTGGTAAAATACCAAGTATTTTGGGGTTTGCAAGCGAGTCGGAAAACACCCCATTATGTGATCATCACATGAGGAGCTCCCATAATCTTGGAAAAATTGTCACCAAAACTTTGAGATAATTCAAACTAAAAGGTTAGATTTTGAAAACCTGATGAATTCCAATTGTTCTTTTTTTTCAACAACAAAGAAACACTCGGCAGTAACATTATGCAGATTATTCTGATTGCATCCAGAGATGGCAGTTAAGATATGATGTAATAATGCACGAGTTAAAACATGAACCAGCTTCGCTTTGCAATTCTTACCTTATCAACCTCATCAAAAGTAATCATAGCTAATAATATTAACAATCTCAGAAAAATTCAGACGATTGAAGATTTTAAAAATTCACCGTCGAATTATTTCCGAGATCAAGTTTGCATTGATATGATTTGCATTGCATTACATTGATATATCTTCTGCTGAAACACAACAAAAGTAATATCAAATGATTTTTTTTCTATAATAGAGCCTAACTTTATGAAATATAATAAAGAATCTGAAACCACCTATGCAGGTTGCAATTCAAATTAACAGAATACGTCTCTGTTCACAAAGTATGCGTATTTGAGTCAAAGAAAAAATAGCTTACAACCAATTTTGTTTATATACCACATATCATCTTTCAGTAAGTCCATACTATGTCTCCAGATGAAGGTGTGTTCACAGCATGTTAGCATCATGCTTCCATTGTCTAGGAGTTCTTTAGGAAGCCCTCTCCCATCTTGGCCTGTTGTGCGCTTGTACAGGGTGAGGGCGGTCTTCAGTGTCACTGCAGTGCTTGGACGTAGTTTTCTGGTACAAGTCCCGTCTTCCCGTTCAGTGTGCCGAGTAACCAACCCCTTTCCTTTGATGAACGTACTGTAATGAGATACAAGAACATCATCATTTACAACGAGATGGAGGTAAATTGCCAATTCGTCTACTGCAAACTAGTCCACTCACCACATGGTCGACTTTCATTTAGTCTAATGCCATTCTGTCCATCAACATTTTGTCTAACAACTATTTGGTCCAATCATGATTTCTCTAATCACCATTTTGTCTATGACCATTTCGTCTAATAACCAGTTGGTCTAATATCAATCTCATTAGTCCAATTAGACCAGATGGCATAATGGACTAAATGGCTTTTGGGCCAACTGGTTATTAGACGAAATAGTAAGTGGACAAACTGGCAATTAGACCATGTGGATAGTGTATGAACGGATGGTAGACCAATGATAGTAGACGAGTTGGCAATTGGATGAATTGGCATTAGACGACCTGGAAATAAACCAATTGATTGGAGGGGCTCCAGCCATTTGTTATTGAACCAATCTCTTAATTACTGACATGTGCTTAGTAAAGATAATTGAAGATAGATTGTGTCAAAATTTTGTTTATTTTGAAAGTGGAATTGGTGTAGTTCTATTGTGAAGTTTGTGAAATAAAGCAAAACTTTAAAATATCATAACTTTCTTATTTTACATCCGATTTTGATGAAATTTTCAGTGTTATGCTTGTTGAATTTTTCTCTTTTTATTCAAATCAAATTTTTGTTGGGGTGGACTTGTCCTTTAAGTCATAATATGCTCTTGGTCTACAAAATTACATGTTCTCTGTACATAGGTCTGCATACCTCCTCATGTATTACTCTTGAGTTCATAAACCAGCAATGAATTTTACACATTGATGCAATGATAAATATTAATTTGACAGACAAATAGAAGAATGACATAATTGGAATTATATTTTCAACAACAAAGGGTATGCAATGACAAAAAAGAGGAAGAGGTTATAATAACTAATAACTAATCTTATACGCCAATTTATAATATAATATTGATAAAATAAACTGCACTGAAAAATTGGGACCTCTTCTCTTTGTGTACTAGTATATCATTAAAGAAAAGGATAAAATGTTTCCCTTAGACTTACCATTGACTATGATCTGGTTCGGTTGAAAGGATAGCTCAGACTCATTATCAGCATCACATGCGTATAAAGTCCGCACACATATTCCCCTAAAGAGGGAGGAAAACAAATGAATGTGAAAGAATTAGTGTTTAATTCAATGTGCTGCACTCAACCCAGGTGAGGTAAATGGGTAACTGGCAGGAATTTATTCCTTGAAATGCAGCGCGCGTAACAGCTGCACTGCTAAAGCCAGGGTAATTATGCTGCATATACTGTAGAGTGCTTCGAGACTTCTGACAAAGTAATTAAGCGCTATATAAGCAAGTATAATTATTATTATTATTATATCAAATGTACACATCCCAAAATTCTTACAAGTCTGCTATCCCCTTAAAGAAATACCCTTGTGAAACATTATGACTTATAAATCCTCCACAGCATGAGTCTCCTAAATGAGAGCATTAATTAACATAATCTAGTAATGACTTGGAATGACATGCATGGATGGGGGTGGCAAAACTTAAGTTACATTTTCATAAGGCTTTCAGATAAAAGAAATGACATATTAAACATAATTTACACAGGTTTATAACTGGAAAACAAAATGATTAGTACAGTTATTGGTAAGTGTACAAAGTGCTGTGAATAACTGTGTTGGGAGTGGTCAGAAAACAGGTGGATTTTTTTTATATAAAGCTGTTCGTATGTTACTCAAAACTTAACATGCAATGGTGACAATAACTCAGGATCTAAATCAACACCAATGATAATCGGAGGTATACACATATATCATCTAAAAAAAACACAGTCAAAATCATTTGTTACTTTCAAACAGCTTTGTTGAATACCCATCAGGGCTCATAGGTCAGCATGAAACTGTTAGTGGTCAAATTCTCCTTGTTTCAAACTATATTAACAGTTGAATTCATGTGATATTATGAGTGGAATAGGAAGATTTCAGGCATTGTTTCATGAAAGTTGCCACCACTGATTAGTCATCTCTCTCTTTGACAGTCATGACAGTTACCATAGCAACACTCAGAGACCACTTCCTCTCAGTAAATCAAATCAAGAATGTTACTGAAATGGTCCCAGCAACTCGACAGTGGGGAAACTTCAATAAAACAAAGCACAAGCATTTTTTTCTCCTTTCGATCAAGGGGAATGTTAGATATATTTAAGAAATCATTTTGTATTTCTTTTCTGTACCAGACTGTTCTATGAGCAATGGCCCCCTCCCTTATGGCATCATGCATGAGGAGAATAATTCAATACTAACTTCTTTCCAACTGAGTCGTATATAGATTGATCACCGGGGGTTCCCTTGGATGACGATGGTTCAGTGCTACGTCTGTTAGAGGGCGCCATGTGATAAGCACAGCAAAAAAACAACAACAAAATCAAAGGTGACATGGTGAGTTTTACTGGTTAGTCTTACACCAAAAAAAAAGCAAATGAAACTAAATCTGCTCCAAATATAGCATTTTTAGGTGTGTTTGGATGAAGGGAAATCAATGTAATTATTTGTGTAAGCTGATTATAAGAGAGCAGCTATAGCTCATCTATGCAATGACTAAACAATGACAATTAAGGGAACAGTTTAATAAAAGACTTTCAACTATAGCAACTACCATTGTAACAAGCCTCAGAAGTCAATAACCATCAAGGTTACCATGGTAATTACTATAATGGCAAAGTTACAATAGTTGCTAGTCTTTATGAAAATGACTCCATTCTTCAAAACTGTTTGCATGATAGGGTGCTTACTATTCTAATGAATTCAACAGAATCTTCTTTTCAATGTATTGGTTATGATGTTAGGCAAGCTCTAGATTTTTCAGAAGGTATTTGTTCTGAATACTTTAGTAAACTGATAAACCATATAAAACAGGAAAGAAAAATGATAATACTAATAAAGGATTAACTCAAAATTCCAATGAGAAAATAAAATTCCCATCTCTACAAAGAAAGAAAATATGGACTCAATATGCTGAAAGAAATAACAGAAAAACTATTATATTGTTCATAAGAATAAAACCAAATATTGCATATCTTTTTAGTATTATTTTGATAAAAATAATAAAGAATATAGATTTTGATAAAAATAATAAAGAATATAGATTAAACAATGGGGGAAATCCTTAATTTTAAATTTCTTTAGCAGGCATATCTAAATAAATTACAAGCAAGTACAGTAACAAGTTATATAATTTGGATTAGTATTAGTTGTGATTTGATTGGCGAACAATGCAAAAGTATATAATCCATACTGCAAGTATAGTGTTAGAAAAAAGGCGACTTAGATATTATACAAGAACACAACAAAATAGAGACAGGATGAAGAAAATACATTTCTGCCTGAAAACAAACAATATGAAAACTGAAGGAAAATAAACTTGAACAATTGAACATTGTTTTCTGTGATGTGATAATCATAAGCAATTTTATTCAAACAACATAAAACAAACTGAATTCATAACTATTAAATTACTAATAACATAGTCAGAGCAAAACCTATTTCATAAAACGATGAAGGAATCTATCAAGCCCAGCGCACACTTTGCGATCCGACTACAACCCAACTATTAAACAAATTTTACTTTGCCTTCGATGTGAAAGAACAAAACAGCAAAATTATATCATTTAAAGATCATGAAGTTCAAATCAGCTCCAAGTTTCAGCCGATAGCAATATTCTTTACATTACTTTGAATGGAATCGATTTTTGCTTTATTGCTGCAGGAAAGCCTAAAATTTTGAGTTCAATACACCACTATTCAGAACTTTGATTAAGTTTTAACAGGTTGGAATTATTTCCTTTTTTCCAATAATGGATAATGAATGGATCATGTGGTGTGTGCCAGGCTTTACATTTACCAGTTTATAACAGATAAAGCTAACCATTGATCTTCTAATAACATAAATAACAGTACATGAATAAGACTGCTGACATTGTTAGTGTAGATCGTACTTTGAGGTACAAATGTTTTGGCTTGTATACTGACGAAATGTATTGGCAAGCGTTTTTCCAGCATCATTCACGACAGAGGTGGATATTTTGTGAGTCAATCTCCTATCCTGAACATATGCCTTGAATTGTTTGATATTATCCTTTTACCTTATCACAAGCGAACATAAATCATCAACATCTCCAGGAAATAGTTTTGTTCTGGAATATTAGTATTGCTGCGATAATATTGTTTTGACATAGTATATTAGTGTGAATTCCTTTCCCATTCATATAATCTCACATGTTGAGAAGTTAAATCAATCCATGGCAATTGAAGGTGTCAATATGACTCTCCTCAATGCCTCTCTCATTGGTTCTTGATTTTTTGTGCCCTTTCTTTTTTTTCTAATTTGTGCTGTAATTTAGAAATCTACCCTCTGGAAAGGTGGCCTTGCCCTGAAAATATTGAAATTTAGGGCCTGCATGATGACCCAAAACTAGCAAAATAAAACTAATCAGTTTCATCTCATGAAGGGGAAAAAAAATGATTACCCACGACCTATTGTTGGTTTCAATGGTGTCATTTTAATTTCAGGTTGTTCATGAAAGGGTATTGTTAGATTAATGGATTAGATATGCATTTAGAGATGAGAAAAAAAATTATATCACGCAAATTCTTTTTTTTTGTTAAAGGTATATTATCGTGCATAATTCATAGTAGTTAACTACATGTATGGTTGATGTACATGTAGGCATGGTACATGAAAACGTTGTAAAACCAAACATGCAAACATAATGTTAGTTGGGGTTATCTTGCTAACGAGCAAGGTGGATTAACGTACTGTGATGATGATGATGCGCTTGAACTAGATGATGAACTCTTAGATCTTATTGGTCCTTCATGATTGTCCCTGTATGGGATTAACCAATAGCAGATGAGCTTATAGAGAGAGCAGCTTTGCTTGATGCTGGTTAGGCATAAAGCATGTGTGATTATAGAGCAGTAGTATAATAGCAGTTGGAGTGAAATGAAGGCATTTTGCACCACCAAAATAAACAGTGTCATGTTCTTAATCAATGTGAAGTGTAAAAATAAATTTACAAAATGTCATTCATTACTAGATAACCGACAGTTAATATTTGACTTTTTGCTTAATTGACACGAGCAGTTGCTTAATTATCTTATTACAAGACTAGATTAACACGAATGTGTAATGGTATACTATTGCAAAGGAGATTAACAGATCATTACTTCAACCATTGTTCAAATAACACTAACTAATCCTCTCAAACAATAAAGACGTACAATTTATTTGATTGACTGACAGTCTATTTGGGAGGAATATGACCGGATGGATGGAAGCATTTCATAAAACAAAAGAGTCAGTCATTTTCACTGATTTTTAAGATACTGGGAATCCTTGCATCTGATTGGCTGAAAGTATATTAGTCAGTAAAAATTACTGACATAATGTTTATGAAACCCTCCCCAGATCGATGCAGAAATGGACTATGTTGAAGACAACCCTACCAATTCTAGAACACCAATCTCATCTAATTACAATCTATCAGTATCATCAGAGATATCGTTTAACTACTATGCTTCCAAACAAAAAAAAATTCTTTAATATCTCAGAAAACACATCCTTATTCATAACATTATTAGATAAATACAGTATGATGCATACTTGACTTATGCAAGGAATCTACTCCTTTAAGGACGTGCCTGAGGACCAAGCTTGAATGAAGTTGAAATCTACCTCTCTCCTTCACAATTTCAATTCAACTTTCTGTTCCAGCCCATATCAAAAGAAAGCCAACTGGCTGGTGGTTGTTAACACAGTGAGTGAATAAGCTTAAAGTTTCAAACTACGAGTCTTTAAGTTCCTTTTCACAACGGCAAAAACTATGAATATTTGTGAAACAAGAAGCTCATACTATGTGAAGAGACTTGCTTTAGTTGTGTCTTTACATACTGCCCTGTATCATGTGCAGGCGCAGATCCTAAATTGAAATTTTACAGAGTGCTACAGGATCCAGGATTTTTAAAGAGGGGTAGCACATTTTACCCATTGGAAAATTGACAAGCCCCCCCCCCCCCCCCACCAAAAGGGTTTTACCTACAATGAAGGTCAATAATTTGTCCACAAAAAATAAACAAGGGAAAAAAAAGCTTTTAATCTATATCTAAGGTCAATAATATACCCGCAAAAAATTAACAAGGAAAAAAAACATTAAAAAAAGGCTTTCTTCTATATTTACGGTCAAATCATCTCTTTTTTTTTCTTTTTTCAAATCCACACAGCTCCCCCCCCTAGATCCATGCCTGATGTGCACTTGGAGCAACAAGATGTAGACCCTGTAACAAAAGTTATCATGCAGGAGTGATTATCATGATAGGCATGGTTACATTGGTCTACTTACACTTCATCTGCTCTCGCTAACGGTGGTCTTGATATAGGTGCCCCTGAAAGGCAAAGAATACATAAGGTTAATCATCAGTGACATCACACATCCTTGTCAAATTGCCAATGGGAGGATCTCCATAGCATTAGTGATTGCAATATTCAAATGCTCATAACTTTCTCAATATTTGTCCGATTTTTCTCAAACTTTCTTTATTCTTATTCTTTGATTTTTCTCTTTCTACACAAGCCTATTTGTTCCAAAGGTTTCATTCCCCTTTAATCAATGGAGTATGGTCTCATTTGCGTACCTGTGAAATACGGCTATCAAATTGATGTATAAAATCTCACATTATAATATTCAATGAATATCAATAATTGCAGAGGATTGATTTTTGTAGTGAAACATGAATTAACAAGTTCATGAGAACTTTGCAATTTTGACAAGATTGATACTTCTAAATGTAGGTTTCAATGTAAAAATATTACAGGAGACACATCGTACACTCATTCACTATCACTCAGTACCAAAATAATATTATTTAATAACTTCCTGTTACAATTTCGATGTAATCAAAGTTATTCTATTTAGAAGATATTTGATTTAGTTTCATTGGTTTTTAAATCAAATTCCATGTAATGTTTTAAAGGTAGATATCAGCTTATATCTTTAAAGGTGATTATTATTTTTAGTTGTGCTTTACATTACAATGAATACACATTCATTAAGATGTAGTGTGATATATTCAAAGTTATTTTCAGAATCAACAAAGGAATTGAAAGATGAAATAAGAAAGAAAGGACATCTAAGTGCTAAGTGAGGGTGTGTATAATATACAACTGGAACATAAAGCATTGGTATGTAGACTTTACGAATATATACCCGCTCACCATGTGTGTGAGATAATATTCCAATGGACACTAATAAGCATGCATACATATTAAACAAAAAATTTTTTTGTTTAATTGGCAGCATATATACAAATTTTCCTGAATATACCAAACAAACATATACAGAAATAATATCTAAAAGTATGCACTGATGATCCTGATAACAGATGGAATTATTGAAGAACATATTTTAATGATTTTACAAATAACTTCACAAGTAGACAAATACAAATTCACTTTGAGAGAAGAAAGATCAATTGAGAGATGACAAATATTGTAGGGATGTTACAAGAAATGTATAATTGCAATCAATTACAAACATCAATTGCAAAATAAATTAAAATTGATCAATTTAACTATGGTAAGTTATTTACTGCTTTCTGTTCCAAGAAGTTGACATGCAATCAATTATAATCTTGCATTCAATTGCAAGATTTATGATTGATTTGGATTTTAAAGCTAACTTGCAATTGACTGCACATTTCTTGCAAAACCCCTTTACAGATGTACATAAATTGATGGTATATATTTCAGGACAATGTATCATGAAATGTAAAGCTCCAACATTTAGCGAGCATAACACTGAAAGATAAAAGCACACAAAATACAACATTACAGAAAATCAATGACACAGTGACATAAAGAAATATCAAAAGATTTCAAATGAATAGCATTAACAAGAGTTTAACAGCTCCATGAAGGACTAAAATGATAGGGTATTCAGGTCACAATCTCTAAGATTTACAATCCTGTAGACATCCTTTACAAATCAAATAAGAATATCTATCCAATGAATTTGCTTGAGTTTTAATACATTGTAGAGTATAGGCCTGATCTCATAAAAAGCTTTAGGGTAGCAGAGGTGCATAGCATTCAAACCCCATTAGGATCCACAACTCCAGGGGAGCGTTTCATGAAAGGACTTGTCGGACGTTTTATCCGACAAGTCGTTTTATTTGACAGTAACTATAGTAACAGTGTTTCTCAACCAATCAGAAACCAGGAAAGTTGTCAGATCTGACAACTTGTCGGACAAAAATATTGATGAAACGCCCCCCTGATGTGACAAGATTTCTACACTTTTTAACTTCAGACTTAATTCAAATTCATTTCCATTTCCCTCCAAAAAAAAACCTTTTATATTTGTTTGTGGTTGTGTGACAAAGATCTTTTTTCACACGCAGCAACCGAATGAAATATCCTAAATTTCTACCTTATGTCCATTTCTCCTACTATGTACAACAGCAAATAACTGTGTAGAAAACATCTTGGTTTCAGTGCTCAAAAATTCTTTCAAACTAGGATACAAAGACACCAATTAATTTATTGTATGAGAAGCAAAACTATATTTAATTTCACATGTGAAAATGTGTCTCAACCAGAGGGGGAAAAAGACTTGACATTTCATACCATGCCTTCAACAGTCAAACAGGACTGTTTTATCTGTGCTTCATCTCAATGTGAATGGTTTGAGGTTAAAATCTCAATTTATTAGTATAGACCAGTTCGTAGTTCCTTTCTGCGCATGATCAAAAGATTCTATGCATGATCAGAAGATGGTCATTTGTACTAAAGTGACATGGTGCTTTAAAATCTAATGAGATAAGCACCAACTTTGATGTCTTGATTATTCATATATTCTTTTGAATTGTCGTTTTCATTTACATCCACAAAAAACAACAATGCTTCCACGAACGACTGGTATTTCAGTTTGTCGTACATTGTGCAACATGCTAAGATATGCATTCAAAATAGGAATGCAACAAATACCTTCATTAAGTGTTCATTGGTGTGCTATTCTAGTCACCTGGTCTATTCAATTTCTTCATCCTGCTATGTAAGGCAAGCTTACGTAATATCTTGCTTTGAAATGTGCCTATCATGATGAAAGAAATGAAAGGTCATTTGACCAAAATTGCCCATGAAGTAACTACGAACTGGTCTATTTTCATCACCATTTCATCTACGCAGGCTTTCTCTGAGGCAGTCACACCAACCTAACCGACCAAAACTCAATGGGACTGTATATCATTGAAAGAGCTTTCACTGAGCGTCGCTGAGTACACCTGATGAAATTTCCCCAGTATCGCCAAGCTAGTTAAACACCCTTCATCAAAATGCAGGAAAACATACTAGGTCTTTGACAGAAGTAAAAAAAAAAAAAAACGAGAGAGAGGGGGGTGAAATAGTACATGAATTTGTCTGTATTTGAATATTTGTTGGTTTGTGAGCTTTATCAAGATGGAGGATACAATGTCAGACTAAAATAAGACATCAAACAAAATGGATCAGTGGTGTGTATCTGTGACAAGGCCAACAGACTTCCAGAGAGGAACACAACCTAAGTTAATTCTTTAAAAAGACAAAATAAGGGGAAAATGGCTATATTTAAGGAAAAGGTAATAGCAGAAACACAGGGAAAATAATAATTTAAAAAATCTCATATTGATCACAAAAATCATCATTTGAATGTATTTCCTGATTCAATGAATTATTTTTGTAAAATCCTTTCAAACATAAAACTTACTTCAAACAGAAAATAATCACAACTAATATGAATATGATATTGGATATAACATCATTTTGGTGTGGGAGTGAAGGAGAAATGGTGAAAAAAAGAGGATGTATAAATCAATATATCACACAGCACAAGACAAACATCACTTTGCTTGAGAAAGTCCACAGGAGTTGACAAAAGCTTGCCCCCAAACTATAGATTGGTAGCAGCTGAAATAATTCACATGTAATCTGTTTGAATTTGTTTGGTGAATGTATAAAACAATATTTCTCCCATTTTTTGTAAGATTGTAGTCTATTTTCTAGCAGATACAGTTGTCACAAACATAAGAACCTGTACTACTAGGAAAATAAACTAAGATGTCCATAGTGTGTATGTGTACATATGTATCACAATGAGCTAACACAGAATCAACAGAAAATATGCATATAGCAGGAACAAAAAAAAAAAAGTACAGTGAACTGAAATGTCCGGGAATGTCTTCTATGGCCTAAAGGCCTTCTTCAATCACATTTTGCATGATGCCCACAACTTCACATACAATATCATCTTGTTAAAGTGAACAGGTTGAAAAGAAAAGCTGTGTGCATGGCATGCAAAATCAAGACACAAGAAGAAAACCAAGTTCCAATATATACAAATGTTCATCAAACAAGGTGTATACATAATGACAAGATATCAAGGAAAATAATCTATATCTAGGTGGAGCCGGTGATATACATAGCAAGGAGACGGGCGTGTCGTCTCCATGGTTACCTGTTCTTGGGAGGTCAGAGGGTGATCGGAAGGTTCTTAGGGGGCTAGGCCGGTCCTCTTCCAAACTTTGGGGAGGGCTTTTGCCTGATTCATCATCAGAAGTGTTATAAGATTAAGTTTGGGAAAAAAAAACATTTGAATAAAGCAGGATGAACTAAATAAATTCCTAATAACCCATCAAGCATAGACGCCCGAAGTCTTGAAAGCTCTAATATCATTCAACAAATCTAGAATGTCATCTGAATCGTTTACATTTTCAAATGTTTAACAATAAAAAAATCCAATTAGCCACTTATCATGTTCTTACATGTAGCATGGATCATCGATCGCAATCAAGTTTGATGGACATGGAGTAACATTTATGAGAAACATGTATGTCATCTTTTTAAAATGAATCCCCAATAGACAGATAGGCATCAACAAATAATTTTTTTGATAAGTTCCCAATCTATGATCAAATTAATGGGCAGTATCATCATGTTATCGCTGTCCTATCCATATGTGAAATTTTATTGCAGAAGTTTGACGGTTCAATAAAATCTACATGTACATATATTGATCAAAAAGTTTATTTTCAACGTTTATGTTCTGTGTTCCTAAGTAAAGGCAATTATATCTGACAGAAAATTAAACATTTATATTTCCGCATACTTATTTATGTAATGGTTAATAAAATATATTTTGACAATATATTTAATAGCTTCAGCCAAAATATTTACTTTACTATCCATCATACTAAAAAATAAAAGAAATTCAAGAACAAATTCTACAATTTTACAAGAAAAAAAAACTATCACATAACTGCTGTGTATGTCATAAAAAGAAGCAAAAATATATTGCTACAAAACATACTAATATTACTTTTAACTATCAACTAATACAAAGTCCAAACAACTAAGCGTGATGTGTACATAATTCACTCAAAAAAATAAAAAGAGGAATTTAACAAACCAAAATTACACAAATAAAGTAACACTAACTACCTTTAGATAATTTTCTCTTATCAATTGATTTGTATGATACACTTTCACATTTTTTTGTAGATGTATAGTGGTAAGTGTAGTAAATTTTCTTTGAATAAAATTAGTGAACAAGTTGAAAATATACTTTTTATTTCATGTGACTAAAGATATGAAAATTCTGAGAGCCTTGGAAAGTACTTTTGATATAAAAATTTTCAGCAACATTTAATCCATTCTAGCTATTTTTGATATGTCATATTGTCCTTGCAATCTTTTTCAGAAGAAAAATTGATATTAAATACATTTTAATCACTCGAATTTATAGTTTTTCTTTTTCTCTCCCATTTCATATAGTGTTTAAGGTAGCTATAGGATTAATACACACAAAATTCCACTTTTTTTTAGAATGAAAGTTATAATCCATTACATTTAGCAATGATGAAAATAAAACTGATAGTTTCTTTGCTTTGTTTTACTTTTCTCCTCTTATATTCATTGTTTTATTTACAATTCTGCTTTGTGTTCAAGGTAATTCCTGGACTAATATACAAAGATGACACTAGAAATACTAAAAAAAAAAGAATGAAATAAAATTAACATTTTAGGAGGACACACACAAAAAATCAATTTAAAAATAAGTTATAGCATAAGAGCTAAAAACAAAGAACATGAGAGCTAAAAACAAATGTGAAAACCTAAACAAGGTATGACTGGTGATCTTATCATTTAAAAGAAAGGAGGCTTGCCATTGAGGAATTACAGGGTATGTAAAATATAAAGTCAAGATGGAGTATTCATATTTTTTGTTTGATTCTGCTGATTTAGTAATGATTGACAAGTTATCAACTTGAAGCAGTCTCTTACTCTTACATATTGATGAGAAATGATGATATTCTGTGTGAAATGAATTTCATCTCAGCTGTATATCAATTTTCCTTTTCCTCATATACTTGATAAAAACTAACTATAAAGGTCCCGTGGATAGGACGATAATCAATCTGTCTTCTGCTTTCTTCCCAACAGGCTCTCTTAGCAGTCAGGTAAACTACTAACTCAAAGGAAAATAAACTGTTGAAAAAATATCTGAATAAACTCAGAAAAGAAGTATGATGATGAATTGACATCTGTTTTGTAATGTGTTGTTTACAGAACATTGGTGGAAACTGAACAACAGTTTGTGATGTGATTCATCTAATATCATTGAATTTATTTTGTCATATTTGAAGTGCTCAAGAAACAGCCCAATCCCACCCCTAGTATACATCTGCTTTGATGGAAGCACTAAACAGACACAGGAGAAAATAAATTCAGATGAAAAAATATAGGAAATAAAAAACATAGATTTGCTAGGGAAGAGTAAAACAAAGAAAATAGAGCACATGACTTATAATCAAATCATAAAATAAAAATAAACCAGACTAAATCCAATGCTAGCAGATAGACAGAGGGAGAAAAGCATTGTACATCCATATCTTTTAGAAGGAAGCATATATATACATGCAGTTTTGTACAACATCAAACAGTGAGATTTACCATGGTATGTGTGATACTTAGGATATTTCCTCATTTGTATTGATCTCCAAAATACTTTAAGAGATGGTGGGGAGAAGATGATGCAATGTTAGTATGGATCAGACAAACTTTTATCATTTAGTACATTCAAAAGTTACGTGATGAGAATTAATATTTTAAATAGGAATGGGGTTTGATAGGTGATTCATCTTATTATGAGCAGACACTTAGTTGCTAGGGGATGATTGACATTCTATTTGGTTGATGATCATGGTGATTAGACATAAAAAAATTTACGATTACATGATTTAATGACTGGGGATGATAAAGATGAATGTCAATGATCTTGAAGATGATGTTAATGATGATGATGATGAATGATATAATGATAACAATAGTGGTGCTGGTGTTGATGATGATGATGGTGAAGATGATGATGATGATGATGATAATGATGATGACAACGATGATGATGATGATGATGATGAAGATGATGATGATAATGATGATGATGATAATGATGATGGTGATGATGATGATGATGGTGATGATGATGATGAAGATGATGATGATGATGATAAGTTTCTATTCTAAAAAAATCTTAAATCAAGAAGAATCATCAAATTTATTATTTTCTTTAGTCATAGATATTAAAGATAAAATATTGTAAAGTAATACAGAATTCAATCAGATGAAAGGACAGGTGTGATAAGGATGAAGGTCAACAGAAGATATTCAGATCGATGGAAAAATATGATGTCGATGATGATGAGGGGTTATACATGATAGTCAAAGGGAATGAAATGAAAGAGATAATGGCAAGAAAAGGTGAATCGTACTGGGTGTTGCAAGTAACTATTTCCAATGAGCTGCAAAATTCAGTTGCAAATTTACAAGTGAGAGACCAATTGCAACTAAAGCAATAAAAAGTAAAGTTTTTGATTAAGAAGCACACCAGTATTCAGTTGCAAATTTGCAATTAACTGCAAAAACTTATGATTGATTTAGAGACCTAAAATTGATTTGCAATTGATAGGAAATTTCTTGCAACATCCTAATAAAATGACCAAACAAAGTCAGGGCATGAGTTATTAATGTTATGGTAATGACAATAATTAGATATAGAGATGCTTACAGAAAAGAATAAGGGGAAATAACATGAAATTAAATATTTACCAATAATAATTTTTGTTAATATAATAAATGAAGAAGGATTTTGAGGGATATAAGGATTGTTAGTAACAATTCGGGAAGATGTGGTCACGCATTGAATACATTCTTGTATCGAGGCAGATAGTGTCCTTTTAAACATCACACCTCAGTACACAAAGTGATTCTTGCTTAATAAAGCATTAATCTAATTGTAAGGGTCTTTATAAAACAATGATATTATGAAAATAAAAGTGATTTCATACATCCATTTCACAATTGTAAGAAAAAATGTCCAAACATCCAACAGAGACTCTAGTGGATCAGACATCATCATTTAATCTCATACTATTTGTTCTGATTTCTATTTTTATTTTAAAAAGTTTCCAGGTATCATTAGGATATTACTGAAAAAGCAAAGTCTAAAAAACAAGCCTGACATTTTTGCACAACTGATAATAAAAATTGAAAATGTATTCCTTGCTTGTATTGCACATTACCCATCCCTTTCACTCATTTGATATGTAGTGATATATTAAAAAATAACATTCAGTGATACAATTCCCTATGCAACTAAGAACAGACTCCTAAAAAAAAGTTGGACAACATCCATAACATCCTTTAACATGATGAATCACATGAATGATCTCTTCAAATACACGCAATAAGAAAGTCATACTTTAAAGAAAGTTTCTTTTCACTGAAATGGCAGACAAGATTCTAGCTCAGTCTGAATGACACTATTCCATCCCTCCTTATAAACAAACCCCCTTGTTATATCATTCCAATTATAAACAGGTGTTCCATAAAGCTGTTCATACAGGATTGCACAACTTAAAGATTGAGTGGTATATGGCAGGCCAAATTTGTGTACACAATTATCTTCGATTTTGTGAAATGGTTGTAATGATAACCCACACCATTAATCTAATGAAAAAAATACCAATAATACCAACTCATGAAGTTGATTTATTTGTCACATTACAGTTAAAAGTTTTAATATAAAAAGTTAGAAATAACTTTGGGCACATAATTGGCAATTCATATTCAAGTCAATCATAAAATCATGCCTGACTTTGTAAACAGCTTTGTGAAACCGCCCACTGGACATTACAAATTAAGATTACTTCCAATCTATGCATGCAACAGTAAGATGCAGTGCATGACTTATCACTATGTGGAGTGGTATATATCCATAGGACAGGACATGCTTTATAATCGCATTCAACTCACATAGAGTTTACAAAACATTTCAGATTCATCTGACAAATTACAAGAATTAGACAATTATTTCTCAGCCCTGAAATAACGAAATTAACCAGACAATAGATGTATCTCATTCTCTAACAAGTTTCATAAATGTAAAAGCAAAATCCATTTTGAGAAGTAAAACACTGAAAATTCAGTTAACCCTAAAATTATTTTCATCCCTGCTTCCTATTTCCTACATATTTCAAACCTCTAAAAATTTTCTTTTTAAATGAAAACTCAAATAAACTTCATTATTTCTGCAAAACGTCCTAAAGCCATGTTATAAAAAAACGCTTTTTGCAATGTGGCTCTAATTGAAATTATTCTGACTTCATGGTTTTGTTATATTGTTCTGCTTCAATCTACAAAAGGAAAACTCTAACTTTATTTAATTTATGGTTATCCAATGTTCTCAAATAAGAACACATGCACCATGTTATATTCATTTAGTTTTAGTAAAATAATTACACATAATTCAGACAGTGTGATTGCTATTTGTAATTCCAACTACACAGATATGTGTTTTCCACAATGTATAATGTGGCTATCACATACAGTGCTACAGCAGGCAATGTATTAAAAGCATTGATTACTTCTTGCAACTTTTTAAAGATTTGAAAAAATATCTCAAAATCAAATTAATTTGAAAATATAATATTCATTGCATTTTTCAAAATATCTCTACTAAAAGAATTGTATGAAGCAACCAAGATAAGACTTTATATAAAATGTCGTTAAAGTTAGATACTGATATTTCAAAAAGTAGTATATCTATCATGCATAATAGAAAAGCTTTTATTCAATTTTCAATCTGCTCACTGTGTATTTCTGTATGTTCTTGCTTGTCCCCTCCTTTTTGTCTCTCTTGGTCAATTTCCCCTCTTATTCTCTCCCATCTTTCTTATCTCTCTCTCTTTGTATCCCTCTCACTCACACATTCTTTCTCTATCTCTCCTTTTCTCCTTATTTTTTTCCTACGGACATCCTAATCTAAAAATCCTTTTATTTTCGATAGAAATATTGACTTGAAGAATAGACCCCTTTTATCTGTGAATTCATCTGAATATGACATACATAAAACAGACTACTTACCTCCTTTCATTTCAAGTAAATATAAAAAATAAATGAATGAAAGTAACAAAAACACTGATCAAAACTAAGAATCTTAATCAGTCTGAAAATAAATCAGAATTGTATCCGCTTGGTCTACTAGCAGATGGAATAATTCTCAGATTGTCTAACATCATCATGGCTAACTACACCATTTGATCTAATTCCTGTTTGGTCTTAAGTAAACAGTTGCTGTATGTTTGAACCATCACTCGTACTATCTATTATTAACTATGATGCCCAAAATGACTAATTTCCACTATGTCTTATTTTGAAATTGGTCCATCTAATCATACAGATCAAGTGGATATTAGACAAAAAGAGTATAGCCAAACTGGAAATAAGACAAACTGGTAAATGGGCTACATGAAAGTGGCAATTAGACCAAATTATTAGTACATAGATCAACAGGTTGATGAACTAGGATTAAACGATGTGGGATAAGACCATACGGAAAGTATACAAAGTGGCTATGTGCCAAATGGTAATTTACTTATAGACGATGAACATTAATATCATGCATGCTAAGCTATATATCTGTGATAACTTGGTCAGGTGGGCGAGTATATAATGAATCCAATGACCCTTATTCGATGAATATAATTATTCTTTGAACCAAATATCCATCCTTTACGAGGGAAATTAACTCACAAAGAAATTAATCATAAGTGACTGATGACCAACAGAATCTATGACAAAATAATGAAAGATATCGGTGAATAGAAGAAAAAATCTATGAACTGTGATATGATGAAGAGCATTATGTCTTCCAAAAACATTATGCCTTCTTGTACTGTTCCAAAACAAAAGATAATCCTTTTTCAGAAATAAGGAGTAAAATGAATATCAAATGTGATGATATAAAATAATAGGGAAGGGCAGGGAGATGAGACAGCATGCAACGGTATGTAGGCCTACCTGTCGAGAGAGAGTTTGCTTTCTTACTGGTCGGTGGTGAAGAATTTGAAGAATGCGTAGACAGCGACGATTGTGAACTTATGGACTCATGGCTGCTACTACTGCTGTACTGAGCCTCAACTGTTTTCATTGTCGTATTAGGGGAGTATAAAAATACCATCAAAAAATAGATCAATAGTAAAACATTATATCATTATATAGACAGCAATTTACAAGATTTCAGCATGCTTTTAGATCAGTGGCATAGCAAAGATACACTTGGGGAGCGTTTCATCAATATTTGTGCTCTGACAAGTTGTCCTTTGTTTTAATTGGATATTCAGGAAGCACAACTATCTTGACTGTTTCTATGGTAACTGTCTGATAATGGCATCTTGTCAGCACTGACAACTTTCATGAAATGGTCCCCTGAATACATATTTTCATTTTGCAAAATGCTAGGCATTATCTATAACTACAAAAGTATTGCCTCATGCATAACTTATCCTAAATTAATTTGCAACCAAGCCAAATTAATTTAAGTGTTTTTATTTTCACCAATGCCGATTTAGAAAAGAATAATCCCCTATGAAACAGCCATTACAATTCTTTTTAACAGGCCTTGCAAATACACAAGCCATGCACTTCTTTGGGTGCTTTTTAATCTCTTAGAAAAATGCTTTAATCCTTACTTAATCAAGGCTATCTTGTACCTTAAAACAGATATCAGTAAAATAACCTAGCGTACATTTAACCTTAATCTAAAGCAATTGACTACAATATGCACTTCTTTCCTCATAAAAAAAGGTAAAAATATATATGAGAATGAAGGGAAGTGGTAGTGGGATAGCCAATGAATTGTTTATATGATCTTATTTTCATGCCTAAAACATTTCATTTCCTTTATCCCATAAGAATCGTTTCCCATTCATTTAGAAATGATTTGTCAGCAGTCTTCCTCACCCTGCACAATAATAGTGGAGACACAGCTCTGAACATTGTTATGCATTCATTTAGTAAGTGCATAATTACAATTAATTGCTAACTGAACCAACGTTTTAGAAGAAATCTGCACATTTAATTGTTAGTTATTCTCCAATCATTGATAATATAAGTGAAAACCTAGCACTAAAACAGTCAAAAGAACATGAGCTTTCGTTGCTCCCATTTAATAATTCTTTTCAGTTATTCATAATTTATAAAGAAGAAATAGCATTCTCTTATAAACAGGATATATATATTTGCTGCAATTTGTGTGTGCTATGATGTTTGGTCAGGGTTTTTAATCGTGGTCAAAGGTCAAAGCTATAATATCAAGGGAGCTCATGGAATATGAAGGACGGTCCAGGGAAATGATGTAGGCTCATGCACCTTCTCATTCTAAAACTGGTCCTAATATATACCAAATCAACAATTATTCCTATTTTTAATGGAAGTCCCAATCAAAAGTAAATAATAAAGAAACATTTCGGTAAAAGTAATTTGGGAATGAAATAAATTATACATTAAGACCTAGATAAAGGAATATCTAGACTTAACATTAGAGGAAAGTGAGCAAGCAGATACAAATATTAATGTTCCTGAATAGAAGTACAACCTGAATATTAATTTGTTTTTCTAAATAAATTGGTCACAATAAAGGTTTCTTAAATTACTTTTTTCCAAAGTAACTCAATAAAAAGTGCCTACATAATGGATGCTAAAACTAGACCGAGAGTACTTTTTATCATTTTTATTTTTTGTAAAACTGCCTATTCTCGAATATAATTTACTGTACGATTGAAGTGAAATGAAGCCAAACCCAATCTTTCTCTGTCAAACTTCAATTACAAATCTGTCCAAAACATGAGAATTCAAATTTCCCCAATCAACATAAAACTCTTTTTGTATTAAGCTTGTCATCTATAATCCACATAGTAAATCTACATTGTAAGGCAGATGCAGGATTTACCAGGGGCACTAAAACAATCTCCAAAAATATCTTTTTAATTATACATCTGAGAAGTTCAGGGCCCCATGAGTCTTCAAGAAAATTCTATTTTTTTTCAAGGAAAATCATCAAAGAGGCTCATTATAAGATAAATGCCATCCTCTTAACAAGATTGGTAGTAAGCATGGTCATCTGAACCATAGCAAACAGAGAAAGTTGTGACATACATACATACACACACACATGTTTAAGGTTACTATCAGAGCTTTAGGCTTCCATTCTATAAGTCTTTGGAAATCATTTCAGGATGGTAAAAGCTAATCATAAGTTATGCATGGCTTTATACATGGCCATGGGCGTAAGTGCAGAGGAGTATCTTGTATGGGGGGGGGAGTGAAACAATAACCCCCCCCACATGAACAAAGGATAATCCTCTGCGCCATCGACCCTGGTCATGACTGATGACCCCTTCTGCTAAATCAGATTCTCAATTAGTTGTGTTTCTATCAGCAAAGGTAGAAATCTGTTCTTTCTAAAATATAAATTCTTGTAAGAAGCATCTGAACGAAAACCTTATAATCAGTAAAAATTTCATTAGAGTTTATAGGAAATTCACCTCCACAATGTAACATAGGAGTGCTTTGAGCACATAACAAGGTGGAATTATGCACAAGATAAATACCCTATATTATTATCATTATTATAATGATGTGAAAACAGGTAATATTGGGGTATTTCATTTAGCACAACAGGTCATCAGTCGTGCATCCAGTCCTTCATAACTTATGAACAACTTCATGGAACATCATCCAAGACTCAATGAATTGACCTTTGACATAATGCACCTGTCACAACTCTCTCAATACATGGGCTATGGTCTGGTGCAACTAGTGTGACAGGGTGTGGATTGGACAGAATTAGAACACTGACAATACTATTCTAAGCTAGACTGGACAGGGAGTGCATGGCGTTACAATGCTAGAGTCACTCACTTGTTGGGGAGAACATCACCCAAGACTCCATGAATTGACCTTTGACATATGATGTCACTACTCTCTCAATACATGGGCTATGGTCTGGTGCAACTAGTGTGATAGGGTGTGGATTGGAGAGAGTTAGATAGGACACTGACAAAACTATTCTAAGCTACACTGGACAGGGAATGCATGGCTTCACAATGTTGGAGTCACTCACTTGTTGGGGAGCATTTCATGAAACAACTAACAATGTTCACTGACTAATTCCTTCTGGGCCAATCAGATGCAAGGATTTCAGTAGCTTATAACAGCTGTCAGTGAAAAATCACAAGATTCTTTGCTTCATGAAACACTCCACTGAGCAAACCATTCCTACAAGGTCAAGGGCATCCTACTACACTGATTCATGTATTCTGATCACCCCTCTACAGATCAGTAGAAATGACCAATGAACTACACTATAATGCATCTAACCCATTGGGTTAATTCTGTGCTTTGACAATGTAGGAATGACTATAATCCAAATTCTATACCTGAACACAATATTCCATCTCATTCATATCTTTATTTTCCTCTAGAAACCTACCAAATAATTCTGGATTAAACACTTCTATGTAACGTTTTTATGCATGCTATTTTTTTAAAGAACAAGGCACTGGCATATCCAGCCAAGTTGGATACAACACCATTTAAAGTTGATGTTTCATAAAGCCGTTGGTTAGTTACAAATGACTTTACACACGACTGGTAACCCCTTCTTGTGCTACATGATAGATCCCAATGTAGCTGACTAAGCACATAAGAACATGTTCCAATCGTGCGTAAAGTCACAGGTAACTTTACAAGCAGTTGTATGAAACTCCCACCAGGGGCCATATTATTTGTGCACATTAGTCGGCCCTTCAAATATTTTGTATCTTACACGGCTAGGCCCACGCCTGCAAAGAAAGAAATAAAAATTCCATTTCTTAATCTTATAAGATAAAGGGTATAGCTGATTCAGGATTAACAAAGACCATTGCTTGCAGATGGAATATAGAATTCAGGTTTTGAGTCAATGACTATTGTAGGCATCAGACTGGCATGGCGTACCGACTGGGGGAAACACATAATGACAAAGCCAAGTTTGTGAAGCTTGGTGGAAGAATAGATCTGGATTAATGATGACTATGAGATTAGTATAATCCTCTCGCGACCCTTAGCAATGGATTAGCTTCACCCAATGCCTTAGCCCCTTCCTGAATTAGCTTTTCACCCGCAACACTAGTTATACCAATATATCCATCTTTTTCTCTCTTCAACTGTAATATTGTATATGTGAATACAATATTTGAGAAACTTTTAAAAAAAAGAATATCAGTTCTTAAATGTGATATATCATTCACATATCACATTCTGTGTCTGATGCCTTAACCTCAAACATCTATCTGGATTACTATCTGACCTGAATTTATTTACTAACTATACATCATTACATCCCAGTCTTTGTTGAAGAGGACAGTCTAAATTATAGAAACAACTCGTTTGGGATTCTTGATGATTTCAAGCAGTGTAAGAAAAAATAACATATTTAGGCAAAAAAAAATTGATGAAGGAGAAGAGATGGATATATAAGCAGAAATGTTACTATGATGAATGGTAGACAACTGTTGCTAAGATGATGATGATGGTGGTGGTGGTAGTGGTGGTAGCTTAGTGGTAGTATAGGAACTCTGGTGGCTAAAACTATAATACGAACAACAGACGCACAGCAAGTTTTCTGGTATGACAGAGCAGAGGAGCACACAAACAGACATGCAGGAGGTAACAAACACATAAGGGCCCCGCAACATTCAGCTTAGCAATCGATCGTAAGGCTGATTTATTAGATCAATTGTATTGATTAATGTATATGATCACTTGTATAAGTCAACCCCACAATTAATCACCAAGTTTTATATTACAGGGCTAAGGGGCAGTTTTCACACAGAACTTATGATTGAAGTTAACGTCCACATTATTGTAACTACTAAGGAATACTTGTAGCTGTCAAGGCTTTCCACAATGGTAGTTAGTATAATGGTAGGGTTACTATAATCAAGTTCTTTATGAAAAGTGGCCCTTGGTAGAGGAAAGCAGAGGAGGGGGGTAAACGAACAAAGATCAAGCATTTAGCATTGGAATACAGAAACAAGGATGCAACACTTAGATATAGATAACAGAAAACAGATAAATCTGAAAAAAAGTCACAGAATCAAAGAGAAGCTAAAACTAAAAGAGAGAGAGATAAATCATAATTGCAAAATAAAACAGAAACACACAGCAAATCATATCAACATCAACAAAAAAGGTCTTCTATCCACCCTCATATCAATTTCTCACGAAGTATTTTGCAAACTTTTGAATGCACACTTAATGTTATTCCAGATAATTAAACCCATTTGTTTGAAGTGAAAAACCTACAGATCAAATGTTTTATCATGTGACTTTGAAGAACTGCATTTGCTTTTTTTAAAAATCCAAATAAATCCATATAAAAAACTACTACTTTTGTATATTGGTGATATGTTAATTTCTCTCTTTTTTCTATGGTAATAAAGCCTTTTACATCACGAGTGAACTTTCCAGCATTTTGTCAATTTTTTAGGACAAAGATTATTAATGAATTCAATAGATTGGATCAAATAAACAAATTAAGAAGAATCAAAATGCTAAAATTATGGCATAATTTTAAACTGAATAAAGCAGGGGAAGATGAAAAAAGATGAAAATTAAATCAGAAATGTAAATGAATGAAATCCTAAAAACTTTATTCAATTAAGTAATATTAAGTAATGTTAAGTAATCAATGTCGATTTAAAAATCTGAAAACAAAAGTAAACCTTTATGTTCCTTCTAAATTACTAATAATTACTAGCCTACAATTACAGCTAAGCCTATACCTGGGACTATCACATTATAAAGAGGGGATAACATACAATACCACATGCAGGCATTCATCACAACATATACCCAGGCAGCATGCATATCAATAAATCCAAACAATACCCAGCATGAGAGCGATGATTTAATACTGCATCATTTGGATTTTACTCATCAAAAGAGAGTTTTTAGATATGAAAATTTGGCAAGGGATGGTTTAATGAATTATTTGATTGAAAGCATTTTTCTGGTACTGTTGAACATATTCCAACTGGGCTCTTCGATGAAATTTGTTTCTTGAGGTCCCCCTCCCCCCCATGAAAATATTATTTTCCTTCATATGTTTAAGAATAATGATCAATTGTGTTATAACAATTTATCATTTTACAAAATGTTTTCATTTTGTTAATAAGAATTCACAAATGAAAGGCTTTAATTCTATCTTTTGTTATTTCTTGTCCCGTTTTAACAAACTTGGTGCGAAATGATTTGTGAAATTATAGAAAAGGGCACATGCGCCATATAATTTTGCAGTGGTTCTGCAGCAATTAGAAACTTTGTAATGAAGGCATTAACATTTGGAACAAAGAGAGCGAACAGAGCAATGCACATATTATTTTGTTGAAGTTTGAAAATGTAATTATGAAATTTTGAAAATTTTGCTCATTACTCCACAAAAGACAGTCAGATGAACTTAGATTTAATGTAAAAAAAGAATGGTTCATTGAAAGAATTGTTCTGATTGTAGAAAACCAGAAACCTTTAGACTTTGTCTGAATGATTAAAAGACACTGATGCAGCATGAAATAGAATGAACTCTCATGAAGAAATATTGTATTGTATTCATGACATGTACCTGGCTTGCCTTGCATAACCCAAGAAGGAAGGCTCCTCCTACGAGGCTTGCGGAGGATCACACCAGCTTTACCACAGGGTACATCAATACAACCACCACTATTACTACCACCACCACCACCACTACCACTACTACCATCCACATCAACTGGTCTACCACCATCATCACCACCATGGTGTTTAGTAGTAGCAACACCAATGTTAGTGTTCACGGACACCGGTCTGGAGGGCTTGCGACCCTGGTTAGGTTTTTTCTGGAAGAAGCGGGCAAGTGAGGCGACAGAGGAAGTGGGTCGGGGGATATCCACCGCTTCGCTTCGCAAACCTGGCTTGTCTGTGTGAGGTGTGAGCAGGAAGCGCCGTCTGAGCGCTGCCACTCGTCCCGATTCCATCAACATGGATGATTCCCCCGGTCGGTTGCCTTCCAGACTGTGCTGCTCAGGTGGAGGACTCTTCATTGATGTTCCATGCATTGGTGTCTCTTTGGGTTGGTTGGCATTAGGGTCTTTGTGAGAGCGATACGTCACAACTTGACTGTAAACAGGAATATCACTGTGATAAGTGTCTGTGAGACTAGGTGCGGTAGAGCTCGGGCTGGGGGTGACACTACGTGGGAAAGCATCATTACTAGGGGTAGGTGACTGTGGTTGAGGAGTCCTAGATCGGAGCGTCACCGGTGGGGGTGACTTGGGCTTCGGTGAAACCGGTGGAGGGGAATTCATAGGTCTGGTATAGAACATGCTATTACCCGTCGTCCTGAAAGGTGGGGTACGTGGGAGGGTCTGTGTCACGCCCCCATTGTGCAGGTGCGTTGCATTATTATTGGCCCGATTGGCATGGTCTGTCCTCCTAAATCTATCATTCCACTTGTTCTTTAAGGTTTCACCTGGTCTCCTTGGCGATGGTTCCCTTGATACCGTGCTACTGCTACTATCCATGGCATGCACCTGTCTCCCGTCTTTAGGGGTGGAGTTGGGCGTGGCTGATTTGGCATGCATCGGTGACGCCCTGGATGATGAGGATGCACTCGATGATGAGGAGATAGAGGAAGAGGCTGAATTGGGGAAGTTGGTCGTAGGTGTCCTGGTTGATAGAGCTGGAGGTAAACCATCTGGTGTAGTCTTGAAGATCTGTCATAGAATTTGGGATTAAAAAAAGATTAACAAGTCAATATATTCCTCAAAATACTTACAGAAATATACAGGTAAACGTCCACAATTTGTCCTTCCAAAAGTCAAATATTTGCCCAAGTCTAGGCAACTTTTTAGATTAGATTATGCAAAACATGCATTATGGACCTCTTCTACGGTAAACAGTGGTCCCAAAAGATTCAAACTGGGAGAAGTTACCCATAGTAATCATTTTAAGGGAGTTTGAAATGGTTATCTTTACATATGATTTAACAATCAGCTACTTAGTTAATCTTTATGAAATATTGAATTTAACAGAAAATTGATTCCGAAACCCCGAGTACCAATGTTGCAAACTCCCAAACAGATGTTCATCCAGTTTAATAGAACAATTGATTTCATTATCTCATGAGATAGGAATACAATAATGCATTTTCTCAATGGGTTATGGAAATAAAATTAGGAGAAACTCACACTGAGGCTAGCTATAAAAAGTGGCTAGGGGCCCTTAACCACATATAAAAATAGCCCTTTTCAATGGCTTATTGGTCCACTGAAAAAAATCAATACAAAATGCATGAGCAGGAGTAAAATGTTGCCCCATGTATAAATTTTCTCTCAAAATGGTAATGGGCTAATTACAAATTTAATGTGGAATGCAAGAAAAGTAGAAAATAGAGCCCCCCCATGAAAGAATAGAAATAATGGATATAAGAATGGAACCTTGTGATAGTTTGATATGAGTATCTCAATGATGATGTTAGAGAACTTGATATCCATGATTGCTTTCATCGTCTCTTCTTCGGGTCTCATTAAGGTTGGTCCGAAACACACCCCAAGGTTTGCAACCGTCATCAGGTTCTTTTCACTGTTACTTGCCACTCTGTCAAAGACAAACAGATATAAATGGTTTCCATGGTGAATGCATCGAAATGTAGTACACCAATACAATTGGTCCTAGATAAGACTACAAAGACTCTATGTGTTGGCAAGTATGTTCTTTCATCTTTAGGAGAATTAGAAAGTTTTGGTAGTCCTGTCCAGGAAAAAACACATGCTCAAGAAAGATATGCAGAGTACTGTAAACCTATAGAGGATTAAGTGACTAACAGAATTCTGATCAGTCAGTCATGTGTAATTCATCATACAAACAACTATTGATACCTTACCTACGTAAGTTATGTGAGGGCATAAATCATCGATAAACTCACTGTCATTGTCAAATTGGAACCACGATACATATTAATAATACATAACCCCATGCTTTGTTGCCTCATGTAGAGTTTAAATCAAAGTTCTCTTTTGCATTATAAAAAGTACCAGACAGCAACAACAAATTCACAATCCCATAAAATGCCTGGGGTGGTATTCTGAGGTCATTTTATCTTTAAAATATTTTATTTTATCTCTTAAAATGAAATTGGTATTCTGAGATGAGATTTTATCTCTCAGATAAAATTTTAGATTTTATCTTGCGTTTCTACAAATGATACGCAACAGAACAATGCCTGCGTACACATACCCATCGCGTATCTGGCCATTGCAACGCAGATGATGTGCTTGCGCCCATTACTTTGAAGAAGAAAATAAAATAAACTTAAAAGAGGGTAGAGGCTATTTTATCTCTGCGACGTTGATTTCACCAGTATTTCTAGGTGAATTAACCCCAAATGGTGACATGAAAATGAAGAAAAATTATATACTTATTGAGAATAACACCTTAACGTTGTTCCTGTACAATCATAGAGTATTTCATAAGACTTTTCTTTACTAATATTGTCTTTGAAAAGATGTTTGAAAAGATGCGATATAGACTTCGAAAAAAGATGAGAGTATTGTCCTTTTTGTTAAAAAGAAATCTCCGTAAAGATGCGCAAGCGTATTAGAAATCAATAAATTGACGCAATCTGGCTCCTTTACCACACCTCCTGGCGGAATAGATTTTAATTGGTTGAGTTATATGAGAGAGCTATAAAAGCGCGTTTCTAATTGGATATTGATTAAAAAATAGGTGTGTCTTACAGAGATAAAATGAAGATAAAATGGTTCTCAGAATACCAATTCGGAGAGATTTTAAGGTTATTTTATCTCACTGATTTTAACGGAGATAAAATATTTTATTTTATCTGAGATAAAATGGATCTCAGAATACCACCCCTGGACACCTCAGATGATTAGTGCCTAAGCTAAAGAAGGCCTACATGTGGAGAAGTAATTTATTTAATTAAAAATTAAATAGAAAGGATACTCGGAATCTGAGAAATGGGGAAGTCTGACCTGTTTAAATGACCTATTACTAGATCAAGCATCTCAAAGTTTGGTTCTGGAAGTGTGTGTATGATGGCATGGATATCATTTACTCTCAGTGTCTTGGATTCTTGCTCTGATGAAGGAAAGGAAAGAAGGAAAATATTTAATATTAAAGAGAAAATTGAAGAAAAAACACAGTAAGGAATGAGAATATAACAAAAGAAAAACAATGAATAATACCAAAGAAAGTTTAATGAATATGAAATTTTAAAAAGTAAAAGATCTTATTTGTGAAATGAAATGAAAATATATATATATCAGATTATCAAAGTAGAACTTTTCACTGAAAAATCAAACATTTCCTGCTGTTACAATTATTGCCCCTGGTTGGTTTTTCATAAAGCTGTTTGTATTAAGTGCGACTTTAAGAATGACTGGTGATCCCTTTCTTGTGGTAAATGATATTCACCATTAAAGTTTATTGACTATTATGTAGAGCTTGGGAGAGGTTCACCAGTCGTTTTTAAAGTCGCTCTTAACTTTAATACAAAGAGCTTTATGAAATGGCCCTCTGATATCATACCTATAACTCTGCAACATGAAAAAAGGTATATATATAAAAATCATCATTATCATTTCCATCTGGTTTTAAAATCACACTATCCAGTTCATCAGAACTTCCCTAAAATGATACAGAAACCTATATCAGTCAATTAATTGCATGTTATCAACATGATTATTGTACGGCTCAGGTTGATGATGTACTTACTTGCTGCTAACATTAGTTCATCATGACACTTGTGTGTCATGAGAGGCTCTGGTAGATTCCTATTGATTGTGAAAAAAAAAAAAACTTTTATAAAATAGGTGTATTATTTCAAGCATAGCGACTGGCCAATATGCGTCACACGACATCAAACTTTTTTGTGCACTGCACAGCAGTGCAAAAGGTGCGCAACGAAAATTGACATTGCACGCTCAAGCAAATCAATGCGAAAGAAGTCCCGGGAGAAGTCCAACAAAACTGTACTGTAACTTTTAAAAAATTTTGTTTCTGTGTTGCTATTTTATAAAACAAATAATGCACTTGCTCTGCCATGCGTAAAATTAAATGCAGAGAAAGCTCGGTTTCTTCAGATGGTGCACACTGGGCACTCGCCGCCAGCGGCTTGTGCACAGTGCGGCATCTACCTAAAGAAACCTCGCATGCTCTGCATTTCCACTACCGCACTCGGCTGCATGCATTATTTGTATAATAATTACAAATTATAAATCAATCAATATTACATACGGATTCATATCTATAATACCTGCTTTCACAACAAACAAAAAACATTACAATGGTTCATTGTCATTGCTTTACAATATTAGGGATTTGCTCAAATTCAAATGGTCAATAATATCCATTCTCCAGAGCAAAAGCCATTCTAGACAATATATATTTTAGGATAAGACTTTCAAAGGAGGAATAATTTGTATTGTAGAATTTATTTGTGACTAATATAAACATTGTAGAATTTGTAAACCAGTGTCAATATCTATAGTCGTACCACAATGAAAACATTACACATATATACTGTACAATATATACTATACAAGAATATAGTAGATATTTATTTGACCTGAAGTAGTTCTTGAGAGCGCTTGTGATTGTTTTGATTTCCCATTCACCAGAATCAGATAGATTGACATTCTGAGGTTTCCTCTTATCTGTAAAACAAATATTACAATCGATCAAAATACATTACCGGTATTATATTCATTTATAAAAAGATTTCTAAAAAGTCTACCAAAATGAATAATTACATTCATTTTTACAAAGTTTAATAAAGAATTACAATTTTTTTAAAGACATCATTACATTATTTTTTAGAGAGTCGAATTCAGTTTAACAAAACATTTTCACCATATTTTTAAATTTCATTTCCCCTTTTTAAACAAAATAATACCAATTTATATCGCTATATTTTGATCTACAACACAACTAAAACATAGTTATATACATCCTGTGATGCAATATGAATGCATGTACACCACATGTCATTAGAACTGGATAGAAATGCAAGCAAATGGTCAATGAAGCAGAATTACCATTCGTATCAACTATTTCTTGGATGAAATTATTTTGTCAATGTGTAAACAAAATCAATTTCAACTATGTAACACTGTATTATGGGCAAAATAGGCAAATCAGAATGTGAAGATTGACTTACCTAAACAGAGTGAGGTTAACCTTTGAACTTTGCTGTTGACTCCAACTACTCTGTACAAACCTTGATCATCAAGACCTAATACAAGAAATATATATAAAAAACAAGTGGAATGCCTCTGGCCGTCTCACCTGCATCACGCGGTTCAATATAGCAGCAGTGCTGACTTTGAATACTACTCTAACTCGTACAAGATGCTCAGTGATACATGGTTACTCTTATGTCCACTTTTTATGAACTAGACCAATAAACTTACAGAGATATGATGGTTTTTCAACAAAAAAACCCAACATGGCCAAAGTTCATTGACCTTACATGACCTTTGACCTTGATCATGTGACCTGAAACTCGCACAGGATGTTCAGTGATACTTGATTACTCTTATGTACAAGTTTCATGAATCAGATCCATAAACTTTCAAAGTTATGATGGTAATTCAACAGATACACCCAATTCGGCCAAAGTTCATTGACCTTTGACCTTGGTCATGTGACCTGAAACGCGCACAGGACGTTCAGTGATACTTAATTACTCTAATGTCCAAGTTTAATGAACTAGACCAATAAACTTTCAAAGTTATGATGGTAATTCAACAGATACCCCCGATTCGGCCAAAGTGCATTGACCCTAAATGACCTTTGACCTTAATCATGAGACCTGAAACTTGCACAAAATGTTCAGTGATGCTTGATTACTATTATGTCCAAGTTTCATGAATCAGATCCATAAACTTTCAAAGTTATGATGGGAATTCAACAGATATCCCCAATTCGGCCAAAGTTCATTGACCCTAAATGACCTTTGACCTTGGTCATGTGACGTGAAACTCATGCAGGATGTTCAGTGATACTTGATTAACCTTATGTCCAAGTTTCATGAACTAGGTCCATATATTTTCTAAGTTATGATGACATTTCAAAAACTTAACCTCAGGTTAAGATTTCGATGTTGATTTCTCCAACATGGTCTAAGTTCATTGACCCTAATTGACCTTTGACCTTGGTCATGTGACATGAAACTCTAATAGGATGTTCAGTAATACTTGATTAACCTTATGGCCAAGTTTTATTAACTAGGTCCATATACTTTCTAAGTTATGACGTCATTTCAAAAACTTAACCTCAGGTTAAGATTTGATGTTGACGCCGCCGCCGCCGTCGGAAAAGCGGCGCCTATAGTCTCACTTTGCTTCGCAGGTGAGACAAAAAACCTCCATTCAGTCTTCTACCACAGTTATCAGAAAAGAGAGATTTCGATTTCACAACAATTCTCTCTCGTCATCTTTCTTTATCCATGGACAGAGAGACTGAATCCCAAATCAGAAGATTCTGTGTCATGGATTAGTCCTCTCAAACTTTCTATAATGTCATACAAAATGAAATTGAAAGAATAGTTTCACCACAATGAATTCACAATCTATTTGAAAATATGAAAATTACCATGATGAAATTGGAAAATGCAGATTCTCAATTTGAACTCACCTTGTGATCAAACCATTACAACAAAAATCCCACAAAGTTTCTGATATTATGACAGATTGCATTCTGAGCCTATAGGCAGAGTTCAATGTGGTAAAGAATCATTCTAGTGGCAAACTTTTCTATAATCTTTGACAAAAACAAATATACACTTTTCAAACGTTGAAGCGGTTGATAAAACTTTTTAAGAACAAATGAGAGAAGGAAATGGAGCATGAGTTAAGAAGAATAAGAGAATAAATATTACCTCTACTCTCAATAGCTTCTATGCATTTCCTGATAAAGTGAAAACCAATGTCATTGAGAAGATCTGAAAACAAGAATAAAACAAAAATTTCATTACAAAGTTGACTGATCAAGTAAATACAAGATGCAAATATTCAAAGATTTCACACTGCTAAACTTAACAAATAATTGAATCATTCTATTCCGTATCGCTACCAAAACAAGCTATTCAATATCAACACAAGTGAACTAAATTTGTCACTTTAATTTGTCCAGCAAACTCTACAATTTTTCAAAAATAAGAAATACATACTGATTTGAAGTTAAATTTTTTTTAACTGCATAATATTTGTAAAAAATTATAATCTTTATTACAAAACATAACCCATATACTTACTTTCATCTGAATTGGAAATTTGTGATGGATTTAAGTACACCTATAAATGAGAGAAAGACATACAGAAAAAAAATCAAAATTGAATAGCATTCTTATTAAGAAGTCAGTCTATTTCTTTGCCCATTTAAATTCTACTATCTCAGGACTTCTGTGCCCTTGGGATATTATTTCATTTGACACACACTTTTTGTGATTATGTCTTATTTTTTTCTATTCCAAAAAACATGAACACCAAAAAGGTAAACCCAGCAACAAAATCTTTCTAAAAAATATTATTGGAGAGTTTCATACAGTTCAAAGTTCTATGTGTCCAGACTAAACAAAGATCTATTAAGGCACAATTTAAATGATGACTAAACCTATATATAACTACCCAAATCTTATTGAGAATTGTTACTTCCCATAACATGCATTTGTGGACTTCAGGAAAAGCACCAGGGTAATTTGATGGGGGGATGTGCCCTAAAAGTGCCATCATGTAATATGAAGTAACACCACCAACATATTTATTTTTGATACACTTCTGTCCCCCCCCCCCACCCACCCCCAACCCTGTAGTGCTGCCCTTATGTTCTTTCTACTCACCGGTTCTTTTCCACCCATTGCACGCATCCATTGTGATCTTTCTTCCTCTGTGATAGCTTGGAAGGTTAATACGTTGGGTCTGAAATACAAAAAAAAATCAAGTCCAACTCATTATTTAAGTTAAATACAGGATGGTCATCTCATCATGTGTAATATTTTGATACATGACACTGAACAAAGGATCGTCGTCATCATCATCATCACCATCATCATCATCACCATCATCATCATCACCATCATCACCATTACCATCACCACCATCATCATCATCATCATCACCACTGTCATCACCATCACCATCATCATCATCATCTTGTGACATAGGAGATGGTTCCATTAACTTTGATTACAACTTATGAAATCAGAGAGTTTTAGTTTAGCCACTCAGGTTCTCTATACCATAAGATGTCAATAGTGATTATCAATGTCTGCATCATATAGATTTAACTCAAGCTCTATCACGTTTCACCCTTAACAAGAAGAATTGACTTTCTATTTTCAAACGAACCTTCACACCTTTTCCTGAACTTGTATTATGATATACATTTTTCATTTGCAAATAATAAATATGAAATAATGAAATCATCATTAAGGTACCAATCCTTAAACTACATGATGAATTTGTGTACATCCAAAATAATCAAGATACTTGACTCATATCACAGTCATAGAATAATTTAGCAGTATTTGAATCATTGTAGTTGAGCTCCCCCTTCATTAGGATCTCTACTGTTTACACCTTTCACTTTCCATTTTAATCACTCCATTAATCAAACTTACTTCTCCATGATTGTGATGTCAAAGCAGAACCGTTTTTCTATCGACTCTGACATTCTTCTGCAAATAAGAAATTAAAACCAAACAAAAAATTGCCATTTTATACTCAAATATTTTTCAGCAAATACAAATATATGATTTACTAAAAAACACATTTGATCTGAACTTTAGTATCCACAAATGGATAGGAATTTGTGAATGTAGCTAGCCAAATATTGACATACTTTTTTATTATTATTTCCTAGCAGTTAACAATTAAAAGTGCAAAATTAATTTTTACTAGACATTGCTGACTAGTAATAAATTTATAGAATCACAGTATTTCTTACAATAGATATATTTCAAATATAAATTCAATTTATTTATAAACTTAAACTAACATGATTAAATATATATATAATAAAATGTAAGCAAACACCCTAGACAAGCTATCAACTTGCTGCTTGGCATAAGGAGCATTAGAGGATACTACGATTCATTGAAATGATTTGAGACACTTGTTATAAAGGGCTAATCAACCAAAAAACAGTCCCTATATCAGACAAGAAGAGACAATAACAACTGTGCATAATTTGTTGGATCATACCTTGTGCATGTTAGAACTGTTACGGTTTCCTCTGAGGTCTGTTAATGAAATAAAAAAAATCACACAAAATTTTCATTACAATAGCAATCATCCATCAAAATATCAGGGTACTAATTGATGCATATAGTTCTGATGGACTCCAGTTTTAATCCTATTTTGGAGGAAATCAACCAGGTACCAAAAACCAACTCGGAGTACAACAGAATATCTTAGATCTCTGAAAGAAGTCAACTTTAACTAATCGATAAAATTTTAATGAAGAGTTAAATAATCAGCAACATCTGTCTTTTAAAACAAATCAAAGTACTGAGATGAATCCGAATAATGCTGCACTATCATTGATTTTACACAGGGCTAAGATACAATACACATTACTAATGAGAGGCCAGTCAATATGAAAAAAGATCAATTTTCATTATTATCATTTTTTTCATATATCTAGATGATGATAAGTTTCATTTATATCAAATTTCTCTGAGAATTCTTTGTTTTCCTGAGAATTCTTTATGTGATTATACCAGAACTAACATTTAGCCAATTGACTTGTCAAGAGATTATATACCGGTAAAGCCTTTTAGACGATCCCTTTCTAGAAATAACTGCATACATTGAGGGCGGGCTACAGACAAGCCAGAATCTGATTACCAGGGCAATAATATATCTTTAAAGTGCTTGGAAACATTTTTGCTGTATATCAAGCACTATAGAAAAGTGGACTATCATTATTGGTATTATTGTGAGTATCCCATGTTATATGCCTTCTTTTCTTGTAATATGCCCCAAACCCTTTCAGATATTGTAGAGATATTGTAGAGAATAAACTTACAACTTTTGGTAGGGTCTGTACATATTGTTGCATGACAAGTTTCTTAGAATCCTTATGGTAGTGACAGTACTGTTTAATCCAACTGGAACCCAGTGCTCCTGAAAACAAAAACAAACATTTAAACATATTTCATTAAAGGAAAATGTCTATATCTATACTGACAGATTGACAGAGGATAGTTATAGCTTCCTTTTCAAAAACTTAATTTCATTTCATTTGCTTAAAAGTGCTACAATGCCTCCTAATTTACATTAAAACTATGACACACAATTTTTCTTCTTTGATCTTAGAATCATTTTTGAAAAGAGGTATGTATTAGCTCTGAGCTGCTAATCGAGTCAAATTGCAATATATCAAACAATCAAAAAAATTTACCAATTGATATAAAGTAATTCATACAATGCCCACAGTCAATTGTGACTTAGCATTAGGAAATTCAATCCTATTATTCAAGCATGACATTCATAAGCATGCAAAGGCCTTTCAGGAAGGATCTTTGACAATGTGTAACAGAATGTAATGGAGAATGAAAAGATTTGTTAATATTAATACAACTCACGTTTTTCATAGAGAAATAGATAGCCTTCTTGTGTTGATTTGTTCTTCCTGTTTTCATGTGGTTTCTGAAAATAAAAGACAGACAAAAAGTTTCTAAACTGCCTTACATCCTTGAAAAAAATATCTTTGCATGGATCAGCTTTAAGATATTAGAACAAAATAAAATTCATAGTTTATATTTGCGACATGACAATATGAATTATAAAAACTGACCACAGCACTCCATCTTGGGAAAAAGGGTTGAAATCCATCTTTTTTACTCTGTTTTTCTGGTCTGTTAACAAAAAGTGGTGCAAATTAAAGCAATCAATAGATCTGCAAAAAGTAGAATCACTACAAGTTAGCAGTGGAGATGAAAGACATATTTGATCAATTAATCTCACAAGAAGTTGTAACTATGGAAACCATCAATGTCATATTTCTTCATATATAAAATAATGTCCCTTTGCAGAAAAAAAGAGGAGCACAATGATTTGTCAAGACAATGATGAATACATCACTTTTAGAAGATAGTTTGAACTGGGCCCCGTCTTACAAAAAGTTGCCATTGATCTGATCTATCACAACTATGGATGTCCAAAAACGTCAGCAGCTAAAATGCAAGTTTGTTCAAAAAAATTTCTAGATATGACCTATATTCATACATTCATCATTATCTTGAAGATTCAGTTTGATTCTCATTATTTACTAAGGAGATTTGACAAATTTTCTGTAGAAAAAATTATGGTATGGATGGATTTCAATACAGTTGAGAATGTTTGGATCAATTGCTACTCTTTGTAAGACAGGGCCTAGATCTACACATTCTAATTATTGGCATAGATGGCTTTCCATAGTTGTCATTGATCAGGGTCCAGTTTCATAAAGACTTGTTGTAGAAACAAATGCACAATTTCTATAACAAATTCACTATCAGCCAATCAGATTGAAGGATTTCAGTAGCTTTTAACTGTTATTGTACATTTGATTTTTATGAAACCGACCCTGATCAATCACAATTCTCTATGAGACAAGGACCTGGATAGGGAAAAATGTATGAACTCACTTCCATCATCTTGTGCATTAGATTCTCAGCTTCTTCTTTCGTTGCATCAAAACCTGCTCGAATCTGAACATGGAAATTTGATAAAATAAATGGTTAAGATGATAAAATGGTAAGGAAATGCATTTTATGGCAAAGCCACTGAGTCACAGATAATATATTTGAGTTCCAAAGTTCTAAAGCAAATATTCACATTGTTCAATATGCTAAAGTATTTCCTGAGACACCCTATACTTACATACATGATAGTTTTGCAATGTTTCATCTAACTCCCAACTCCCCCAGGTTTCATTTAAATGAATGCCCGATGGTCTTGTAAAATTTCCTTTGCAAATGCTCAGAACAATTTTTGATTAAATTCCAAATATTTATTCAAGTATTTACCTTGTTGCTTCTTTTCATGAGAATGCATGTTTGGAAATGAATTTCTGCTTTTCCATGTTTATACACCACTCATTTCTTGAGACACCTTGTATTTCCTTTCCTCTCTTATAATCATGATGTATAGCTTGGCAATGTTTGCTAATGTATACCCAGGTGGCCACGTGAACTTGACTTTGTAAATATCAAGCCGCATTCCTCATGTATCAAATTGAAAAAATATGTTTGCATTCATTGGTTGTATCAGCTGTGTCCCAGTACGGCATGCCTCTATGCTGTGTAAGGAGCTTAGGCAGAGGTCATACATGTAGCCATATTCCATCAAAGTTTTTGTTTGCTAAACAAATGATGAACTCATCAGTATTTTAAGGAAGATATTGCATGTATAAGATCTTTTTATAGGAGGATGGGGGGAAGTTTAGATGTGATTTTTGAGATATGAATCAGGGCCACTTCAATTCCTGGTACACTATCAAAACACACTTTTCCAGGGTACATCAAATAGGGTGTAAATGAAATATTTTATCTTTGGATACATTTCCAACAACTGTATATAATTATATGCAAATTCATAGGAACAAAGCCAGTCATTAAAGAATTATGGGAAATAATATCTGCCTTAAGAGCAGTAACAACTCCAAAATGACACAATTGAACTACTTAAATTCCATCAACTGTATAAAACGAAAGAAAATATATTTGAACAATTTATCTCCTACTTTTGGAGGAAATCCAGTAGCAATGTTGAAACTAAAACAAGGATTCAATATCATCCAGGGACCTCACAGAGGAAGACAAAACAAAACTGTAGATGTATACCAGCTACAGGAGCTTTGGTAGAAATAACAAGATTAGACATTGTCTTACTCACATTTTGTAATTTCAGTTGAAGTTCTGTCATGTACGGTTTGAACTCTCTTGATACTTCATGACCTAGATGTAAATATGAAACCATGTATAAACATCGATTGATATCAACTTTCATTTATTTCCATGTCAAAGGTCAACCATCGTCATGTCAACATGGGAGCAATTTTCTGCAGGGAAGTAAGGATATGCTTCACTATTCTACCACTACTTTATCATTCTCTCTCTCTCTACCTGCCCTTCTTTTCATATCTTGTTTTTATTTAATGTTATTTTCACTTCAGAAGTATCTCCTTTCATTTTAATCATCTTCACAAGGCTACTTGGGTCTGTTGCAAAAGTACTATTAATCATTAAGGTATGTTTGTCATCCAGTTGCAACTTCCATGAAATACTTAATGTTTGGCTGACAAGTTACAATGGTAGTTACCACATTTGTAACTTTTATGCACAAGGCACTGGTCCATCATCTCTAAATCGGTTCATTTCTATTTTTTGTCTTATTTCTTCGATTCCTCATAAGAAAATCATAAATTCTTAACTACCCCACATACGCTTTCACATGTTGATGATAAAGCATTCATTTCTTGTAATCTCTAATAGTTTCCAAAGTCACTTTGATCTTTAATCAAGATGGCTAGAAAGATAGATTTTACCCTTGCCTGTTTCACAAGTATCAAAGTTCTTACAATATTTTTTTCATATTTGTATACAAATTCATTGAGGAACATGAGACAACCCTTTTTATGTTGTTTCTTTTAAAGTAAAAAGATTCTTTTTAAAGAATGATATACCACATGCAAAGTAGGGGAATCCCCATGACTCTTCAATCGTCAAAACTAATTAATAATTATACAAAAGAATCCTGAGAGCATTGCAGAGTGCAGACAGTCTAAAGTGATTTATGATCATCTCTAACAATAATATCTCATCATTCAGTTTCTGGTTTTTATTCTCTTCCCAAACATGGATGAGAATCTATAACCACTACTCTCATACTTGTAAGTCTTACTATACAAGAATTTCATTTGGAAATGGTACAGAAGTATGATACAGAATTACTTGATGGAAAAGTCTTGGGACATTTCATAAAGATGTTAATAGTTACGCATGACTTTATGCACAACATTTGACCTACTCTTGTGCTCAGTGATATATACTTCTGTAGCTGACTTTGTTCCAGTCCTGCGTTATGTGCAAAAAGTATGTGACTAATGAATAGCTTTATCAAACACCAGTTAGATAGGCTTGGTGGTAGTAATCATGTTTGTATCTTCAACAAGTACTTTAATATCAATTGCCTACAGAAAATGAATATCCGGGTATCACGCAAATAGAAAGTTTAAGAAGTACAAGGATACATATATCCTAATTAGGAAAATGAAACAATCTAGTAGTTCAGGGGTAATTTGATAAAAGGATTTGTCTGTTGTAATTCCAACTAACCTTGATGGTAGAATGTGAGCCAGCTGTACATGAATCCTAATAACTGTAGAAGAAAAGAAAAGAATTATTAGTGGACGGTTTCACCAACATTTTCGTCTGACATGTTATCAGATCTGACAACTTTCCTTGATTTTGATTGGCCGAGAAGCAAAGTTCCTATGGTATCTGTCAGATGAAACAGGACTTGTCAGACAAAACTTCTAATAAGTCCTTTCATAGAAAGTTCTCCTGGGGCCCGTTGCAGAAAGAGTTGCAATCGATCGCAACTCCAAAAATCATGCGCAACTTGATTTTCAGCGTTTAAACGCAACTCTTTCTGGAACGGGCCCCAGGTCTTAAGAGATGTTATACTATGCAATACTAGATTTCAATATTGAGTTTCAATGCTCTAGTCACATTAATACTTCTGATATTATTGGAAGCATTGTTCAGTTTGGAGTAGGTGTGGCCAGAGTGACTATTGTAGCACAAGACCCTGTAGACATACAGCAATCTGAAAGGATATCTGTTATCTCATACTGTTTGTCATCTGTTCATTATTCAGTTTATTACCCAATCTTTTCATCTTTAATTATTTTCAAATATCTTGACCTATTGTAACTCATTAGTATCAAGTTAACAAGCCTTCTCCTGGCTTTTTAGTACACTCCTGTTTCCCATTCATTTATCTTTCGTCTTATTTTTATATCGTTTCAATGATTTGGCAATAATACTTTATCACTTTCGTCTGTATTTATTCATATTTCAATGATATGTTTTAATTTTCATTGTCTCTTAGTTTGCACATGATCACGATATCAACTTGTATTTTTAATGAATTGGAAATAAATGCTGAATTGAATTGAAAAGTATTGTCCTATGGTATTGGTTATCTCAAAAGATTCCTGATACTTTTAATCAGGGTCGGAATGAAGCAGCACAAGCTAAAAATGGTTTCATTCCTAGTCAAAGTGACTCATAAATGAGTCGGTTTGACTAGGAACAGAAATGACGCCAGCTGGCAGCCTGGCACCATTCTGACTGAAGAAAGCTGAAGATAGGGTCTTATATTTCAAAGCCTTTGTAACTCATAGGGTATGAATTACTAACTTGTGCTGGTACAAACAACAGTACACCATCTTAACACATAGAGGTACATGTATGCACCTTTTATAACGTAAGATCCTCAAAATGGCAAATTTATTTAATTTTCTATGAAATATCATAATTTTGAAAAAAATATGGATATAACCATCAGTCAAAATTTATCATAAGAGCCAATTTGTAATTCTAAGTAATGATTTTGTTGTTTTTCTTGCATTGCCAATTTAAAGTGTGTAATGTTTAAAGTTAAATGGCTTTTATGAATAGCACAACATACATGCACTGTTCCAGAAATGGTGGTACCATTTTCAGGACATTTCCTCTTTCTAATTTATGATTGCTAGCATTAAGGATAAAAAGAAAGTGCAAGTAAAATATGTATCCTAACAGAGACATTGTAACTCTTTCGCTCCTGAAAATAATGTTGTACATTACTCAGGCTAATCAAACTTACTTCATAACTATGTTTATCATATCCATTTGAAAAGGAAATAAAATGAATTTCTATTCAAACCATTCCTATCCATGAACACAATATTTTACACCTTAAGGGCAGCAAGTAGAGAAGCCATGGACTCAACTCCTGTTTGTGATTGATTGTATGTAATATGAAAATATTCTCATACAATAAAAAAAATATGAAAGAGTAGGGCAAATCTCTGCTATTTTGTAAAATACTTTGCTCTATAGTTTGAGGGCAAGTTTTGCCATTTGAATGGTACAGCTCAATTTCATATTGCCTATTGTCAGCTGACTATATATATTTCAATGCTATTGCAAATGAACATATATATCATCTTGTGGTAATAACTCAACTGCATGAGGAATTAAACCAGGAAGTTGATAAATATCAGGATATTTGGAAATATTTCAGTTTACAAATTAGAGGTAGTTTGATAATTTGTCCAGGAATCAAAATCAAAATCACCTATCCGGGTTCTGTTGTATTACAGACAAACTTTGCTTGAGCTACAGTGACTAAAAAGCAGTCATTCACATGTCAAGATATTTATAATAGGAAATTCATGAGTTGCATAACACGATACCATTAATAATTCTTCCATTAGGCAAAGCTCTCCATGGGTTGCTACCCTGACTAACACACATGCTCTGCCTGTTGGATGATCCTAGATACCATATCTACACTTTACCTCAATTACTCGTATTTGTCACTCTTTCATTTATTTATTCTTTTTATTTTTTTGATAGTTAATGACTTTTATTTGATCAAAACTTTCAGGTTATCTCTAATTCCACCGAAAGCATTTTTTTTTTTACTTTTTGCTTTAGAAAATGTTTATTCATCCCTTTGAGTAGGTAGTTAAATTGTATTAAATGAGTGTTTGTACTTAGGTATCAATATACTCAACTACTTTACCAAAGCAAGCAAATATTAGATTTCAATTTGTGCACACATTGCCGAGTTTAATTGAAGCAATAATCACTGAATGCCTAAAATGAAAATGAAAGAATGAACCAGGAACATAAAGTAGATCACATGAGAATGAATGTGAGAGTAGAGATTGGTATGCAGATCAAAGTGCATGAGAAACAGGGGAGCATTTCATGAAAACAAATATTCCCTGATTACTGTTAAAGGCTACTGAAATTCTTTCTTCTGATTGGTTCAAAACAAATTAGTCAGTGAAAAATCACTGAAAGGATGGTTTACAAGGAAAAAACCTCTGATATAGCTTCTCAAAGGATGAGAACTTACCGTTTCTACAAACTCAAACTTTTTCTTTTCTTGAACTTGTTGCATTCTGAAGACATAGCAGAGTGAGTCTTTGTGAAACTGTCTTCTCTCCATATCAAGGGCAGCATCAGCCTACAAAAAAAATTTCAAAAATGATAATTATAATAATATATAATAATAATATATAGCATTTATGAGGCACCGATCTATCTAGTTGCCTATTCAGTGGCGCACTATATATTACCCCGGCTGTAGCTCCAGCTGCTAAAGGCGCTTGGTGCATTCAAGGAGTTAATCCTGCCGGGTACCCATTTACCTCACCTGGGTCGAGTGCAGCACAGTGTGGATAAATTTCTTGCTGAAGGAAAACACGCCATGGCTAGCATTCGAACCCACGACCCTCTGTTTGAAAGGCGAGAGTCAGAACCACTAGACCATGACGCACCTACAAGACCACGACGCGCATTTAGAGTGTACCTTCTATCTAGTTTTCTATCCATAGGCTCTGAGTTAATTATTATCATTTGATAATTATTTGTAATTATGATTGATTCAGAGGTGAACTGTTTAACTTTTATTTTCATGAAGGACTGTACTGCCATTTCAATATTAAATGAGTCCTTGAACTTACATTGTTATATCTTTAATAATCACTTCCTTTCAATACAAAAATGCAAACTGATTTCATTTGAAAGCATTCATAAAGCTAAGTCACGTCTGAATAAGTAAGCCTGGATTTATGTCACAGAATTAACAGATATCAATAATCTGTCATATATAATCTATGAACAATGTAAAGTTTTAAACACTCATCATTCAGGAATTCAAACACAGCCATATCAAAACAAGATAATCTATTTACAGTTTATAGTATCAAATATATTTGGACTAGAAAACAATCACAAATCTAATTTGCATTATAATGGCCTGAATTCCAATTTTAATCACTTTCTGCTCCATATGATATCCATGACCATTATATTATGATCAATATGGTTATTATCCGTATGTAATTATGAGTCATGATTATCCTGCTCTTAATGACCGAAACTGAAGTATTTTTGTGATCAGCATATAAGGAAAACATATTCTATTATTGGTATCTTGCTCAATTATCAAGCCATTTACCATATTCCACTTCTAATATTTCAAATATCATGTGGGAAAAACTGGAATGTTTCTGAAATATAACCTCTTCCTCTTTTTTGTTATTGCATACCCTTTGTTGTTGAAATTATAATTCCAATTATGTCATTCTTCTATTTGTCTGTCAAATCAATATTTATCATTGCATCAATGTGTAATTCATTGCTGGTTTATGAACTCAAGAGTAATACATGAGGTATGCAGACCTTTGTACAGAAAACATGTTATTTTGCAGACCACGTATTACGACTTGAATAAGCAAAATATAATCCAGACAGAAAAAGTGATCTTGCAATTACAGGGGATAGAATTCTGACATTATTTTCCTAGAAAAGCTACCAAAGCCAATCATGCTTAACCTAGAATTAGCTAGAACTAGACCATCTTGTAAAACCTTTAATACAATTCATAACATATGGTGAAAAAGTTTCGTTTCAGAACTGTGACTTTGTTGAAGAGGTAGAAACTGCAAATACGGGATTTCCCCAGACGGCCAGAATTTTATGAATACCTTGAATAAAAACATACTTTTAGAAATGGAGTTACCTGGGGAAAGATTAAGGTTACGTTTATGAAGGGGAGTGAACTGAATAACTATGCAACGATGACGCAAGCTTATTGGCATCAAACAGGGATCTTATGCCAGCAAACCACATTACTAAAGGAATTACATGTAGACAAAGATTACATCACAGAATATCAGTCAAAGATGACTTCTACCTTGGAAAAGGTTGAAAGTCACGAAGGAAAATAAAAAGAGAAAAATAGAGACAAAATATAATTTACCTGACGGTTACTTTTTATATTCAGAAATATCAGACACTCCCTCTCCCTTATATTCCCACTTCCCCCCCCCCCCGGCAAAATGCAATCAGTACTTCGACTTCTACTCAGCACAATCTATAAATTTAGACATAGCTCTCAGGAATGAAGTATTATTGCATATAATTATCTTTGTCAGTACACAAATAGGGAATAGACATACATTGTAAGGGAGATGATACATACGATCATCCATACCTAACATGATTGACCTGGGGTTATTAGCAGAAAGAGTTGTATCTTCAAATGCAACTATAAAAAATATCAAGCGCAAATCTTAACCATGCTCATTTGATTGGTTGAAAATGAAGTTGCGTTTGATATTCTTGGGGTTGTGTTTGATTACAACTCTTCCTGTAACAGGGCCCCTGTAATGGGATGGGAGGTTAAAGTACCTTGACACCACAGGAATGTCATTAAGTGGGACTGCAATGGGACTGAGACAGCTTTGAAGTAGTCATCAAAACAAATGAGGGTAATATAAATTGTTTTCATGAGACAACAGTGGGATAACATTTATAAATCCCTTTTTGAAATATTGTAATCACCTTTAATAGAGCCTGGCTAAATGAAATAAATGTTACTTTATATCATTATTGATTGCAATCAACCTAAGTGGAATCGAGAGTATGGATTTTATTTCAGAGATCCAAATTTTCAAACAAACTGCAATTTCCTCCTCTACCTTAATTTTCTATAGATCTGCACAAAGGCTGCTATAGAATTTTCAACCTATTTTTATGAAAAGAGGGAAACTGAATTTCTAATTTTAGTTAAAGAAATTGATATGTTAAGAATGAAAACATCAAGGCTATTTATAGGCCCTCTCTGGCTATTTCAGACAATGCAAGACCATCCTGTACCTCCAAGGTATTTTCATATCCTTTTTATAGATCATACCATCCACTAAAGGGGTTGGAAGGACATTACACTGTAGGTCATACTGTGCAATATACAAAACTAATACCCTACTGTTCATAGGGGTAATATTATTCAACATCACATGGTGTACAATGACAATAGCTGATTTCCTTCAAAACAAGGCCCATTATCAAGGGAGTTGTCACAATTAAAACTGGCTTACATGTTTGATTTGGTTCACCTATTTATGGAGAGCCAAATATTGACCTCTGGATATACATGTAATCATTTATTAACAATGCTTTGAAAATAAGAGGGAATACATGAAACAAATCTTCCCTTGTCATATCATTTCATTAGGAGTTTCACTTGTTTGATTAAAAACAAATCAAATCACAGGGGGAGAGGGAGTAAGTAATTGGTAGGCCTACTCCTCAAATGTAATGTATGTATGTTGATGAACCAAGCACACATATCCAATACATGGGCCTAATGGGGAATAAAACTTGTGAAACTTCACAAATTGGCTGTGAATTTTACAATTCTAGAAACACAGTTATATTTTTAAAAAGAACATGTACAGAGCAGCCCTCTTCCATTTCATGATATTCATGAAAGATCACAGCAGGAGTCATAAGATCAAAGAGAAGCAATATCCTGGAAAATTAGGTAAAAATATGAAACATAAAATATGTGATCCTCATGAATGTATAGTATATAATGTATAGAATGTCCTATTTATAGAGATGAGAAATAGGTTTCATATTTCGATTTGACAATTTTTTCCATCCAAAGAAAGAACTAGACATTTTGTGAGTTGGAGGGACTCAGAAGGCCCCAATATTTGTGTTTTAGTAAGATTTTAAGTCACATTTTACCGATTGCAAAACATCAATATAAGTCACATAAAATAAGTATTTTAACTGATCATAGTTAGCTATTGATCCTAAGGTGAATGTTGCCATATAGAATCATTAAGTTGAAAATAAAAACCAATAACTTTCTGATCATCAAATTAATGACCCTATCTCTTTTAAAAAGATACAAAATGTACATGTATATCTGCATTTTACCCCCCATCCCTACCACTTTCTAAAAAAAAGGCAAACACCAACAATACAGTTTCAGATTCTAAATAAAGCCATTATAGAGGGAAAGTAAAAACAATCAGTCCTTTGATTTTAATCAAACTTATGGGGTATTGCTAACAAGAAACTCACAATCAATCGCAAATCTATTTTAGGTTCCCAAGTCAATCAATCAACCATGTCTAGGCCTATCTTGAAACTCATTGCAAATATGAAATATATTGCTGGTTGGCAACAAGGAGTTAAAACAAATTACAGCTAAAATTGATCCATCAATTGTAAAACTGCAAAGAAATTTGCCATTGATTGCAAATATTCATCAACACCCCCTTTGACCACTGAGATATATACGTCAACATCCCCATTGATATATCAATTAAGTCATCGTAATAGGTTTATCTGTGAAAATAAAACAATATGGTTTTAAAGAGCTCTTGAAAGAACCAAATTTCCTTATTTCACTTGCCAATGCGACTATTTCTTATTCTGCAAGTTCAACGTCATCCTTTCTTTCAGTTCTTTAACTTCATTTGAGTACCGGGGAAAAAAAATCAATTTTCCCCAGGTGTCAAATGAGTCACAATTCACCATGGAAACAAATTGAGATAATATGTCTGGCAGTGTAGGCTGGCTGGGGATGAGATAAGTAACCACAAGAATATGGAGATATTATTTCTTAAACTTGCATGAGGAGGAGAACGAGGGGTATTAAATAATACCCTCGATTGTAGTTCATGTACGGAGATGATATCATCTGTTGGAGCAAGAAGGCTTTTAAATCTATATTAGTATTTGGTCTTTCTTCTTCTCATCATCAAACTATAGAGACAGTCAAATGATCATAGACAGTTCCAGAAACAATTGTACTCATCTACAGACTGCCAAAAGTTAGAAGATGAGAATCTCGAAAGTCAAAGATTTTGTCAAATGTCCAATGAAATACAATCAGTATAATATACATGTATGCACTTTCGCAATAAGCCAGTTCACGGTTAGCTCATGATCAACTTTTCTCAAATGACCTTTGTGATTTTTCATTAGGATGAGCACTATCATTTTCAAATGTAGATGTTGTGTAAGCTTTACCAGTAGAGTATTCAAATTCTAAGAACAAAAGGCATTGTATAGACCAGGTGACTAGGATAGTACATCAGGGATAAAGTTTGAAAATCTGTTTTATTGTCTGCCTTCATCACATTGTTTAGGCTACTGTCAAATACCACTGATAATGAAGTCTCCATTCATTACTCTTTAGCTTGGATGTGATAAAATGAATATTTTGAAAGGAATACATGAATAATCATCAAATCACAAATGCCTATGTCAGTGAATTTGAAAGCCACCTTCATGGTTTATCTCAAATGACCTTTTTCTGCTCGTGCACAGTTTACAATCATGAACAGACTTATAAGAGTTCCACCATACCACTTTTCCATACCAAAAATTCATCAAGCATAGTCTCTATGTATTGCATGCATGGCGCTGCACTAGGCCATCAAGGTGGTCTGCCCATTGGAGAACTCAATCCAGGTGTGAGACAAACCATGATTAGTTATCACCTTTTTTTTTATCATAACTAACATTTCAACTAAAAATTAGGGTGATAATACATTTGAAAGAGATTCAGTATACCTCTCATTATATCAGGAACCTTTTTTTTATTTCGATGAATGAAGTTAATCCCTTTAACAAGCAATACCGATCATCCTACACAAGTCATGTGGGTAGTCATTGCTGCGCCTTCTCTCTTATCTTAGTTTATCAACAAACATTATCACACTTTGAACTTCTGAATTGATAGTCATGATAAGATCCAATCTCTGATAAATGATCACATGTTTTCAGAGTCTCAACTCCATTTGCATTATGCTGAAAACATAAATTTTTATATTGAGCTTTATATTTTGCAACTAGAAAATTCCCAAAGATACTCTTAAGCTTAATTGAGCTGAGATAAAAATCAACTCGAAAACTCTTCAAACTTACACTGCATACCTAAGATCTTTTAAGATTTATTTGAATATATGATTAACCCCTCTAAAAATGTCAAAAGGTTTTCTTTATTGGTGTTTCAACAAGCAATTTTGTTTGTCCTGAGTCCATCTCTACATACACTTGAGCAAGTCTGGTAAATCATGAATGTTAAGTTGCATACCATAGAAACTTAAAGGGTCATTAACCAAACATGGTGTTCAAATCACGTTTACTTTACTACATTTAAATAGAGGAACTAAGATAGTGATATAGATTGAAGCATGATAGGGTGTGTGTTCCTTCCCCTACAAGAGATTGAGCAAATTTCCCTTCACATATTCTCATTAGGATCTTCAACATGATAACGCAAAATCAAGCAGGTGGGGATGAAATACGTCCTTCACCTGACTAGTCTATGAAGCAAGGAATAAATACACAGGGGCTGGGGGCAATTTAGCCCTCAAAAGCTGAAAAGAGCCCTGGAAACTAAAAAAAAAAGGGGGCCCTGGAAATCCCCATCCATCTCAATGTTAAAGCTTATCCAATTTTTGCAAATTTAGGCAGCTGTTGTGAAAAGTAGCCCCGGAAAAAAAAATGTGCCTGCTACGAAAAAATTGCCTTAAACTAACCACCTTTTAAAAGGCAACCAATATGGCTCTAGTACTAGAAACATATCACTAATAATGACATGAGCTGATCCAAAACTTGCCCCCCCCCCTCCAAAAATGGAAAAAAGGATAAAGGACAAAATATACTATCCTGAAAAGGGCCATTATATGATTCAATCAAAACCAGGATACAATACCGGCAGAATTAATAGAGTGAATCATCCACTATTTAAATGCTTAGTACAATGCAACAGATGGAGAATTTTAAAAAGACGTCTTTCTCCCACAATCATTGCCTATTCCAATCATCCACCCACAACCCATTGCTCCATCTCTATCTCGCAGACATCCATCAAGCCAACTACAGTCGCACCAATTTACCAAAGTGTGGATAAGGGCAGAATATCTAGGCCAATTTCCTCCACACATGTGCAGCCTTCATAACTTGTTAATAGGCCCGAAGCTGTCAGAGACCCAATGAAGCAGGGTTGAAACTTGTTTCCTACCCGTTTCCTGGATATTCCCTATGACCCTACGCATCTTACTTTCAAAGTATATCTTTATACAAAATGTCCACTAGGAGATTGTTGTTTTCTTTAAATATACATGACCTTGCCCTTCGCACGAAAATGAAGAAAATAATACAAATCGATAAAGACAAGTTGACGTTTTAAAGACCAGAAGTAGTAACTCATTTATGACCACGATTCTTAAAGAGTCAAATCCATAATTAAGGCATAGACATGGCTCATTAGAAAAGGAAGACTTAAGTTCATTGACCTGCATACAGCTTTAAGTTGAAATGAAATTGATTACTTCTTTCTGATTTGCCTATTTACTTCTCACTGATCAATAAGTCAAGGATTTCCAAATCATTTCCCAAAGTCAAGATGTTCTATCAAATATTGACAGGATGGATGGAAACATACTCTAAAATGATACAATTACAACTATTAGCCAAGTTATGAGAACTGGGGCCTGTCTTACCAAAGTTACCATTGATCCAATCAACCTCAACTGTATGGAAATCCATTGAGGTCACAATTTTTGTCTACAAAGATCTACACAACATCCCTTGTTAACAAAATTCAAGAAAACAATGAATGTACCACTTTAAAGCATATCTAGAAAATATTTTGAGCAAACATCCATTTTAAATGTTGATATTGCTGGCTTTCCATAGTTGAGATCGATCAGATCAATCGCAATTCTTTGTAAGACAGGAGCCCAGCACGTCAAGATGACACCATAAGTTTCCTGTATAAGATAGAATTCTGAGTGGATTACGATTACCTCTTGTAAAGAAGCTTCCTTTTTTCTTGTTGATAAACTGACATATGAATCAAGAGACTTGCAGAACTTCTCTGTTTGTCTTTCAAAGTCCTTCTTTCCTTCCTGTATACACAAAAGGAAAACATCAATTACTAGAAATAACTGTAGGTAAGGCAGTATGCCACTGTACTTTTACTAATATGAAGGGAGTTAGAAAATGAAAATAAAATATACCACGGTGTACTAAAAATATCATAATAGATAAATGACAATACAATTCAATATGTATTTTGATTGTTCTTAAAAAAATGAAATACTTGCATCATAATGGATAAATGAAAATAAAATACAATTAGATATGTTATGCATTTTGATTGTTTTTAAAAAATGAAATACGAGTATTTATTTCCTCCTTTAACTTTTTGTGTCTTTCCCCCTTAAGTTTTAATCAATATTTTGGTTTTTTGCCTCCTCTTTTGAGATTTGCTTGGTATAATGATCTATATTAAAATCTCTATATGTTCAAAATCTTATAATAGCTTAATGGTAGACTGCAGAGCCCTTTGAATGTTGCTATGGAATATCGTGTATCAGCTTTCATTTACCTCCAAACATTCATTATTCATCATTTTTTTTAGTGATAAAAACATCGATATTTACCTTAGCAGGACCAACTTGTTCTTTCCTAAAGGCTTCAAGTGGCACAATGAGCTGATCTTTGGCATGTTCAAGCTAGAGAAAAATACATGTAAAACATAATAACAAATGTATTATATAATATTTGAATAATTTCTTTTTTTCAAAATAAGTACCCAGGTGTTCGATATTACTTTCTCCTGTTTGATGTTCACATTATGACTGCATGAGATTAAACCATAAATCATGTTGAATGAGATAAGTTTCAAAGAACGATTTCATGGAGAGGTGATTTTGTATAACATTCATACCAAGCTGAGCTATAGGCAAGCCTATATAGGGATACTATTGTGACCGAAAAATTGCATTAAATTTGTGACAAATTGCATCCATTGGTAAACAAAAATGAATATAATGACCTCACATTGGGTTTCCTGGCTTTATTACATTTTAAAGGTATTGTTTAACTTTGTGAGCAGCCGATTTAAAAAATTCTCAAACCAAGATGAAACATGTGTACTAGTGCATGTACTAGAACTAATAAACCCTGAAAACTACCATTACTGAGAATAAAAAGCTAAAACTACAAGGCAAACCCCGATTTTGTAAATAGGCGTCTTATAGACACCTAAATAGTACACATAAGTGTATGGGATGAAATTAAGATGGTGTTTCCGGTCACTTTATATTTCAATTTTTGAAGCACTAAATAATTATTTTCGAACGCAATTTTTTCCGGGCTTCATTTTTGTAACATATCCTAGACACAGGTGACACGTGTGACCTTCTAGCTCAGATTTTTTAAAAGTCAAACCAATGTTAACCAATCACTTTAATATAAAAAATGATACATATTGTTGCAAACACTCAATTTCATATAATTTTGAATATCTAGCACTCTCTAGATTGTGAGTTTGTTTTACGACATGTATTCCTCCCTTTCTTCTATGGTAAGCCCTTGTACAATGGTTTTTAAGGACACTATTTTCTTTCATTATCTTTTAATATCTGTATATAATTTGATGCAGATATATTCTAAGCTAACATGCTAATCCTGATTTCTGTTTGTTTTTTATTTTGTATACATGATACTGGGGAAGTATATGAAACCTATACATATGCTCTCCTTTTCATTCTATCATTTTAGACTTGTTTTGCAATGTCAGGGATGAATGAATATGACCTCAGTATTAATTGATTTACATTGGTCAATACTCATTTCAAGAATAGACACTGGTACCAATCCATACAAGAGGTATAAAGCATAGATGGTTCAATGAACTCCAGAATGTACACACAAGGCTGTGGTTTGTCTCACCATTACATCATAGTTTGGCATGGATAGTCGAAGATTGATTTGAGAGAGAGAAGGGGGAAGGGTTTGCAGCGTAATGACCACAATAATCTTAGGATGTTTATTAAGGTACAAATGTTTATGTACATCTGTTGGTATACAGGAGGTCATCAACTCACAAGTACTTTAATTACAGGTTACACCTGGATCCTTAATTTAACTTCCACATGAAGATCAATGTTAAACCTATCTATGAATCTATGAATTAGTATTTGAAGACTTGGCTTATCTTGGCACTGATTAAAATATTACTTTTTATATTCAGGCTAAATATACAGTTGGTTACCACATCCTTTAATAGTGCTCTTTTATTGTACGTATACAACTGTATAAAGGACATTCTGTTTATACATTTCAGCAAGAGAGTAAAAATAAAACAAAAAAACCTCCTGAATTTGTGAGTTTACAGCAGGATTACCAAAGAAGTACAGTGTATTCCATCAACTAGAATTGGTTTTAAAACTGATTTCAAATTTTCAAGGTTGATTAACTCCTCCAGGATGAATCAAACAATATTCTGAATAAATATTCAACAATCAAGAAGGATTAAATCACAATTATTTTTTTCCATATAAAGGCGAAAATTTCACATAGCCTATCCGTTCACCAAAGAAGACCTTATTTTGGGTTCCAACCAAGAAATTTCTCTGAATAGCACATAGGCCTAAAATGCTGCTTGACTCTCAACAGTCCAGGACGTCACCTTTAATATGGGCGAAGCATTCACATCAGCCTCTGAAGGTTGTCTGAAGCGAAGAGGAAACATCTTCACACAACACACAACATGAATCCCTAATGGGTTTGAATTAATCTGAGATTTCCTTCTCTTACTCAATCTTTCTCTAGTAATTTTTGTCATTTTCAATGCTATAACCATCAAACTGTCAATATCTTTCTTCATGTAACACAGAGTAACACATGGATGTGCTCATTAATAATCATCAATGTCCAATTATACTGGCCTTACTATGCCTTAAATAGAAACATCTTGGTGTGCTTACCATTCGATCCCGCTCATCTTCAATCAAGGCAATAAGACGACCAAACTCCTTCAAGGATTGTGCTGTCATTTTAAAAGAAAAAGAAAATCAGGAAAAGGGGGTTAAAGCTAAATGAATGTAGTTCCAGTAAAACACTGATTTTGTGAGAAAGTCTGTAAAACCAAGGTTAAGTATTTCTATATCATCGTGGATCTATAGATCTGGTACAGTTACATAAACTGAACTTTGTGAAATCATAAAATCTAAGCTGAAATACGATCACACTGAAGATCGCCAACACAGATAGGGACACGTGGGACAGTGTATTTCATTATTGCTGGAATAAAGACCCGACGGATGTGCCCGAATCTGCGTTCATTTTGCTCATTTCTCAGCAATTACCGGTACACAATATCTTTCAGAATCCTTTGGCGCATATTTTCATTTATACAAACAGACACTTGGGTGGTCATTTTATTGGATTCTGTAAAAAGTCATTTTGAGATTGTTACCACAACTGGCATTTATCTTTAAGCTTTCATTACTAAAACATCTTTTAAAGTTATATTCTGAAGTGTATGCATATGATGTATATACTAAAAGAATTACATGCTCTTGGTGCGTAATTTGCAAGATCTGAAGACTTTATAATAACAAAATTCTGTTTCAGTTTCCATTTCTACATAAGATGGTAATTTTTTTATCCCATAAAAACAGAACTTAATGTGCAAACACCATCTTATAAAAAAATATCTATACACCAAAACATTCAATTATGACTTATTATTATATCTGATTTCTTAGGAAATAAAAAGTAGTGTTTCACTTTCAGGAAAACATGGATACTGGAGATTCCCTTGGCATTAGAAAATTGTAACTGGAGCAATTTAAACTACACACATGAAAACAACCATACAGTATGTACATGTAGCTGCCAGCATTGGATTTAATACATAGCCTTGGATGAGGAAAATGCATGATGTATCAGGAAATAACTCCTTAAAAAAATTGAAAATTTGAAACTTATCTATTTAACTGATGATATAGAATTTCCAGCAGCTATCCACCATTTTTTTCTTTTATTTTATTTCTTATTATTTTTTTTTCTTGGGGGGTGTGCTATAGGCCTATCTGTTCTATCTTTGATTAAGAAACAAATAAGCTTTAGAGTTTGTATGATATTGAATAATTCCCTATTGACTGACTAGATTTGGATTACCCCCTCCTCTAAAATAACACAATTAGATGTATGCAAACATTAGTGACAAATTGATTGATGGAGGCAATGAAATTCCCTACAGAACACTTGAAATGAATGAGTCATTGCCATCTATCTACATGCTCCTCTTGTTGCCGTTCTGTTACCACAACCTGATCACATACATGTACTTTGCATCGAGGTGCGCCATAGTGAATAACACATATGGAATAGGCCTATTTATAAAAGACTACAATACACTGACATCACATCTTCAATACTTTCTTTTCTTTCAATCTTTAAACTTGCCGGAAATGGATAGGGTATTTATATTGCGCACATATCAACCTTGTTAGGTGCTCAAGGCGCTCATTACCCGGCTAAGCTAGGCGTTCATAGCGCACACAGCTTTTTAAGGAATTACTTCCTACCGGTACCCATTTACCTCACCTGGGTTGAGTGCAGCACATTGTGGATCAGTTTCTTGTTGAAGGAAATTACGCCATGGCTGGGATTTGAAACCACGACCCTCTGTTTCAAAGTCCGAAGACTAATCCACTGGGCCACAATGCTCCAATTATTTGTTGAATTTCAAATAATCACATTTCCATTACCAAGGGATAAAGGTTTAATAATTTGATTTGATGCTTCTAAGCACTAAACCAAATTATTTGGGACAAAATTCAGTTATAAAATACAATCAAGAGAATAAAATACAATCAAGAGAGGAAAATACCAAGGTACCGGTTCCCTGAGAAGCTAAAAATCACTTTCTTAGTTTCTTCACATGTGAATGACTCTAAATAAATTCCACCTTTTCAACACAAATTCATTGAAATGAACCACTATAAGCTAATTATACTATTCCATGGCTGAGCCAGAATATGAAAACAACAATATTTTCATAAAATCTGAAAATTGCAATAAAAAATACCCAAAGGCATATTCAAATTCTCAGAATTACAATGAGAGTAGTGTTGACAAGGACAACATTCCTAAGGTATGATTAGTTTCATATCAACACAATGGCATCATTGAGGAAATTCTTTTTATAGACAAAATAAGGCTAAAATTTGACCCTAAAAGTCAAAATGTGGTATAGAAATAGTATAAATGTGTGAAAGGGGGAATGAAATAAATTATGATATGAAACAGGCAAATTAAAAAAAAGTAACTGTTAATTGTAGGGGGGGTAGTTCAGGCACTTGCTGGAATATGTTCAAACTCCAATACGATTTTAGTCTGGATTTATGCCAGAGTTTCCTTCATTTTTTGGGTATTTTTTTACTGTTTCATTTGAAATTACATGTAAAAAAATTAAATTCTCAAAAATAAAATCATAAAAACCATCCCTTCAGTAGGCCTATATCATTTAGTACTTCCCTGGCCCTGTAACACAAAGGTTTGTCATGGATATAAAATATGAAAGAATGCAACTGATTGGTTACTGGCAATTATTTTGAACAAAGTATGCATTCAACAATGATCTTGATTGGTCATCAATATTTAGTGATTGATCCCAAAATTTAGTGTTACAGAGCCCAGATTAATTACAGAGTTTCACCAGGAAGTACACTGTTACAGTACCTTTGCCAATGGAAATTTCAATTTATTTTCAATTTCATTTTCCCAACATAGCTTCCCTGTAAAATTATACATGTCATTGTATGGGTGGATCCATTAAACATTCCAACCCTAATCCTTTCATAATAGAATATCTGATCCAATTCAACTATGGGAAAGAGAACAACTTTTGTTCCAATGGGTAAAGTTGAATGCTTACTAGTTATCTGTGAAGTCAATGAATGAAATGAACACATGTATTTCAATGGCCCATTTAACATTAGAACACTCCTATTGGAACATTTTCACTAGGATTCATTAATTATGCAGAGATCTGATTTATGTTGTTCAATTGTTGAATCCACATGTCTATAGATGTTTATAGAAAAATAAATAAATCTAATAAGCATAAAAAATACTGAAGATTTCATTGAAATTGTAACATAAAAAATCAGAGGACCTTCTTGTTTTTCCATTTCTATTATGTCATAATTTTATCAAAATGCAAATGGCAAGGGCAATAATGCTGTGGGTCTACACTACATGTTTCAGTTTCCTTGTTCCATATAGGCCTACATGTACTTTTGAGGTAGGTTAGTTATTTCAGAGAAATATGCACAGTAGGCTTATGTATTGTTTACATTAAACTTTCTCATATTTGGGAAGTTGGATAAGAAAATTGGATATGAGCTCATCTCATATCATCATCATCTCAATTACATGCATCACTGGGCTTGATGTCTCTATAATGTGTATCCACTCTATCCAGGATAACTTGCCATCCCCCTAAAATTAAAAAATTTCTAGACTAAGACTCGAAGTGGTATTCCGATTCTGAAATCATAAACGATCACAGAAAACCTGAATCAATCAACCCGTCCATCAGTTGATAATTGGATTCCATTTGAAATGCCTCCACTCAGTCAGTTGAGGGAACAGGGGGTGCATCACAACGATTGATGTCCAACTAAAGTCATGCTTTGAACTTCGAGTGCCCGCATTGAACATATCATTTCAGCGATGATTGCATGGTACCACATGCCCCAAACCAATGCAGTGATGCGTTACATCGGGGTATTCCTCCAAGCTGTTCGTAAGATAACAGCAACTTCAAGAATGATTGGTGAATCTATCTGATATGCTACACCATTTTGTTGTATACCATTACCACAAGAAAGGATTTCCAATCATTCATAAAATCACTTGTAACTTACAAATAGCTTTATGAAATGGCCCCCAGTGATATCACTTGCAACTACTTATTGAAATACGATTATTAGTCAAACTGTTTGTGAAACACTCCCCTGATCTGTGGGTAGATAGGGAATACCAATTGAAATGTGATTGTAGTCACTACTGTTCTCATACATAAATCAACCTCTCTAATGGGCTACTATAAATAATCTCCCCAGAGATGTAATATGATATTCAAGCAATGGTTTATAAATGCATGGTATAGAGGATGGTAAAAACCTCAATGAAATTCTTCTACCTCACTCTGCCACACTATAACATAGGGCCTGCCATTCACACTCACACATCAAATACATTGATGTACTGGTAATATATAGTTTCTCTATAAAATGATTATTGAATTAATATTTTAACGGGTAAGCAATCAAAATGGTACAAGCACTGTCTGTAACAGGAAAGTACACGTATGGATGAAGACTACACAAAGGGAGAGAATACAGGAATCAATGCCAGGACTGTACTAGAATAGTACCAAGTCTTTTACAAAAGATTACTTTGTGCAATTTCATGTTCACGTAAGAAACTCTACATTTTTTTTAGGAAACCTTAATATTGATTTATGTAGGCCTAAATATGCCTGTACTTTCTTGAACATCAATTCAACTTTTGGTTTATTTTTGTGCATTTCCAATTTGTTTGCATTGAACATGTGTTTTTTAACCATTTTGAATTTGAACGAATGAAGAATTGAAAAAGTTGAAATAAGCACTAGACCACAATGCCCCACAGTCTTTAATAAACTAAGTAATCCTAACAACTATGCTACATGTAGAAAAGGTGGCTGGGCTTTGACAGGCAAACCTGCAGCAGAACCAACATCAGTAATAATTGATTGAATGTAAGAATAGATTAAATACTTACAGATATCAATTTCAGCATCTGTTTGTGAAGTACCTATGCATTCAAAGTTGAAGTTCAAAAGGGTTTCTGAGAAGGCTCGCTGTGCCTTGGACAGATCTGAAAGACAAAACAGGAAAGATATTTATTTAGTCTAGTTGAAAAAAAATATTCAAATTTATAGCAAATAGACACAAAATGTGTAAGTTTAAAGAGTGGCAACTCTAATCAATGAGAAGCAAAGACAGTTGAATAGAATTTTTTTTCTTTCACTGCATACATCATACTATACCATTGCATGATGAATAAGAATATTAGCTATTTGCATAGTACAACATCTCAAAAGAAAAGTCATTTCAATCTGGAAATGTTACAGTTCTTTGTACAGATATCCATCATAAAGTTAAATCATTACATCTATAAATAAATATCAAACACAATTTTCCAACAACAGACATGAAGATAATTAACAAATAAAATTAAAGAAAGAAATTACATATAGGAGGAAGAAAATCAATCCATTTGCTTGCATTTTCATTCTTAACCCACAGGATTTAAAGGGTTAATGGCCTCGAACTCTGAAAATATTATTCCACCGTCCTTTACCTTCCAAGTAGCAATATACGTCACTACTTGCCTCACACCATGGCGATATGAATGAAAATTGAATATTTTAAATGATAATTCTACTCTCCATCTATCTATCAAATCCCGTTACGAAGGTCTTGAAAGTCCATAAGGATTTACCTCAATTTCTAAAATTAGCTAAAGATGCAGAAGCAGTTATCCCTGAGAAAATTATTCCATCATTTTGATTTCTGATAACCCCAAATGATTGATGGTTGTTTTAAACCATTTAAAAAAGAAGTTATACAAGGGAGCATTTTGAATCACAGAATCAGTTTTGAAAGATGGTTGACTTCAAAAAATATTAGCATCATTGAATAATGGCAAAAATGAAATTATGAAAATGGAAAGTAAACACAGATGCATAACCATTTGCTCGAATACAACTATGTTATACACAAAACGTGTATAAAAGTGTAATTCTAGATTTGAAAAATGGTAATCTCATAATCCTTTAAAATTATTGAAGTGGCCTCCTTCTAGTTTGGACATACCTTGCCTATGCAATATGACCTAGAATTCCTGGGTCAAACTGCACTGTAAGCTCTACAGTGTACTTGTACATTGGCATGTCTTACAATCAGCTCTGATGAAAATCAATTCTGCAAAAATCATGTTTTGTTCTGTGGATGGGTGCCATTAAATGGTTCCATGATATACATGTATATATAGAAATTCCACACACTAAAATCAAATGACAAACTTCACCCAGGATTTAACACTATACCTAACCCTGAACCTAACCCTAAACATACATGTACATGTAAACCGTATTGCAATCTTAACCCTACATTGTACATCTTAGATAATATAAAACCTGGTTAAATAGTTGCAGGAACAATGTTGTGTCACTCAAAAATATGCTTTAAACTAAAGTATCCCAGACTTCTGGGACTCAGTTGTGTTTGAAGCTCCTTGATGTTACTATAAACCATCCTTTTAAAAAAATTGTAATTTGATTGATAATTCCAGTGAAAAATAAGGCTAATGACGTACATGTGAAACTAAACTAGAAAATGATTAGAATCAGGAACGCTGATCACAGTCAATCATCATTATAATGATGATTCAAGATTGACATGTGAAAAGACCCTTAAACTCCTATTCATCCAAGATTCACTTATCAATTCAAAGTCAGTGATTCTGTCAAGTGTCAACCCTTTTCTCTTAACAATGTTTAGATCCTGATGAATTCTTAAAAAACCATAGATTTTACAATAAATATATTTTTGAGTAAAGGAATGAAGACATGAACAGGTTACTCCAGACATCATTCATTGATAGAAATATATTACGAGAATACATGTACGAGTGCTACTGCTTATGCTCAGGATCAAGGCAAGTCCGGACTTGTTTCCAGTTGGATTACTCCCTCGCTTTAAATTTACATGATTTCCTTGAATCAAGCCTAACCAGAGGGTCCAAGCAATGTGTAAACATGACAGATATTAATTAAAAGCTTTGTAGAAGGGACAACAAATGTCATTCATGTTTATGCTGTATGGCAAACATGGTTAATAAAAACATACTGTGCATGGCTTTGTTCTTTTTAGTGGTTACTGGTTGGCCAGCCCACCATTACTCCTTGAAACATCCGTAAAATAAGAAGTGTTCCTACTTGTACACTGCCCTACATGTACAAATATATATATATGTATGTATATATTCCTGTTTACACATTTATAAAAGGTCATCACACTTTTCAGGGAAGGAATTGTACTTCAAGCCAATATACTGTAACTGAATCAATATGTCACACCTCCAGAAACACAGAACGGATGTATGTGGTATTCTTTCGTGACAATTACAATGTAAAGAATGCAGATGAAAAATCACGTCAACAACAGCTACATGTACATGTCAAGTATGATGTTCAATATTTATCCATCAATTCAATATACATGTACTGAGTTGTGGTTGGTAATAGTATCACTGTGTGATAATAACCCCCCTCACTCTACCTCTAAAACGCAAGTCACTTAAATAAAGATAATGATAATTTTGGATTAAGCAAAGGAAATAATTCCTTTTCAATAATTTTTGACTGAAGAGTTTTTGATTACATAATGGACAAGTGCTACTTTTAAACTGAAAAAGTAATTCCACTAGACACTCAACTTATATATTCCAGTTTCCAAAGCCACGGTTATAGTCGGGCAAGCGTTTTGAAGTAAAGACAAAAACTACTTGCCCGAATTGGGCAAGCAAAATTCTCAAAGTAGAATTACCAAAATTAGGGTCAATATGATATGCCAACCCTAAATTTGGTCAGTGGGCAAGATAAAATCACTTAGTAAAAAGAAATGCAAGAACAAGGTACATCGGTTCATGTCAAAAGATAGAAAAAAGGTCAATGGTTTCTAAAACCAAAATATTTTCTTTTGAAGAAGTGCCTTAACCACTAGACCTGTTCATCTGATGGTCAGTGGGATCGGGGTTGCCCTAGCCACTAAACCGTCTCTGTGGTCTAGTGGTTAAGGCACCGGCGTTCCATGCTGTGGGCCCGAGTTCGATTCCCAGCAGAGACATTTTTTCGGCATCACCAATTTTTCCAAAAGGGTAGGTAGCTCTGGGGAACCTTGATTTAAGCTACGCCTATCATTGTTCTCTTCATCCATTTCTTTCACATTATACAAGAGTTGCCTAAGCTGTTGTACATGTATAATTCCTCGCACATATATGTATTGCATGCACATGCATGATTGTATTTGAGATTGAATTCTTATTATGACTTCACTTCATCACTGTCATGAGATCAAAAACTAGTCTATGTGGACCTTTACTGTACTTGGCTGTGTATAATTATAATTGTTGTATACTGTCAGTTTCTTCTTTTCTTGAGGAAATATGGAAATGGATAACTCCCAGAGTGGGGTCTATTTTAGGGCCAGGGAGATGATAGGATGTGAAGACAGCATGAAATCTAATCTCCCTCTCAACCAATCTAGATTCTCTTATGATTACAAAACAATACAAGTTTGATCCACTGCCATTGACCTGTACTGACACTGACTCATACACAATGCCAATGGGTGATGATACTAAGATTTTTAAGATATTCACTCTCAAAATCAGTGGTCTACATTTGTCAACTTTTTTAGTTGGAAGTACATTTCAAAACACCTCTTTAAATGCCTTTCTAAAATATTTTAAAAGGGGCTGCATTAATCTGATAACCATGAAGTCATAAAACCAACCATGCGCCTGCTTGAACCAAGGAATACAGGTCAATTAGTTTTAGCTTTAATATTAAAAAAAACAATTATTGAGTGCTATTCAAGAGTTAAAATTTCAAATCACATATCTGGAATTGAGATAAAGTTCACAGAAAAGTAACCGCAAATACAAGTATTTTGTTCTTTCCGAGATAATCTATTGATCTCCTATCTATTTTCGGCTAACCAAACCTGAATGCCTATAGACAGTTCTATCACAAACATACCCTTTGTACTGGATGCATGCATGTTAGTTCAGACTATATATAGGCCTACAAATGTACATTAGCTGACATATACACGTACGATGATTCCTAGAATTGAGAAACAAAATTCCACTCAAGAAATCATCTTCAACGAAAAATAACTGGAATATTTGGGTGATCATTTGGGCCTACAATGTACTATTCATGCATTTCTGCATTCAGCGCAGGTGGCTCTCAGCAGTCAGCAGTCTTATAATTTTGCATATAGTTTAGGATTATAATAACCTTTCTCAATCACTGATCGTTCCTTCCATATTTCATATATCATTACCAGCACTATAAACTTTTTTTACATGACTAACCTTATGATGGCATGTAAACAGTCAAATATGAAAGTAAACAAGCGATCCATGGATAATGCTCTGAAATATCTCAAACTCTGGACTCTGTCACCCTGGTATACAAATTAATATAATCTAATCAACCTGGAACTTTCCATAATAGTCCCATATGTTTGCATATGTGATTGATAAGAAGTGTTCATCACATGAGTCATCATCTTGAATGCCATTTGAATGGAGGAGATAGCTATCTTTTGACTGGCTTCCCGGGAGTCAGTGTCCATCATTGTGAAACTAAATGTCTGATTGCATTTGAACCAGACATTGACATTCTAAAAGCCTGTCCAAACTGCCAATATTCATGAACCTCGCCAAACAGGCTGATCATATTTTCACAAAAACACATTCAATATAACCATTGATCATAATGCTTCTCCATGGTGTGCCACTGACGTACATGTACCATTAAAATAAGCTTCACAATTAATGGTAAATAATAAACAGGATCAAGTCCAGCAATTACAGTAGGTGCCTGTCCTTGTTGGCCTACTAAGGTTTTGAGCTACAATAGGATGTGCTGCACCATCCCCAATTTGCTCAATCTCAAGATTTTAGCCCGATTGGCCCCCTTCGTGATTAATCTCGAGATTCAAGAAACCCCGCCTCCACCATCGCAAGAAGAGCGAGGCATTGATGCATTATGGTCTGACGCCGTGAATAAAAAATCCCGAGTGCATCTGCACCTACGAATTAGCGCGATAATTTGTAAAATAGCATGCTATTTTGCAAATAATCCCAAGTTGACTTGGGATTGCAACCTCGAGATTAATCCTACGAATGAGCGTGATAATTGCGTCTCCATTGCATATAATCTCTAGATTGTTCAGATCGGGATAATTTGCCGGATCAGAAATAGCGCGCTAATTTGAAAGCTCGAGATGGTGCAGACGGCCCTAGTATTATGCCCTAGACCTTATCTCACAAACTTGCAGTTAATGTTACATCAAATCAAATTCAGAGTACTCCAAGCCTGATATTTTCTCAAGAGTGCACAGATTTTTTTTCCATTTTACCAAAAAAAAATTGTCAATGTGAATATTCTCATCATGAATCAGGTGATTCATGTTTGCGTAAATATGGAAATTGAAAAGCAAGTTGGATCACTGTTACATTCTAAATATCAAGAATATAGGGATTTCTTGTGTCATGTTTATAACGAAAGATGTCATGATTGAATTGATCAGTATTTTGTAGTGTAAGGTATAAAGCTTTGAAGAAAATATAGAATCTATAGGTGCATATGAAAACCAAGTTTACACACTTTTTATTACTTGAATGTGGAATACTGAAATTGTCAAGTGAACATGAATTGTCCAGTGAATGTTCTTCAGAAAAACAAGTTTAATACTAAACATGAAAACATGAAACTGACATTTTCCATGAAAATAAGACCATAATTCCTTGACACATCTTGTAAAGTATCTCACAAATATCTTTATTTTATTGAGTATTTCCATTGATCAGTACAGAGAAATGGATTATAAAGATATTTAATATCTGGCATTCAAAATACAGTAGACAACTAGACATACTGTACAAGTATAACAGAACTGACAGAAGAAAATCAAAGTAATAATAACATTAGCAAAAAAAAATAAGGGTACAGAACTATTAAAAGGGAAGAGCCAACATTAACTTTTAACCATTATTTCAGGCATATGTTATTCCCTCACTGTACACGTATGTACAAGAATAAGAGGTGATAACATATGCTCTGGCTTCATTAAAACTAATGGCTACAATATATACAACACTATCAGCCGAATATAGAACAGTGGAGAGACATAGAAGGCCATAAAGATATCCTACAAACACTTTCACCAAATGTCCATTGACCAGAGCGGATAAATATAGCGCAAATGATGGCAGGATGTGATTGAACGTTTCCTATTTTTGGCTCTGCTTGGCAAACACATTGGATGGCAGTCAAAACTGTGGTTATACACAGCTGTTTATACAGGTATAGCAAGCACAGTGCCACCAAGTATAGACTAGTCGCCAAGTCGCCATCATCATATTCTCCATCTTACTACGATGTGTATGTCTGTGTGTATGGTGCGCAGGCAGCGGCCGAAAGCTTGGAGATGAGTTAAAATTAGCAGAAACAGGTGTAACCGTATCGATCAGTAAATTCATTAGGTGATGCCAGACAGTCTATTTGGGCAAGAATATTGGATATGGTGATCAAGGTGATTTTCAAAAAAGGAACAATCATACAGAAAATAAAGTAAATTTATAATGCAGTAAGTTAACATCTTCTGTAGATCACTTTACTCCTTACTATCAAGTGTAATCCAATATAAACATAAATACCTTCAAAGATAAATGATAGGGCAGATTGGTACCTAATATCAAGTGATATGGCTTGCATTTAGAATGGGCATATAAGCAGGTCCGTTAGCAGATCTTCACCTCACAAAATGGCCACCTAACCTTGTCTAGCTATCACATGTCATTTTCAAGGCTCAAAATTAAACACACGTGTTTACAGAACATTAACAATGAAAAGTAAGAACACACCATCATGGGTTATGACATTAGATCGAGAGCAAGTACAGCTTAGTGACATGTGGAAATGGGTCTTTATTAAGAGGGGGAAATATTGGAGGTTTATTCACCTCAGGGTATGGTCGGACACTACAGGGGAACAGGGATTGCGTAGACATGGACTTCCTCCATACTGGCACTACTACTTCTGATAAGGCCTAAATGATAAGCATATACTGTAGGCTAGTAAAGTCTACTCTCACTCTGAAAGTTCTCAAACACTTCAATCCATGAATTTCAAGTATGAAGTTTTTAAATGTCTAGTGAAATGTCAACACTCCAAATAAATGTCTTTCCAACTTTTAACGATTAATTATTCCGAATAATAAATCATCCGAAAGACAATACTCAGAGAAATTTGCTTTCTTGAGAGATTGATGAAAAACAGAACTATATATTATCTCCATTTCGTTTCTTACTGTAAAATAGAGTCAATACCAAAGACAAATAGATATCGATTTCAAATCAACAGACTTGATGAGTTGGCCTTTTTATCTTTTTCTCACATCTATACATCCTAATCCCACACCCTTCAGTCCCAGCTCAATAAAAATCGTGTCCTGCAAACCCACAGCAATCCAAAGAAAACCAACAGTCTGCTTTCACTTCCTTCTCTCTAAAGAAAAATAAATGAAGACTGATTGTAATCTATCTAAGATTTCAAGCCACTATCAACATTAACCCACTACCTACCAGAAATGTGTGGTCCCTATGTGGAGTATATGGTATGGGGGAATTGGGAAGTGAATGGCTTAACTCTGCCTACATATGTATAAAATAATTCATGTCTCTCTTGCTTAAGGCCTGGTCACACCGCCCGAGCGTTGTTGGAGCAGTCGTGGAGCGGAGAGAAAAAAATCATCACCGCTCGCTACCGTTCACCATTTTCGATTTCAATTGTTTTTATTTTGTTTTCGATTTTGTGTTAGATTTTTTCCCAAATTTTGTAAGCGAAATCTGACCCTCTCTCCCTACCGCTCCACGACCGCTCCAACAATGCTCGGGCGGTGTGACCAGGCCTTTAGAGTAACTGAAATACAACCAGTATTAGTAAGCTTTCATGATCTCTTCTGATCTTTATCAAGAATACCCACAGAGACATGATGGGGAGTGTGATTTCTATTAGATGCAACGGTTAAATTATTCTCTTCTAATCGATCTAGAAATAAGTATGGTATCTTAGACTAGACAGAGAGTAAAAATAGACTTGATGGATAAGATAGAATATGAACTTGTGACTTTGCTTGCAACCTTCTCCTCGCCTTCCTGTATCCCGTAACAATATTCATATCTTCCTAAAAGCTCATGTGATGTAGGCATATGTAGGCCATCTCCGTTCATCAGTCAAGAGTTGAAATGAATGTTCCTTTTATTTTCATAATGTTTAAAAAAATATCCTGAAATAAAATGGCCTTCAGATTAGGATGTCATGTGGGTTTTTTTTGTATACATACAAGAATTGAGTTTGGAGCATGTTATTCAGCTTTCTTGAATTGAACTTGTCTACTATACAAGTTAGTATTCCAACATACATTGATTTTCACTAAAATTGCGTTTTCCTTATTTTCAGTGGATTCATGTATTGTTATTTTCTTGATCCAATAGTTTTTCATATTACAGCAATGGCAATATTTAAATGAGAAAATATTTTAGATGTTAGTACATGTACTTTAATATTTAACAATATGCAAGCACAAAATGAATCAACTTTGAATCCTTTAACTTTCATAGAATTTGGGCATTAATGTTGATGAAATAACATTAGCTACACACAAAATGATTTACAGAAAATTGTCAGGTTTCTTTATATATTTTTTTATGATCACAGGTCCCACTTTTCCAAATATTGGATGATATATGCCCAGACCTTCCTTATGCCTCTGTTACACTGGAATATACCTCATGACTGCTATATGTATTAACCACATACATGTATGTGTCCAGCTGGATGTGTGAATAGGCAATTAGTCAGTATGACAAAGTAATGAGTTCAATGATAAAATAGGTAATTGAAAAGTATATAGTACAGAGGCTATCTCACTATGATAAAAAGGCTTATTAATTAGCAGAAGGCTATATTGTAATGGATGATACATATGAGTCATACATCGATGACTTTCATTATCCTTCTACCACTTTCACCGAAGAACTACCTAGGCATTTAACATAAAGCTTACTGATTAATGGTAGGGCTGCATTTTACAATTGATCAAATACTCAATGCAAATAATCATAGTTTGTGATCAACTGATAAGCTTTGTAGCAATAAGAAAGAGCTCATATTATTCATGGTCCTTTTCTTAAAAATCAATATTCAGTGTTACAGCGGGTTTCCTTTTATAACCAGAAGCATATTTAAAAATCAAGGAATCGTTTATTTCCTGGTAGCAATGTAGAAACTTGCAATCCTACTCAATCATACATGTACATGTACATCATTAAAGGGATGCACCAAGTTGAAGATATTCATATTTCAATAAATCATTATAAGTTATTGAATTTTAAAGTTTATCAATATTTTGTGAAAACAGTTCTAGGCATGTCTTCATGAATATTTATTAGATGGGCTGATGATGTGACATCCCAAATTGTTCTTTTATTTTTTATCATATGAAATTAGGTTTATTCAAAAATGTTCTACCAAGAACTAAAACAATTGGATTGACAAATGATAAAGTGCATTAGTCATCTAATACTGCAACTTATTTCATGATTATGGAGACACATCAAAAATGAAATAATGATCATTTCATGTAATAACATAAGAAAAAGGAATATGGGGGTGTGACATCATTAGCCCATCTAATGAATATTCATATTGCTACATTTTAAAATTCATTAACTTTGTTTTTGTTATCCGATTTTGATGAAATTTTCAGCATTTTGCTTGGTGAACTTTAACTTATTTATTCATATAAATATTTTCAGCCCGGAGCCTCCCTTTAATAGTTGTCAATTATTAAAGCACAATGTAACCCCTACTGTTGTTGTACAGTGTACTTGTAATGGACTGTTTTAATTTTTCATGTATGTGCACAAATAGTTTTGAAGGAATAAAAAATAACATGATAATTGGATGTTTGATATTAAAGCATTTGCTTGTACATGTAGTTGTATTTGGTTATTTAACCAATACTGTATTTTGAGTGATAACGGCAACTGACATAATGCATTGATAGTGGATGTACAGTGTATATTATAGTGAAAAAGTATGTAGGCCTGTATTTAGACTGATATGTAACCTGTACAGCGTCTCATTCTATTAAATTATTGAATTCAAAGTTTTTTCAGTATCACTAATAGCTATTTAATAGACCAAATTCATTCAGTAGAAATATTAAAATATGAATGGACAAACGTGCACTCCTGATGTGCAGTATTTTGAAACCTACAGGCTATAGGACTATCTCAGTGTTTGGGTCATTTTAACAGAGCCATCATCTTAAAATGTCAAGGCATCAGACATGGCCGACTAGCTAGCATGTACATGTACTCTCTGCCTGGGCTAATGCATCGGCGCTCCTCCTACAGACAAGATTCTTCAAGACATGCCTTATTAAAGATGCACCATATGACCAAACCCAAGATTTACTACGGGATGCATGGCAGAGGGTATTAATGAAACTGGCTCCATGCTCTAAACATCAGTTGGCTAGATCGTAAATTTACAGCCTACATTGTAGTGAAAGAGGAGTACAGGGGGCTTCAATTTATGCGCTTATGAGGTTGGTCATGACAGATGCCTGCCAGATGCAGAGAGCCTTGGAATGTATACATCATGTACTTGAACAATGTTCTCAGGGTTCCCAAACATGTAATTTCATATACATGTAGGCCTATGCAAGAATGAAAAACATTTTTTCATGGTGAAACAGTTAGCGTGAATGTGCTCCGTATTTCAGAATAGTTTTATAGAGAGATACATGTAGCCTACATCTCTGCCTTCACATAATTAAAAAGGAAGAGGCAGAGCTGGTGTTGTGGATTATTCATTTCTTTTCAGAGCAAGATGGGTCCTCTAAAAAGAGGATTCTTGAATATGTCACACTAAAATACAGATTTTTTTAATTTCATACATTCCTCATGGACTGGTGTCTATTGTACAAGACATGCTGGGAAATATCTTCACTTCCCTGGTAGTCTGCGAGCACAGACCCTTTGTTGTTGCAATTTCACATATTGCGTGTCTGAAGCAGTGATACTAGATTCACTACATGTATATGTATTGTGGCTGGCTCAGAGAGAGATTGTGGATTCTAGTCTTCACTCTAGACAGTTTTAATCAAAGTATCACATATAAGTCTGTGCTTGTAGACTAGGTGTGCTTCTCAAGACTATCAAGACAGCTGGGGGTATGAGAGTACCCCTGACCCACTGAGGTGAAGGTCACCGGAGGTGGGAGGAGCTCAAGCCCTTATCACTGGGACCCCTGGAGAAAGATTTATGACCACAGATACCACAGACAAGGGGTGCTGTGGAGGTTGGATGTAAGGTGTATCATCCAGTTGTGGCACATACTATAAACATTAGAGCACTAAGGTGTGTGATCTGATCATAACATTGGGATTCCTATGCAATAAATATGCCCAAATATTTTGGTAGCAGTCTGTGCTCTTTGCCCTCAGCCAAAAAAAAAAGGGTTGGGTCAGATTACATGTACATTGTACTTGTTGTAGCATTCACTCTCAACAGCTTTCATATGCAATGTTCAATACTTTTCATAAGATACTTGAATCATCTAGGCAAGTACATATAGTACAATGTTACAGTAACACAAGTTCATATTGGCCTACATGCATGTATTTCAGGATCTCAGATAGTTTGGGGAGCAGGATCAAGACTAAACTTTCCTGTCTACACATTAAAACAAAAGCAAAATTTAAGTACTGGTCCTGGAATATCCTGACACATGTACATCAAGGCAACTATGACTTTCACACCTCTTCATGAAAGCCCTGTCTATGAGTTTTACAGTTAAGAGTTTTACAGAACACATGTACATTCTCCATTTGAATTGCAGCATTAAAAATGCAAGAAAGTTTGCAAAACGGTGCACTTCACAGGCTGTACCTCCTCCGTGTATTGCATGCCTCCAAACTTTCTCACAGGGATGTCCAATGCATTCCTTTCAGTTCAAATGCTTGACCAAAGTGCAAAGATCAGAAAATAATACCAATAAGAACTCTATAGGCCTACATTGTACTAGGGGTAGCGTCAATGAACTTGGCTCTAAATATACACGGAGGCCCTACACTGCTGCAACATCACTCAAGATTAACTGCAAATTATTCAAGTCTCAAACAAAGTTTTCCAAACTTATGGAAAACCTTCACGAAAATCCTATGGACTGAATACGTTGATTGAATAGGAACTTACACTATCCAGTTTTAACTTCAGGTTTGAACAAAACTATCTGCAGAACAAACATTTATAATTCAATATGAACATGAAGTTAGGCCTTCGCAATCTGAATAAAACACACACTTTCATAAATACATGTGGTCAAGAAATGAAAAGGTAAAGCTGAAATAAATTCTAAAATGTTGAATTTGTTTTATAAAGTGAAGTTCAAATTATATTTTCCACTGACTTCCATCTGCTTGTCTCACCTTATGTTTTAGACATGACCTGTATTCATGAGGTCACCCATAGATCTGGTTTCACCACAACCTTGGAATACAGGTATTCATTTCAGAATTACTCATTTTCCTCTTGTCTGTCAAACCAAAGAAAGTTGGACTATCAGCTTCATGATATACTGAACATGTACTAGAACCCTGTTACATATTAAAGATACAATCAATTACATCATTGATTGCAAACAATGTCCATTGCAAATTAATTCAAATACCTACAATCAATTCAATTATATTTGTTGATTATATGTTTTTATGTTTAATAACTTATCTATGAATACCATTTTGAAATTGAAACCAAAGACAAGTGCAATTAAAACTTCACAAATGTGTTCTCTCTTGTTTTACTCTAAATCTAATATAAGTTAGGCCTATAATATGAATGACCCATTAAGATATAAAAATTGCATTACTGCACGTGATAATCCAACGAACAAAAAGACTTTATGAAAAATTATGTGGAAAGTAGCTTCATTAAGAGGTTTATGACTTCTAAAACCTAATAACTAAAAAAAGAACAGGAAGTCAATGTAAAATATTTCATGAAAAATATAATATTGAGGTACTTAGAGGTAATTAAAGACTTCTCACTGTAATGCTATCTATCCTATTACAGTGATCTCTTTAATATGCTCACAGAATGAAGCCATGCTATTCTTAACAGTCTGCTGCACCTTGAAATTTGCCAAGTGCATTTGCATTATCCGCATGTTTAAGCACGCGTTAAGATTCAACAAATAAAGAATTAGAAAACTGTTCACCCTTTATAATAAAGTTCAATGAGAGATGAACTTCAAACAACCTCAAATTTATTCACAAATTTATCTTATTTTTGATAGTTTGAATCGATCCTTCTCTGTCCTGAGGGCTCTTGCATACCTGTAATTCTTTATGGAAACAATGTTGCGCTTCATACAATGTATGGTATATAAAAGAACTTGCCTAATATCAAGAATAAAAAATCTTGAGAATGCAATAAAGTTGATTAACGATTATATTTATTACGCAGATCAGCCCTGATTTTACAAAGTTTTTTCTTTATCCTTTGTATTTGGCAATTTTTGTTTTGTTTTTACCAGTTTTAATAATATCGCAGCTTTATATCCAATGCGCATCTCAGAGTAAATAAAATCATCACATCATTTAAATCAATGATTAATTGCATGCATTGTACATGTAGTTAACAACCCATTGAAAATATGTCTCCATAATGCTATACACTTTTTAGCTCAGATCCATTCAGACTATGAGATATCCAAGTTATTAACATCCTGGATAGAGTGTGGCAATTAAGATTAATATCTTGCCAAAGGCAGTAGTGTTGTAGTGGGGTTAGAACCCAGATGACAGGTTTCAAAGTCCAGGAATGAATCCACTGAACCACAGGAGGGGCCGCAGAACGGTTTTCAAAGTGGGGGGGGCTGACCATGCAAAAAAACACAATCATATGGTAATTTTTACGTTTCTGTTTATGGTTTTGGAAAAAAAACCTGCCTAGTGCACTAGTGAATGACAAACAATTTCCATTCAACATTCAGATTTGTATTTTGTCAAACCAAAAAATGTTACTTCCTGGTCAAATATTTAGCTCTACATAATTGGGGAATACCACACAGTGATACATACATGCCAGAAACATTTGGGGAGGGGTAATGTCAGGGTGTATAATAAAGATGATAAATCAAATTTAACCTATGAATGTTATTCTCCATGACAATGCAGCTGCATTTTGTCAAAGCTGTTTGAATTAGTTTATGATAAAAAGAGTTTGAAGTTCAATGGTCCATGAGGTAACGAGATTCTCAACAATAAAGTCAGCGTGCAAACTGCAAATATTAATATACACATGTAGTCACACCCTCTATCAAACTGGCATAGTCGTCTTGGATATATTGCTTACACACGGTGTTTTGACGATGTCTTCATGATAGGCGAGGTTAAAAGACAGCGTGCATGGGGCTCCACACACCATGGCTCCTTATGCTAGACTTTGTAAATGAATTTCCTGTGCAATGACCATGATGGTTTATTGCAAGCCAGGTCCAACAAAATGAAAACTGTCATTCTGTTTGCATTTTCATCAAGTCTTCTTCCACCAAGACTTACACGTCTGTTTCCCTGCTGTATAGAAGTGGATGGATGCCATCCCCTCCTGTGGCATACATGTGCTGACTCCACAAGGAGTATGTGTCGAGAGTAAATTCCATTTTTTTTGCAGGAAATACTTGAATCTTCCATTTATGACGTCATTCTTCTTTCAATATTTGAAGAAATGTGTTAAAAACAATGTTAATTTTTATAACAAACGTATAGAATTTAAAAAAAAGATTTGAACTGTTTGTAACTTTGTATGTACAATGTATTAAAGGGGAAGTTCACCCTAATGAAAAGTTTGTGGTAAAATACTGTAAATTTTTTTTCGAAAATATTGGTGAAGGTTCGAGGAAAATCCATTAAAGATTTGTGACGTCATATATGAGCAGCTGCCCGATATGTTATGTAATAAAATATGGATACATTTTTACTTTCTAATTGTCCACAATCAAGGAACAGGCGTGAAATAACTTGTCTATTGACATCCTGAAGGTACAATGAAAAACATTTTCAGTTTATAGAGAAAATGACATTTCATTGATATTTTGATTCATGACACATGAGAATCTGCTCGCATATAGAAAAAAAATAACTTATAAAATCTTTGAAGGACTTTCCTTGAATTTTAACTGATGTTATATTTCTGCTATTTTTACAATAAAGTTTTTGTCATGGTAAACTTCCCCTTTAAAAGTATCAGGAAACAAACTATTTGGAAATAAACATTTTTGCATTACAGTCCCAAGTTAAGCCTTGAAAGACCACATATTGTCAATAAGAACAAAAGGCAAGCTTTGTGGATTTCCTTGTTATTTTCAGACTAAATATTAAATGGACAATATACATGTAGTTTATACTACACACATTCCTACTACTGTTTAAAAAAAATTATACATTCCATGTACATGCACCTAAAAGCACAGATAAAAAATCAGTGTCATTTCCAATATCGAGGATTAATTGATTAAATTCAGAAGATTATTTTCTATGACTGTATGCTTATTTTCAGATCAGCCGTGGATACAAGGGATGATATAGATTTGAGGGTTTCAATTTGACTCATCCTATTTTACAGTTTTCAATAATTTTTAGGATCTATAGACGTCAAACACAAATCACTCAAAAACTGGTAATCTCTTCGCCAATTCCTCTGCATCACTGTTTGAAAAGTGTAAAGATTGTTGATTATTTTCAAACAGATATTATCAAACAAAGTAAATCATATAAATACAGCATTTTTTTTACCCAAATCTGAAATTGGTAGCACAGGCTTTGAAAATCCCAGGTTGTGTGAATTTTAGATACTACAGCTGCATTCAATGGACACTTGTTTACCGGTACATTATAAACAATTTTCTGAGGCTTTAGCTCTTAATGTTCAAAACACAATTGAGCCGTAAAAGATAATTGCTTTTTAATTTGCAAGTAGGCCTTTTTGCAAGTATAAAACGTTGATAAAGATCATTTTGAGATTTGATGCTGTGGAATCTTTATAATTAGAAAAAAATATGACAGATTCCTCAATCGCACATTGGCCTTCCAAGAATCATCTCTTTTTTTTTTCTTCTATTTACTGTGCTGCACAGAACATGAGCATAATTGTACAGCTGAACATCCCAGAAGACCTACTGATAGCCTATATGTACATGTACAAGGTTAATGAATATATAGAATAAATGTAGTGGCATTTGCCAAGTAGCAAATCCAAATATATTAGTGTGAATTAGAGTTCAGGAATCCCTAAAGTGTCTGAATTGGATTAAGATCTTAAGATCTAAACTCAGAATTGGATTACATTACAAATGAACTGTACCAGGAACACTTAAAGGGAAATTGAGAGCTTTAGAAATAAAATAAACTTGGAATCATAGTGAGGCCACTGCTTTGCTAAGTGCTAGGAAATGCCACTTTAAAGATAAGATGATGATATTAACATCCATATTGATTGCACAGGCATTACTTCCAAGTGCTGCCAGTCTCTTCTTGTATTTTCTTGTATTTCATAAATTTTCTTGATTGTTAAATGTTGAGCATTGCAAAAACCACATAAATCTTGTAATGTTTTTTTTCTTATTGACCAACAATGACTAAAATCACCTTTACCAGAGGCTACAGTAAGGTTAATCAAAGTTTCTATAGTGTACAGCGTATGTACACAAACTTGGCTTTTGCACAGGCGTGATTATATTTTTGAAATTGTGCGTCATACAGTGTACGTGATGGCAAGTATTAATCTTTACTTTATACTGTTATTTACCTTATTTTTTATGTATTTGGCCATAACATAAGCAGTGGAAGAAACCATCATTACTGTATTGAACTAAAAAAACTGACCATGTCTTAAATTAACAATAAATCTTGTAAGAGCTTTTGGAAGAACAAACGCTTCACCTGATTTTAATTTTGCATATCATACGAAGCAGTATGGTCAATGAAAAACAATCAAGGACTCTGTGAAACTGATTGCCGGACCGACGGTATTTATTAATCATAGAAAAGTGGCATCATTCATAGGGCTAGTGTCAGAAAATTATACTGGGAACCAGCTGTTAGACACTTGTAAATCAAGCCCCCGCAACCCACTTTAGAAGCAATCTTATGCAGACAATCCCCCCATCACACCACACTACACACACACAGCCAAGTCTACCACCATTCCCATCACACACACACGTTGCAATTGTCGCATGTAGTAAATTGCACGGGAGTACACCCACCCACCGGCTGCATTATCCCCGACTACTGATGCAACGCAAGGAGAGTGCATGCATAGAATCTGAGTCATCTTACTACATTATGCAAATATACGTCACCAAACAATATATCCAGCGACCAGGCGACGACGGTGCATCGTAATGTACCGCAGCAGCGTACACACGCATGAATGCATGCCGGGCAAGCAAGCAAAGCAACTTGTCTCCGGTTTAAGCTAAATCGTATTACGACTATCTTTGCCTACACGCTCGTGCTGTAATTGCATGCGATATCAAGGGCATACTAAGTGTTTCTGTATGTACACATACATGTAATTTGCTAGAAAACAAACGTGAAGGCCATAACGTACTATTTCATACATATTGTGGTCCTACAGTCAAGCAATCTAATCTAATTGTAACTGCACAAGTAGGTTTAAAAATTACACCAGAAATGCCTCATCCAATTTTAACATGAATCTAATTTATATTATAAAAATATGAAGCATCCTATTATTGATTATTTAATTTCAAACATTTAAGTTTTTGTGAGATGAAAATGAAAGATTAAATGTACATTGTACATGTAGATCATCAAATAAATGTTAAGTGGGAGATAAAATTGGGTAAAATTTACATTCAAATTTTGTGAAGCCTATATGAAGTACATGTATGTTCAACATGTTCACATAATAAAAATGTTTTACAGGTCCTTAATAACCTTTTTTTCCTTCTTCTTGTAATAAAATCGCTTCTCAAGGATGGAATGAAAAGCAATTTTAGAATACTATCTTCATAAACACCAGTAGCTCATTTAGCTCAATGTACTGTTCAAGGGCCATTTATTAAAAAAAAAAATCACATGAAGAAGGGAGCCAGATCTGTTCAATAGCCTCAAATTAATGCCCCCCCCCCCCTCTAGAATTCAACAGATGAAAAAAGCATGTCCAGTACTCTTCTGAAGTAATTGGAATGTTAGAATGACAGTCCAATATAACTCACATTATTGAACCTATGCCAAAGCTTACACAGGTTAGCTTACACAGGTTATAAACAAACTTGTTTCATCAATGTAAAAAACTTTGTATTGAATCATTCAAGGAATTCACATACGTACATGTATGTAACATTCAAATTTAGAATAATAATTAAAAGACACCACTTATTTACAGGTACATGTACATGGAGTTGCCTATTCAAAGGCACATCATACATGTATAAAACTAAATTATTATAGTTATTATTGAGGAATATTTTGCTCAAGATTACTGTGATTAAGAACTTGTGGGTTTAAGAATGTTTAAAGAGCAAGTATCTTTCACACAAGATCAATAAGATCATGGCTAATTGAATGTATAATTGACCAATGTTCAAAGACCATTACGCATACATGTACATGTACATTGCAGTGATTGCACACGCCTATAATTCTCTTAATTTTTCAAGCAATGACGAGCACCTCTGGCCGAATCCTCTTCGTCAGGTTCAATTCTCTCAAATTCGAGTAGCGAAGTCTCGTGGTGGGCATGGTCTTATGATAGCATCTGTTGGAAGGCTACTTCCTTCCTGATATCCGCCATTGTGCCACCGTCAATACTCAAGAAACAAGAGCGCACAGCTTTCAACCATGTATCTGACTCATGCACTCAACTTCATTCTTAAACTCACCACACATCATAGTCATCTTGAATTTGTTATATGAAATCTCTGCACATACCAAATGATGAAAAAAAGTGTATGTAGGCTGAAAGTCAGGTTTTAATAGCAATCACAGTCAACCCAGTTCCTTTTTAAGCTCTTTTTAGGGAGCTCCAGTTTAACGTATGTGTACATGTAGGTAATGTAGGTTTATTCCGTTTAGAGTTTCACGCTGATCAGTACAGCAAAACAATTCAAAACTACACTGTACAGTCTACAGGTACACTGTAATGACTGTACATGCCAAAATTTTATACTTTCCCACTATTATCTTTTTAAAACAACTTGCAATGTACAGTAGTGTACATGTAGTGTCTAATATCCTTTCATAGTGAGAGCCGAAGTGAAGTTAGTCCAAAGTCCAGGAGTTACTCCACTTTGGAGGGCAATATGAAAATTCTGAGATTAGTTTGATCCGGATTAAAAGCGGAATACTCAACCCACTTCGCGAAGAGGGTTACAAACGGAGTTCCGCACCGGAAATGCGGTATGCGCTTATCGCTGTGATCTCGCCACACGTATGGCGCGAACTCGCTTGGAAACCATGGCAATGACTGCGGATACACCGCTGCGGTGCTTGCCAATATGAAAGGGGGTTTAAAGTCGGTCCGCAGTACAAGCGGATCAACTCAACCCGGAGTTACTCTGAATCAACTCCACTTCGCCTTCACTATGAAAGCGGTATTATAAAATTCAGTTAATTCCATTCAAGTTGGCAATGCACCCCACCAAGCCTGCATACAAACAGAACTTGTAATTTGCCTAAAACAGATGTCTATACTTAAATGTATGCATAGACAGACAGTTCCATGACATTTTCTCTGGCGACAATTGCTCTGCTCTAAATTCAACACACTAAATCGAATGATCAACTTTAACCCTGGGTTTAAAACTATGTACACCTAACACTAAACCTATAAAACCCTATTAAAACCCTAACCCTACGTCATAGACAAAATCAAGCCTGGAGGAATTTTTGGAGGAGAAAATGTTGTGTCACTGGACACACATACATGTAGGTGGTTTCAAACCGCCTCGATCATAAGAATCCCTGTTAAATTACGAAAACTTTTTTAGGCTAAAAAACACCCATTAATTATTCCTGCATTCACACCGCCCCGAAACATACCCTTCGGGATAAGTTCCTGAAGTTACAAGCATGTGCAGTATGGTCTCATAACAGGCAAGGCGCGAGATTCAAAATCACTAGCTTAGCAGCCACCCACAGCGATCACGCCCAACTAAACGCTGGGCTAAATGTTCCATAAATTGCTTTCACATTGCCAAAATACCTGCGACCTTGGAAAAATCCCTGCAAAAATTCTCGTAAATATTACTTGGTATTTTCTGATATTTACTTTTTTGAAGCACTAAAATAATGATTTTCAGATGCGATTTTGTTCTGGGCTTCATTTTTGTAAAATATCACAGACACAGTGACAAGTAGGACCTCGCAGATCAGATTTTTAAAAGTCAAATCAATGTTAGCCAATGCCAATGGGTCAAACTGTGAAGAGACGATCGGCGTATAATCAGATTTATATTTATACATTGAACAGTAAATCGCTGATCAGGTTTGTGTTCTGTGTCATTTTTTAACATTTTCAACCATGTTCATGATTCATGTGGCTGTTTAAATTTGAAAATCAATATTTAACACACACCAAGACAAATGGAATGTACAGGCTATCTTGAAATCTTATAGAAATTCCCAATTCTCATTTTGAGATGACATACCGGTAGATGTACATGCATGAACATGCAGGGTGCATTTATACAGAAATTTTTTAATTTTAAACAATGAATTTATTCTATAATATGAATATAGTGTACAGTTTAGTCCCAAGTCAAAAACAGTATCAACGTGCCAAACATTTACTGAAATCAGTTTACATTTTAATATAAAGTACCTTGTTTATCTTCATTGTATTATGTTTATATATTATGTACATTGTAGTACTACAGATTGCTTTCCACAGGATATTTTGAGTTAACAATGCACTGAATAGGGTTGACATTTGCAGTAGACTATAGCATTACATTCCATAGGGTTTTAATGAATACAGAGCTTTGCTGTTTACAAGCTTTGTACTGAATTCCAGGACCAAAGAAAGATAATGGACATTTATAAAGTTCTGCTCGTTCCACATGGTTAAGCAAAACAAAGTAAGGACAGGCAGCTCTGAATGAAGAACTGCGCAGGGAAATAAATTGGAAATGATAAAATCTATTTGGCATTTTGTAAATATTAATTTTTTTAGCAGTACAGTACATGTAATTCAAATTACAATTCTTTAACTGTTCATAGTTTAAGGACAGTTGTTTTTCTTTTTTTTTAAAGTATTTTTCGTTTCAGGCTTTCACCACGGAATATCCTGACAAAATAAAACTTAAAGTCTAAAATGACTGTGCATAAGGAAAACTTATGGGCCCGCATTCTGAAGTCAGGTTTAACTTAGACCATGGTTTAATTCTGCTAAAATTATGGGAAGCCAAAAGTTTCAATTTCTTTATTAAATTTTATGTTTTTTATGTATACTGTGCTCTTTCCTGATTCATTGATGGTGAAGACAATCATAAGTGTACACTTAAATGTACACTGTATGAATGATTTGAGAGCCAAAAAAGCTGAAATATGATATCTCTACTGTTAGTGATTTTTGTAACAAGTTGCTTTCCATACTTAAACCACAACTTTAAACCAGAGTTTAAGTTAAACCCGACTTCAGAATACCGGCCATGGAGTATACCTGTCCTGTCTAGTATGAAGTGTTTTGACTCACCACTACAAGGCATGAGAGGAAGTAATTAATGATTAGAAAGGGACAACATGTTGAAGGAAGGGAACTCAAGAGACCCTGAAATAATGATCAGGATGAGGTCAGTATACATGTACATGTAGCTGAACTGTAGGATTACATACTACATGTATTAGTATAATCTAAATTACCTGTATGTTATATTGTGTGTACTTGTAGATGAAGGTTCCATTGATCAGGCTACATGTAAATTTATGCCCAACACTTATTTCCAGCTATCCAAATGTGCCTATATACTATCCTTTTTTTTTTTTTCTCCTTCTTTTCTCCTAAAAGGGGACGGAAAACATATCAGCTAAAATATTTCTTTGAAATACCCATATCAAAGAATATCAATAAAATAGTAGGGGAAGGCGGGGTAAGTTGTGACAGTTTTTGCTTTTTGCATGTTAGAATTGATATGATTAATCTTGTCGAAATAAGTACCTTGCCTTAAAATTTAATTCTTCTGAAATATTTTCCACCTTTATATAACTTTCTATCCCCACACTGAAAGTCATCGTGACCTTTGAAAAAAACGATGTCAAATGGCTCAACTTGCCCCATATATGGGGTAAGTTTGAGCCACCTTCTGGGGTAAGTTGAGCCACAAAAACTATGTACAAAATGTATGAGGGGAGAACCAGCATGTCAATTTTTTGTTTAAAGTCTTCACTTGCTAATTCTCTATAAATACTAACATCCTTTAAAAGGAAAAGAGCAGTCATTTAAATTTGCTTCTTTCAGCCAGCATTTCAATCGATTTTTACGATTTGTTTGTCTTTTAAGATACATTACCATAGGAATTACCATGGCTCAACTTGCCCCATGCTGTTTGGCTCAACTTACCCCAGTGCGAACTTAGTGCGATAATTTTGTATCCACACATTTATTATGCATCCATCATATAAAAGACTATGACAAGAATGAAGATCCATACCTGGACTAATAATGTTGCTATCATGTCTTTATTATATTTAAAGATGTGTGTGTTTATAAAGCACTTATCTATTTCACACTCTTTTTTACTTTTTTGGCTGAAATTCATATTTTTCCCTCTAAAAAACTACTTTTTGTTTCAAAGTTGAAAACAATGTGGTGGGGTTAGGGGTTATGCTATGGGTCATCAATACATTACACCACCACAATGTCTGACTCATTCATTATTGGCCTGGGGCTGGTGGCTCAACTTGCCCCTATGCTCAACTTACCCCGCCTTCCCCTACATGTACCAGTATACATACTATGTACACAGTACATGTATGTGAGGTGATATGGTGATAAAATTCACTCACAGGATTTCGGTGGAAATAATGTGACTTTGAATTTTTACTTGTAAGGTGTCTACAATATAACATTACCAGAGGCAGATTTCAAATACATGTTGTACTACATGTAAAGTACATGTACATTATAACCCTTTCGGAACTGTATAACATCCACATTTCTCATATTACTGTACATGTACATAAAGTAGGTCTTTAGTCAGTGTAGTTTAGGCCTGTCTACTGCATTTCATATCAGAGACCTGAACCTGAGTCTTCCTGTCAGGCTATCACATGACCTTCTGAGGTCAACAGCTGTCATCACTTCAACATATATCTTGACGACATCTTAGCTCAGATGATATGCATGGGATCTACCTCTACCTGTACAGACAGGACGTTCAAAATATCACCATTGCAACACGAAGGTTGCTGAAATTTATGAAAAGAAATTGAAAACCATTGCATTCAAATACCCAGAAATGGACAATTTCTTGACACCAAAATACAACTCAGGTTTCCCTAGCAAAACAAATGAAAAGTACAGAGACATAATGGAAGTAATATCATCATGTCCTGATAAACTGATTGAACTCAGTGCACTTTTGGAGGCAGGTCACAGGTAAACATGTTCTAAATGCATCTTACATGATCATGGGCATCGAAAAAAAATATTCTTAATCATGTGCATGCAAGCATACAATGTAGAAATTTTGGGGTGAAAATTAATCTGAGAGACAAAGTATAAATACACTGGGGGATATGTGTAAAATACAGTCTTCACCATATGAACTGTTACTCCAATCTCAACAAAAACATAGGGTGAAAGCTAACGGTAATTTGCTCATGCTGCCCGGTTTTATAAAACAACTTTTCAAATTTCCTTAAAGCAACTGATACAGTGGACAAATTAAAAAACAGCTCTTATAACTAAGTTTAAATTACATGTCCTCTATTCGATAAAGTGATCTCGGATTCAAATGAGGCTTGATGCACAAGTGGTTTCTGACCAGCCTCAGTATTGATTGTTAATAAACTGCCATGCATGACAGACTTTATCTAAAATCTAAGAGGTTGGCTGCCATCAATTTGTGAATAACTAAAAATGTGGGGGGTTTTTTCTCTCAGATACACACTGTGTACAATGTAGGGCCTACTGTATTCATGAGTAACTATCACCATGTTTGAAAAATAAAGAAACACCTCAACAATGAAAGATGTACACTGTACAGTAGACTGGTTAAGCTAAAATTAACATCTGAAATTGAATAACTTGGATAATGCTCTTTTTGTTAAGAAATCCAAAGGAGAAGAAGAAACATAATTTCTTAAAGATTAGATTAGAAGCTTTTGTTTATCTGTAACGAAGTAAAAACATATTTTGCCCCAAATCAATTGTGGTATACTTCATACAATCTTTAATAGCTTCCAGTGTGAAATTAACTAATGTTTAAAGCCATGCACACGTAATTTACAAAACAGACATTATTTGAAGAAGTAAAAAGTAATGGTAATTGGTCAAATAACGAAAATTGGGGGTAGGGTTTTTTTCTTTCATTTTTTTGGATTTTCCTGCTTCTTCAGGCCTTTATTTCATTTCATCTTTGATCCCTGCTTGTTATTCAATACTAAAAATACCATTTGTTATTCTTAGAGAAAATGAATGAAAGATTATTTTATCTTCCAGGTAGAAAATTTCACTTGATCTACATGTACATGTGCGTCCAGTGCTAATAAAGACATTCAAAATTCCACTCTGGAGGCTGTATTAAATAACGTAAACCAGAAATGATGCACATATATGTTTGTACTCAATTACAAATTTGCTATAGAACTGATTGAACATAATCCAAGATTTTGGACCTGAACTGAAGTTGCGAATGAGAGATTGAATGACATTCCTATTTTTACCTCCTCCTTCATCATCATCATCTGGTACGGGATGAAGGCACGAGCCTGTACAACTCCCGGTCGCTTCTTGTAGGATTAATATTGCTGAAAACTACTACTTCATGCAATTGCATGAGGAGTCCTGGAAGCTCAGAGTCAACTTCTCAAATATCTCATTTCCTTCCTCACTTTCTTCCTCCTCCTTTCATTTCCTTCTCCATCCCTTTATTATCCTTCTCATCACCATCCTTTTTTATGATCCTTCTCTTCTTCTTCCAAGAGCCTTACATCTTCCATCTTCAATGAATTTTATATACAAATTGCTGAACAGGTAATTACTGTGTTGGATTCTTCTTTAAATTGGTATGTGCGCAAGTAAAAAAACAGTATCAAAAATTTCATATTGATACAAAATTTTGCATTTTGGTAGATCTAACTTTTAATACTTTGTCCAATAGTTTTCACCAAAACATGGTACAAGTTGGATATTTATTGCTGAAATTCATAGAGCACCAACTACATTCACAATAAAGAATAGTATAAATATTAAAGACTAGATCTTGTCAACCTTTCTTTAATCTGGTGAAAACTTCTTATTCTCACTGTACTCCTTTCATATTCTTTTGTATCTAGACTCTTGACATTGATTTTCAGTTGACACTTGTCTTGATACAACCACTCATTCAATGAACAAGGTTGTGATATAACCTTGTTCTCAGTTACATTTCCATGTGTGGCAAAATAAGGGTGGCAATATTTGGCTGATTTTCTCTTTTTCTATGGGACAAATGCTTGGTTTTCTTACACTGTCAGTTTTCATTACAGCTATTCAACACATAACTTGGCTCATAAGTAAATTTAAATTTTTTAATTATTTTTTCTGAATTGAAAATAGAGGTTGAAAAATTAACATTTTCTTGCCATATTACTTTCCACTTTTCATTACAGCTATTCATCACATACATGTAACTTGGCTCAAATGTACATTTAAATTATTTTTTCTGAATTGAAAATAGAGGTTGAAAACTTTATTCTTTTTATTACTATGTTTTTTTCCCTAATGATGTTATGATCACTTGTAAATATTTCAATTATGTTTGATTTGTTATTTTTGTTTATTTTTGGTCAGTGTTGACCCAATAAAACATATAAATCCAAAAAAAAATTCTTGGCATATTACTTTTCACCAGTAGATGGCGTACACAAAAATATGCCCAAAATTCAAGTTTTTGAGCACTCTGGTGGGTACAAAAATTATCCCCAAGTTACTAATGAAAAACAAATTGCAACTGTATGGAAATTAGTAATTTTGGTCACAAAAGCGATATTTTAATGATTTTTTTTAAGTGTGTGCTACATGTATATACAGCATTGGCACACTCCTAACTGCAGATTCCCCACTAGCAGGGTGGTAGAAGTGAACAAGTGGATACAACAGACTAATCAATGATGAAAATCATTTTGGCTAATTAGCACACAAGACTGATGGTTAGTTTAGTTTCTGCATGCAAATTTTAACTTGACATTCATTTAATTTTCAAGTTAATAGACTACATGTATCATCAGTTTATTCAAATTAGATCCCTCAACTTCAGAAATTGATTTAATTACATAGTAAAGTTGGTGGAGTACAGCAAGTCTGCATATGCCGACTTAACCCAAGACAAGACAATTAAAATGAATATACAATGATCGAATCCAGGGCAAAAATGATTAGCGGTAGGCGGTACACACCTTCCCTGAATTTGATCAGAAAAAAAGACTGAATTCAAAAAGACAAATATATAGTAAATTAAGAGGCTTTTATAGGAGGAAATTATAATTTGTTTAACAAATTTTCGGCATTACTCCTATTTGTTTAAGATCAGTATGCTCGATCTGTAATGAAAATCATAAGCTCGATCTGTATGAAAATCATAAATCATAAGTCAGAAAAAAAAATTGGAACCAGTGGGATTCGAACCTGCCATCTACTGCTTTCCGGGCAGCGACTCAACCACCAGGCTATTCTGGTTCACGGCTAAGCCACGATGAACTGGAATTCAAATTCATCGTGGCTTAGCCGTGAACCAGAATAGCCTGGTGGTTGAGTCGCTGCCCGGAAAGCAGTAGATGGCAGGTTCGAATCCCACTGGTTCCAATTTTTTCTGACTTATGATTTATGATTTTCATACAGATCGAGCATACTGATCTTATGATTTTCATTACAGATCGAGCATACTGATCTTAAACAAATAGGAGTAATGCCGAAAATTTGTTAAACAAAAGACAAATATAACTCTTAGACTTAGGCCCATTTCATTATATTAATTAACAACTGATATTTTGAAACGTTTCAATTCTGTCAAAATTCAACCAAAGCTCATCAATTAATCATATCCAAATATGTATGCTCCAACTTCACCTTCCATCTGTTGGCTGAAGAAGGGTGGTCTTCATAAATTGGATGCGTGCGCATCACCATGCACAACTACTACGTGAACAACACACAACACACCAATAAGTGTATGGGACTTACTTCGTGCAGCAGTGAGGAGAGCCTTCCCGTCACGAATGAGCTCTTTGATTGCCTTGTTAGTCCTCTCAAGTTCATTCTCATGAGCTCGTAATTTCTCCCGAAATTCAGGACTATCTAGATAGCATTCACTGAATTCAAGCGGTGACAAAACCATGATGTTTGTTGGATAAATTCCATGTATACTGTAAAAATCCTAAAAGTGGGCGCTTCCCGACTTGAGCAGCAGCAGCAAATTGTAGGCGCGTGCGGCATATGTGCATGTACAAATGGGCGAAGTTTTTACACGCAAACTTAATGAGATCCGGGAACTTTTTGTGCGCGCGTTAGCAATCAAATCGAACGCGCGCACCCCAAATAGAAATTAATCAAAGATGGGGCACTTCCACGAGTTTATCAACGCATCTACATGTAAATGTCATGAAATTAAATTTCATGTATATATTTCTGGCCCACATCCCCTCTCATTCTACCCAAAAGAAAGCACAACACTTTTTAATGAGATTAATTGTCCCTCCACTTTCTAAACCTGAGCGATTTCGTTTCGCTTGTCCTCATATAAAAGTTACGCCCCCGGGGTTACGCCCTTAATAAAATGAGAAATTGCACTTATTTTCCTCGTTACTTCATCTCAGTTCCCGATTGTTAAAGGTCAAGTCCACCTAAAATGTTGATTTAAATCGATAGAGAAAATCGGACAAGCATAATGCTAAAAATGTCACCAAAAACGGATGTAGAATAAAAAGTTATGAGGTTTTGAAGTTTTGCTTATTTTTCACCAAAAATATAGTTATTTGCACAATATTTAGTCACATCGATAATGTCCCTCATTCACTATTTCTTTTGTTTTTTTTCACTGTTTGAACTATACCCATATCATTTTTTTTACAGATTTGAAAATAAAGACCTACTTGAATGAACTATAATTTTTTAACAATAGTTATTCCACCTGGGAGGAATAAAATTTTGCTTCACATGACAATGAGGAGGAGAAAATGTGAATATTCACATTTCAAACAATAAAGTTAAAAAGAAATAGTAAGTTTCACTTTCAAGGGGGTGGCACAATGTTTCAACGGTTCTTTTACATTAAACAATTTAATTTTGTTTCTCAAGGGGGGCACGGGCCGGTGTCCCCCCCCCCCTGGATCCGCCAGTTTTGACCAGGATGTTAACACTGTAAATTGTGAAATTAAGCGATATTTTAAAATGTCATAACTTTCTTATATTACATCCGATTTTGATGAAATTTTTTATGTTATTCTTTTGAATTTTTCTCTTTTCATTCAAATTAATCTTTTGTTGAGGTGGAATTGTCCTTAAATGAGAGTTTGTCCACTTGTACTTTTCATATGCAGATGACGCCGCTGTGTTCGTGTCTGACAATATAGTACCTGTCACTATTAAAGTTTCTTTTTTCTTTTCTTTTTTTCAAATAACTTTGCCAAAATTTGTTGCTGACTGGTTTCCATTCCAGGGATTCTTGCTCATGTAAAAGTATGATATTGTTTTAATGGAATGTTATACATGTACTCCGCTTTCTCCTTGTTTTTTTTTTTTCATGATCACTCCAATCTTCTGTATATATTTTGATTTATCCTTGTTTTTTATGTAACTTTTATAGTGAAATTTGATGTAAATGATTTGTATGTTGATGATTTATCAATAAAAACATTAAAAAAATGAATTGTTGATTTTCTTCATAATATTCGTGCGGTATTTTTGTGCCGCAAATCGACTCCTTATATACTTCTTTTGTTTAAAAGGAATGAAAGGTCAAGTCCACCTCAGAAAAAATGTTGCTTTGCAATGAATCAATAGAGAAAAATCAGACAAGCACAATGCTGAAGATTTCATCAAAATCGGATGTAAAATAAGAAAGTTATGACATTTCAAAGTTTCGCTTATTTTTAACAAAATAGTTATATGAACGAGCCAGTTACATCCAAATGAGAGAGTCGATGATGTCACTCACTCACTATTTCTTTTGTTTTTTATTGTTTGAATTATATAATATTTTAATATTTACGAATTTGACGATTAGGACCCCCTTGCCTGAAGCACAAAATGTTAAAATAATGGAATCCCACGTGTTCAGGGAGGAATGACACTTCACTTCACATGACAATGATGAGAAAGTCAAAATATTTCATATTTCAAACAATAAAGAACAAAAGAAATAGTGAGTGAATGACATCATCGACTCTCTCATTTGGATGTAGCTGGCTCGTTCATATAACTGTTTTTCTGAAATGAAGGGAAATTTGAAATGTCATAACTCTCTTATTTTACATCCGATTTTGATGAAATTTTCAGTGTTATGCTTGTTGAATTTTTCCTTTTTTATTCAAATCAAGTTTTTGTTGGGGTGGACTTGTGAATGAAACAGAAGGACTGACAATGGAATTTTGGTTAAGAATCGAAATAGTAAACTTATTAGTTGAAATGATGTTTTGTAGTTGATCCAGATAATAAGAAAATCAGCATTTTGTTTTCACTGTCAATTCTGTCTTCACTCTAAAAATTAGTTAGCTTCTATCAAGCTTTCTTAAAACCGAGATCAACAAATTTGGAAACCAATTTCCAGAAAATTTTCAAATTCTAAAAATAAAAACACTGTACCAATATAATTTAGGTCAATTCATGTATCAGTTAAACAATAATATGTTACCACCCATATTTAATTTTTCATTTAACAAAAACAAAACCCTTCACAAATATCCCACACGTCAATCCGATGAATTTCATTTACCACTACCCCGGACCATCCTTGCAAAATCAATTTTTACTTTTGAAGGCCCTAGACTCTGGGGAACTATCAATAGTAACATCAAAGAATCTCCAAGCCTTAATTCTTTCAAATATAAGTTCAAAAAATTTCTTCAAGATAACCATTGAATTTAACTCTTCATCACTCAAGCTCTTGTATTTTTTTAATCAAACATGTTTATTATGTCACGTACACTTATACATCTCTTTCGTTTTCCTGTTGATCGGCGAGGTCCGTCTGTGAGTGCTGGGGCTGGATTCTGGAGACCTTTAATCTCTCTTTTTCTTATTTCCTTTTCTATTTTTATTTCCAATTTTTCTTTTTAATTCAACTGGTCATGCTCAAGTTGGTACCTTATTTTTTTTATATGCTAAACAACTGCAAGAATATTTATTAGGAGGCTGCACTCTACAAGCTCCGCTTTTTAGCAGCCTCCTCCATTTTCAACCTGATTTGTAATAATCTTGAATATAATTTTCTGTACAGGAATAATTGAAATATGTTTTGTTATTTATATATGTCAACATGTACAGAAGAAACTGTAATTGTTGAAAATGGAAATAAACGAATGAAATGAAATGAAATGAAATTTTCAAATTCACACATTATTGGATTTCTCTATTTAACCTGTTAACAATTTTGTTACAGAGCCATACTAAAATTGAATCACCACTCGTAAAGAGATTGTTTGTCATCAGTATTGTTTGTTTTCATTATATGCATTCATTATTAATAAAAAAAAATATCCCCTAAAAATAGGACTGCACTGATTTAAATTGGATTATAGTGATATCTCCCAATTTTATATAGGCCTTCTACACACAGACGTATAGTGTTAAATATAAAGTAATTCTATATTTAAAATTGTCTAATGTATTTTTTTCTAGGGCCAATGTGCTATATCTATTTTGTTTAATTCATTAAAATATAGGCCTATATGCTGGGAATGTATTAAACATGAGAATAATGCAAAAGACGTAATAGGTACATGCTAAAGAACAATGTATTGATATATGAGTATTATGATTATAACCATTTGTAAGGAATGAGAAATAAAATGATTTAGTAAAAACCTAAGATTGATCCCGACGTGATTTGAACACGCAACCTTCTGATCTGGAGTCAGACGCGCTACCGTTGCGCCACGGAATCATGTGAACACTAAAGCTGTATAGTTCTAATCTATATCAAACACTATATAGGCCTATAACATGATGCAATATTTGTCATTCTTCCATAAGTGATTTTGAACAATAGGCCTACACCCATTCCAAAAGTCCAGTACAATGTCTGAGTGACAAATAAAAAAAAACGTTAAATGTTTTCAAATTGTTATTTACTGTACAACAATTTTATATAAACCTCTTTTATTCTTCTACCAAAATATTAAGTGTTTATCTGATAAGAGTCAGTGGCTGCCCTTATTATATACCAATTTAAATGTTCTAAATCCCACGGGGAAAGGAAAAAGAAGAATTATAAAAATGGAGGGGAGGGACAAAGGAAGAAGAAAAAGAAGAAGATGATGATGAAGAAGAAGAAGAAGTAGTCTGTCTCCACGCAAAGACTAGCACATACAAAACTTGCTGTTTCAATTCAGTAAGATACACAAGGCATGAGTAGGCTGCGATTCAGACCCCCGTTCAGATCCTCTACTCGAGTGAATGGTTTGCCCATGTAGCAGACTACCCAAAGAAATTGACTAAATTAAGCTTCAGAAGGGGAAAATAGGCCTATTTACTTTATTACTGTCCGATTGCTCCAATATTGTCGTCCCCAAAAACTCTTGGAGCAATAACATGACAGTTTTTGTATATTTTAATAGGCTACGTGAAGTATGTATTCTCTTAAGACTGTTTTTGCAAAATAATGTATAAATTATACTTCATTTCTGTTGGAAATAAAATGAAAACGAATTTGGTCTTTCCTTTTTTCCCTTTTAGAAATTATGATCAGTTGTGACTCGTCCGAGGGGGGGGGGGGCAGGGAAACGTCCCCTGTATGAGTTTTGACTCGTCAGGGGAGGGGCAGGGAAACGTCCCCTGTATGAATTTTGAATTTTCAGGGGGGGCAGACTCTAGGTACGCTAGTGAGGTGGACGCATTATATTCCCCCTTCTATTTTTGGTCTTTTATGATGGAAAGAAATTAAAAATCGAAATAAAACATGTATTTTGGACGAGATAACCCTACTTTGTGGGCGATAACCTTCTCCTTTTTCTTTTTTTGTCTTGTCAGATTTATCAGCCCCTGGCCCCCTATCTTTGGGAGAGACTTCCGCCCTTGCTTTAAAGAGTATGTACTATGGTACTACCTCAAAAAATTGCAAGTTTCCCCAGGCCCAACCTTCCTTTCTTTGCTTCGCCGAGATCTGAACACTAGCTGGCGCCAAACCAAATTCTAATTCTATTATGACTCATCGATCAATTTTGGCGACACGAACCGAAGTCGAAGTTCTCGTTATCAGGAAAGGTATGTAGGCCTATGTAATCTTAAACTTTATTATCCGTAGTTCCTGATTTGTGTTGAAATCACTTAAGTAATTTCTGTATTTTCATCAGAGACTCGTGTTTATATTCCAACAACAATATTCTCAAAGGATTGTTATGACGCGAGTCTATTTTCTTAGCAACGCCTTTTGTTTAGTCCCGCGCATTAGATTTGACGTCAATGACAATGACTCGCAGCTCAGTTAATATTATTTGGCTGTTTTATTTTTTAATGCAAGGAGATTCACCGCCAAAGACAAGTCATTGTGGCAGATCAAGACCATAGATCCAGCTGGGGGGGTCAAATTATAATTCGATGGGGGTTACTTTATGTCACTCGCGCATACATGATTATCAGCTGGCAGCCATCTGTTTCGCGTTTTTCGAGGAGTTTTTAAACATATGTATTTTTAGTTCTTTTTTATTTCTCCTCGTTCACAGATGCCTCGCTGTCGTGCAGCTGCCATTAGGGGGTTAACAATGCAAAATCCCTCTTACAGGACTCATCAATTTTTGTCTTTATTTCATAAAAGTTTATTAACAAGAACTGGACCAAAATCAAGATTATTAAATTTGCTTTAGCCTGAAATGCACCAAAACAGGTAAAAAATAGATCTAGGCCTAGACTTACATTAAAAGGAAAAAAACAGTGACTTACTTTAGCTGTCGCACAACTCCCACAAGTTTAATAGCTATACTAACCTCGCACTACAAAATGTACAAACATGATTTCACAATTAATTTTTAAAACTTTTGAAAAGGTCAGTAAACATCGCTTAAAAAGAAATTTGCTGAAACTCATTTTCGCTACTCACTGGGGCTCTTTCTGGTGAGGGGCTATCCATTTTGTTAATATAAAACACAGAACAAAATCACTCACCCCGGCCTGGAAAGTGGGTCCACATATCTCTTCCATGGATTAAAAGGAAGCTCGATGGTAGCGCTAATAAAATTCACAACCTTAGTTTAGCGCATCGTTGGTATCGTTCGGATTTGCATCAGATCTCGATCTATAGTTCTGGCTTCTGCTCCTGAATTTTAATGAATTGAGCTGTGATTTCCGGGCTTGTGCAATTTGTGTTTGCGATGTTTTGGAATGGGCAGTGAATTAATTATTAATATGTGTGAGGAAACCGATACTGGCTCTAAATCACCAATTTTGAGACTGATAGAATCATAGAAAAGATGTGAATTTTTTGAAATGTAAGAGGAGTTGTTATAAATAAACTGTAAGGTCATTTTGTTGCATGAGTTTTATAATTTCCCCACATAAAATCCCACCTTTGTCACTTGGAGTATCATAGCGACTTTTGTACCTTGGCTTCATGTTCAGGTACATGTAGCATAGTGTAGCAGTAGTGGAATGGAGGTTACACGAACATCACTTGAGGTAGATGGGGGTGTGCCTCACAAAACCCTGGAATGGGGGTCTTGGTATTTGGGAACTAAATATATACCTGGCAGTGTGGAACACCCCCCCCCCCCCTCCCCCCGGATCCAGTGAACATGGACATATCGAAAACTGGCGGGAGTAACCGTCCCTCATTTCTCACTCAAGTGTAGTCCAATAATCACTTTGTCTAATCACCAACTCATCGATGTCGACCATTTCATCTCATAACCAGTTAGTCTGAAGTTTAACTCTAATACCATTTTTTTCCCCATTCATTTCGCCAACGTAATACTTAGGCCCGAATTCACAAAGGTGGTTTTTGCAGAAACCATGGTTTCAAACGAAACCACCTTTGTGAATTCGGGCCTTAGGGTCTAGTCCAATTAGTCCAAATGGTACATGGACTAAATGGCTATTGGATCAACTGGTTATTAGAGGAAATGGTGAGTGGACAAATTGGCAATTAGACAATGTCATAGTGGACGAACTGATGGTAGACCACATGACAGTAGACGGGTTGGTACCGGTAATTGCACAAATTTGCATTAGACCAATTATTGAAAATAAACTGGTGGACATGTTTAAATAATTGTAACCTTTATTATTTGATACCTTGATTTTTGTATTTATTTATGAAATAGTGGGCTTAAGTACATGCATATCCCAACTCTAATCTATACATATTTCTATAGCCTTGTTCTAAAGGTGGTACTAGGGTACATGATTCCGCCCTTTTCCCAATTTTTTTTGTTAAAGTTGTTATTCATCCAGCACATCAATACAATATCACTTTTTTTAGTAACATAATACAAATAAAATATTTTAAATCAACAGTAAACGTTGTTCATTTATTCTACAGTACCTGGGGCAATTGATCTGTCTTATTTGATACAATAATATACACAATACAACACTAGAGTAAGCGGTCTACGCATATTTTGGATTTGGTGCTTTAGAAATGCTCGATATTATCATTATTAAATATACTGTACATAGTTGTTTCATCATTCATTTGACTTGATCAAAATATCTGCGAGAATATATACAGAAGTAAATATCAAACTGATATTAATATGTAACTTCTATATTGCGTACTACCTGGTACTTAATGAATTAAATTTGATTTGTGCAAAGCAATCAAAGCAAAAATCAGTAGACAATCTTAGGCCTTGTAACATATAGAGATACGGTAAATGTAATTAAGAGTTGAGTGTAAATTGTTTGCATATTCCTATCAACTTCAATGTATGCTTACATGTCTGCTTACCATAATCTTTCCATTTGATTCTGTATCTTCTTAACAGGACTCAGAAATCATCATGGATCAGGTATTACAACAGCAGCTATCTAAAGCAACAGAGATCATTGAGAATCAGGTGGATGCTGAGATACAACGTCTTGATAACCTAGATGGAGATGAATTGGAGATCTTAAGACGGAACAGATTGGCTGCCATGAAGAAGCAACGAGAAAAGGAGGATGAGTGGAGATCGGTGAGGAATTAATGAATGAAAATAAAAAATTCTATGAGATGAAAAAATTCTTGGAAGGGTTGTAAAGATTATTTTGGAACTAAATAATTATGTAGAAATGTAGGTAGGGATTCTACATGCAAACATGAAATATCTTTGTTGGAAATTATCCTAATCCCCCCCAAATAAAAAGGAAATCCCAAGAATCCCAAAATACATACAAGATATGGTTGCAATATATTGAAGTTCAGAATGCATGGAGACACGGGGATACTAGCATTAATGTATGAAATATGGGAGAGGATAAAAGAAAATAAATATTCATTGATTTGGGTGCCTCTCTTATAGGGACCATAGTCTAAGTATCAAATAGACAGTTTGTTATCTGTCATAATACAGAATAAACAGATATTCTAGTTTCTTTCTAATCTTAAAAAAAAATGTATTTATAAACTCAGACTTACTGCAACTTCCTTCTGATAAGATTATTCCACTTACATTTAAGAAACATGATTGAGAATAGGCAGAGATTGTTTTAATGCTAAATATTCAGAGGATATTTTTGTCTTTCAAAAATAAACTTTCAGAAGTTAATGAATGTGATAATTAGTGAAATTGATTGAATTGTATTTCTGATTACTTTTTTAATTGAGTAGCAGAGCTGAAGAATACACTGTCTCAGGTAATTTAAAGTAGACAACCGAAGAATCAAAAGTATTTTATAATGACTTTTTTTGGTCATCATTGTAAAGGGGAAGTATTACTAATCAGATATATAACTTCACCTTTTAAAATAGTGATTAGAGTTTGCAGAAATCAGCTCTCAAAAATGACTTATTTTCATGGCATATTTCTGCCTTCGTCCGTCCTCTGGCGAGCTCCAGCTGAGTGACGTCACACCACGAGCAGTGAGCAGCTGAGCTGACAGCAGCCCATTGAAGACGATCTTTCCAATCAGCGTTTTTTGCTCTTAGAATAGTTTATTCCTCTCAAGATTGGTCTTATTACATAGAAAAAAGTTTGAATTTTCTGAACAGTAAAATGAAATGCACATTTAACATATTTTGGTAACCGATATTTAGCTTAGAAAAAATTATTTGTTTTCAAGAAATATACGTGAATAAACAAAGCATATTTTCACTTAGAAATCATGCTTGCACCACATTGATATTATTATCAATATAAAGCATAGACATTCGTCTTCACAACTGAATAAAAATTATGAAATTTAATTACGTAGCAAGTTCAGGAACCACAAAAAACACGGCAATATATGATCGCGAAATGTTGGAATTGCACTTGGATTGCCGAAGCATTGCGAGGCAACTGCAGCGAACGCACTTTGTTCATATATCGTTATGAACACGGTCCATATAACAACATGTTCTGTGGACAAATCTGTACGCACGCAGTTTTTTTTATGAGTGCGGGGATCCTGGTTCGAAACTCTTTGATTTTTTTTTGGTTCTGGATTTTTTTTTTAATTATGTTCCTTCCCCATTCCTATCTGCTCTTTTTTCTCTTTTTATTTTCATGTGAGATTCTATTCAGTCCTGTATTTATTAAATCTTACTTCTTAATTGCTGCTTTTGATTTTCAAGTTCTTGATTAGATTCTCTACTTATATTATTTGGGCAGCGACTCACTCACTCACTGACTGGAGTGGAGCAACACAATGACGACTGCAGTGGACAAAATTGGTCTTTACAGTCCACAATTCAATAAAAACGGGCAAAGGAACACAGTTCTGAATCACGTTTGGTCTGAAGTTGTCGAAAACAGAAATTGAATATCACATTACATGAAGAAAACGGTAAATTCGGAAGATATTGAACAGGTCAGTAAGGTGATTCAGTGCATGATGCACAGAGAGATGATGAGCACGTATATTGTGTGACGTCATAATTCTCGACCGAATTCGGCTGCGTGATTGTCGGTCTGGGGGGCTGAGAAGGGTGTCTAATAATTTCATTTCTTGCATTTCCACGACATCTATAAGACTTTTTAGTGACATATTTGTGTATAAAAAGACAATACCTTTCCATCCATATATAATTTGTCTATAATCATCACTTTCGTGAAATTTTCTTTGTGTGTCTCCTTTAAGGAAGCTTTGGTATAAAGATGTTTTCCCCTCTTATGTCAATCTCTCAGTTAGGACACGGGGAGTACCAGGAGATCCCGGTTGAGAAGGATTTCTTTGCTGAATGCAAGAAGAGCACCAATGTGGTTTGTCATTTCTACCGTGACAGCACTGAACGTTGTAAGATAGTTGACAAACACCTACGGATACTGGCTGCTAAACATATAGAAACACGCTTCTTGAAGATCAATGCAGAGAAGTGTCCTTTTCTTGCTCAGAGATTGAGGATAGTTTTGATTCCTACCATAGCTCTCATTAGGGAGGGAAAGACCAAGGATTACATAGTAGGGTAAGTAATCAATCCTTCAAAATCAAATATTCACCTATCTTGGTAGAGATCTTTGTATTTCAACTGTACTTGTAAATACTTGTAGCTTGTTATGCAAGGTTGACATATTTCCTAGCCAAAGTTACATATCCCAGTTAATTGAGTGGGAAATATCTTTCTGTCCTGTCCATTTTCTACACAAAAGCTTGAATTCATATCAGCTGGTTTCCAGAAAAGAGTGGTGTTATATATGATTATGTTACATTTTTCAGTTTTTTTTTCAGTTATGCCGTGGCTAGCGTCAGCTGTCCGTCCAAAATTTCAAAATGCTTCTTCTTCATCATTTCAAGTCCGATTTCAATTCTGTTTGCTTTATATGATAGCAATAGGTGGGGTATTCAAAACTTCTACACTGAATTTCAAAACTCATTAAATATGCTGATTTATGCACATTTTTCAAAATTCGCAAAAAATGCCTCTTTTTTATTTGTTGACCAATTTTGATTTTTTTTGTTGCATCTGAGAGCTGCATTAGGTTCACCAAGGTTCTACACAGAATTTAGAAATTTAGACTAGAAAATTATTTGTGCTTATTTTTATGAAATTGATTCATAAATCACAAAACAAGCTTCTCTGTCATTTCTTTGATTTCAATTCTGTTCCCTCAATTTATGTCACCACGATAATTCACTACAGTGTCAACTGGGCTGAAATGAAAAAATTGTGTTACATTTCTTTGCAAGATGCAGGATAAGCTCCACATCATTGATGTGCTTGTTTGATATAAAATAATGAAATTTATAAGATCAAAACCAGTTCCTGACAGAATTGTATTCATTTGATGTTAATAGGTTTGATGATCTTGGAGGACGTGATGACTTTCCAACTGAGATGATGGAATGGAGATTAGGGTGTGCTGAGGTGATTAATTACAGTGGTAGTCTGAGTGATCCACCCACTGGAGGTAAGGGAGCTAAACCAACCTCCAAAGCTTCTGATCTACTGGGTAGGAGAACACAGAAGATCATCAAAGGAGGTAGATATGATGACTCAGATTCTGATCTAGAGGACTGATTTCAACACAATGAGTGCTTGCTTACAGAGGAACGGCATTCCAACTTCTGCCCCTAGCAACATGATTCTCACGATGAGTGCTATCATCTTGAGTTGCATCCCAACTTCCGCCCCCAGTAATAAACTTTTTCATTTTCGTTCCTGCTTTGAATGCAAAGCATTTGATGGGATGTAGTTACGCCCCTCTCAGGATTTTGGGGGAAGATCACATGGTTCTTGGATTCCCATTGTTAAGCCTATTTTATGTCATGTATTTCAAATGCCTTGTTCAGATATGGCATGACAACTCTTTGCCCAAAAGCTCAATGACATGATCTATTCAGAGTTTATTGTTAGGATGGGTGGCAACAAAATAACGTAATGAAGGCAGAAATCGTTGACAAGCTGGCTATATAAAGGTGTGGACCAATCCGGGGGGGGGCACTCGACCAAAAAAGTGGCGGGGGTGTGCCGCGGGCGAGACAAAAAACGGGGGCCTTGGAGCGGGCTTATTGTAAAAAGGAGGGTCCTCGGAACGGGCTTCGGAACGACAATTGTTTGTGAAAACGGGGGTCCTTGGAACGGATCGCCAACGTGTGAGTGCGTATGCATCCCTATGGAACGGTCGTGCGTGCATGATGCAGCTAGAGCGGCCTCCGCCGGGGAGCTCTGCGGCCGCGTTTCACCAAAATTGCAGCTCATTCAATGCGATCGGAGCGGCGTAACGAAAAATATGCGAAGCTTCGGAGCGGATTTCTCTCTTCTTTTTTCTCGATAAGAAGAAAATGCTATGCCTTGGAGCGGCTTTCTTTGTTCTTTTTCTCAACAAGGCAAAAATGCTATGCCTTGGAACGGAAATTTGAGTGTGAAAATGGGGGTCCCCTCCGCGGCACATACCCACTATGCATTATATACTGAGTGCCCCCCCGGGGGAACAATCTGTCTGTTTTGTATTGAGCAAATTTAATGAAGTTTCCCACACAATCTTAAATTTCTTTTTTGATGGGTGTGTACATGTGTGTGCACCTTCATGAAACAAATGGGGCTACTAGTATTTGTCGTGTCATGTCTTGACACTATTATGTACCTGTATAACCTGCACCCCTGAATCTTTTTAGAATTAAAAAGAAGAAAAGTAAAGATTTCCATTTAGAATAAATAAACTAAAAATATTTATCGGTAATATTGAGTACGGGGGGAGGGGAGTCGCTGTCATGGAAAAGTGGACAACAGCCACAAGACCGTACTGACAAAAAGGCTGCTAGGACACTCATACACAGATTTGTGAAGATGTCCCAGATTTGCACACTTTTAACGAGGAAACACATAATTTCATTATTTTTCAGAATGATTGATCCGCAACCAGGGGAGCGTTTCATGAAAGGACTTTTCGGACATTTTATCCGACAGTTACCATAGTTACAGTCCATGTTAGCCAATCAGAATCAAGGAAAGTTGTCAGACCCGACAACTTTTCGGACAAAAATGTTGATGAAACACTCCCCAGGATATTCCAATTTTCATTTTCATTATTTTTTTTATATGCTAAACAACTGCAAGAATATTTATTAGGAGGCTGCACTCTACAAGCTCCGCTTTTTAGCAGCCTCCTCCATTTCCAACCTGATTTGTTATAATCTTGAATATAATTTTCTGTACAGGAATATTTGAAATATGTTTTGTTATTTATATATGTCAACATGTACAGAAGAAACTGTAATTGTTGAAAATGGAAATAAACGAATGAAATGAAATTTTTAAGGTTACTGGATTTAGGGGAGTTTTGATGTATTTATCATGGATGGGCTGTAGCTTCCATCTAGCTTTTTACCGGCCAAGAATAATAAGTAAAATATTTATCATTATTAAAATATTTAAAGGAGAAGTCCATTCTGCTAGTAGAGTGGTGTTTTGAAAGAATAGAAAAATGTTTTAGGAAAATCCATCAAAAATAAATGTATCCAAATATTCATTGAATTGTGAGGTCATATCTAAGCACTTGCCCAATTTGGTATATACTACATATTTTAAAAATTCCCATTTTATAATGGTTCATTGCTTAATCATAACTGAAAATATGTTTCTTAAAGAAGCAGGTACGAAATGATTTGTCTCGTGATATATGCAAATGCACATGTAAAATCGTTTTCAATTTTTTTCAGACATTTTATTTTACAGATATTCTCAAAACCTTCATTAATATTTTTTTTTCTTCAAACAACTTTCAATCTGGGTGAGCTTCTATAAAATATGAATAAGTTAACAAGCTTGATAATTACATGTCAAGAATGATTTGTATTTATGTCTTGTGTTGAATGTACAGTATACATATATGCTTGTTTTGATGTGACCTTTTATTAAATTATTTACATGTGAAATATAATTTGATCTGTTACGATTCTTATGTGATGTGAATAACTTAAATAGATAGACAAACTACAAATAACCACACAGAACACGTTAAATTTAGCTTTGAGATAAAACATTCTTTTGTTCAATTTATAACAAATGTTCATATATACAAGTATACCAAAAGAAAATATGTTTTATATCAATCAATGCTTTGGGCAATAAAGTGTACAATAATCAGCACTGTTTAATATATGTCCAACTAATAATTATATATAAATAAGCCAATTTTTGTTTCTTTCCTTTTGTTTTTGGAATATAACACTGGCATACCAATGATTAGCAGAGATTGTTCACACTGGTGTAATATTCATGTTAGCTATCATTAGCCAATGAAAATATCAACTTGCAAATGAATGCTCAATGGCTAGGTGAAATAATAGAAACACACCTTCAGAATTTCACATAGCACCTACTTACACTTTATCTGGATGTCGAAAGGAGGGGAAGCTTCCTTGATAATTCAAGAACAAGTTTTAATAACTGGAGTCTATACTCAAAGGGAACCTTTAAATATCATAGATACAAGGCCTAAAATTATTTCCATGTTGTTTAGTGTCAAAATGAAGGCATGAAAATATCATGTGTTCAACCCCCCCTCAAAATAAACACTAAATATCAGATGATTTATCTGCATGAGACAGGGGTATTGAACTGATAGCATCTTCATGTGCTGAACATATTATTTTCCTAAGATTGTAATGCAGGGATGAAATTCCTTAGATGACAATTCCTTGAATTGAGCACTTAATCAGGGTAGCCATGCTAAAATTGGTTTAAAACTTTTGACAGGACAATAAACTTTGTATTTCTATGCTTGCTAATAACAATTTTAATAATTAAAATGATATGCAACAGAGCGCATAATACAATGTTTCTCAGCCTTGCATACTATGCCCCAGCTTTAGCACGGCTACCCCGATTTTATAGTGCTCTAGCATTCAAGGAATTCCTAACGGATGCCTGTGTGGAGAGTGACAAATATAGATAAATGCCTTGCCAAAAGATGTAAGTGCCATGGTTGGATTTGAACCCCAGACCCACTGGTTTGAAGTCCTGAGATTTATCCACTGAGCCAGAACATCTCTCCATAAACATCACATTTTCTTTCAGCTAATGGTACTTAAACGAATTGAGAATGTGATTTAGGTCCCAAGAATATGTCTCGTTCTCAAGTTAAAATCATGTGAAACTGAGTTTACAAATATCCTTCAAACATCTCCAGGATTGCATAAAAACATGTGATGTTTCTAAAATCCTATTCAGGCTTCATTTACAATGGTACACACACCGATGACATAATATTCTGATCAACAGAAGCTCTTCAATATATTGAAAGTTTTTTTGCAAAATATAGTGGATTAGGACATACTTTTGCAAGACTGTTTTACCCCCAGATAAACAAGACTTCATGACAACTCAATGTCACAAACATCTTGTATCTACTGAACAGAGCAACATATGACCATTCTTTGCTTTTTGTTTATGTCTTACTATCAATTTTTTGCTCCTTCCAATAATATGTTGTTGGAGACAAGTGGAATGCCTCTGGCCGTCTCACCTGCATCACGCAGTTCAATATAGCAGCAGTGCTGACTTTGAAAACTACTCTAACTCGCACAAGATGTTCAGTGATACATGGTTACTATTATGTCTACTTTTTATGAACTAGACCAAAAAACAGATATGGTTATTCAACAAAAAACCCCAACATGGCCAAAGTTCATTGACCTTACATGACCTTTGACCTTGATCATGTGACCTGAAACTCGCACAGGATGTTCAGTGATACTTGATTACTCTTATGTCCAAGTTTCATGAATCAGATCCATAAACTTTCAAAGTTATGATGGTAATTCAACAGATACACCCAATTCGGCCATAGTTCATTGACCTTTGACCTTGGTCATGTGACCTGAAATGCGCACAGGATGTTCAGTGATACTTGATTACTCTAATGTCCAAGTTTCATGAATCAGATCCATAAACTTTCAAAGTTATGATGGTAATTCAACAGATACCCCCAATTCGGCCAAAGTTCATTGACCCTAAATGACCTTTGACCTTAATCATGAGACCTGAAACTTGCACAAAATGTTCAGTGATGCTTGATTACTATTATGTCCAAGTTTCATGAATCAGATCCATAAACTTTCAAAGTTATGTCATTTCAAAAACTTTACCTCAGGTTAAGATTTTGATGTTGATTCCTCCAACATGGTCTAAGTTCATTGACCCTAAATGACCTTTGACCTTGGTCATGTGACATGAAACTCTAATTGGATGTTCAGTAATACTTGATTAACCTTATGGCCAAGTTTCATGAACTAGGTCCATATACTTTCTAAGTTATGATGTCATTTCAAAAACTTAACCTCAGGTTAAGATTTGATGTTGACACCGCCGTCGTAAAAGCGGCGCCTATAGTCTCACTCTGCTATGCAGGTGAGACAAAAACCTTGTAAAACAAGTTATCCAATCTGGGATAATATATATTGGTATTGTAAGTATAATTGTAAATGATATCAGTAGATGTATCATCAGAAATATAAATTCACCATTAGTAGCGTACACAGGATTTTTGAGGGGGGGGGTTCAAGCTGAATTGACCACGAAAAAGATATAGGCCTATATTCACCACATCACCTCAAATTTTAGGTTGTTTCCTATCCCCCCCCAAAAAAAAATTGACAAGAAGAAAAGTCTTCAAAAACATTTTTTAGGGGTTTTAAATTCTTACGCCGGACTGCATAAGAGGGGGGGGGGGGGGCGGGGTTGAGCCCCAGTAACCACCCCTGCGTATTTTACTAATCACCATATTGGAAAACAAAAATTGATTAGAAATGGTCTTATAGAATTGTTTAAAAAATTATAGAATAAAGATGATATACACTATTAAAAAAATATTTTGAAATCTATTTCAATATTGATAAGACCTAATGCAGCAAATGAGAATTCCTATTCCAACACAAAATTTCCATACCTGTAGCGAGTTGTGCAAATAAACTTATATTTCATTTTTATTAATGTACAATGAGCTGAAGGCAGTGACAAGTCAAATATCATTATAAAAGCAAAATGGGAAACATGTAACTCTCATTTGCTTAATTTTAGAATTTTACCTTATGAGGCCAAATTTTTTGTCAATTTGATTGAATTTGATTTCTTTTTATTTGAAAAACTTCAACAAAAGAAAAGGGAATATTTGTCTATGCTACAAACTTTGGGAGTTTTTCCCATTTAAAATTGTGTGTCGAGTACAAGGCTTGTTTGTGCAAACATAAAGCTATTATCTCTCCTACCATTTGTAAACTGTTAAGAGTTTAAGGCAATTCTGAGGATTTTTGGCAAGGTATCAAATAAATTTGGTAGCACATTGCAAAATTACTTCAAATAATATGAAATACAAAAGTTACAAAATTGCATACAAAAAAATCAGGCTTGTGCTCTGATCCATTTCCTTCTAATTCAGGATATTAGAAGTTTACTTTGACACATTTTCTTATTGTGGCTTTGCAACTTTATGGCAGGACTGTTAAGTATAGTATTGATATCCACTGGCCACTAAGGATTGCATTAAGTTAACACTCCATTTAAATTAAAAATGCATGCATTTAATTCCTACAAGATAATATGACCAAGGTCATGTGATCAATTACATGTATGTGATCATGTGATGTATCATGTCATGTGCCATGTGATGAACCATACAATAACTGTCAACTTGTTTTGAACTGACTGCATGGGTTGCATAACTTATTTCAAATATTTCATACTTTCAAAGCAAGATAACACATCTCAACACAAACATACATGTGTAAATACTCAACCTATCTTTGCCTATGTAATCCAAACTATCAACATTATCCAGTGAGAATGACAAACTGTAGCATGAATATACACGGCTGGTATTAGAATCAACAAATCAAAAGATAACGCAGCATTTCAATTGAATATTACTTTGACAACATACTTGGCCAATTTGGGTCCTTATTTATGCTGTATTTGAAAAAATTAATTGCAGATTTCTGACAGGCAGATTGACATTTTCAAATGCCAATATCACGAGCCCTGAACCCATGCAGCGTTGTGTGATATTTTACAATGATAGCACTATGTAACAATAGAATGCTTACCAGAAACAAAATTGGCTTGATTTTGGCTTAGAAAAGTAAATTCAAATTTAAAGCATTGAAGTGAATGCAATAAAAATTGGATTACCATGTTAGCAAATTACCAAGTGAAATATCTATTCTGTTTTCAAAGTAGTAAATTGAATACCAGGCATGAAGTTTTTTTCAAAATGCGGTAATTACTATGGTTCAGGAAATTTGACCCTCAGCATATTGCACACAAAGCAACTTCAAGAAAACACAATTTGTACTAAGAACATCATATACAATACACACCTTGGTAATTCAACTTGAAGGTAAGTATACAATGATCTCAAAAATAATATTTCAACATTTTCCATTGATTTATAATAGCAGTTACTATGTGCATATACTCAACTGCGCTTTGATACTTTGTATCATATTATTACCCCGGCTATAGCTAAGCCGCCATATTAATAGGCGCTAAAGCATTCAAGGAATAAATCCTACCGGGTACCCATTCACCTCACCTGGGTCGAGTGCAGCACAATGTGGATAAATTTCTTGCTGAAGGAAATTACGTCATGGCTGGGATTCGAACCCACGACCCTCTGTTTCAAAGTCCAGAGACTAATCCACTGGGCCACAACGCTCCACTGATTGATTTCATGGAAAAGAAAAATTTATTCTTTTATTATCCAGATCACCTGTCCAATTTTGTAGCAGAATGAGCAAAAGATGAGACAAAATATCATGTACATTAATTTAGGTTTTGAAATAAAATCCCTCAGTAATAATACCTATGAATGCCATAATTATCCATCAGTCAGAAATACTTAACTTTCAGTTAAGACTCATTAAACAAATACCTTTTTAATAAATATCATATTCACATAATACTGAAATTGGTTCATAAACATTTTTAAGGGTAATCTCAACTATAAATGGAAAATTAACCTAATAAGAGGAACAGAATTCAAAGGGATTACAAGAGGACAGATTTAATGAGATGTATACCAGGTAGTGCAATACATTATCATACTATTCATCCTATGAAAAAAAAACAAGATATGCCCTTGTGTCACAAGGACATAAATGCAATACTCAAAAGCATATTTCAATTGGTTTTCATATTAGTAATCCAGACAAGCAAGAATGACAAACATTTCTAAATTCACTCAAAAATTTCCAAATTTTAAAGTTAAGCTTTAATCAATAAACCTTGAATACTTTTCTCTTAAAATGTACTCAAGGAAAATAATTAATCCCTTTTATTTAATTCTATTTCTCAGATATAAATAATATTGTTTGCGATACCCAATAAAATATCAGTGCATGTTCTCTTTGGCTTAAGTTGAAATAAATCAAGGAACAAAGAGAACAAAAATATATAAAAAATATCTATCATTAGTATTAACCCCCCCCCAAAAAAAAACCCAAATAGATGAAGATATTCCATAGTTAAGCTTGTGTGCATCATGTTCTGTGCATATTTTACGCTTTGACATCACAATGGACGAATGGGTGATTTCTTAGCTATAGGTGTCAGTTGATTTTACCTTGATCTGCATTCTAACAGCATATCAGAAAATAATCCATGGAACCATTTTGTTCAATACCTGTATATTTTGAATTATACTGTGAAATTTAAAGAAATTTACATGGATTTTGACCGAGTAATAAATGTTCAAAATCTACATAGTAATCCAAGTAGGTATAAAAATGCCCAAACCTTTTGAATGGGCAATTCTCGCAAATCAAGCAAATGAACCCATATTATTGCATATTTGGAATATTTAGGTGCTGAAGTAACTAAATTTTGTGAAAATGACAAGGATTTTATTTTAACTGTGGAACGTCCTTAAACTGAATTATTTGTAGGCATTCAGATTACATTTATCATTTAGCCATGATTTTGAATTTTAAATTCCTCGTTTTAATGTAACCAATAGAATAAATCAATCGTGCAATTTAGAGGAGCATTAAATATATATCCTTTAGTGAATAAAGATTTTAGTACTATACTGCCCTATTTTGACAAAAGGAAGCAAGTGATTTATTATCCGAAATTAATTTTTAATATGTGTATCGATTTATCCTTCCAAGCCAAATTTCATAGTTCGGATCCCGCTATGCAATATGACTCGTTACTATCATTCTTAATCATAAGCATCTATGTAAATGACAAACACAGTTTAACTCTTTTCCAATAAATTATGCTTTTATTACTTGTTTTCTTTAGTCAAAGGAGGGTAGCATACACATCACGAAATAACATTAATGCTAAGCTTAATTAATCAGCCTCTTAAGATAGAAAACATGACAAACAGTGACACAAGATGAAAGACTAGTTACCAATTCAAAGATGGGTTATTCCAGTAGGTTGGGTATGAAAACGACAAGATATGAACGTAACATAGGTACAAAGTATTCTATTTCACAGTGAAGATAAATTCAGATGTGGTGTAGTGTTGATATATCAATGTGAGGAAGGTATCTGACTCCAACCAAAGAAATTCATGTTTGATCTTGAAATCTATTTTGATTTGTTGTTGTTCAAATCAACTTCCCTTTTACCAACGTTAAATGAACATCACATTCATATAATTGGCAATAGAGTGTCAGGTTTGAAATTGCAGTACATCCTGACACTTAGTTAGTAAACTTAAGTGGGACACCTTTTTTTTTGCTGGAGTGACCATAGGAAGGTATTTTCCTAGATTAAATGAGACACATGTTTTTAGCTCTGGTATGTCACAAAAATGGACCCAACCCGATGGAACGACCCAGGTACCTCTATTGTCCACTTTCTAATACATGTTGCTAATACTGTCAGACATTAAATATATCTTCTTTCCTGTACAAAAATAAGACTCCCATTTGTTGATGATGTAATGGAGAGAGGGAAGTGAGGAAAGACAAACATTAGTTCTAAATGAAAAGACTTATCTCTCTGGTATATCATCAACCACTGGCTGACATAGAGTAAACTGCAATTATTCTTGCCAACATTGCCAAAAAATGAGTATTTACCAACTCATTATAATTATGCAGGAGATAAAGAGCTCAAGCTGCATTGGTATAGCCTAGCTTGGTTTTGGCATTGAAATTCACCAACATTCTTGGAATCTACAAAGCAAGAAAGAGACTTCAGTGAGGTCAATCAGGTTCTGTCCATATGCATTCCTCCAAAACAAGGATGTTATGGTGCGTGCTTAAATGTAGGAAATGAAGAAGACATTTCATCAAGATTGGATCTACATAGCTGATGAGAAGTTTATGTGAAGGTTTGGTTGTTTGTGTGACCTTGGTGTGCTCCTACAAGGAACCTTTTCAGCTATTTTGGTCCCTAAGACATGCCAAGATTATCAGAGATGGCAGAAAACCCTTGACCAACCTGGACATGACATACAAAGTGACAACCGAAGCTAAAGACTAGAAAGGTCTAACAGGAGCTATACTTCTTTGGGGGATGGTGGCTATCCTATTTCGCAAAAGCAATGTTGTGATATCGACCTTGAGGGAACAGCACAAACAACCAACAAGGTTCAACTTTATGTAGAATATGATAGCTGTTAGCCAGAGAACTCCAGATTCTTTAGGTGACCTCTAGTCAGCAAACCTGTGCTAAATCCTTGTCGATGTTATTTACCTCAACAGCCATCCATCAAGGGGGAACTCTATTTAGAAGTTAAAAGCTGCAGCTGAAGATCACCAGATCCTCAGGTGTATTCTTGTCTGATAGAGTCTTGTCAATGATGTTGATTTTGAGAGGCATCCATTAAGATTGAAATCTATGTAAAAGATGAAAGCTGTAGCCAAGGACCACAAGATTTTGTAAGTGTGCTCTCCTCTGATCAAGTCTCGTCAATGATGCCAATCTTGGCAGACATCCATCAAGATTGAACTCTATGTAGAAGATGAAAGCTGTAGCTAATGGGCAGCAGACTCCTTAGGTGAACTGTCCTCTGCACAAGCCTCGTCACTAATGCCGATCTTGGCAGACATCCATCAAGATTGAACTCTATGTAGAAGATGAAAGCTGTAGCTGATGGGCACCAGACTCCGTAGGTGCATTCTCCTCTGATAGAGTCTTTTCAATGATGTTGGTCTTGTGAGGTGTGTCTGGAGTCGCTGAGATGTGGGCTGCTAGTTCAGCAAACTTAGTTACATAGTCTATGCTATTCTCATTCAGCATCACCTGTAGCGTAGAGTCAACCTGTAAGATAGACGATACACAAAGTTAGATTGGACATCAATTCATGAAGTAATTCAAAATACATGAGGGCATTTTCATCAAGTAATCAACCTTTTGGTATGTCAAACCACCATATTTTCCCATTCTTTCTTCACTTCATGCACAACTTATGCCAGGATAATTTGAAGGCATTACACCTTTCCAAATGAGGCACCAAGTGGAGATGAATTACACAAAGGTCTTGTTTATAATGATTCTGGTGGACAAACTTTATGGAATTGCCTATGACATAGATGGTAAGGATGGAAAATCATACCAGAATGTTTTTTCTAGTTTCATTTATCTCCAGCTTTTCATGCAGAATATAGCTAATGGTACTATGGAGAGAGAGAGAGTGGGTGGGGATAATGAGGAATCCCAGAGACAAAAAAATAGGTAAATATAAAGAAGAGTTGTGACTGGAAACTTCGAGCCAACAACAAAAAAATGACCATTTCAGCCTTGTTTTTGAAACAGCATTAATAATCTTATAGCAATAATGAATTCACAATCTGGCTGACTAGTTACACACGATGATGAAAAGAATGATTTGTGCTAGCTTCCTACCTCTTACACAGGTGCTTAGTAATCTTATTATCTATTCTGATGGTTCTATAATCACTCACTCAGAGAAAAAAAAACACACAAAGAACCATAGGGCAAAGGGAGGTTTAATGCACTTTCATTCACAATATTTTTCTGAGACTGGAAACAAAGTAATTACTGATTGAACAAAATAAATGTAGTGCTTAGTTGTAATATACTACTTTAAGAGGTTTGTTTTTAGGGGAGTTGAAAGAAATTATGTTCGCATTGTAAATCAAGTGGAAGCCCCAAAATCAAGTGAAATAAGACCTTAAAAGCAAATTCAGTTCAATTGAATACAAATGAACTACAAACAATGCACTTAATCAAAAGAAATTGTTCTTGATTTTTTTACTTGAAGTTGATTTGGAATTGAAGGTTCCTGCAGCTTTCCATAGAATATACATCACTGACCAATTATTATAGTGAAACCTGAATATAGAACCCACCCCAAGGAAGATAAGAAAAGTGGTCTTTATATGCACATGTTCTATATGGATAGAACCATAAGGACATATAAGGATGTGGAGCGTTGTGGCCCAGTGGATTAGTCTTCGGACTTTGAAACAGAGGGTCGTGGGTTCAAATCCCAACCATGGCGTAATTTCCTTCAGCAAGAAACTGATCCACAATGTGCTGCACTCAACCCAGGTGAGGTAAATGGGTACCGGTAGGAAGTGATTCCTTAAGAAGCTGTATGCGCTATGAACGCCTAGCTTAGCCGGGTAATATAGGAGCGCCTTGAGCACCTAACAAGGTGGATATGTGCACAATATAAATATCCTATATTATTATTATTATTATATATTTCAATGGAGAAATTATTCAAAGGGAAACCAAACTTGTAGTTACTTACATCTCTTGTGATGATAGAATCTCTTGATGATTCTGACAGTAGACCAGGAGGAAGGGACAGAGGAGCCACCGAGACAGAAGTAGATGTTGAGGGTTGATTCTTCTCCTTCTTCTCCGGTGATTCCAAATGACCAAGAAGACTGGACATAGAGATGTCTAAACTCTGTACAATCAAAACAACACATATTCACATTTCAAGGTGTACGTGCAGGGAAAGTTGATAACAGGTAGCATAGTCCTAGTACAGCTAATATTGACAGATTTTTTACTTGCAGATTTGAAACTGCACTAACTCTGGTTTATTGTGACAATTAAAATTTTTCACTCTGACATCTATTCTTATTTTGATAATTTGATCATCCAAATTTAGTCTGTTAAAAACTATGCAAAGATTATATTTCACATCTTCTTTACACTTATTATATAACAAACCAATTTAATACTTGTGCCTGATCTCAAGTCATAAAATTTACAAAAATAGCCTTGTCCGAATGGACAAAAGGCTCAATTATGTTAATTGAACAAATTTACACATGAAAAAATAAAAACATTCCTTCAAGAGAGAGAGAACATACAAATGTTTATTTTAAAATGGGAACCAAAATGCAAAGAACTATTTCATGAAATCTTTGTAAATCTAAGTTCTTACACATCCTATTCAAATTGATGCTAGTCATAGAACATACTTTTCTATTGAGGTTGTTGCAAGAAAATTTGTGGAGACAATTGCAATTTCTGTTGCAATATGATGAATAATATGATAAATGAAGCCATATCAAATCAATTTAGACTCCTTGTGGCAAGAAGCAGATCAGAGTCCCATCTGACAAAGAGGTATGATTGATCCGATAAACCTCAATCCTATGAAAATCAATCAGTGTCATAATTTTGTCTACAAAAATTTGAACAATGTCCTTTGTACACAAAGCGAAGCACACTGTATTTTCAAGAAAACAATGAATGAATGAATATATATCATAGTTAGAAAACATTTTGAACAAACATGCATAATTGATGTGGATGTTGCTGTCTATCCATGGTTGTGGTTGAACAGATCAATTGCAACTCTTTGTAAGATGGCTTCCTGGAATCAATTGCAAAACATACGATTAATTTAGAGACTCAAAATAAAATCAACTCCTTTTGTGAAAAGCGCTTAGAGACATGCAACTTTGCTTATGTATTTTGCGCTATACAAACACATTTCATTAATATTATTATTAGGGAGACAATACCCCTGGTACAAAGGAAGAATTGACATACCTCTCCATTAAACCACTGTGCTTCAGGACCTAATGAGTTGATCTTAAATGGCGATGATGTAGGACTGATGTTACCAATATCTCTTGATAGGGTGCTACTGTTCAGAAGCTCATTGGAAGTGGAGTTGGGACTGATAGATGAGATGTTCTGTCCAAATGCTAAGAAGAATAGAGTAGAGATGATAAAATCAGTTGATAACAAAACTAATATATTACAAAGAAAAAAAAGGACCACTATGTAAGAGCTCAAGTTGTTTTTTAGGTGAAGAAATGATATTTTGCCATTGAAAATTTAGTATCATCCAAATATTCTGTTTCTGTTTCTGTTTGTGGTAACTCCCGTAGGAACTCGACAGGACAGCATTTTCTGCTGGTAAACGCCAAGCTGGTATATAACCAATTACCTTGGAAACATTTTACGTCTAGGTTAATCAGTCATAGTGGCTGACGTAATAGACGACAGATATCACTCTTGGGCCTTTTTATCAAAGTGGAGACAATGGCAGAGTTGGGATTCGAACTCACAACCTTGCGATTATGAGTCCAATGCTCTAACCACTGGACCACACGACCCGTGTCTTTTTCAAAGACAGAAAGAAAAAAAAGAGACATTAAATACTTTGCCAATCAACTTAAAGGGGAAGTTCACCCTGACAAAAAGTTTATTGTAAAAATAGCAGAAAAAATAATAAAAAATATTGCCGAAGGTTTGAGTTATTAGAATTTCAATTATTTGATTTGTGACGTCATATGCGAGCAGCATTCCCACATAGCGAATGGTAAAAAATCAATGAAATGTCATTTTCTCAGAAAATTGAAAATGATTTTCACTGTAACTTTTGTATATCAATAGACAAATCATTTCACACCCAATCATGAAAAGAAAACAAAATTAAGTCATCAGGAACCATACAAAATTGAAATTCATATATTTTATATTACATAACACATGGGGCAGCTGCTCGTTTATGACGTCACAAATCCAAAATTTTGAACTCTAATAACTTTCTTAATCGTTAACAGATTTTCCTCAAACCTTCACCAATATTTTTTACCATTTTTCTGCTATTTTCACAACAAAGTTTTCTTCAGGGTGAACTTCCCCTTTAATAAATTACATCTCCAATTTTACTCAAGGACAAGTGGAGTGACCAACTAGCTACACTTTAGAACCCAAAATCATCATCTAAAACTTTATCTAACTTGATGCTGGAAACCCTGAACTAATAGTTCTGAGATCATGCAAGCAGCTTCTGCAATGTTGCTGATATCAGCTATTGCTGTCATTTGAATCCAACACACGCATGGAGAGGGGATTTACTTGCACCCTGGAGACTATATTGTAATTGCAATCAAAACTTCAACCTTGGAGTCTTTCATGAACTTACTCTTAAATGTTGATGAATCCAATGATATTGAGATGTTGTCTCCACTCTCTGATGCTGGCAATGAGATGTCCAACAATGCTGAAATCTCCGGCGGTGAGATAAGGGGGGTGGTCGGATGCGTGGTGGTTGCAGACGGTGTTTCAGATGTCACACTACACGCCATAGAACTGTTCAGCAAGGATGAGTCAGCCACAGTCACTGCTGGTGACAAGGTCTGATCAAAGGTTGAGTCACCAAGGAGTGTTGAATCCATATCAGGTAACGACTGATGTGTCTTATCAACCATGATGGGAGTGTTGAGTACGGATGATTCCTGGTTGATGATTGGCTGCACCGGAGTACCTGGTACCTGGTTGTTGATTGGTTGAGCTGGTGTCGCTGGTCCCTGGTCGATGATGACTGTAGCGTTGAGAAGGGAGGAGTCAGCAACTCCTAGATGTGGTGACCCTCTTGCAGGAGTAGATGATCCCAGGGGTTGTGGGGATGCAGCGGATGGTGAAGGAGATGTAGATAGCTGAGATGTGCTCACTTGATTTACCTATTAACACAGAGAAATTCAACTACATACAAACTGCCTTTCATTATAATATTTCAATAAATGACTGGTTTCTTGATTCTGTATTTGATCTTAAAATACTTAAACAGGGACATGACACACACTTCAAATAAAGTCGAACCTGTCCATTACGCCCACTCAAGAGGAAACAGAAACTTGGATACTGGGAACAAGTGACCTTTATAGCGGGTTCTAATACACATACTCCTTTCAAATAGGAGGAAATGTTAGTGGCCACTGAAGTTTTCACTGTAGGCCCATGACCACTAAGACAGCTTAGACTGTAATAGTAAAAAAAAATAATAAAAATAATCCCAGACTGCAGTCTTTTCATCTGGACAGTCCATTGATGAGACTCTGTAAGCCGCATACCTGTGATTCTGGTGCAGGACTACTTGGCATCATAGGAGAATGAACTGGTGAGAATGGTACTGGTGAATTGATCAGGTTTCCTGCATTCTCTGGTGAGTTGGTGATGTTGACTGGGATGATCCGCCTCACTACTGTCTTTGCTGCTCCTGAAAGAAAACCAGGGAGAAAAATATCAAATGGGGGCTCATGGTAAATTCATCCCCCAAATGCCCCCCCCCATCCGAAGTTCTGGAATACTAAATAAAAAAGAACCTGTGGAATTCATAAAGGTTCCAATCTTAACTGTAATACAATGTAGTAGATTTGGGACGGTGAGCTTATAAAGTATCTCCGGAAGAAAACAATCTTTAATTTTACTCCCTCAATAGATATTATTTCATAAGAAATTAGAAAAAATATCAGTAATAAACAGCTAAGCATACAAAGAACAAAGGCTTTTAAACTCTTCAGCTCCATCTTGCTGGAATGCTCTACCACTGAGGATGCTAGCCAGAAATTTGAATTTTCAACACTAAGGATCCAATCAGTAGAATTGCTTGAAACATTCCAAAAGTGTCTAGAATCTTTTCTTTTCAGTTTTGTTTTGTTCAATATTGTTAGATAACATGCATCTATATATAGGCATAATGGAACACATCACAAATTACTTTTTTCTATCATTTGTAAATCCCTTACTCATTTAGCTTCTTTATCGCTTTGGACCTCAGAATTGTTGAATTTCTGATGCCTTCTGGAATTTTTATAAGAAACTGCAATCATGTCTGCTTACATCATCTACATGAAATTAATTTTCTATTAGTTTACACCTTCTTTATCATTCCTAGTCTCAAACTAGCAATATCACATCACAATCCAGACGAAAATACTTTACCTGATGGCGGAGCTAGGACGGTCTTTGTAATGGTCTTGCCGACCCCCGCAATGGTATTGGTAGAGACTCCACCAACGTTGGGTTTAATGGGCCTTGGTAAAGCTCTGGATGAAACCACTGTACCTAGGGATGACATGTTCACTTTGATAGGCATGAACTGACCCATGTTGGCTTGGGATGAATTAATTATCGCCATGGAAACCATGCTATCCGTCAGACTTTCTTGGGGCAGTGGTCTTGGAAGGATAGTCCTCTGTAAAATAAGACAAATACCACAAAACTTGCTGAAAACTACAATTTTACGATATCCAAATATGCACTGTGATGTAAAACATGCAAAAATATCCAGTTTTGCATGTTGCATAAAATCAGTTTGCATTTTAAGTTTCTCATTATTTTCATTAAATGTATTATCTTAAACTGACAGAGTACTCAAAGGGCATACAGAGTCAGACTAACAGCCATAGTAGCACCATCTCAACTAGTACTACCCATATCTGGCCAGGTTCACTGCCCATAATGCAACAGTCTGGGCAGTGTAGTCTTGTTATATAGACCCACTTGAATGACAAACTAATTCACCACTCAATGCCTTCATACCACACTAATTGTGTTACCAAGAAGCAAAAATGGGTGCTTTTTCTCTCAAAAACATTTTAATGTCTCTACAAAAATAAAATTAATGAGATAATTCATTCTCTGTATTATTAATATTTATCTTAACCCAATCTAGGCCAGGGGGGGCCTCGGAGGCCCCCCTTAACAAATTGTGCGGTATTTTCGCTGCGCGAAATTTTTTGACCGCGCCGCTCGCTGACTTTTTACTTTCAAGTCTTGCGCAACTTTTGAGACCAATTTTGCGTCACCCGGGTACGTGGTTCCGAAATTACGCAACATTATGTAAGTGCATGTCAGACCAAAAATTGCTCAAAAACGTGATTTCGTGTACAAAGTCAATGCAAATTGTGTTTTCAACCAAAATTCATAAATGCATGATTATTTTTATTTTTCCTGGTCTAAAAGCAATTATTTTATGCTTTTTATGATCACAGAAGAGTCCCCAACAAATTTCATTGAAAAAACAATGAAAAACAAAAGGTCAAAAAACAAAGAAATACATAAGAAATTGCAAAAAACAATATAATACATAAGAAAATGATTTGATTTTTTTCATGTACACTTGCTAAGAACAGCACAAAGAGTTTCTATACCACAAATTAGTACATTTGGAGCTTTATTTAGGGAGTTAGAGGAAAAAGTATGATTTCGCATACTAATTACGCATAAATTAGCATAATCACGTAATAGCATTTCGCATGAAATAAATTACGACACGATCTTGTAGATTATGTCCCAGGCAACCCGCGTGCCAATTTTCGGCGCGATCGCGCGGTCGACATCTTAGGGGGGAGCCTGGGAGGCCCCCCCCCGGTCATATGAACTCCCGATATACCCCAGCCTAGATAGGGTTAAGAGATATATCTAAAATTAGCCTTTTACAGCACACAGTCAATGAGAGACCATCCAGAGTTGGTCAGTCCAACCCCCTCCTTATTTGTTCAAAGGTTGTCTTACCTGAACTACTAGGGGCTTCACTCCTCTTTGTCTCTTCTTCATTCTAGGAAGTAAAAAGTTTGCTGGTGGCCTCTGAAATATCATAATATAAAATACAGAAAAAGAGATAACTTATTGAGTATTTAGTAAATAATCACTATGGTATATTAGTGGAACACTTGAAAGGATGGAAATTTCAGAAAATTTTGTGTGGCTTGATACGAAATTATATTTGAAGACGGGACAGTCAACCTGTCCGAAACGTCGAGTCTCTCTACTACTCATCATCTTTACTCGCTGACTCAAGCCAGCATGTCCTCATCAGCTCTACTACTCAAGCTGTTCTCACTCATCAATTCCTTCTGGTTTACAGTCCTTTTCAGGACTACTTTCAAGAAAGAATACTCTACTCTCAAATCTCCACTTTCTCGCCTATCCATTTCTTCTATTCTTCTAACCACTGTTTCTATAACACTCCACATGGTGTACTATAAACCTCATCAGCAAAATTATATTTGGTTACTAAGAATCAACAGCTGAAAAATCAAACACCCATGTTAAATAATACTTCACATTGTTGACCATTTAACAATGCTTTAGATAGACTAAAAGTACATGTATGAACAAACCTTCATCTGTTCTAGTTGATTAAGAACCTCTTGTCCCTCTTGAGCATGGCTTGGTTCCTGGTTCCTCCTAGCAGCAACAGGTGCAGCAGCTTTAGGAACAGCAAAGTGTACACCATCCTCATCGCCTTCCTTCTTATCATTAGCATCAGACTTACTGGCAATGATCGACTTGGTTTGGTTCTTGGTGTTGGTGGTGGGGTTGTTACCCCTAGTGGTACCCTTTGATCCTGCCCCACGAGGGCTACGGCTGTTGGTAGAGGGGCTCCTGGTAGAGCATGATTGGTTGGCTTTGGAGGGTGGTGTATTGGTACGGATGGGCGAGGTCACAACGCCGACTGACACATACTGTACAGGTAAAGCGATAAAAGGTTTGAAATGTGGGTGTCCCAATTTTTTTGCCATTTTGAAAGTGATACATCTGGACAATTCAAATTGAATTGGGATGGTTGGCAAGTCTGAAATAGGACAGAAAAAAACCTACAAACAAAGCTTCCTGTATCCCCCACATTTTGTGTCTGATAAACTAATAATAATTTTAGGGGGGAAAAAGACAATGAAATAAATATTAAAATGCATAAATTGTCTAAATCATCATGTACTAACATCACAAGGTTCATAAGGTAGTTGTCCAAATAAATAAATAAATGGAAATTTGCATTTTTACATGGTATTGAACATACAAAACAAACATATTTACAAAAAGTCAAACACTGACTGACAAATACAAGTTTGTAAAATATATTTACCTCTTTGCGATTGGATACTTCCACGTAAGAAGTTTTGGCAAGATGAACAAGTTTCTTCATCATATGATTAGAAGAAACATCATGAACAGGATGCTCCTTCTTTACAAAGTCATACTCAAACTTCAACATTTCTGGCTGCCCCATCTGAAATCACACAATCATGGGAGAAAATTAACAGCATCCATAACTTTCTTCAACTCCCTGTGTTTCACATTAGCAAGTGGTTGTCCAATTTGTAGCAAAAGAAAAATCTTCAGAGAATTTAGAGCATCATTAACAATTTCAGTAATTCCTTCTTACATTACGTAATGAGAATAATCATCTTAAGCACGAATAAACCCTTTGATGAAACATTAACATGGGTATTTAGACACACAGAAATATTTCACAATGTACCAAATTGCTTTGACTTAACACACATGTACCAATCATTTTCAATACATATTTGAATATGCATTTATTATAGATTAATTACAGGAAGACAATAACAAGATTAGAAGATCCCATGATGAACTGTATGGGGTCACTTCAAAGTTCATCACAACCACCCAACTGGTTAATTCCTTCTTCCCTGAAGCAATCTCTCACTGGAATAGTCTCACAGCCGATACGGTATCCACCAAAAGCACTGACATACTTAAGTCAAAACTAAACATGCAAAACCTGCAACAACAACAAAAAAAGTAATAATACTCCCACTCTCATCAACCCTGAATTACCCTTCCTTGTGGAGGACTTCAGGGAATAGAAGTACAAGGTACAAGGTAAGATTTATGAAAAATGACTGCAGGCTTGACATACCATGAGATAGATGTCTGTAGCAGTCATACCAACAGCAGTAGCAGCAGTTAGTCCTTCCTTGAGCAATTCATCCATCTCCTTTTTCTCTTCCTCCAATTCAATAACATCCATCTTGATACAATCATCTGATGAGTCTTGTTCTACTCCATTACTTACACCCCCATCCCCGGCTGGTCCAACCAGTGACGAGGATGCAGGATTGTTCGTTTCCATGGCATCATGCTGCATCAGGATATTGCTTGCTGGAGGTGCTAGTGACAGAGAGTTCTGATTGGTCGACAACGACAACGATAGGTTGCTGAATGAAAGGTTCCCATTGGTCTGCTCCAACGATCCATTAGCCATGTTAGACAGGAGATCCCCTATGGAGTTACCATCGCTGAACATAGATGGCATTGTCTCCTGCATCAAGGGTTCCGAAGGATGGTGGTTGTCCAGGAGATCAACCTCCATCTTGATATCGTTATCGAACTCAGGATGAAGTATTCTGTCTGTGATATCTTCCTTGGAATCCTCTCCTCTTAAATCAACCTCCCCTGATTCATTCTTTGATGGTGATTGATCGGTAGCTACCAGGGTGAACGGTGTCTTGCTGTTGGCGTGGATGAAGCGACCGTGTAGCTTCTTGTAAGGGATGACAGTAGAACCCTTTGGTAGATGTATCTTGACTTGGTTAAAGTTACTCTTGTCCTCTGGTTTCAATGAATGAAGCTGAGATCAATTGTGCAGTTAAGGAATACCATTGCAATAATCCTAAACATACTCATACAAATTACCCTCCTCAACTACATGACAAAGATTTTATTAGGTGGAAGTTACTACTCTTCAAATTTAACAGGAATTAAAAAAAAGGTTCCCCATTATGTTCACTAGATCAAGCAAGATTATTGACGCAACACACTTACTAAATCATTGGATATATCTTTTCAAATTCTTTTTGAAAAGATTACTCTTCTATTTGCATGATTAAGGATACAAGTCTGAGTCTATGAGGAGTCCATTTCTCTGACAGGAATCTCAGCAGATTCCCCATGTCCTTCTGGAGTGGTACCACCAATCTGAACAAAGAAAATTACAATGAGGAAGAAAAAAAATTATATTGTTTCCAAATATTGTCTGAAACAAAGCAATCATACATCGTTACAGATAACCAATGGGAGCATTTCATGAATTCATGTTGGTGACTTTCACTGACTAATAGCTCCCAGCCAATCAAATACAAGGATTTATGATAACCTATAACACTTGTCAGTGAAAACGGATTCAAATTCTACATAAAATTTTCTCAACTTTTCTCTAACAGAGAATAATAACAATACTATAGGGTATTTATATTGCGCACATATCCACCTTATTAGGTGCTCAAGGCGCTCCTATATTACCCGGCTAAGCTGGGCGTTCAGAGCGCACACAGCTTTTTAAGGAATTACTTCCTACCGGTACCCATTTACCTCACCTGGGTTGAGTGCAGCACATTGTGGATCAGTTTCTTGCTGAAGGAAATTACGCCATGGCTGGGATTCGAACCAACGACCCTCTGTTTCAAAGTCCGAAGACTAATCCACTGGGCCACAACAAGAAGCATTAACTTACCTCAACCTTGGGTTGTGTGCCACTCCTTGAACCTCTGCCCAAGCTGCATTGCTACGTGGCTGCAACTCCAGCAATACCCTGGCTGGTAACTTTGTTGGTTTCTCTTCATTCTCTGTAATCAAGATTTAAACATCATTATGAATTTTAAACACCTAAAGAACCTTTTAAAGGCAATGAGTAAATCTGTCCAGTGCCCCGTTGCATAAAAGTTACTGTTATTGTAACGTTGCCTTCCAATGGTAACTGCCATGGTAACAATGCTCGACAACCAATCAGAATCAAGGATTTCAGAGAAGTTACCATTAGATGGCAAAGTTACGAGAATAGTAACTTTAATGCAATGGGGCCTCAAGAATCAAAATCAAAGAAAAAACATTTAGCTGCTAAATCATCATTACTGCAATCCCCCTGGTCAGAAAGAAATGGCTGGGGTACTATATATGCCAAGAAGTCACTTATTCATAAAGATATTAACAATGTCTTATTATCTCTCATCTCATTAAAATTTTTCATGACGGGCATGGTCTCCATGTGTTGTGTATACTGCTGCACTGGATCACTTATGATCAGAGGAATAGGTGTTATCAGGCACAATGTAAGATGAATTTTATGATGAATACAAAATTTTGAATTTTGGACCATACGGGCCTTCTTGGTCAAGTGAAAATAGGCTACAATGACTATTTCACATGTTCACTCAGAAATCAAACTTTTTTCATTGTATTATGAGGAAAGAATTCACGAAATTATATTTCAAATAACATAAAAGAAATAGGCTATGACATTATCAGCTCACTCATTTGTATATCCTTATTGTGTTGTGCATATAACTCTTTTATGAAAATAAACAAAATTTAAAATGTCATTACTTTCTTGTTTTTTTTATCCATGTTGATAAGCATCACGCTTTATTGATTTTTGTCTTTTTATCCGAATCAACTTTTTTGTTGGGGTGGAGTTCCCCTTTAATGAAAACATTACTTACTATCTACACCCTTAAGTTTCTTAAGAGCCTTGCAAACAGGAGTTTTCAACTTGAGGTTTCTCCCTTTGAAACGAATTGATGTTGACCTGTAAATAAACATAAGAAATGAATTGAATTTTACACATAATTACTCCTACATAGGCATATCTAGATCAAACTTGAAGGTGATCCATCAAATGGTCCTCTTCAAATTGGGATGTATAAATGAGAAAACATAAATTCATCTGACAACCAGTAAACAAAAGCATAAACATATACTATGAAAAATAAGTTGGCATTACTGATTGACTTTACAATGATTTAAAAAAAAACATAAATACTTACCCCTGAGAAACTAACTCATTTAGTTTCTGACCCCATTTTGCAGTGAGGCCACCCTTGAGTTTCTTACGCAGCTCTCCATAGTTCACCAAAGCATACAATTCACTATTCACTCTCGGTTGATCTGTACAAGGGGTAATTAAAAGAGTCTTATAACTATAGGTAGGGTACTTCTTTGAAAAATATATCAACCGTTTTTAACAAAACGACAGAGGACTTATTCTAACAAGTGGAACGCCTCTGGCCGTCTCGCCTGCATTATGCGATTCAATATACCAGCAGTTCTAACTTTGAAAACAGCCACTATTAAATAATTATTCACAAAAGAAAACACTGATATGATAATAAAATGTCTATTGATCCAACATGACCTTTGACCATGATCATGTGACCTGAAACATGCACAGGATATCTGAAGATACATGGTTACTCTTATGTCCAAGTTTCATGAACTAGATCTATAAACTTTCTTAGTTCTGATGCCAATTCCACAAATACCCCCAATATTATCAAAGTTTTTTGACCCTAAATGACCTTTGACCTTCATCATGTAACCTGAAACTTGCACAGGATCAAAGCTATAACAATTCCACAAATACCCCCAACATGGTCAAAGTTTGTTGACCCTAAAAGACATTTGACCTTAATCGTTTGACATAATACTAAGGGAGGATCTTTAGTGATACACTTTCACTTTATCTGTGCGGATTCTTACAAGTTTTAACTAATAATAATAATATATAGGGTATTTATATTGCGCACATATCCACCTTGTAAGGTGCTCAAGGCGCTCCTATATTACCCGGCTAAGCTAGGCGTTCATAGCGCACACAGCTTTTTAAGGAATTACTTCCTACCGGTACCCATTTACCTCACCTGGGTTGAGTGCAGCACATTGTGGATCAGTTTCTTGCTGAAGGAAATTACGCCATGGCTGGGATTCGAACCCACGACCCTCTGTTTCAAAGTCCGAAGACTAATCCACTGGGCCACAGCGCTCCACCAACTAATAAGACTTTTTGAAATTCAAAAGCCAATATCCGGACCTTTTATAGAAGGCGGGCAATTTGGTAAAACAATCAACCTTCATGTACATCCGATCCCCATTTTTCTCAAGTTTTACTTCACTTCATAAACTGACTGAAGTCATGCTCATATAAGAGCATTACAGACTGTCAAAAGAACCAGAAATCAGGGACAGAAAATTTCATGAGGGTCCCACATACATGGCGTCGGAGGTACATATTTCATGGAATTCCCCGAGAGTTCATATATTTGCCAAATTAAATGAAAATGTTGGAATGAAACACTGAGATACTTACCAGGCAATGGCTTGACATACTTCAGGAGTTTATGACAGGTACGATAATACAAGTGACGAACCTGTACAACAGGAAATGAAAATAAATGAACATTAGCAATATTGTTCTTCTGCTCGTACAATATTTCTACGCATCCCACTCAAGGCTATCCAATATTCCCTAAATATTAACTCGATATCCAGTGCTTGGAGGGAATCCTTTCAAAGAAATTTGAAAGAACTATTCTTTATTAAGAAAATGAATTTCATTTCATGTTAACTCTTATAAACAAAACTTTCAAATATACTTTTTCAATTGTACTTTTCACATTGATGCAATACTTTCTGATAGAATTCTTGAGTGATCCAAATCCAATGTTTACTAATGACCTAATATCCCTGAACAAATGAAGTTCAGGTTGTGAGAGAGTTCTGGATCAGAATAATGTAAGGATTGGGATTAGATAAGTGATTAAGATTTAAGATTAAAGCTTATTCACAAAATTTCAACTGCTGGACCGTTGTTGCCAAAAGAAAGGCCATGGAATCAATTATCTTACAAGCATGATAAAGTTGATGTCATCATAACCTTTCTAGGGAGCATTTCATGAAACAAAATAGAGCTTGATGTTCACAGCAACTGATATAAGCTATAGAAATGCTTGTATCTGATTGGCTGAGAGCGACTTTGTGAGTGAAAATCAGTGACAAGATGCTTCATGAAACTCTACCTTTATCTTACCTGATCTTTATTTTTGTTTTGATTCGGTGGATATCCAAGCTTTTTATGCCTCTGCCCAATATATCTTTGAATAGATTCAAAATCTTTACCATGCTGTAAAGTAAATAAAAAAGACCAGTGACATAGCATTGTTCATTTACATCATATCTGCTTAATCAAATAGTTTTAACTTTTAAAATCTTAACAAATTAAACTGCAGTAACCTTAAAAGATAATCTTGAAAGATCAATGATATATTAAAATACATTAAAACTAGTAGAAAAAGTATCAATTATGAATTTAACTTTGAAAATCCTTTCAGTAAAAAAATTAACAGGACGAAAAAATATTAGTGACTTTTTTAATGTAATTTCAAAATTGGTATTACCTGAAGAAAATGAATACATTTTGTCAAACCAATCGATAGGGAATAGGGACCAAAGGTACATATGTAATTGCATTCATTTCAAATTCACTAAACTGAAAATATTATGGGGTGGATAATGTATTAAATATCAAGAATTTAAACTCATTATATCAATTCTTTTATAAAACATTCCATTCCCCATAATGGGAATTCTTAAGAACATATATGTGCATGTATGTGGTATTTTACAGTCTTTAGAAGCATATAAACTAACAAGGCATAAGCCATGTGGTGTCTTGCTCACTTGTGAAAGTAACCAGAAATATTGGGATTTGCGAGGGCATGCAACAGAATTACGGTATATCAAAAGTTCATTGTAAGATAACTGGGACGGAATAACATTTGCAATAAGAGAGTCTTACATGTACACGTGAACTTTAATGTTGACCTCATAATGAACTTTGACCTTACCATTTGACTCTTACTGCAACATGACATGCAGGTCTCCAAAATATATCTACAACCCAAGTTTGGTTGAAAAGTGACTTGCGGATGTGGAGTTGTGTGTCATAAGAGAGTCTTGCACGTCAACTTTAATGTTGACCGGAAAATGACCTTTGACCTTACCATGTGACCTCCGACTGCAGAATAACATGCAAAATCCTCAAATATATCTACAACCCAAGTTTGTATGAAAAGTGATTTACACTTGCAGAGTAATGTGTCAGAAGAGAGTCCAGCATGTAAATTTTACATTGACCTGAAAATGACCTTTGACCTTACCATGTGACCTCCAACAGCAGCATGACATGCAGGTCCCCTAACTACATCTACCATTCAAGTTTGGTTGAAAAGTGACTTACGGTTTGGGAGTTGTGTCATAAGAGAGTCCTGCATGTAAATTTTACATTGACCTGAAAATGACCTTTGACCTTACCATGTGACCTCCGACAGCAGCATAACATGCAAGTCCCCTGAGTACATCTATCATCCAAGTTTAGTTGAAAAGTGACAAACGGTTGCAGAGTTATGTGTCATAATGTTTGTGACGGACGGACAATTGTATCCTAGTCTCGCCTTCACCAATGGTAGACGTGGGCGAGACAAAAATTGATAAATAATGAGTACTCTTTCCAACTCTCTGATTTGTATTGTATAAATGACAATCCTCATCAAAAAGGATAAAAACTAATCACATGGGGCCGATTCTACGAAAAAGTGTTTCCAAGGACCGTCTTTCGTGTCGCCAATCTTTTATGATGCGCTGTACATGAAATATATTTCTGAAATGTATGATAAACAAATTAACTTTGTTAGCTAGCATTTAAATAAATTTGTGTACAATTTTATGATACATCACATCATTTTATAAAGAAAGATTTTGTTTACTTTAACGGATGAATACAATATGTTTGCAATTAATTTATGTAAAATCTGTTTCACACGGCGCATCATAATAAATGGGCGACACGAAAGACGATGGTTGCAAAGACCCTTTCGTGCAATCGGCCCGTGGTAGTTCTGAGGCATGATGTTCAAGTCTCAAGACACTTCAATATGCATAAAGAGGTTAAGAATATCCTGTTGGTTTTTACCTCAGCAACTGCTTCAAAGAAAAGGTTTTTGTCTTGGTTGCTCCAAGCTTCCCATCTCTTTCTTTCAGCCTTGGGTTGTTCTGCTTTGCCCTGTTTCTCTTTATCCTTCTCTTTACTTTTATCTGTAAGTAAATCATAATGAATTTTAAAAGAAACCAAAAGAAGAGATCATTCAACGAGAGAAAACAAGTGTGCCAGCACCATTTTCTACAATGTTGACCATTAATAATGATCTCTTGTACAAGAAACTTTAAATCATCTGGTTGTAAGTTTATGAGTACCATTGAATTTAGACTGATATAAATACCAGGGGGGTGTTTCACAAAGGTTTAAGTACGACTTAAATAAATAGCACTTAAATCCTGATGCGTAAATGATATGCAACACGAAAACTTATTGATCAATACACAGTAGTGCGCGTACTCTTAGCATGATCTGACCAATGTGGTCATGCCTTTTATACCGCACACAATCTCTCTGTAATACAGGTAGAACCCAAATTTGAGAAACTAGCATGAATCCTTTCATTTTTCACTGCAAAAGAAACTTCTTCTTCGATATGTGCTGACAGACTTGCTAGTCCATATAAAGACATGGAACTAAAATACATGGTCATGGTCTAGAGCGTACGTTCTTTTGGGTGTTTCAAAGTATGGGATCTGAAAGTGTCTATTGATCTATTGAAACCCTGAACTAAATATCTATACAATTATGGCAAGCAAAATTAGATGAGTTTTATTACATAAGAGCAAGTGATGAGAAATGACTACACTCCTGCCCTAATCTTCACTGAAAAAAAGTTTAAAATATCTAGCTTAAAAAGGAAATTAATTTTGAACAATGTGAAAATATCAGAACAAAATAAATAAAAAAGATTGCGAACAATTAAATTTCATCACATATACGCTCCCCAAAGACAAAATTGATTTAGTTTAAGGTTTATGGGTGGATCTGCTGGGACATATTGCTTTGGAAACTGGCAGATTTTTTAATGGAAACGTCCTGAAAAAGAAATGGCATTAGATCTACTCAAAGTCAATGTCTATCTTATATATTTTTATTTTTGGGTAGACCTCCATCATGTCCATGTGCTCCTTAAAATCTACCTTGAGATGGTCCAGGCGGTGAACTTTGAATTTTTGCCGGTTTCTTGACAGTTGAACGTAAGAAAGGAAAACTATATCTTGATGGAGTTGTTATGACTCGAGTGGAAGTTGCTAGTGTTGTTGCTTGGCCTTGATCCTCGGGTGGTGCCGACTCAGCTTTAGGCTTCACGCCTCCGCGCCCAGTTGATGTCTCTGAAGCACCAGTCCCATTGGCATTGCCTTTTCTTTCTCCAGCAGTACTTTTCTTCTTACTTTTACTGGTTTCTTTTGTATTTCCACTCCCAGATGTCGCAGGCATCCTAAAAATACAATGAAACAATGATAATAGCGATAGGAAATCGAATACTATCAAATTTCAGTTTTTGTCTCGAGTAGCGTTGACAGCCAACATTTTCAAAATGGCTGCCGATGTGTAATTTCAATGCGAGAATCACTTCCAAAATACGGATTTTAAAGCCTAAATTAAACAATCACAAATGCACAAAAGGAATGTCATAATAAATATCTCACATCAAAAACGTATTGCGATTCCATCAGAATAGGTTTCATATCATAAATTGAATGGTATATTCATTAACCGACGATCTTATTTTACAATCGGCCAACAACGAAAAGAAAAAAAATATTTTTCAGAAAATTGGAATCTCAACAAAGGCTTCTTGCAGACCTCACAAAAACACAACTTACCTTCTCGTAGATGCACATTTTGGTGATTTAGTCTCTGAATTCACTTTCTTGTGTCGACCCATGACTTCAATAAGCAAATATCAAGATACAACAATTTTCCAAAAGTCACATTTTATGGAGTTTTTCTCGCAAAAACATCAGCACACTGCTGACCGGTGTAGAATCAGCAACGCACTGGTACGACGGGGACGGGACAACTCGGACCACGGGACATCTCGGACCGCGGGCCGAGTTGTCCCACCCATTACGAGATTTTTTTTCCACAAATTTGCGTCTATTTTTCCGTCATTTCGAAATTTCTTGTAAAGATTTTCTAGAGATAAGGTCTGATGGTAATGTTCTTCACTTTTTATTACTTTTTTTTCAATGAAATTAAAAAAAAGTGTAATTTTAGGCGTTTTTTCGACAGCTCGCGATTCCCATAGGCGCGCGTGTATTAACTGTGTCGGTGCTCGGCTCGGCCCCGCTCAACAACTGACTTGATTTTGTGATAATTTCTCCTCAAAGTACCACTTTTATCGCAGAAGATGGACTTTGTTGTATTCCATTACCTCCATTTTCTCATCACAAGGATACAATTTGGTGTATTTGCACGATTTTGTTCAAGTTTTTCACCTTTTTCTCTCTGGTCGCAAGAAGCGAACAACCGATGAACGGTCCGCTGCTCTTCATCGTAATTCTCTGTAGCTCGGCCGCCTAAACTGACGGGGTGGGATTCAGCCCGAATCCACAATGGAAGTGGGCGTGCACAGTCAAAGAGCTGAGCTTGACTGAGTGAGAGTGAACTAGAGTTTGAAGCTAGGCAGTGTCGTATAGTCATAGAGGCTCTGCCCTTTTTTTTGTAAATATATATTTTTTAATTTTTTCTATATTGATTTTCCCTGGTTTCGAGCTCTAAGATTGTAGTGATATAATATGCTTCAATTTCTTTGACTGAGTGTGACTGTGGTGTGGATGTTAGAGTCGCTCAAAAATATTTTTACGTGGGTGGGGGCTCGGGGCGATTTCACTCTTGCCCCCGAAATGCGAAAAAAATATATTCAAGGTTTAGCTGTGTGGGCATGCCGGGCTGAGGCTAGCCATCAATAAAAAAATGGTTTTTTTTTGGGGGGGGGCTTAATTTTTCAATTTAAATTGATTATTTTTAGGCCTATTTTTTTTTACATTTTATTTTTTATATTAAATTTGCGTGGTGTAGAGTTGAGTTTTAAGTTGCAATAATCAATATGCTTTAATTTCTTTGACTTTGAGTGTGACTGTGGTGTGGATGTTTGAGTCGAACAAAAAATACTTTTACGTGGGTGGGGGCTCGGGGCGATTTCACTCCTGCCCCCGAAATGCGAATTAAAATATTCGGGTGTAGCTGTGTGGGCATGCCGGGCTGAGGGTAGCCCTCAATAAAATTTTTTTTTTTTGGGGGGGGCTTAATTTTTCACTTTAAATTTATTATTTTTAGGCCTATTTTTTGTACAGTTTATTTTTCATATTGAGTTTCCCTGGTGTAGAGAGTTGAATTTAAGTTGCAATAATTAATATGCTTCAATTTCTTTCAGTGTGACCGTGGTGTGGATGTTTTGAGTGGAACAAAAAATACTTTTACGAGGGTGGTCAGTGGTGGCTCGGGGCGATATCACTCTGCCTCCGAAATGTGAAAATGTTCTAGGTGTATCTGTGTGGGCATGTCAGGCTGAGGGTAGCCATCAATAAAAAAGTGTTTTATTTGGGGGCTTGAATTTTAATAAAATTAATTAATAATTTTTTTTTACAGAATTCAAAATAAAATGATGTAATTCATTGTGCCCCTTTCCATTCCTTGTTTTTCCCTGATTTACTTTCTTTAATTTCATTTCTTGGTCTCAAGGGTGGATGTCAGGCTGCCGGGATAGGAATTCAGCCAGAATTGCCAAGGAAGTGGACGTACTTGTACAGTCGTGAGCTTGGAGACTGAAGCCTTGCCCTACAGCTTAGAATATTTTTTCAATCAAGTTTTAGGCCACTGAGTCTTATTCCCATTTGAAATATAATCAGTGGCGGATCCAAAATTTCCCTACAGGGCCAGGGGGCATTTTGTCTAGGAATTTTTGACAAAAGGTCTTTACTGCCAAATCACAGTAATTTTTTCTCAGGAAAAATTTGACAAGCAAAGAAAAAAAAATGTTCTAAGTTGCCTTTGGGTACTTTTTAAGGGGGCGAATGTGCCCCCTCCCTCGATTCGCCACTGGAGCTTATGTCCATTTCATTTAGTTTTAATTTTTACAGGAGGAAAGAATACTAAATTAAATAAGTTTTATGTTTTGCATTTTTACCAAATATTGTTTATTCAAGTAAAATGTATTTAATCAGTATTGTTCCAAAATGCATCACTTAATTAACTGTTTGAATTTAAAATGCAAACCTGAATAAAAATGAATTATGAACTTTGAATAAATAGAAATATTATATATATGTTTCTGCAAATTGTAATATTTTCAAATCATATTTTATCTTCATTCTTATCTTATCATTGTCTCCCTTTCTCATTATGTTCATCACTCTCAATTTCAATTAAATTAATATTCTATTACCGGAATAAAAAAGACTACTCAACACTGAAACCTCGATCAATAGAAAAAAAACAAAGAAAGAGGGAAAATACAAAGAAATGACAGGTACATGGAGGGGGGATAACAACAAGTCATTCTTGTCTGGGTTTTAAAAACAGGAGAAGAGTCGTCAATACAATATTGCAAATAGCAACTATGAAGAGGGTTTTGTTTTTCATAATTTTTGCAGTTCCTTTGAAGTGATGTTGTTTTTGTTTCACCCATTCTAGAAAACTGAACTTTGTATCTAACACTAAGTTGCCCTAGTGTTGTTTTCCAATCTACATTTTCTAGTTCCTTGTATCATGTATGGATGAAATCATTTAAGGTGTACCAGTTAGAAAATTGTTGACTTTTGGTATATATTTACATTAATCATGCAAGTTGCAGGTATGTGACTCTTAAGACAAGCTTCTGCAATTAATAAAATATATTGTATTTACTAGATAATTTGAACAACTGGACCAAATTGTGGCAAGATTAATGAGCTATATATAAGTGACAATGGGGAACCCGAGGCTGATAATGATATGATTTGAGCAAAGAAAACAATAAAAATTTGATCAAAATCGGATAAGGAATAACAATATTATCGCTGCATTTTAAAGAATGATTTGTATTTTTCTGGTGAAACAGGTCTGGCGTTTCTTCGTGGACATTCAATCAGCAACCTCATACATGATCCTCAATTGTTCTTTATATTTTATTATGTGAAATTAGATTGATTAATTTTTTAAACGTTGAATTCAATAACCCCGCTATTTGTTATCAGATTTTTATGAAATAAGCACTTTGATATGTGAATGTTACTATGTCTACATTATTTATATATAAATATTTTCATCCCGGAGCATCCCTTTAAATGATTTATTTATTATTTCTTTTTTCTCGAGAAATAGTCTCTACAATAAAACAAGTGGAATGCCTCTGGCGGTCTCACCTGCATCACGTGATTCGATATAGCAGTAGTGCTGACTTTGAAAACTACTATAACTCGCACAAGATGTTCAGTGATACTGGGTTACTCTTATTTCCATGTCTTATGAAATATACCAATACACTTAAAGAGATATGATGGTAATTCAACAAATACCCCCAATGTGGCCAAAGTTCATTGACCTTACACGACCCTTGACCTTGATAATGTGACCTGGAACTCGCTGCAGGATGTTCAGTGATACTTGATTAATCTTATGTACAAGTTTTATGAACTATGTCCAAATACTTTCTAAGTTATGCTGTCATTTAATAACCTTCAGTTAAGATTTGATGTTGATGCTGCCGTCGGAAAAGCGGCGCCTATAGTATCTCACTCTGCTATCCAGGTGAGACAAAAATCATGACACAGTCATGAAAAATAACGCAATAAAAAGAATTTAATAAAAAAGAAAAAACACATGCTATGTAAAACAAATGAAATTTAAAATCATAAATTTGTCATTTTTATTGAATGAAGAATTTAATTTATTGATAATTGGAAAAAAGGATTACCCCTATTTTCTTTCAATGTAACCAAAATACATGTAGGGCCTTTTATGATTTTTCATCACATGACATGATTTTGAACAAAATTCAAGCCATATTTTTGTGTTATGTCGGACGGAATCTACATGGTGGCATTCGTGGGACAGATTTTTCTTCTTAAATCTATATCTCTGCCGGCTATTCACCTTATCCCCATCTCTCCCCATCATCCTCGTACCTATCATCATCCCCCCCCCCCCTCATCAAGAGTCATCAAACTCGGATCCTCATCCCTCATATCATCACCTCCTCGTCCCTCTCATCATCAAGGCCCACCCCTCGTTATCGCCGGTATGCCATCATCGCCATCCCTCACATCGTCGTCCCTTTTACCCTATCCAAAACTCTGCTCTCTACACAAGGGAAACTCAATATAAAAATTAAAAATGAAATTGGCATGCCCACACAGATACACCTAGAACATTTTCACATTTCGGGGGCAGGGTTGAAAATGCTCCGAGCCTCCATCCACATATTTTTTGTTTGGCTCAAACATCCACACCACAGTCACACTCAAAATCAAAGAAATTGAAGCATATTAATTATTGCAACTTAAAATTCAACTCTCTACACCAGGGAAACTCAGTATGAAAAATAAAATACACAAAAAACAGGCCTAAAAATAATAAATTTAAAGTGAAAAATTAAGCCCCCCCAAAAAAAAAAAATTTTTATTGAGGGCTACCCTCAATAAATAAAACAAGTGGAATGCCTCTGGCGGTGCTACCGTCATGCCCACACAGCTACACCCCGAATATTTTTTCGCATTTCGGGGGCAGGAGTGAAATCGCCCCGAGCCCCCACCCACGTAAAAGTATTTTTTGTTCGACTCAAACATCCACACCACAGTCACACTCAAAGTCAAAGAAATTAAAGCATATTGATTATTGCAACTTAAAACTCAACTCTACACCACGCAAATTTAATATAAAAAATAAAATGTAAAAAAAAAATAGGCCTAAAATCAATTTAAAGTGAAAAATTAAGTCCCCCCCCCAAAAAAAAAAAAAAAAAAAATTATTGAGGGCTAGCCTCAGCCCGGCATGCCCACACAGCTAAACCCTGAATATATTTTTTTCGCATTTCGGGGGCAAGAGTGAAATCGCCCCGAGCCCCCACCCACGTAAAAGTATTTTTTGTTCGACTCAAACATCCACACCACAGTCACACTCAAAGTCAAAGAAATTAAAGCATATTGATTATTGCAACTTAAAACTCAACTCTACACCACGCAAATTTAATATAAAAAATAAAATGTAAAAAATAGGCCTAAAAATAATCAATTTAAAGTGAAAAATTAAGCCCCCCAAAAAAAAAAAATTATTGAGGGCTAGCCTCAGCCCGGCATGCCCACACAGCTAAACCCTGAATATATTTTTTTCGCATTTCGGGGGCAAGAGTGAAATCGCCCCGAGCCCCCACCCACGTAAAAATATTTTTGAGCGACTCAAACATCCACACCACAGTCACACTCAGTCTAAGAAATTGAAGCATATTATATCATTACAATCTTAGAGCTCGAAACCAGGGAAAATCAATAAAAATTAAAAAATATATATTTACAAAAAAAGGCAGAGCCTCTATGACTATACGACACTGCCTAGCTTCAAACTCTAGTTCACTCTCACTCAGTCAGGCTCAGCTCTTTGACTGTACTGCACGCCCACTTCCATTGTGGATTCGGGCTGAATCCCACCCCGTCAGTTTAGGCGGCCGAGCTACAGAGAATTACGATGAAGAGCAGCGGACCGTTCATCGGTTGTTCGCTTCTTGCGACCAGAGAGAAAAAGGTGAAAAACTTGAACAAAATCGTGCAAATACACCAAATTGTATCCTTGTGATGAGAAAATGGAGGTAATGGAATACAACAAAGTCCATCTTCTGCGATAAAAGTGGTACTTTGAGGAGAAATTATCACAAAATCAAGTCAGTTGTTGAGCGGGGCCGAGCCGAGCACCGACACAGTTAATACACGCGCGCCTATGGGAATCGCGAGCTGTCGAAAAAACGCCTAAAATTACACTTTTTTTTAATTTCATTGAAAAAAAAGTAATAAAAAGTGAAGAACATTACCATCAGACCATATCTCTAGAAAATCTTTACAAGAAATTGCGAAATGACGGAAAAATAGACGCAAACTTGTGGAAAAAAATCTCGTAATGGGTGGGACAACTCGGCCCGCGGTCCGAGATGTCCCGTGGTCCGAGTTGTCCCTGATTCGGTACGACGATCGAACGCGCAGCGCCGCACCGCTGGGATGTAAATTGCTATTGATTCGGAATCCCCTGGATTCGCACGTATTTAAATACTACCAAAGTGAGTCTCACATCAATCATACAAGAATCGGGTTTGGATAATTTCGTTTTGCTCTTCCAGTGAAAATTAAATTCTAACACTTTTTTATGTTTAAATTTTGAATTCGTTTGCTTTTTCTTTCACAATATTATTACATCTACGATTCCGATGTGGGCTCGTGGGTATTTGATATATGAAAGAGTTGAAAATATCATAGACTGCGTCAAAAAGGGAAAGTCTTGTTATGTAGGTTGCGGGTATGCCGAGAGAATTACCCCTGTTATCGGTATATGCCTCTTTCTTTTATTACATATTAAGGGTCTAAGGGTAAGTCTTATAATCATAATTTTTACATTAAACAAATCTTAATTTAGTTTAAATTGTTTTGAATAAAAAATGGCGTCAAACTAGATATTTGTTTTGCGCTACATATGCATATAGATAGTCTCATCAACCGATGAGCTTCAAACATGGAGCCATGATTGGCAAAGAAATACAATGTCTATCTATAATATATTGAGAAGATGAAATAAAGTCATGTGTGAAATATCTGCTTGTGATATAGGCAGATATGTATGCCTATATCATAAGGCTTAATATCATAATAGATCCTGACAAAATCATATATTCTGAACTCGGTGTGATAGTGGTTCTCATCGGGATGGCTTTTTGTTGTGCGCATCGATCGATCTCTAATGATTCTCGAGTGAACCCTGAAGGAGATAAATCTTCACCAAAAAAGTGAAAGTTTATAGAAATCGGGAAAATTCTTCACTTTCTTCTTCATCGGCCCGAAGGAAGGAAAATGAAAAAGAAGCAAAAACCGTAGTGCATGCAGAATTATAGTGTGAATCTGAAATTTAGACATAGGCCTACTTATCAGTAATAACAACCGGGTTGTCATGATGGGGTAGTTGTTTTCTGGTGTATATTTGAGTCTATAGTTATTTCTGGTGCGGAATGAAATATTTATTTCATGCACTTGGGATTATCAAACGGCAAACAGCATCGTCTAATTATAAATTATTCAATTGTTAGCTTATTTGAATAAGATAACTTATTTTAGTCCATCCCCCATGCCCATGTTGTCACTTAAGGACACAGTCATGACGTTGTGAAAAGACGCAAGCATTCTAAATTGCATCATTCATGCAACAGCTTAAAATAAGTGTAAAAATTATATAGGCCTATATTCCCATGCACGACGGAAGCATATACCGAAACAAATATAATTATATGCAGGCCTATATACAACTTTTATTCACAATGATCCCTGCCAGCGGAGGGGGGGGGAGGGGGCACGCGGCCCTCGATTGTCGACAGCAGCCTAATCTCGGCCGTCCGATATGCAACCCCATGCAATATACCCCCAAAATCTTACGTAATCGTATAGCCTATGCAAAAAGATTCATTTTCCGTTAACAAAATACAAACAAACATTACAAAGTAAAATATTTACAGAATTTTGAATCAAAAATTTAAATAGGCCTACAATAAAAAAGGAGTTATTCAGTACTAAATCAGTGATTAATTTTAAAACGTCACCAATCTCACGATGACCACGGGGGAGGGGGGAAGTTGGGTTTACACTGTAAAAAAAAATATTGGGCAAAATTTTAAGTATTTTAGCCAATGCGGGAAGCATATTGTCCAGTAAGGTTAAACAGTTAGAATGAACAAAATTTTCATCACACTGGATAAACAAAAATGCCCCAAAGACTCTTCCCAACGTTGGTTGGATACATATAGGCGGCGCCAAGTGGGGGGGGACAGGTCCCCCTAAATTTGAGGTGGGGGCGGTCCCCCCCTAAAATTTAGGTTGATGAACTTTTTTCTTTTTGTTTTGCTTGTCAAATTTTTAAACTGTGTGCATCACAAAATTTCAGGTATAATAATAATTTTGGGGGCTTCCGTCGCCAATGGTTGGATACATAATTACCCCCATGGAACATTTTTACCCATTTTTTTTAAAGTGTAAAGCGATGGCGGCCTAAGCAAAAAATGATGACCGTTCCAACTGCATCGGTTGTTCTTCTGAGTGAAGGCACTGTCAAGTTATAGAAAATTGTTGACGTAGCCCTTAAGACCAATATAATGATTTTCCTCAGTCATTTTTCCCAACAGAAAACTTTGTTAATCCATTCATGAGGTTTACTTCAGTGCTGTTTTTCATGGCTAATTTAGAACTAACTTCGGAGGTATAGAGATGGGTGTGGTGGGTGATCCTCAAAACGGATATCAGTATTATGCAATATGAGATAGGGGTGCAGAGAGAGAATTTCACCCCAACAAGATTATTTAAACATCTATAGAGATAGAGAAATTAAGCATGAAGCACTGACTCATTTGATCAAAATCCGATGTGAAATAGGAAAGTTTACTTAAATTCTTTTAAATCCAAGTTAAAAAACTTTCTTTTCAACCATCAAACATCTTGATTTAATTTATCCCATCATATTTCCTAATTATTATATGTTTATTTTATCAGTACAAGTCTTGAATTTTATATTTTACTGTCCATAGGGACTGCCTCGACAGAACATTTGCTTCGTTCTTTTGCATTTTCCCATTTCATGTTCATTTTTTTTTTATACATGTACTGTAATTATCCTTACACAATCTTAGCCCTTTTCTAAAATCTTTCTTGCATCTTGCTATGTGTCTTTGTTTCCTTGTTTTTTTTTTCAAATGTATTTTTGATGTTTTTTGTATGCTCAATGTATTTTAATGGACGTGAATAAATAAATAAATGAAATAAATGAAATGGCAATCATAACCTATGCAGGCCTATTTGAAATATCAAATTCTATATGATAACTTATGATTCATAACAATCAAGATTTTACATTTCCATGAGGAAGAGGCCGAAAACTCATTTTATGGGCATGGGGGGGGGGGCATGGGCCTATATTGGAGGGGGAAATGAACTTTTATAGCCTTCTTAAAATGCAAAAGAATGAGGTTCCCTCTGCGGCATCACCACTTATTTATAATTGAGAGAACTTCGAAATGTCCTATTTTGCATCAAATTGTTATTAAATATGCTTTTCTCTCTCGGCCTGAAATGAGATGATAGAGGATCTCGATAAAAAAATAGGCCTACATATGCCTTTTTTACTAAAAAATACTTTTGCTAGCCTCTATAAGACTATAGGTCTGCGAATCTAAACTAATAAATATGGGTCTATGATCCAGATGTAAAAGAATTTATTTTTTTAATAAATACACTTTATGATTCGCAATTTAGGCCTTCAAGGAAAGCGGCGAAACTCGGCTCAAATAAAATATCTCTGAAAGATAAAACACCGGCTCTTACTATGTACAATGCACATGTAGCAGCTGTCGGATGTAAACAACATCTAAACGCGCGAAATCCCTGGGAAAACCCCTCTGATCGGATTGGTCACCTTTGGGGCATGTGACGTAATTGACCACGTGACAAATGATGTCTATAATTGAAATTTCGTGAATAAAGGGAATTATGTATTTGATTTTAAAAATACGACCGATTAATTTCGCATTCTTGAATTGCATATTCGTAAAAATATATTTCTTGTCAATGTCAGGGCGTGTCAATGCCAGGATTCTAAATAGGCCACGCCCTTTTGCGCAACTAACAAAGTTGTGGAGACGGCTTCCTATACAAAACACATTACAATTGGTTGAATTAGCGTTGATATTCGTACCTTAGCCCATTCGGAGCAAGCGTTGCATTTCATTCATTCATTTTGCATCGTCCATTGAGTGATAGTGCAGTGAGCAAAGCCGGTTCTGGAGAGAGTGAGACAACTGACATTTTATCATCTTATTTTGGTAAAGATTAAATTATATTTGATTGCCAGATTGGTGAGCAGAATGGTTGAGTGATATTGTGGTGAAATTTTGAAAGTGTTGAACAACGTTATTTAGAATTTGTGAAAAAAGTATGTAAACTCCAGTCTAAGTTCTAACTTGTTATATTTCGGTTTCGTCGATCACGTCGATTCTGAGCCGAGCTGACTCAATCAGTTTCGGCAACACTTGTCACTGAATACCGTACCGTATTGGTCCGTATTGTTGTAACTTGTGTACAGATATGCAGTGCAGTGCATCGGTGAAGCTGCTCATGACATGACATGATCATGTGATGTGACCGATCTAACTAACTCTGGCCCTTGCGCTCACTCTCAGTCACTAAATCTGCCAGATTATTTTACTTAGTCAATTTTTTTTTCAAATTCTTTTTTTTATATTTGATTTCTAATTCTCCATGTTCTCTCAGTCACTTTCATAGTACAGTATCAGTAACATTATTTGTTGTTTAATAAATACATAGACAACTACCGGTAGGCCTAGGCTAGGGCCTAGGCTAGGGCCTAGGCCTACTGGTATTTAAAGATAACATGTCTCGGGAAGACAAGAATTAGAATGTTAAATTTAAAATAGTAAGTTAAGTTAGAAAAGACTTAGTATACACCACATTCGACCACCTTTTTTTAAACTGACCACCTTGCGCGCACAGAGATGCCAAGTTCAAAGACTAGCTATGCGTGAGATTTTCTGTGAATCTGAGTGAGATCACAGACATTGTGTACAATGTATATGGGGATAGGCTGTGATAGTTGCGTGAGACAGAGATTTGAGGGGATGAACAAGAGACCAAAATGCTTTAGTCTCACGCGCATAATGCGTGAGACTTTGTAGCTCTGCGCGCAAGATTATTGGGTATTACAAACAATGCATGCGGGTGAGTAGGGGCAGAAGGAATAATAAAATCATAATCGATTTACGAAAAGATAAAAAAGGAAATTTTTTTTTAGAATTTGTCAAAATTGTATTGACCAGAACTCGGCCCCGCTGCAAAACAAATAGTTGTTTAACCAAGTAATCCAATCATTGCCAATAAGAAACAACTGTAGGACAAATATCTGTCGAATCATTGGCCAGAGTTGGCACAGGAAGTAGTGAGACAATCATTTAGCATGGAGACATCATAGAACTGATTTGGAAGAGTAAAACATTTTCACCACCACGACCAAAATCGGCCATAAACAAAGTGTACAGCGGGTAGTTGGTTTCAAAAGAAAAGTGCAAATGTGATATCGTGCCATTCTATTTTTGCCGATATACGCACAGAGAATCAGAGTCGTCGATTTAAACTTAAGAGTCATCTGCTCAATTTTCTGCACAAAGGAGACAAAAACTGGGGATTCATTTAACAATCAATCACAAGCTGAAAAGGATGGTGAAGAGGAAGACCAGAATGTACAAGAGAGCAAAGCAGTCAAACTCCTGGGATGACTGCAATTCTACAAAGCCTTTCAGCGCCTGTGTAGACAAGAGTGTTGTCACAAGTAAGACTGTTTGCGGATGACTGCCTCCTTTACGTGTATTGTCAGATCAGTCTGGAGCAAGACCACCACATCCTTCAAAGGGACCTCACAGTGTTGGAATCTTGGGCACAGAAATGGGGTACATGTATGTGCTTCAATGCAAAAAAGTGTTCCACCATGAGTATCGGCAGCAAGTCGTCCTACCAACTACTGGTAGGTGACCATATCCTGCAGCATGTCTAAGATACACGCTACCTCGGAGTTACCATCTCAGAGGACCTCAAGTGGGAGAAGCATGTTGCAAAGACTACCCAGAGGGCAAACTGGGTCTTATCCCTTCTTCGTAGGAATCTACACACCTTGCCGGCTGATGTCAAAAGCACTTGTAAGATCCCTTCTCGAGTATGGTGTGCACAGGAGTATGGGTTCCATACCTGCAAAAGGACACAAACAGACTCGAAAGTGTCCAAAGGACAGCCGTTTGCTTCATCCCAGGGAACTATGTGTCTAGAGATGGGAGTTTTACATGTATCACAAACAAGCTAGCAGAACTACATCTCCCAAGCCTGAAGGAAAGAAGAAGGAACCTCAAATTCTCCCTCTTTCAAAGTGGTTGGGGGGGGGGGGTTGTGCCAGCTCTCCCAATCCAAAATTTTGCTCAACCTATAAAATCCAAACAATGCGTCCATGCCAAACAATTTGAAAACTGTGACACTACAAATATTATAGGTAGTAAAGTGTCAAATAATAACAAGTGCTACAATCCAATCAGAGCACAAACTGAACAATACAGGAACTCCTTCTACCCATCCACCATCGTTGAGTGGAGTCACCTGAGTGATGCCATCATCAACTCAACATCAACTAGCTCATTCAAGAAGGCCATGAACGGAACCTTCTAATCCTCACTCCGCCCTCTCTCACCCGATGCGTTTATGCCCAGGAGGGCCCTGCATCGTATACATGTACATCCAGATCCAATTTCTGACATTTTGGAGCCAACGTAGTTCAGCGGAACAACCAATATACAGAGACTGATGCTTTTAATAAAGATCTAGAAATGCATTTGTAACATTCTAGATCTACATGTATTTCAAATGTAGACTAGACCTATATAATGTACATGATATAAAATAAGCAGAATAATATTAAAGGGGTGGTCCAGGCTGAAAATATTTATATCTTAATACACAGAGTAGAATTCACTGAGCAAAATGCCAAAAATTTCATCAAAATTAGATAACAAATAAAGTTTAAAGTTTAGCAATATTTTGTGAAAACAGTTGTCATGAATATTCATTAGGCGAGCTGATGATGTCACATCTCCACTTTCCGTTTTCTTATGTTATTACATAAAATCTTTTTTTTTTTCATTATTTCATACTTGTGTGAATAATATGTCTCCCTTAGAATGAAATTAGTTGCAGCAATAAATATCTAATGCACTAAATCAGTTGTCAATCCAATTTTTGTAATCCTTGGAGGAAAAAAATTAAACAAACCTAATTTCATATAATAACATACAAAAGAACAAGTGGAGATGTGACATCATCAGCCCATCTAATGAATATTCATGACAACTGTTTTTACAAAATATTACTAAACTTTAAAATTCAATAACTTTGCTATTTGTTGTTCGACTTTGACGAAATTTTTCAGCATTTTGCTCAGTGAATTCTACTCTATTTATTAAGCTATAAATACTTTCAGCCTAGACCAACCCTTTAAGTACTATATGATGGGGTGTTCTAACTTCATGGACATTTAAAAAATATTCATCAGTCTAAAATTGGTTCACAAAATATTCACATTTAAAACTACAAAACCAATTCAAATAATAGGGCTCTACTAAATTGACGGCAAGATTAACAGACGTCATTCACTGATTCACCAACACACACACGGTTATACATGTATGGACATCACACACAGCTTTGCCAATAATGAACATACATACCCCTACAGAAATGGAAAGAGAGCATGCCTTATGATCTCAAGCTGAGGTCTGGAAAGGGAGGAACAGAAGTAAGCTAAACCAAATACATGTACACCAACCGCCACCCCGAAAACCAAAGAACTCTTTAAAGAGAAATGCCAGTAGTTGCAGTAAACACTGATTTCATGAGAAAGTCTGTAAAACCAGGCTTAATTGTCAGAATATTATCGAGGATCTAGATCTGGTACAGTTACATAAACTGAACTTTGTGAAATCTTGAAATCTACGCTGAAAAATGTTCACACTGAAGATCACCAACACAGATAGGCACACGTGGGACAGTGTATTAATATTGCTAGAATAAAGACCCGACAGAAGTGACCGAATACGCGCTTATTTTGCTTATTTCTCAGCAATTACACAATTTCTTCCAGAATCCTTTGGCACATATTTTTTATTCATACAAACAGACACTTGGGTGGTCATTTTTATTAGATTCTGTAAAAAGTCAGTTTGAGATCGTTACCAAAACTGGAGTTTATCTTTAACCCCAAAACACTTGGGAAGGGGTAGAATCACCCCCCAATATTTTCCATGACCATTCTGCTGCACAATTTCTTTTGTATAGCAGCAGTCTTTGACTTTTTCTTTCAAGTAATGCACATATTTTGAAACCAAATTTGTGATTCCCGGGTACAAAGTCAATGCGAATAAAGTCTTCTCACCTTGTTCACAAATCCTAAAATTAAATCCCGAATTAATTGCATGTTTTTTTCTGTTATCCTCATCAGATCTATCAAACACACTCATTCAAGATGACTACTACTGTGATGTTTAGTGGAAAAGAGGGCAAGAACACATCAAAGTAAGTACATATTGGCCCGTATTCTGAAGTCAGGTTTAACTTAGACCACGGTCTAACTCTGTGCTAAGATTATGGGGAGCCAAAAATTAAAAAAACTTTGTTTATATTGTATATTTTTTATGTGTACTATTTTGTTTCATTTGCTTTCATAATACAGAAAAATACTTCAGTTATCATTCCCAGACAATTATAAACAATTCTGGTGCCACATGAGTAAATAAATTGAATGTGTACTGTAAGGGATTTGTGCTCCAATTGGCTCTCCATAGTTAAACCACAACTTAAAACCAGGGTGTAATTCAAACCAGAGTTCAGAATATGGGCCTTTGGGTTTTTAACTAGTGTAGATCTGCACTGAACCTTTTCCTACTCTTAGCAAACTTTTCTTTCAATTTAAGGCCTTGATTTCTGTTAGTACAATATACAATGAAAATGAGAACTATTGGTGCATGTAGACTTAACATCGCCAAACATTGATATTTTTACCAAAATTATTCCAATATTTGTACATGTACATTTACATTACAATGTGCAACATTTCATATGGCAAAACACAATGGTGCCTGAAAAAAAAAAATGAATGTCAGGAAAACGATGTTGGGTTATATTTATCACATAATTTCAGCTTCATATAATCTTATGTTTCATCTGAAGACAAAAGTAATTCTGATGGTTGGGATGATTTCGTTTTATTAATGTGAAGATTTTAATTGTCCTATGTTAAGGGATACCCATGATTTGAGCTATGGATATTATCTAGTTTGCATTCTACAAGCCCTTTAGCATACATTTTGTTACTTCCTTGAAACAGTTATAGTATGCTTACCAATATTTTTTCAACTAAAAAATACAATCAGCAATTAAGATGCCCTTTTCAATCATCTTTTGTTATCTAAGAAGAAAGTATTGTATTCACCTTGACAATGGAATAGATACATGTGCATGTACAATCATCTTATGAATATTTGAGCCCACCATTTACAATGAAGTTTTTTTTCATTCAGTTAGATATTGATCTATTATTCAAGCAGTCAAGGTCATTTTAACCATGATATTGTTTATTCATGCATTTCAATCCGAGGAAATGAAACCCCCTTGTTTTTCCTGTCTGCTCACATGTGAATGAATCATCAATTAAATTATGAACTTTAGACAACCTAATCTGTTCACATACATACATACTGTACATCAGTACATGAGTTAATAGTACATACACTGGTGCTGAGTTTGACTAAAGGGTGTTTCCAACCCAGCTACAAGCTGATCTGAAAAAGGAGAGAAAAATTAGACAAATGAGGCAAGTTTCATAAAAAAAATTGATAGGGCCCGTCTTCATGAAATCAATTTACTCACACAAATGCAAAGTTTGACTTTGTGATTTCTTGTAGATGAGAGTAATTGTGCATTGCACTGCATTCCTCATTGCATCCATTGTTTACTTCACAGATTTGTGCATATATGTTTTATATGGTTGGGACTTGGGAGCAGCAGGTTTTGTACATACCCTTGATGGGAAATTAGGCAGATTTTGCTTGTTTATTTCCCCATCTGATGTTGCAGTGGCAAGCCATGCAGGCCAAAGTTATGTGGTCTTAACCCTTTCTATATGTACATGTGGGAAGGGCTCAAAGATTCACGCAATATTTTGACTACACCGCTTGCTGGATTTTTACAAGTCTTGCACATTTTTTCAGACCAAATTTGCTTTGCCAGGTTATGCGGTATAAAGTACAAGTCAGACCCATTGTTGCTCAAAACTGTGATTTCATGTGCAAAGTCAATGCAAATTGTGTTTTCAACCAAAAATTATAAATGTATGATTATATTCATTTTTGCTGGTCAAAATGGATTTATTTTATGCTGTTTATGATCTCAAAAGAGTCCCTCAACAAAGTTCATCGAAAAAGCAATGTACATGTATTCAACAAAAGTTTAAAAAAACAAAGAAATATATACATTGTTTCCATAAGATATAAAAAATTGCAAAAAATAATATAACACATAAGAAATTGATCTGATATCATAATTTTTTTCATGTACATCTGCTAAGATCTCCACAAAGAGTATCCACACCAAAATTAGGACATTCAGAGTTTATGTAGGGAGTTAGAGGAAAAAGTATGATTTTGCCTGCTAATTAGCATATATTAGCATAAAAAATCACAATTTGCTTGAAATCAATTACTATCAAGTTTGTAGATTATGTTCCAGACAACCTGCGTACCGATTGTTGGTGCGGTCGATGACCGAAATATGGAGGGGGCTTCATAGCCCACCCCCCCCCCCCTCCTAGCCATATGATCTCCCAAAATACCATAGCCTACATGTAAGTAGGGTTAATGCACTATTAAAATATGCATGTAGATAATAATAATAATAGCTATTGGTGCAAAAGGTCTATGTACATGATATCATATTTACTACTTACTAGAAAGGAAGAGAAATGTATGTATATTATACATAACTTTAAACTTCAAACAAAAAATAAGGCCTGAAAAAGAATAGGATATTAAAATTGCCGTTATGATGAAACTTGTACTTGTACCTTAAATTTACCATGTAATGCTTTGCATTTCAGAGTTTTAGCCCCGCCCGGTGGAAAGACTAGTGTGAGTCTGTTTGGTGGGTACGGTGAAGATCCGACTCCTGCTCAACCCAAAAATCAGAGACAGACCAACCCTCCTTTCGCTTCTGCTGACGTGACTCCTCCCGCTCCGGCCCAAAACCAGAGAAAGAGCAACATTGTCTTTGGTTCCGAAGAGAGTCCCGCTCCAGCCCAAAATCAAAGGAAGGCCCCTTCTCAGTCTCCTTTTGCTCAAGATAGCCCTCCCGAGACCACTGGTCAAAGGAAAGCACCAAGTCAATCACCATTTGCTCAAGATTATCCTAGTGGTCAAGCAGCCCAGAGGAGAGCACCTAGTCAAGCCCCGTTTGCTCAGGATTCTACTGGACCAGCTAAACCTTTCAAACCAGTCTGTGAGTAACATAGTTTGCTCTTACTGTCTCGTGTGCATAGCAGGCCCCATCGCATAAAAGTTACTATTATGGTAACTTTGCCATCCAATGGTAACTACCATGGTAACAATGCTCAACAACCAATCAAAATGAAGGTTTTAATACCATTGCCAAAGTTTCTATAATGGTTACTACAGGGGCCCAAGAGTGAGACAAAGGCAATAATTTGAATAGGATGTTCCATTCTAAATGACAATATTTTTCCTTTTTTTGTGTGTGTTTAATACCAGTGTATGATACTACTATTTCCGTATGCTTTATTTCCCATATTTTGATCTGTAGAAAGAGTGTACTCAAAGTCTCAAACAATGTGTACATTGTTATTTTCATAGTCTCCTTATAAAATTATATTTTTAATGTTACAGCTACTTTCAGTCTATCTGGTTCACCCACTGCTGCCCAGCAACAACAGCAAACGCAAAATGCATCTTCTCGTCAACAACCAAACAACAACCCAGACAGCAAGACGAGCATCAAGATTGCAAACCCTCCCGGCGGTCGATCAAGCATCCAGTTTTAACCTGATAGTTCTGAAACGGATCCTTCCTTCTACTGTGGTCATGAGGTAGAATAGATAGAACATGTTCTCTTACAGATATTGACTTGTCGACAGTATACCTTCATTCCAATATGGGCACAACTTCAACATAATGGTGTAAATCTAGTAAATAAATCAATGAACATGTACTGGTGAATGATAATGAAGTGAATATTTTACACCCTTTGTATGCTGTTGAACTAATTAGGTGAAATTTAGCTTTCTTTTCTCAATATTGCACAATTTATTTAAAAGTGCTGCAACCATTAGATACATTCACATGTAGAAATTGCAATGTAGGATAAGCTTGAAAATAGTTTTTTTTTAAGACAGATTTCAGTTTTAATTCGACTGTATTTCATGATCAAAGCAGAATGTAAGTAAACTGGAATTTGGTGAAAGATTGCAGTTCATTTTACATCTAGTTTTAAGATGATATATTCGACTTGAAACTAAAACTAGTCGTTTTCTTCCAGTTTCCAAAAACCAACATTTTTTATTGAATTCTGAAGAGGAAATCCTTTACATTCCGGCCTTTTTCTACCGAATTTTGATAAGCTGTTTGCTGATTTTTTGAGGAAAGATTTTTTTTTTTCATTTGCTTGTTTGTTGCCATTTCTTTTTTTTTATTATTCAAACTGATTTACCATTGTACATATTAAACTGAGTGCTTGGGAAGGTTCAGAGAATATGAAGGGATATTAGCCTGTTGTCTGTGATGTGATAAAAGAATATACATGTACTAAGTCTGAGTCAGTCATGTAGGAACTACTGATTTAATCTGATGTGATAGGATTCCTGCAACATTGTTTTCCTGTTCTGGTGTTCCGACAAAACAAGTGTCAGTAGCACAATTTATACTTCTGATAAATTCTGTTTTGAGAGTAAAACTTTGTTATTCTGTACATGTTTAGCTCTCTCACAATACTGACAATCAAATCAAACCTTGTATCAAGGAAATTTAAATTATATTTCAGTTGGATGGCATTGTGAAGTTCTTCTTATTCTTGAATGGGCTTTCTGTGTCTTCATATCTTCCATGAACACTGGTTTGAGAGGAAGTGAATTAGTACTTGAGTATCTAGTTTAGCATCACTGAAATGAGCATGATATTGCAGCAGATATGCCTGGCATATCATTACATATATTCAGGTTTACAATGTATGTAATGCATTGATGATTTAAGAGGATTCGGTGAAAGAAAAACTTTTAACATTAAATAGCAGGCTGATTTGATACAAACAAGGGTCTGTTTAAATAAAGTGATGTGAGTCCATGTATATTTGTTTATTATATTGTATTGTTATTTATTTTCAAAGATATGAGGAATGTGAAGGAATTTCAATATTTGCAAAGAACAAATTGATATTCAATGAAATCCAAATTCTTAAATATTTGAATGCCATTTGAGAATTAGATATATAGTGCTGAACATGTTCTAAATAATGAAATTTTATTTAAAAAATGAATAAATGGATTCTTTATCATTTTAATATAAGAAGTAGATGATATTGCTATTTAGTGTCATATAAGTGTTTGGTTTTCAATAGGCATATACTTAATGTGGTTTGATTTAAATTTACCTTTGCATATTATTAATTTGTTCATGAAAGATTTGGATAGTGTAATTGTTTTTATAGAATAAGCTATTATCAAGCATGCTTATCACATTACACAGAATTATGTATGTATGCATAGAGGGTAGGAGGGATGATATGTAGTAATTTCCTTATTTTCTTCGAGATAAAATGAACTATAATTACAAAATACCTTAAAACATGATGCCGTACATGTTATTTAGGAGAAACTAAATTCGAAGAATTCAAATACATGGATTGATATGTAACTTATGCTCCGGTCGCACTGGTATGAGTAGCTGTATTTCTCAAACGCAAACACAGGCATTCCTATGAAGTGCAATCACATTAAAGGGGAATGAAACCTTTGGAACAAATAGGCTTGTGTAGAAACAGAAAAATCAAAGAATAAGAATAAAGAAAGTTTGAGAAAAATCGGGCAAATAGTGAGAAAGTTATGAGCATTTGAATATTGCAATCACCAATGCTATGGTGATCCTCACTTTGGCAATGCGACAAGGATGTGTGATGTCACTGATGAACAACTTTCCCTTTGGTGGACTATAAAATACCCTCAAAATGTCTCTTTTTGCTTTTTCTTATGATGATACAAACTCTTTATCCATGATGTATTCTTTAAAAAATATGTATTACATGCCCTCATGTAAACAGAACACATTATGTATGGATAGATGTGATAAAAGAGGCAATTCTAGTGAAATATATACCAAAGTAATGGGAGAGTTGTTCACAAGTGACATCACACATCTTTGTCGCATTGCCAATTTGCTATCTCCATAGCATTAGTGATCGCAATATTCAAGTGCTCATAACTTTCTCATTATTTGTCCGATTTTTCTCAAACTTTCGTTGATCTGTTTCTTTGATTTTTCTGTTTTCACACAAGCTATCTTGTTCCAATGGTTTCATTCTCCTTTAACTAAAACACAGAGGCCTGCCTTGTGGCTTGGCTTTAATTCTTGAACTGTTGTAGTGAAGTGCAATCTAAAATCGCTGTTTTCTGGAGCTCATATTGCTGTATTTCATGCACTGTTTACATATACCTGGCTTGAGCTTGGTCTCGCTCACTTGATTGTGGATATTGTTGCGCTTATGATCGTGCATTGCTGCAGTAGCCATTGTGATTTAGCAGGCTACATTTAGATACCAGCTGGTATGTCATACATTGTAGCTACTTAATCAGTTATAATAATAATATAGGGTATTTATATTGCGCACATATCCACCTTGCTAGGTGCTCAAGGCGCTCCTATATTACCCGGCTAAGCTATGCATTCATAGCGCACACAGCTTTTTAAGGAAGTACTTCCTACCGGTACCCATTTACCTCACCTGGGTTGAGTGCAGCACATTGTGGATCAGTTTCTTGCTGAAGGAAATTACGCCATGGCTGGGATTCGAACCCACGACCCTCTGTTTCAAAGTCTGGGCCACAATGCTCCAATTATCATAATTTTACAAATAAAACCGTTATAGTTTACTTTCGTAAGCTATTAAAACTGGATATTTTAGGGGTACCCATCTCAACGTCCACATGTGTTTTTCTAGTCATGAAATAAATTATTAATTTTTCCATTTTTCAGCAATTTAATGCCCCAGTCTTCATGGTCTAAGTATGTATGATGCATAATTCACATGTGCTATTATTGTAAAAGATGTAATTCCCATTTCATCACGATATTTGCAATTTTGTCATAATTTTTCTTTTTGAAAATTATGCTATTTTGTGACTAAGGCTAGGTCTCGTCTGCTCTTTTTACCGATAATATCAATATCAAGGTATTTTAGTTAGGAAGCCTTTCGTGAAACAGGTTTAGTAAGATTGGAACTAACTCCGTGGTGTGTGGATAAAGATATTACTAACTTGTCCAGGTGTTGAGAAACGGACCCCAGATTTCATTCATAACTCCTTTTTCTTCAAATATTGGATTGCAATCATGGTAGTTTGTTGTGCAGACCCTAGTTAATCACTAGTGGTATGAATGGTGGCCGAACAAAGAATGATTTTGAACCAGGCATGTAGCTACTTCAAGCAATATCCAGTGTTCTTTTAAATCTCAGTATATTCTCACCTGAGATGTTCTTGCAAAAATTTGTTTATTTTATGTCCTTGAATACATGTACATGTACAAGCATTGTGGCAAAAAGGGTTAGATTTAATTAATCAGATGGGAACCATTTTTTTCTGATTTTGAAAGAATGTTTGGTGTTCATGGAGATCTCTTCGTACACTTTTCTACCATTTAGAGTATTTTATCTATTGCTGCAAATTTCAAAATAAGATCCCTGACTTTGCTTGCTTCAAACCCTTCTTAATTGGTAAGACAAAGAAATAACATTCCTAAAAATATATCTGAACGTTCTGCTCATTTCCGTAAATGGAGACAGAGTCATACCTGACTAACTTGAACCATCACCAAATCTTTATGCACTGTTAATATTTTCGTTACTACGTATACTGGTTTTTCTCTTGATATATTCATAATTTTGTGTTGATTGATTATATTCTTTTATCTCAGTAGATCATTAAAGTATGAATTAGGATCTGAGTCTTCACACATATGGCAGGTTGTCGAGATTTTTGTAACTGAGGAAACCATGGAGAGGAAAGAAAATAGATGAAGTCAACGTCTAGAATGATCTAATAAAATTTTCTTAGGCCATCGTGCCTTGCTTTGTCCGAGAACTTTTTCCATGGAACCCTGGTATGGATGTCAGGCATCGATGCATAGACTTTGTTTATTATCTCGTGATATTTCTGTTTTTTGTTTTTCCTGTTTTCAGAGAAAGCTTGTTAACACCTTCTGTGCATTTCCTCTTCCTCTCTCTTGCTTAGAAGTCGTCTCTTTTTGGGGGAGGGACGTGAGGGCAGCCATTCCTCCTCTTCCTCTTCCTCCTCCCTCTTCCTCTTTCTCTCAAGCTTGACTCTTGGTGCCTCAATTCTTCATTTCCTCTTTCTCTCAAGCTTGACTCTTGGTGCCTCAATTCTTCATTTCCTCTTTCTCTCAAGCTTGACTCTTGGTGCCTCAATTCTTCATTTCCTCTTTCTCTCAAGCTTGACTCTTGGTGCCTCAATTCTTCATTTCCTCTTTCTCTCAAGCTTGACTCTTGGTGCCTCAATTCTTCATTTCCTCTTTCTCTCAAGCTTGACTCTTGGTGCCTCAATTCTTCATTTCCTCTTTCTCTCAAGCTTGACTCTTGGTGCCTCAATTCTTTCTTCATTGGCATGATGTTCGTCTTCATGATCTCCATCATCACCACCATTTCCCCCTTCAACATCCTCATTCCACATGTTACTAATAGCATTAGATGCACGTCTCTTTGCTGGGAGCTGCTGTGTAGAATTTTCTAGCCGTGGTCGGAAGGTGTGACATGAAGTCAGCCACCTCTTCGGCCTGTCTCGTTGTGAGATTCATATTCGCATGTTGCCGCCGTTTTCCTCACATTGGTGGGTAGAAATTGGCCTGGTAGGTTCAGCGCTTTCCATAACCTGCACATAGTTTGTCCAGTGTTAGACAGATTGGACCCATTCTTCTCCATGAAGAATGGTTCTCTCTCCCCTCCTTTCCTTTGGCTAAATCCTGGTGTAAAACACCTCATCTCCTTATATGCCTCCAGTAGGCTCTGCCTGCATTCATTTAGCATTATGTGGGCCGCCCCATGGGTACAGTATGTCTTGTGCTCCTTTACCTTAATTTCTAACTCTTTGTTCACAGTTTGATTCAGTCAAAAGAAGGGTGCTGCAAATCCCCCTCCCTTCCTGCATTTTGGAGTTCGATCTCCACGAGAAGAGCATTCCTGATGGGCCTCACAACTTCTTCCCAACTTTCGTTGTTTTCATCATTGTACTTCTCAACTGCTTCCTGAGCCTCCTTTTCAAGATGATTTCGGAATGTCCTAACATCAGTTTTTGACAGAAGTTGATCTGAAATTTTGCTTTTCAATTCAATCTCCTGTTTTTTCAGCTTTGGCTGCATTCCATGCATGCACTGCCCAATCTTGCTTTGGTTTTTCCCAGTACTTCTGTCAAACCATATTCACCCTTGTATGTAGGCTCAGTTATGAGATATGTCACAAATTTTTTTCAGGGAGTCCACATACTTGTGAGTTGTTTTGGGTTTCTGAGTTTGCTTCAACTTGTCAACAACCTCTAAAAATAATCCTCCATTATATATATGCAATATTATGAATGTTCTTTATTATAGTACAATGAGCATGTCAGGCTTGATTTGTTCACTGCATTTAAAAAGCACAGCATAACACTACTTGCTATGCAGACATGTGAGCCAGGCTTGATAGTCTTTGTTTTTAAAGGCCACCACACACCTTACGATAGGTCTGCAACCCGATTTTGGAATAAAACGTAGTCAAAATTTATGCGAATACTGATAATGGAATATCTGACTCTTTTAAGTTTAAATCATTGTACGAATACTTCAAATCTGTGACTATAATACCTTACTAAAATAAAAAAAGGTGAATTGGAAATCAAGTTGTAATGATGTCATAGTAATTGTAAGATTGGCTCTGATTTGAACCCAATTTGATCTTTACTCCAAAATAATGGCTTGCAATCTTACAGTTAATTTGTAGCGGTTCTGACTCTCGCCTTGTAATCAGAGGTTCGTGTGTTCAAATCCCACCCTGGCCTAGCGTCCTTTGGCAAGGCGTTAATCCACACTTTGCCACTCTTCACCCATGTGTTAAATGGGTACCGGTAGGATGTGAAAGCCTATATGTAGTATGCCTAGCAATCGAGTCTTGGAACTCTTGTTGGAATGCTCCCCAGGGAGTGGAGAAGGTGCATACATTGTATGCGGGCATGCAAGGATCCGATGACCGGGGTAATAATATGTCTGTAAAGTGCTTAGAGACGTCGTTCCGATGTATTAAGCGCTATATACATGCGGACAATTATTATTTTCATTCACATTTTCAGAAAATAAGCGAAATGTGATTTGTTCCAAAATCGGATCGTTGACATGGTTCATCTTGTTGATCAGGTGTGCAATGTATGTATTCATACTCTTTATGTTTACAACATCACTACTTCACATCACTTTGGCGAATATACATCATTACTTGAATAAGAATATTTCAGGTTTCAACAGCATTGTGCAATATGCCGCTGAAAGAAACTATTAATTTATTAGCACAATCATGATTACATTAAATCAATTATTATATTAGCAGTTGCATTGTCATGAAACATTAATAGAGAAGTGTACTGAACATTTTCTTCTGTATAAAAGAATGTCTTCATACCACTCCATATGCAGGGACAAGTTCAGTTGCGCAATATTAAATGTTTTCTTTGATGGAGTATATGATATCGCCTAAAAGTGTGAATATGTATTCATCATGCAAACAAATACAAAAAATAGAATTTTAAGTATTAGCTTCTAGCACCCCTTGATTCATGACAATAAAAGTCTAGAGTTATTGGAATAAACAATTGTACAAGTCATAGTCTCAATTCGGGACAGTATGAAACTGAAGAAATCTGTGTATTAGAATAATTAACCGAGTTCAATCATATCATACAAATTTGTGTAACAATGTTGCCATTGACATAGCACTTGTTATTTAATTGCTAAATAATTGTATCTCTCAACTGACTTCCGGTACACAGCCTTCTGTTGCTGAAATTATTTCAAATATTAAGCACTGTGATGTTCATCAAATGAACTGGTTTCTATGTTGTGATTTCTCTTCTAAAGAAAGGTATTAACTTTAAATTTGTCATGAAAATTGCATACTGCAGGTGTGTATGTGAGCAACTTATGGTAAGTTTAACTACATACATACAGGAGGTCATAGGGTCATGGCTATTACTCACAAACACATGATTCTATATGCACATGTGTAATTAAAGTATATATGAGCTAAATCACTTGCTACATTGCATCAGTTGTGGGAAGTTTACTTACTGACCTTGCATTAATTGTGAGGGGGCCACAGATTAAAAAATAAATAATCCTACAAAACTGGCCAGGATGTGCAAAAAATATGTTTTTTATTTGCTCAATAATAATTCAGTTGTCAGCATTATTGAGTGTTAGGAGCTTGTAACATTTTGAATTTCATTTTCATACAAATATCAATATTTGAATCTTCACAGATTGTTGTCAATTTTTTTCCTTTGCTTCGTGAATTTTGAGTATCTAGCACAACCCTTGTGCATACTGTGTGTGAATATCTTTTCCAGACTGGATTGACGTATCATTTTGACTATTTCTATTTATTGCAATGTACCATGCATTTGTACTTTTCTGTGTCAGTTTATTTGATGTGTATAACCTATATGGGTCTATCAGCCTAAGTGAGCTCTGGATAACATACATCAATGTTAATGTATAACAAAATGGTGTTAACTATATGGCATAATTATGCTTGTCACGTCTTGAGGGATAACTTTGCACAGATTCACCCATGCAATATAACTGAGAGTGACTATATCAATCGATGTGATATTGATATTCAATGATTAATGCTAGAATTAAAATTCTTTGCTATGAAATTAAGAAGCTAGATGACTTGGTGTCTTGTGTGATTGTGATGTACACAGAGTAATGATAATGATTGATTGGGAATTGTGTGTAGTATAGAGAGTGAGCAGAGGGGGCGGGGTAGGGGTGTGGTATATGAATGACCAATGTGTGATGGAGAGGGAAGTAAACCTAACTGTCCAAATAAAATCTCTTTGACCACCAAAATATTTTTTCATTGGGCAAAATTTGACTTAGAAGAAGTAAATGGCATATTTCATTACTCAGTCTGATGTGGAAACTTGCTTTGACTTTTTGACCTATAGAAAACCCATGCAGAGTTAACTGTATTGAGAAGAGAAAATAGCACCAAATTTTAAATTAAAGGTCAATTTGCTCTACTTTAGAGAGAGATGGGGGTTAAAAAAAATCATGTTAGATATTCAGGAAGAAATACAGGGATATCTGCTTTTGCAAAGTTTTAATATAAATCTCTTACGTTATAATGTGCCTAGTTCATTCTCACATCACAGACAACACAGACTTCTTAAAAATAATGCCTCGTTGATGACTACATTTTAATGATACTCCCACTTTTCCAATAATAAAATCTGACATGTATCCAAATTTGAATAAAGCCACAGTGTTTTCCTATGCATCTGTGACAAGATAAGCATTATTTCATGATAAATGTACCCTTGGTTCTAGTCTAGACGAGTTATTTCATAACACGACTCCGCTTTCTGAAACTGAACCCCCAAACGTTTTTTATTGTACTTTTTTTACCCTTTAATCATATGAATTCTAAACAAATACTTTTGAAAAATGAAACTGTCGGGAAGCTGACCATTACTTACCTCACATTTTATTTCCAAGTTACATTTAATTTTGGACCAAGCTCTTAAAAAGAATTTTTATGATGGCTCCCATGACCCCACAGACAGAATTCTAGGTTCTCAACTCTCAAGGTTAATGTATTTATTACATCAATATTCATGTCTAGCGAATTTAGAAGTGGTTGCCAACTGGGTACTTTTCTTTTGAATAATTATTTCCTACTTAATTTGCATTATTTGTTTATAATTTCTTTTGTTTGTTTTTAACTTGTTTTTCTATTTTTTCGATTCATTTATTTATAAATTAATTCATTTATCCATATATCTATTCTTTTTTTAAGTATCACCTTTATTAAAAACAAAACATCATCTCATTATTTTTTAGAGGAGAATGAAACCCTTGGAGCAAGTTAGCTTGGGTGATAGCAGGAAAAAATGAGATCAATTAAAGTTTGAGTAAAATTTGACCAAAAAAAAGTTATGAAGATTTTAATGTCAATATTATTTATGCCATGGAGATCCTCCTATTGGCAAGATGTGTGATGTCACATGAAGGCCTACAACTCTCTTTTTTTTACACTGGAAATATACCCCAAAACGTCCTTTTTTATCATTCAAATGTTGTTACAAAAAATCATCAGTGATATAATGTTTGCAAACTATTACATGCCCTCTTATAAAAGCAAACACCTAATATTGCAATAGAGAAATGAAGTACAGGAGAAGTTGTGACAGTACAGCTCCTGGTCACATTAATTGCCAATGGTAGCTAGTATAGCATTCATTGATATTCAGACCCTCCCATTGTAATATTCAAATACTCGATCATAACTTTCTTTTTATTCATTCAAACTTCCTCAAATTTCAGTTGATCTGTTTCTTTGACTATTCTTTTTTATATGAATTCAACCAGTGCTGTACAGTTTGGGACCTTAATGGTTTTTCACATCCAAGAAAACAAAGGGAGAAAAGAAAGAAATGGAAAAATAGAAGGGTGACTTTTCTGAATATTATGTCAAAATCTATATTAAATCTATATCATGTCAAAATCAAGATTTGATATTTGTAATAAAATACAGAAATTTTTGCTCGATTGCAACTTTTTATAAATTTGGCCTGATACACCATATCTGACCCCCTCAGGATTTTTGCTCATTCATTATGAAAGATTTCTGCCTAAATGAGACAGAAAATCGTGTACAACTCTTGAACGCACACACAGGTCACGGAGTGACCCTGAGTGCAAACAGCTGACTGTGTTACAACTTAGGGGTGATACATTTTCACAATAGGGGTGAGGCAAACTCACTGGAGGGACTTTAATTCACTTATAACAAAGAAATGTGTACTACAGTACTCCTGTTGATTGCTCTGATGGAAATTATATGAGTTTCACATTCATTTGAACGGGAGGACAAGATTATTGTATATATCGAGTGCATTATGCATAAATCATATACCATTGCGACCCCTGCCTGGCCGATGGTCCAGGCATGACGATCCTGAGTGACGTCACCGATAGAGACCTCAAATGCCAGGAGAGCCTATTCGATAACTGACTTCATCTAAAAAACACGTATTGAAGATAACATCCAATGGGGAAATGGCTTTCATTTTCATGAAATATACATTCCATTCTTCAATAAATCTTTAACCCCGTCGTTAACTGCCCATTCATTCTCGAGCAATGGGGGGAATGAATACAGAGTGTCTCAAAGTTTGTGTGAAAAAAGGTGCATTTTCCATAGAACTTCTGCCAAAAAGCAATGCGTAAGGGAAAGATTAGCCCCAAAACACGAATAGATGAGTTGATCAAATGGGATGAATCATGAAAATCAGTGAAATATAGTTTCTCCTGTACTCATTACTGAATACCCCGACTTGATACGATTAATTTTTCCCCCTCTCCATCAACTTTTAAGAAAAAAGGTGCATATTTTCATAAAAATATTATGTGTTATATCGACGGACGCCCGTACGTACGAGCAGGAGGAAGTCAAATGTCTCGTATTTTTCATAATGTGCCACTGAATTTAACTGGTTCAAGGGTTTCTTTCTTCTGGGCCCCACGACCCACATGAGCAGATTTTTTTTACTAGCTCCCCTTCAATTGAAATATGCTTAACAACTTACTTCTTGTATTATACTCATCCAAAACTAAATTATTGAGTTTAATTGCCTGAAATTTACGTGCATTCTTTATAGCAAAAAAGTTATCTATTTTTTTATTAGCCTGGAGACTCCATGGGTAGAATATGATATGCTTCCCAATCTGAATTTGTTTTTATCTCATACAAAAATATCAAATTCCGTGTATTCCAAATATTGTTTCATAAACCCACCAAAATTCGGGTGAGACATTTCCCCTGGCATATTTTTTCATCACTATTATTATGCCGCACCCCTATTTTTAAAACTCCCTTTTTCCCTTTGCGATTGGATGCTTTGGCGACACCTAAAAAGCAGATTGATGAGCGAATTTCTTCCTCCGGATTCACCGACAGAAATCATGTTTATTTGCACCTTTGAGGACTGTTCTGCCAGCTTTAACAAGAAATGGAAATTGGTTGAACATGAGTCCAAACACACCGGCATTGTGAGTTGAAAAAATCTATAGATTTGAATTAAAATTGTATATTTTCACGTGCTCGATGCATTCATTCCTTATTTTAATTCCAGTCCCATTCGTTATCATTCACGTTTGTTGTTGGTGACGCACATCACATCCCGTTCGTCTTCTCACACTCACGTCACAGACACATGCATGCACACCTAGCCAGGTAGCTCCTAGAGAGTAAAAATCATTCATGGTCATCATAATTATGTCATTGTCGGCACATCATCATCCTCATCATCAATATCATCACCATCATCATTAACCAGGCAATAGACATCTGGCAGCCCTCTGCTCTTTAACTTCTGTTTCGCGGAGTTTTAATTTTATTTTAAATTTATCATTAAGTTAACATTTTAAAAATTTCTCCTCTTAAATTAAAAACAGACGGCTCGCGATCGTGCAGCCACCATTAGGGGATAAACAATGCAAAACCCCCTGTCTCCGATGGTGCTCATCAATTTTTTCCTTATTTCATAAAAATGTATAAAAAGAACTGGACAAAAATAAAGACATCTGGCAGCCGTCTGATTCACAGAGTTTTTTAAGTTAATGTTTAAAAAAAAATTTATTGCTCCTCGTAAACAGACGGCTTGCGATCCTGCATCTGGCAGCCGTCTGTTTCGCGAAGTTTTTAAATAAACATTTTTTTTATTTCTCCTCGTAAACAGACGGCTCGCAATCGTGCAGCCACCATTAGGGGATAATCAATGCAAAATTCCCCTGTTCCTGATGGTGCTCATCAATTTTTGTCCTTATTTCATAAAAATATATAAAAAGAACTGGATAAAAATAAAGATTATGCCTCATATTATTCCGTTTTGGCCTGAAATGCACCAAAACAGAAAAAAAATCAAGTTAATGAGGACAAAAAACAGTGATTTTCTTCGGTTGTCGCGCAACTTCACTTCCTTGGTTTATCGGAACTTCATACATAAACATATCGCCATTGGTTTTTCTGTACAGATCAAGTGAGAACTTCGGTCTCTGTATTTGGTGAGTGGATCCAACAGAGTTCAGCAGAACAACCAATTTAACAGAGACTGAACCTTTTGGTCTACATACAGTATTGCTCGGAATAAAGTTGACACATTACCGCGCTGTACCGCGTAAGTCGACGGGAGATCGGGTACCGCGCGATTACCACCAGCAAATTCCCATCGGCGGGAGTCTCCTGCCAAGAGAAATTACGGCGGTAATTACCACGAGATTTTTTTAATAAAAATCTCGTGTATTACCGCGGTAATACCGCAGAAGGAGGGACGATCTTATGTTGATAATAAAATGTCACAATTTAGACAACTCACATGGTTCAAATTAGCCCTCCTGACTTGCCGCGATGTCTCTCTCGAAATTACAATACAGCAACTTATTGCCGTAAGATGCCGTCTCGATCTCCTCGAAACCCAAACAAAAATGTCATGGCTTGATGTTTAGCTTTGCGCCAGTGCACAATTTTAATGCACGCTCGTGTCATCGCCCTCAAATTGTCATCTTTCTGAACTTCTTTGAACGAAAGTCGGGTCGAGATGAGATCATGTACTTTCTGGGATAAGTTGTAAATAGTTACAAGAAAAAGGGAGCACCCAATAACGGAGGGACAGAGTCGAGCAAGAGGAGAGAGCGACAGATACGAGAGACGGGGAATGATCAAGAGAGAGGGAGAGAGAGCATTAGATAATGGATAGAGAGGGTGTGGGGGCGGGGTGGTTAGATTGAGCAAGAGACACCGAGGCTGGAAAAAACAGACCTATCGTCTATTTCCTTTAATTTCTTACATTCCTTTATCGTCATTCTCTCACTTGTTCGCAACTATAATTATTTGATTTTAATATTTTCAGTGCATTATTGCCCAACAATCCTCCTGCCGTTATTATGATATAAGGAATGATAAACTACTTTGTTTCTCCCACCACTCGATCAAGTCACAAAAACACAGCACGTACAAGGCATATTAAATGATTGCACCACGAATTGATTACTCATGCTTAATTATAATCAGTGTTGTTTTTCCCTTGTTTCCTCATATTCTATTTTTATCGTTTTTTATGTTGATATATTTCCATTTGACCCAGGTCTCACTCATTAAATTTTTACTGAATCAATATCTCAGGTCACTTCTCCCTCGATCCCTATCTTTTTTTCCTCCATTCTTTAATCCTTTTGACTTTTTTGGTGTAATATTGCAAAGCTCTATATTCAATATTATCCGACGTTCAAGCTGGTGTTAATGGATGAACAAAGATAAAATATTTTTAAGTGTCAATTTATTGTCACCGGATCGTCATAATATGCATATATCTTCTTAAAGTTTAATTAATCTTTCATTGTTTGAATGATAGTTTTCAGAATTGTTTTTATATTCTCTCCTCTCACTGATTCACGTCACCTCTGTCATTGTCTGCTGTCATCTCTCTTGCTCGCAGTGGCGTACCTCAGATTTTCCAGCAAGGGGGAGGGCAAATTCGTCCGCCCAAAAAAATTGACAAGCAACCAAAAAAAGTCTACAAGAACAAATGAAGGATTTCGTATCAGGAAAAATTTTGGCCAGCCAAAAAGTCTTCAACCACAAATAAAGGATTTCGTATCAGAAAAAAAATTTACAAGCAAAAAAAAATAAAATTCAAGACCAAAGTAGCAGGCCATCTGTGTGTCGCTCGTCAGGGGGGGGGGGGGGCACTCTCTCCCATCTGACCCCCCCCCCCCCCCGCCGTAGGTACGCCAATGCTTGCTTATACCATGGTCACATTTGTTCCACGGCGGCCGTACGGCGAGTCGAAAACAGCCGTTTTATCCATTTTGATTCAAACCACCAATATGTAGTTGGACAAAAAAATGTTAAAACGGCTGTTTTCGACTCGCCGTACGGCCGCCGTGGAACAAATGTTACCATGGCATAATGGCTCGTGAGGTGCTGGTTTGCACAGCAAACCAGCCTGAAAGGTCGAGCGAAGCTTCTGCAGCCTCCGTAGACATAGTCTGCTATGCAGACTCGTTGAATCAGCTGAGGTACACACACTGCTGATGTGGGTCTACATTTTAGACTGTTTGCTCGACTCACTTTTCCCTTGCCTTATCGTTCCTTAGATACATGTATTTAATTTGATATATAGATATTAGTTTGATTCGTATAATCACAATATTTATCTACCGTCTGTTACCAAGTATTGTTATCTTTGTCTTTTTTTGACTTAGATTTTGACTATATTTTCATGTATTATATGATGATTTATAGTTTTTATGTTTTCCTTTGGTCATTGATGAAAAACAATTTTATGCTGATCTTTTGTACCTGAATGTTCTAATAAACAAATAAAGGTGTATATTTGTCAATAAGTAAATATTTGGTCTTAACTAAGACCCAACGGTGGATCATATTATCCTGAAGAGTGAAGGCACAAAGATGAACCACTGAAGTCAGACAATGAATTAAATTGTCCTGATTAACATCATGACAATTAACTGTAAGTATGAATGTCTTCAGTTAAGTTTTAGTGCCGGAATAAACATTTGCTTGTGCTTTGTGAAGGCTTGTTTGTGCTTATCCCTCACTCGGCGATATCTGCATTGCGACAACGACAGAGTAAGCCCGAGAGTAAGCATATATGGGTATACGATCAACGTTAGGCCTAATTTGGTAGTCTTTTGAAGAAGTGTACAAGGCTAGTACTAAGTAACTACATGTAGCTAGCTACAATCACTGTCAGTGTCACTACGTCAAACCACTAGTACGAGTTTAGCTAGCTACTGTACTACTAGTATACGGTACCGGTTACCGTACATTGTGAGCAGAGGCCGAGAAGACAGTGACAGTGCATAATATTCCGATTTTGTCTCTAAAATGGACGTCCATCATTAAAAAATACAATACCTGTATCATTTAACTGAAGAAAATGAGTTTAGGTTCAGTAACAATCACTGGGATAGCACAAAAGCACGAAATACTTTCTATTTGGTGATTTTGTTGTAACTTAGTTCGAGCAATCTGATTTTCTTTCGAGCTCGCTGGTATGGTACGGTATCTGCAAAAGCGCTAACGAGTACTCGCACGAGATGGGTTTTTCTCTTAATTATGGTATGATTTAGGAGTAGACTGAATAGATTATGCCTAATATCACTGAGAAATACGACAAAAAAAGTTCTAAGAGGCATAGCGAGAGCTTTTAATATAAAGGATGGGAACAATTACTAAGGAAAATGTTTCTGAAATTGAAAATCCCATTTGAAATCGAAACAAACTTCGAGATAAAAAAAAGTGAATTTGAGCTGTAGAGGAACGGGGGGGGGGGGGGGGGGGGGGGTAGCACCCTCCCCCTCTCCATCGAGAACCATTAAAACATTTATTGTGGTAAAATAACGGACATACGTAAGTGACCTGACCCTTGGTTATATGCAGAATTTTTTTTCGGGGGGGGGGAGATGCATAAAATAAAAAAAAATTGAAGTGAGAAAAGCGACCGAGCTTGTCATTGCGTGTTTCCGTTCTGTTAAGAATGTTCAGACTTTTCGTGGCATATATTACCTTCATTTGGGAGTGAAACACATTTTTTTTTCAACTTGTAAGATTTTACTGAATAAGCATACCCCCCCCCCCCCGTTGAAAAAGTTGGATCCACCCCTAAACTTCAATAGTGATGCTGTGATTAAAATGATTGACGGAGCGAATGAGGGAAAACCAAGCAATAAAACAATGGAAACGAGTCAGGAAGTGGCAGTATACATAAATTAAATAAAGAAATATATCCAATGAAGTGACATTAAATTTCGCAGTACGTTTTTCATGAATGTGTAAGAATGAAAAAAATAAAATAAATCAATTAGCTAGAAATGTGGAAAGATAAACTTACCTTATTAATCTAATGCACAACATAGTTATAGTTTGAACATCGGGTATAGTCGAGGACGACCTGGCATCATCATGGGTGAGGGGTAGTTTGCAGGCACAGACCCTCATTGGAACAAGTGTGCCTCCACGCAAAGACTAGCACATACAAAACTTGCTGTTCCAATCCTGAGCGAGAGAGCCTTCAGTACACAAGGCATGAGTAGGCTGCACATTCAGACCCTTATTTCGAGTGAAGGGTTTGCCCAGCAGACTAGGTGAGGGGTGGGTTATTTCTATTTCTTCAATCATCAGTTCTTCTAATTTATCCATCATTTGATTTCATCAGTCAGTATCAACCTCTCTTGTAACCACACGTACACATACGCCTGCTATCTATATCTTAATTTCTCTTAATCTCTATTAAGACGATCCCTTTATTTTATTCCTCAATATCAATAGTTCCTGTCCTCTTCTATCGCTCTTAATTTTTGTTGAATATCTTGTCTATCCCCTATTTTATTCACTATCAATTATGATACTTCCAAAAGAACGGCACGATACCAAATTGAAGACAAAAATAAAGAATAGAACATAACATTTTAATAAACGAACATGTTCCGAGGTGTCGCACCTCATCCTCAGCCTGAAAATTATTAACAGAGTCATTGCTATTTATACTGTTAGGATGTCAATTATAAATTTCAAGAATGTAGTTACACAGGATTATAAGGTGTGAATTCAATTGTTCAATGGAATGCAGTAAAAAAAAAGTCTATGGATTCATCAGATAGGGGTGGGTTAAATTAAATGGATAACATTATTTGGAAATTGCACACCTGTTGGTTTAGTTGAGGTTGTTTCCATTTGATGAAAAGCCCTTCTTTTCTTTTTAGTTGAAAATCTGTTTGAGCAGTATCGAGAATTTTGAAACAATGGGTATTTCATTCTAACTAGCATTGGGGTGACGATTGCAAGTGTCTCCAGACATGGTAGACAGTGACTGTGTGTAACTACATGTACATTCTTGAAATTTATACTTGACATCCTAACTGTATAAATACCTATGACTCTGTTAATAATTTTCAGGCTGAGGATGAGGTGCGACACCTCGAAACATGTATGTCCTATTCTTTGTGTCTTCACTATCAATTGTTATTGTCTTGTATTCGTCTACCGTTCTTGTTCTATCTCTTTCAAGCATATAGGCCTAAGTATTTTATTTATTCAGATCATTCTTTCCTCTCTGATCTCGCCTTTTCTTCTCTTTAACTTCAATCGTTTCCATCAGTCACACATATATAATATGACGGTACAAGACTCTTACATTGTTTTGTTTCTTCAGCATCAATAAGATCAGGAATGATGTCCTCGTACATGTATATTAATTCCTCTTGAAACGTGGTTAAATTGAACAACCCTAGCTGTATGTGAACTTAACTGGGGTCAATTAATTACACCGTCTCGCGCATTTTGTGGACAATGAATAGAGGTGTGAAGATTATAGAACAGCTAACAATGAGAAGGCTGTAAGTTACACAATGATCTTTTGTGTAACTGTTTGAATAGAACATGTATTAAGCCAATTAAGTCAATCCCGTTATTTTATTCCTCTATATCAATAGGTCCTGTCCTCTTCTATCGCTCTTAATTTTTGTTGAATATCTTGTCTATGTCTATCCCCTATTTTATTCACTATCAATTATGATACTTCCAAAAGAACGGCACAATACCAAATTGAAGACAAAAATAAAGAATAGAACATAACATTTTAATAAACGGAACATAGTCATTGCTATTTATACAGTTAGGATGTCAAGTATGTAGTTACACAGGATTACAAGGTGTGAATTCAATTGTTAAATGGAATGCAGTAAAAAAATACAAATTCTATGGATTCATCAGATAGGGGTGGGTTAAATTAAATGGATAACATTATTTGGAAATTGCACACCTGTTGGTTTAGTTGAGGTTGTTTCCATTTGATGAAAAGTCCTTCTTTTATTTTTAGTTGAAAATCTGTTTGAGCAGTATCGAGAATTTTGAAACAATGGGTATTGCATTCTAACTAGCATTGGGGTGACGATTGCAAGTGTCTCCAGACATGGTAGACAGTGACTGTGTGTAACTACATGTACATTCTTGAAATTTATACTTGACATCCTAACTGTATAAATACCAATGACTGTTAATAATTTTCAGGCTGAGGACGAGGTGCGACACCTCGAAACATGTATGTTCTATTCTTTATTTTTGTCTTCACTATCAATTGTTATTGTCTTTGTATTCGTCTACCGTTCTTGTTCAATCTCTTTCAAGCCTATAGGCTTGTACCTTTAAATTTAAGTATTTTATTTATTCAGATCATTCTTTCCTTTCTGATCTCGCCTTTTCTTCTGTTTAACTTCAATCGTTTCCATCAGACACACATATAAACCCCTCAAAAAAAGTTTTGCAACTCGTTTTGGGGGTGATATCTTTTTGGTTAATGAAGTATAAAAGATGAAACTGGTATCTTTGGAAAGCTGAATTATTCTTCTTTACAATGACATGCCATTTGCTGTGATTATGTAATCATGGAATATGCAGTCACCCTGAACATCGAGAAAAGTCAGAAGTGAAATGTTGCAAAATGCATTGATTTCCAACAAGAGTCTCCATTTCTATAGAATTTCCACCATGCAGGTGACAGTGAATGCACTCGGTCCATCCTCGAAACAATTGGAAATTCGCTATTGCAAACGACGCATTTTGCAACATTTCATGTCTAACATTGCTGCGTATTATCATGTCTGTGTATTTCATGATAACACTAGCATGACAAATGACACATGATTGTAAAGAATAATAATCATGCTTTCTAAAGATATCACTTTTACACATGATGATGGCACATTAAGAAATTTATTAGCACTAAAATTTGCAGTATGAGTTGCAGAACTCAAACATGACATGGCAACGAATTTTGCAACATTTCATTTTTTACATTGCTGCATATTAATATCATGTCTGTGTATTTCATGATAACTCTGGCATTACAAATGACACATGATCGTAAAGAGGAATAATCATACTTTCCAATGATACCACTTTTACATATGATGATGGCACACTAAGAAATTTATTAGCACTCAAACTTGAGCTGCGGAACTTTTTTGAGGGGTTTATAATATGACGGTACAAGACTCTTACATTGTTTTATTTCTTCAGTATCAATCTTCCCTATCGAACGTGTACATTATTTATATAGACAGATAGATAAGATCAGGAATGATGTCCTCGTACATGTATATCAATTACTCTTGAAACGTGGTTGAATTGAACAACCCTAGCTGTATGTGAACTTAACTGGGGTCAATTAATTACACCGTCTCGCGCTTTTTGTGGACAATGAATAGAGGTGTGAAGATTATAGAACAGCAAACAATGAGAAGGCTGTAAGTTACACATCTGATCTTTTGTGTAACTGTTTGAAAAGAACATGTATTAAGACAGTCCATGAATACCCACCCCCAAATTGTCCAATATAGTTGGCATTTTGGGGCCCGGAGTGTTGATGAGGGTGACGATGATGGTCATGAGGATGATATTGAAAATCTATCATATATTTTGGATAAAAATCACCTGTTGTCGATAAAAAGAGAAACAATTGCAATAATTCCTGGTTGTCTGTTCTATATAGACGAACAATACACAGGGCAACATTAAAATGAATATACATAAACATATTAGCAAGAGATAATTGATATGCACATGGATTAAAACGAGTCAATTCATAAAAAGATACCATTGCAACATTTTATTAATATTACTGAAATACATTTATAGGGAATTATGTTTTAAATGTTTTTTTTTACGTTACAGCTATAACGTAAGTGAAATGTTTTATAGTAATGAGAAAACCATTTTTATATGATTTTAACATTTCCCATAAACATTTTTATGATATTTTGTCAATGTTTTGTGCCACGGAAAATGGAGTATATTGGTAAAGCAAGAAAACTGGAAGGTAGTGACTTAATTGACCTCAAAAGGAATAGAATTCCCGGATCATATACACACCAATAATATAAGCCTCGGGTAAGTTGAACTGGAGTTATCATGTTGAGAAGGAAAAGTTAACGAATGGACGGACAGACGGACACCGAGTGTGTCCTTCATACGGGCGGGCGTAAAAAGACGATATAGCCTACAGGGGCAGGCTGTTGCTGGAATGATGAACGGGGAGAAAGGGAACAGAGTAACACTAACAGGCATATAAAATATTTAAGGAAGATGCAAGGGGGGGGGGGACTGAATAAGATTTTTCAGAAACTGCTGATGCTAGGCATTTAAAGCAGGGCCACTTGCGGGTTTTCTTTTTCCGGGAAGGGGGGTTCAAGATGGCCGATCGAAGAGAAAAGAGGGAGAAGTAGGAGGAAGAAGACGACGGCGAGGAGAAGGAATGAAGGATAAAGAAGATAAGGATACAAGAGAAGCAACGGATGATATGTTGAATGAACGAATGAAGGTGATAAAGGTAAAGAAAGAAGAAGAACAGGAAGAAAACAAAGTGAAAGACATAAGAATTGAATGAGAATAAATAATATACGAATGATGATATTGAAAAGTAATCTTTTTGGGGTATAAAATCATGTGTTATCGATAGCGATAAAATGAAATATGATGGGAAGTGAATAATCTTTGAATAAAAGACGTAACCGATAAACGTACAGAATTTTACAGAAAATGATGGAAATCAAATTTACTAGTTCTTCGAATAAACAACTAATTAAAACACAGAACTGATGAACAGGAAAATGGAAAGCAAATATACTCGTCCTCTGAACGTCGGAATGATGGAAAGTGAATCTACTTGTTCTTGGAATGAACGATGTAACAGATAAAATAAAAATACAGAATCGTTGAATAGAAAAATGAGGGAAAGCGTTTTTTTTTCTTTAAATAAAAGACGTAACTGATGAAACAATGAAAAGAATTGATGGAACTAAAAAATGATATGAAGGTAATCAACTCGTTCTTGCAGTGAACGATGCAATTAAACTATACAGAATTGAACAGAAAAATGATTGAAAGTGAGTGTTCTTTGAATAAAAGACGCAAGTGATTGAATGAAAAAAAAAACACAGAATAAATGAACAGAAAATGATTGAAATCGAATCTTCTTTGAATAAAAGTCGTCAGTAATGGAAAAACACAAAAATATTGATGAACAGAAAATGATAGTTAGCAAATCTAGTAATCTCTGTTCCATTCTGAGTAGATCTCGTATCTCATAGGTTGTTTTGTTTATTTAAATGTATGATTATTTTGACTTAATTCTAAATCTCTATTTCATAACTTCATAATAAAACTCAAATCTGAATTAAACTCGTCCTTTGAATTGACTTTGTAACGATTACATGAAAAAAAAGTCAATCAATGAACAGAAAAATAATGGTAATCTAATCGTCCTTTAAATGAACGACGTAACAGAAAAATACAAATACAGAATTCATGAACAGAAAAATGATGGAAAGCGAATCTACTTTGAATAAAAACGTAAGTGATGAAATTAAAAACAAAAAACACAGAATTGATAAACAGAATATGATGGTTAGCAAATCTACTCGTCCTTTAAATAAACGACGTATTACTGATTAAAAATAAAAAAAACAATGAACAGAAAACGATGAGCATAGGCGGCGGGGGGGGGACAGATCCCCCTAAATTTGAGGTGGGAGGATGGTTCCCCTCTAAAATTTTAGTTGATAACCTTTTTTTTTCTTGTCAAATTTTTTAACTGTGTCCATCACAAGATTTCAGGTGGACCCCTCCTATTTTTGTTGGCTTCCGCCGCCTATGATGGGAAGCGAATCTTCTTCTTTGAATGATGAATAGAAAAATGATGAAAATATTCGTTCTTTGAATGAAATACGTACCTGATTAAAATTACAGAATTGAAGAACAGGAGATAAAAATAAAAGACATAAATTATTATCTACTCCTTTTAAACGGAAGACGTCATTGATAACATATACACTGAATAATAAACCTTTAGCTAGCTTCATAAATAAACGGTGGAAAGGGAATCTACTCGTCCTTTAAGCCAAAGATGTCACAATAACTGGGTCACTCGGTCAGGAACTGGGCACATGGATTTTTAGCGGGAATTTTTCTGATGCGCGCGCTCGAGGCAGTTTTTCAACCTACTGTCTATCGGGTTGATATTTTGAAGTGCAAATGACTGGATGGTAGATTAAAAGAGAATTGAACAAAGTGGGTTTAGCCATAATGTTGTTAGCCCATCTGATAAATAGACCAAGTGACAATAGAACATCCGTCAGTAAACTGACGGGATCGCATCGGGATCGCTTGAGATTGCGTCTTGTTTTTACCAAAAAGTGTCGAGTGTTGAGGCGAAAAGTACATGGACAAATGGTGATCAGATCTGACTAAAATCTCGTGTTTGACGTGATAATTGGGCCTCTCTTCAGCCAGCGGCCTGCGGGAATTACCGCGGGAATTTCACACGTGAAATTGGCTGGCGGTAATTTTTTGGTTCACGCCTGTCTCGCGGTAGGTGCGTGACCCCTCGGGAGGGTGTCAACTTTATTCCGAGCAATACTGTAACCATCACCACTATCATCATCTTCACATCACTGTCATTACCATCACCACTAATATCACCATTACCACTGTCAGGTTGACCACTGTCATAATTTTACCATCATTGTCATCATCAGCATTATCATCATTATCATCACCATCATCACCATCATCATCATCATTATCATCATCGTCATTATCATCATTATCATCACCATCATTATCATCACCATCATTATCATCACCATCATTATCATCACCATCATCATCATCAACATCATCCTCTCAAGGTTTCCATCACACATAATCAGGTTTCAGGTGTATTTTTGATAAAATGAAAAAAGTGAAAAAGTTTGTCTTAAGACTGGTTTAAGCAATATCATTTTTTTTTTAATACACACAAAATGAATATAGGTGGGTGATGTATTTTTTTTGTCCAAACACACATTAAAGACTGATATTTTCTGTTTACATAATCTATCCCTCAGACACTCTCCCTTTGTTTCCCTAGCTCTTATTGTCTTTCATGTGTACATTTCTTTCTCATTCTGTATCTACACATTGTTTGCCTATAATGAGTCATGCTTGTTTCAGTTTAATAGTCATGTTTGAGCTAATAAGATATGTATGATGGTGGTACCCAAGTCTGCGCACCTAACAATTTTAGTTAAGATTTAACATGAATTTCTTTTTCACAAAATCTTTCAGTTGATAATGTTCCTTACATCATTATTAGTTACTAGTAGTGTGCCCAATATCTCGCAAAAATTTGAAAGAAATATATGATTTTCTTGGAAAAAACCTCAGGCAGTCATTTTCAGATTGAACAAAAAAATGGTGCCCCATGTCTGTGCACCCATTCACTTTGCACGCGATTCAGGGATTTTGATGAGAAAGGCTGCATTTTGAGGCTGTCACAAGAAATGCCCAAATTTCATTATTTTTTCACCATTGTGAGTCGGATTTTGTTATTAATATCTGTTAATGCATTAGATGTGTAAAGTTTGTGTTCATTGTGTATCTTCTTTTACTAGAATCACGCAGATACGTGTATGCGTAGACAAGGGGATGATGTCACTTGCTCACTATTTCTTGTCTTTACTAAATTGTATGAATTATACAATATTTAGATTTTATGATAAGGATTAAACCACAAAATATTAGCCATAAGTAACAATACCACATCTTCAGGGAGGAATTAATCTTTGTTTATAATGAGGAGAAAAAATGAAATATTTCATAATAATGAAATTTAAAAAAATAGTGAGTGGTTGATGTCACCATTTTCCTGATTTGCATACCCACCAGCATGTTCCAATATTTTGTTGTTGTTTTTTAAATATACCGTAAATTTAAATTTTTAAATGTCAAAATTTTCTCAAGTTTATATCTAATTTTGATGTAATTTACAGTTTAAATATGGGGTATTGTGTCCTCTTTTTATTCCACTCCATTTTTTTTTTGGGGGGTAGACTTTATATTTGAGTCCTGTGTATATCATAGTTTTCAGAGTAAGACATTGATGTAGGCCTACTGTTCTATTTTTCTTTTCAATTTAGATGGTGTTTTCATTACATTATACATTCATAAATTTTCATATTATGGAAATTTTCTTTCAAAAGATGGTAAATTGGTAGTGACTTCAATACAAGGCTCATCAATGAGGACTTGACATTGTCCATTCTCATGTGATGTTGCTTTTACAACCAGTTATGCATTCCTAGCAAATAAAAGGAACAGCAAAATGTCATATTTGTTTTTGTTTTTCTAGAAACCGTTTGTATGTCCCCATGATGGGTGTACCAAGGCCTTCACTAGAAAGCCTCATCTACAGAGACATCTTGGTTCTCACACTAATCAAAAGGATTTCTTGTAAGTATCATCTGCTTAATATGCAAAATCTCCCACCCCACTCCCCCCCCAAAAAAAAAAATTGTTTGCTTTGACATTGTTGTCCCTAGGAAAACCCTTCTTCAACAGTAAGATTGAATACATCTAGATGTAGTAAGTTCTGACTTATTTCTGACTTAATCAAGTAAAATGTGAAATAATGAGCACGTGCTGAAAAATTATCAATTAAATAGCTGGATAAAATCTTCTGACAGATGCCCTGTTTGTTTTCATCACTATTGTACATGAATAGCAAATCCTCGTTTTCTGTATTATAGTTTGGCGTAATTTATTTCAGTCATAGATTCAAGAGCTTTGGTGATAAGTTTGTTTGATTGGTATGAAAAAATAAAATAATTTTGTAATTCCAACAAATGGAACCTCTGAATGATATTTGTAAAATATCATTTATTTGCTATTTTTAAACAGATGTGAGGAGATTGGATGTGGGGCAGCTTTCAACAACAAAGATAATCTTAAAAGGCATATTAAAAGAGTACATCAAGGCAGACAATATAAGGTGAGATCAAGCTCCTGAAATCTCGTAAATTTTATTATGTAAAGTCTTTACATTTTAAACATTCCTTTTTACCATCAAAAATTTTCACCTGCTTTGTGGTTTTTATTGCTAAGCCCCAAGAGCATAGTATGAGAACACTACTTTATGTAGCTCCAGCAACTACACCATCTTTGAAAGCTTAAAGGACAAGTCCACCCCAACAAAAATCAACAAGCATAATACTGAAAATTTCATCAAAATGAGATGTAAAATAAGAAAGTTATGACATTTCAAAGTTTTGCTTATTTTTAACAAAATAGTTGTATGAACGAGCCAGTTACATCCAAATGAGAGAGTCGATGATGTCACTCACTCACTATTTCTTTTGTTTTGTATTGTTTGAATTATGAAATATTTTGATTTTCTCATCATAGTCATGTGAAATGAGGTTTCATTCCTCCCTGAACAAGTGGTATTCCTTTATTTTAACATTTTGTGCTTCAGGTCCTAATTGTCAAATTCGTAAAAATTGAAATATTGTATAATTCAAACAGTAAAAAACAAAAGAAATAGTGAGTGACACCATCGACTCTCTCATTTGGATGTAACTGGCTCGTTCATATAACTATTTTGTTAAAAATAAGCGAAACTTTGAAATGTCATAACTTTCTTATTTTACATCCGATTTTGATGAAATTTTCAGCATTGTGCTTGTTTGATTTTTCTCTATTGATTCAAATCAACATTTTTCTGAGGTGGACTTGACCTTTAACTAAAACTGGTTGATTTTTGAGAATGCTTTCTGATGTCATCACACCAATCAGATGAATCTTTTCATGAAAATATTTTTAATACATTAGTAATTACTCATTATCTACCATAATCTTATAAATTTCATATATACCTTCAAACAGTGTTGTGGACATTGTGTTAGATTTTGTAAGAATTAAAGGTAAATGATAGTTTTGGTAATGATATCAAAATGAGTTCATACAGAATCCAATGAAATGACCACCAAAGTGTCTGTTTGTATAAATAAAACGCATGTGCCAAAGGATGGAAGAAATTGTGTAATTACTGAGAAATCAGCAAATAAGCACGGGATTCGGGTAGAGCATCGGGCCCGACGCCCTAAGCAATAATTATACATTGTCCCTCGTGCGCTTTTCTGTGTTGGGGATATTCGATGTGAACATTTTTCAGCGTAGATTTCAAGATTTCACAAAGTCCAGTTAATGTAACTGTACCAGATCTAGATCCTCGATGATATACTGACAATTAAGCCTTGTTTTACAGACTTTCTCATGAAATCAGTGTTAACTGCAACTACTGGAATTTCTCTTTAACATTACCACAAATCTGATGTTGTAATTGGTGATTAATTTCTTCTTCTTTGTTTTCAGTGTGATCATGTCGGTTGTGGTAAAACATTCAACAAACATCAACACCTCACTGTACATCAGTATGTCCATACTAACATCAGACCATTCAAGTAAGTCATCAGAGATATGCTGAGAAGTTTGAAAGTCTTAGAAGTGTTAGCGGAATTTGTGTGTAAATTTCATAAAAAAACAACTTAAAATGCTGTTTTAATCTTTATCTTCTAAGGATTCAAATTATTCAATATAATTCTTCTTCTTCATTTGAACAGTACATGTGAAATTTCTTGTTGTCTTATTTAATTATGTACCAGTGTTGATAATCTCATTATAATGAGATTTAGCTGATTCCATATCATTTTCCTTTTTTATGTTCTTTATCAATATAATGGATATTCCAATGAATTATTTGATTTTGTAACTGTTTTTGTGTCCATATTTTACATTTTGTTGCATCATTTGCTTATTTTGTATTTGTCATCATCTTTACTATACATATTCCTCCATCTTTGATTCAAATTTGATTTTTTTTTTTCAATTTTAGATGTGAAGAAGAAGGATGTGATGCAAGTTTTCTAATTCCAAGCAAACTTAAACAACACATGAAAGTTCACCAAGGTGAGAGAAAATATTTTCATTTCTATTCAGTTGTGGATCTAGGATTTCGACATAGAGGGGGGGGGGGGGGGGCGCGAAGAGCAAATTTGAAAAATGGGAGAGCAGATGATACAACCTGGGTCTTGTTTCATGGAGACTTATTATGATATCAAACACACAATTTCTTTTACAAATCTTCTCTCAACCTATCAGATTGAATGATTTCAATAGCTTATAACTGTTACTGCAAATTGGTTATTGAAACAAGTTTTATGAAACAGGGCCCTGCTTAAGCAACCACCTGTCTATAAAAATGGATAACAAGTTCGGTTTCCCTCCAAAAAGGATTCTCAATTGAAACCTGTATTTCAGGAACCTGTTTATGAAGACCACTTGCTGCTCATGAAGACCAATCTTTTTGTCTCCCATGGGTTGTCTTTATACAGATTTGACTTTATATTTCTGTTTCTATTATGGTAACTCCCATAGGAACTTGACAGGTCAGCTTTTTGGTGGTATACATAGCAATAACATAGGAATCATTTTACGTCTAAGTTAATCAGGCATAGTGGCTGACCTTATATAGACTACAGATGTTACTCTTGGGTCTTTTTATCGAAGTTGGGATTTGAACTCACAACCTTATGGTCATCAGTCCAATGATCTAAACACTAGACCAAATTTGTCTTCCTTGGGCAGTCTTTATATTCAGTAGGTGATTCTCAGACTATAAAGGGGGTGTGTCCCCTTGTAATGCTACCTGGATTTGCCTCTGCATTTAATGCTTATTGTTTTTAGTATATGCAATTACTACATGTTTATTATTTTTTTCTTTTTATTATAAGTTTATTCACAATTGAATTGATCGATTTACTGGAAAGCCAGAGCTGTAAACATTTGTGGTTGCAGTGAGGAATAATTTCAAAGCTCTGACATAGTTAGAGCAGGCCAAACAATTTTTAAAAATCATGCATAATAACATGTTCAGATAGATTGAAAGATTCTCAAGAAAATAGTGTTAAAAGTGATATTTTATTTCGTAATTCTCCTGGAGAAATTACAGGAGATCCCGCCCGCGCATGCGCAGTCATTACGTTCGCAGCATTGTTTTGGCAGTCATTTTCCGCCATTTTGGGTAAGACAAAAATTGTTTTTTCTTACCCTTCTTCGAGTTGGTTGCTGGAATTATTGTGCTAGGACTTTTTTCTTACCAACCTCCTTCTAACATCGACTTTTGTTCCGAGTTGGAGTACTTCCTGTCGGAAATCAGATCATGAATCGTGATCTCTTGAATGTGGATACCAGCCCGCCGGCGACTCAGTCGCAGCGGAGTGCGGTTTCTCCACCGGGCCAGACGCCGGCGAAGCCGGGCGCAGGGACCCGTTCCACGAGCCAGCAACCAGCTTCGCACGATAAAGGAGATATCAAATCTCCGTCGGGCTCTTCGGGCATAGGTACCGATATGGCACTATTGAAAGCCAAGCCCAATAAAATTGTCAAGAAACATAAAGACAAAGGAGATATTAAATCTCTGCCTGGCTCTTCGGGCTTAGGAACCGATATGGCACCATCATCAAAAGCCAAGCCAAAAAAGAATAAACCATCTCCCTCAACTTCAAACTCTGAGTTTGAGGAGAGACTTACTAAATTGGAATCGCTTTTGACTAAAGCACTTGAGAATCAGGCCACCCGTTATCAAGATAGTGCCCCTTCTGAGGCCGAGTCTTTTTACGATGATAGTAATTATGGCTATGATGATCAGAATTCTCAGTTTCACGCAGGTCAGGTCCATGTGACCAATGTCAGTGATGACTATTCACAAGCACCAGATTTCGAGAGTGGGGAAGGTGAATGTGATGTGGGCCAAGGCCCAAGCATTCCGGCATTAGCCGCTAAGTTTGCCCAGCCCCAAGAGATGGGACAAGCAATTGATGATAATCTAGCGATGTCTGCATCGTATTTACTCTCCAACAAGTTGGGTGAAAAGGCTCTTGAGGAGTCTTTGGACAAATACCCCCCACCCACCAATTGCCCCTTGGTCGATGTGCCAAGAGTTAATGGTCCCATTTGGGACAAACTAAAACAAGTAACTCGACAAAGAGACCTGCAACTACAAAAAATTCAACGTTCACTAACCAGAGGTTTGACAGCATTTTTGCAATCTTTAGACCCGGGGAATATTTCTGAAGCCCAACAAGATTGCCTCGCTTTGCTCAGCAATGCCAATTTTGAGCTAAATTGCACTAGGAAACGTCTTATCAGACCTGATATGAATATGAAGTTTACACCATTGTGCAAATCTTCCCAAGTGGGCAAGTTCTTGTTTGGAGATGATCTTGCTAAGCAAGTGAAAGACCTGAGTGAGCAACAAAAGGCAGCTGCAGGGATGATGAGAGGTCAATTAAAAGACAAACAATTCAAGACTCACTCATATCACCCATATGCCAGGAATAAAACCAGTACCCGTGAATTGGGATGGGCGCAATCAGCCCAACATGATTTGTGGTCAGGCAACCCAGAGGGTCCTTTTTTAGGGCAGCCCCAGTGGGAAAGACGCAAGAACAAGGGTCAAGACCAGTGGCAGAACCCAGGCTCGCAGAGCAGAATGCCTTCCCACAGCCCCTTTCCCCCAAAGCAGGGTGCACCTTGGAAGAAAACAAAGTAACTACTTCTGCTGAAGAGGTGAGTTTACTTAATGATTATTCAAAGTTTCCTATTGGTGGCCGACTGAGGCATTTTGTAAACAATTGGAGAAAGATTACTTCTGATCACGTTATCTTATCAGCTGTTGAAGGGTACAAATTAGAATTTGAAAATGTATCTATTAAACCATACCGTTCACTACCCCCACGCTGTTTTCACATCAGGACAGCTGAAGTAATTAAAATCAATCAAGAAATTATACATTTACTTGAGAAAAGGGTGATTGAACAGTGCTCCCATGAGAAGGGAGAGTTTGTGTCCAACATTTTACTCGGCCCAAGAAAAATGGTGGGCTAAGAGTTATTCTGGATCTTTCTGACCTGAACAAGTATATGAGCTATCAGCATTTTAAGATGGATAGCATACATACAGCAACACAATTAATGTCAGAAAATTGTTTTCTTGCCTCAGTGGACCTCCGGGATGCTTATTTTTCGGTCCCAGTTCACCCTTCAGATAGAAAGTACTTCAGATTTATTTGGCAAGACACTCTTTTTCAATTCACTTGTTTACCAAATGGTTTGAGTACTGCACCACGGCTCTTTACCAAAATTTTGAAACCAGTGTTCGCCACACTGCACCAAGCAAATCACATCTTAGTGGGTTACCTTGATGATACCATCATTATTGGTAACAATAAGGCCAAAGTACACAAGGCAATTGATGCTACGGTTAGCCTTTTATCACAGCTTGGGTTTGTTATTCACCCTGATAAGTCGGTACTCAACCATTACAGGAACTTACCTTCCTTGGATTTGTACTTAATTCAGTGAATATGTCCATTACACTTCCTTCTGACAAGGTAAATGAAGTTAAAAAGTGTTGCTCAGACCTCCTCCAAACTAACTTGCCTAGTATTAGAGCAGTCTCCAGAACAATTGGGAAAATTGTAGCAACATTCCCTGCTGTCCAATATGGTCCGCTTTTCTATCGGGCTTTAGAATCAGACAAAATTGTAGCACTGAAAATTAACAAAGGTCATTTTGATAGGCCCATGCAACTTTCGCAGGCAGCTCGGTACGATCTTGAATGGTGGATAGCAAACCTGCACATTGTATACTCGTCTATTCTGAGAAAAGAACCGGACCTGGAGTTGTACTCCGATGCAAGTGGTTCGGGATGGGGAGCTAAGTGTATGGAGCTAAATTCTAGCACAGGTGGGCGATGGAATGCCGAGGAGCTTGTCAAGGCTAAGAATAACGAGATTAATTATCTTGAGTTACTGGCAGCCTTTCTCGGACTAAAGTCCTTTTGTACATCTATGAAAAATGTCCATATCCTACTACGCATAGATAATGTAACTGCAGTTACCTATCTCCAGCATATGGGGGGTACTAGATCATGCAGTTGCAATGAAATTGCAAATACAATCTGGAAATGGTGTTTAGAGAGAAATATTTGGCTGTCTATTTCCTATATTCCAGGCAAGCTAAACGTAGAAGCTGACAAGCTGTCTCGGAAATTCAATGATAGGACAGAGTGGACACTGGATAAGCAAGCTTTTAAGCAAATTACTCATTACTTTGGCTCCCCAGATATTGACTTATTTGCATCTCGACTGAATAATCAATTGCCAAGGTATGTCTCTTGGCTACCTGACCCTAGTGCATTCTCGGTTGATGCATTCTCCCTAAACTGGGCCAAGTTTAATTTTTATGCCTTCCCACCATTCTGTCTCATACCAAGTTGCTTGCAGAAAATTCTGAATGACAAAGCTACGGGCTTACTAGTTGTCCCAAATTGGCCCTCACAGTCTTGGTTTCCCTTGCTCCACATTATGACAGTAGGGAAACCTGTAGAAATTAAGAGGAGAAAAGGGTTACTAACTCTACCTTTCTCAAATGTCACTCACCCCTTTTGGGATCGCATTGATCTATTATGTTGCAGGATCTCCGGAAACCTTTCAAGAGACTGAATAAAAAGACTACGGAGATCATAATGTCTTCATGGAGAGACTCTACTAAAAATCAATACTGTATCTACATAAGAAAATGGAAATTTTTTTGTTTGGACAAAGGTTGGAATTATGTTCAATCATCAGTAGAAAATTTATTGGAGTTCCTTACAAGTTTGTTTGAACAGGGAGCTGGTTATAGTACCTTGAACACTGCAAGAAGTGCTTTATCTACATTTTTAGTTTTAGATGGTCCTTTTACGGTGGGAACTCATCCTTTAGTGCACCGTTTTATGAAAGGAACCTTTCAACTTCGACCACCCAAACCCAGGTACACTCATATCTGGGACGTTAAATTGGTGTTGAACCATTTAAGGAAGCTAGCACCTGCGAAAACCCTTAGCCTCAAGCTTTTGAGCCTGAAACTTGTCACCCTCTTGGCACTAACCTCAGCGCAGCGGGTGCAGTCGCTTCATCAGTTAAACATTGAGCAAATGACTCTTAAAGATAGTGGAGCTACGTTTTGGTTTGGTCAACTACTAAAACAAGACAGACCAGGACATATCACCGGAGATATGACGTTGGAAGCTTACCCTCTAGATAAACGACTGTGTGTACTTCATTATCTAAAACATTATATTTGAAGAACAGAACGTTTGAGGGGATCAGAAAAATTCCTTTTCATCAGCTTTGGATCAGAAAAGTGACTTCTCAGCCTCCTTGTTAGGCAGTGCCTCATCCTCGGTTGTATAGAGGTATTATGTTTTGTGCACACCAGGGTTGTGACTTGGTGTAATTTTGGTATCAAATATGCCTCCTGAGCTTTGAAATCTCCTGTAATTTCTCCAGGAGAATTACGAAATAAAATAGAAAGATTAAATGAGAACAAAGTTTGAAATTTAATATTTATTTTATGAGTAATTCGGAGGGAGAGATTACAGGCCCTCCGCTCCCTCCCATTACTCTAAGGCAAAATTAGTTCTAACTTGTTCTCATCTTAGTTTAATCTTTCTTGCTGTTTTATCAGGAGTCATATTTGATGCTTTGAATGATGACTGCGCATGCGCGGGCGGGATCTCCTGTAATCTCTCCCTCCGAATTACTCATAAAATAAATATTAAATTTCAAACTTTGTTCTCATTTAATCTTTCTATTATTTCCAAAAAGTTTATGCTGGGCAGTTGCTAACAAATAAACTGGCTTAGAAGAGGTTGGGAAAGATTGATGACTTCTGTTTTCTGATTGGTCGGATGATAAGTAGCATAATTCAATGTCAATGGATGTTTGTTTATATTTTGATTTTATTAAGGGTATACCTGCACAAGAGAAGGATGTAATGACTGGTTCAGTAAGTGGAGTGAACTAAGAGCTCATTTAGCTACCCATGCATCTGGTGAGTGTTCATGAGTAAATATTTAAAGCCTCTCTTAAATTGGTGGTATGACCCACTCATCATCTTCATCACCATTGTCATAATCATCATCACCATCATCTTCATCATTATCATCATCCATCATCATCATAACAGCAGCAGCAGCATCATCATCATCATTATCAACATCATCATAGTCATCATAGTCATCATAGTCATCATCATCATCATTATCACCATCATCATCACTTTCTTCATCATCATCACCATCATCATCATCAACATCATCTCACCACCATCATCACCATCATCATTATCAACATCATCATCATCATCACCATCATCACCATGATTACCATCATCATCATCATCACCATAATTGTCATCATCACCATCATCATTATTGTCACCATCATTATCGTCATCACTTTCACCATCATCATCATATTGGTAATCACAAGTGGCAGCAACATCATCATCATTATCACCATTATTAAACCTCTTTAAGTTCACATAAAACGATAGCACACAGAATCTCAAAGCATCTTGGCAGACAGTTGTGCGTCTGGTCCATGCAACTTGGAGGTAACCATCTACTGCATTCATGCTGTTTCAAATAGCAATCATTTCTTTCACCTATTTTTTGTTTTGTGTACATCATACCACTCACTGTTGATAATATACATCACCATAATTCAGTATATTGGTAAAATTTATTCACTGCAAGTGCTATTTGTGTCTGATAATCCTTTACTTTCATTTTATTTAAATCTGTAATTATTCTGTATCAATTGATTTTGATCATTTTCATTACAGAATTTCCCTGTGAAGAATGCAGCATGGTGTTCAACAAGAAACACAAGGTAAATACAACAGTTTTAACACATGATTTTGTAAGTTACTCTTGTTCATGTAAAAGGAATGTTCCAAATATTAATGGGTATTTTTTATGAAACTACATGTCGAGCATCAGACCTGAAGATTCTCAGAGGTTTGCTTGTCTGATATACCTTTTGGTGCATCCAATATTATACAATTTTGTTATGGTATACAGCTGTGAGACACTTTCCATGCAAAAAAAAAAAAAGTTTTGTAATTAAATTGAGTTTTTGTTTATCTTTTTCTTGTTCCCCGTCCTGTCTGAAATGTAGCTTCGTAATCACATGATGGTTCATGCTACTGAGAGAGAAGTCTTTGTCTGTCCTAAAGATGACTGTGATAGAAGATTTATGAAGGTAAGCATCATTGAAGCATTCCATGAAATAAGTAATATGTGATTTTCATTGAATACTGTTATAAGCTAATGAAAATCCTGTTCTATGATTTGGCTTAGAGCAAAAGTAGTCTTTGAAAATCACTGACACTGACAGTGCCCTCCTGAAGAAAGCAGGAAAGAGAAGAAAAGATAAGACTTTGAGACTGAGAGAGAAAGGGGGTCTCTCCTGAAGAAAGCAGGAAAGAAAAAGAAGAAAAGGTAAGACTTTGAGACTGATAGAGGGGGGGGGCTCTCCTGAAGAAAGCAGGAAAGAAAAGGAAAGACTTCGAGACTGAGAGGAGGAGGGGGGGCTAGAAGATAGGATGGAAGATGGAGAAAGTAAGGAGTACTTCAGTCATCTAGGACGAATGCATCTCAAGATGATGGTATATGAATCTTGCAGTGTCGATAATTGGATATCTGATGCATTCTGTAAAACTTGTTTCTCAGTAGGCATACTGCTTATTCAGTTCAGGTGAAAAAATATTTTACTTAAGAGTGTTGATTTTTATTACACTGATTTTGGAAAGATATTTATTTTAGTTGAGAAAAAGAAATATTTTGATAGAAAGGAATAGTGGAATGTATCAGAATTACAATAACCTAGAGCTGCAGGTGAGAAAGAAAGACATCATCATCCTCTTGGATAATCATTGAATCAATAATAGCACCAACAAATCCACACAATAGCATTATCTACTTGTACACTGTTTATACATGTAATGAGAGAGCAAACAACAAAACCAAAAAGAAAAATGTATCCCTCAGAAATTGTCAATTTAAGAATAATAAAAATCTTGTCATGAACACAATACTATTATATAACTCCTGAAAGAGTATTTTCCCTCAATCTTATCCCATTTTCATGTGGTATATATGTGTGTCAATGCTTGGGGTATTGTTTGCTCATTTGTAATACTGGGTTTATACCAAAGTAAGGGTATGATTATAATTAATTAATCCTTTGTCAATTAAGACATTCTACAAGAGATGCACAAACTTAATTGCAAAATACCTTATTATTTATTTGTTCTTTGTACTCGTACAGCATGAGAGCTTGCGGCTTCACATCAGTAAGTTCCATGAGGGCGCTAGACCATTTTCTTGTTCTCACTCTGGTTGTATGAAGACGTTCAGCTATAAGAAGTCGTTAGTTCAACATCAAGTGGTTCATCAACCAGGTTATCAAAAACCACCTCCTAAGGTAGGCACCCTCTTCATCTCTTATCTGTCTTTTAAGTGTGTTTTTTCTTCTTATCCTTTGATTAATCTAATTATCCATATTCATTTTCCGTCTTTAAATGCTTTTTACTTGTGCTGACAACCATTTACCCATGTTATTAGTAACTCTCTGGTAAAATAATTTTGATAGTTGAAGTATGCAAAACTTTCAATGTTTTGACTTCACAAATTCTGTGAGCAAATTAGCGTAAAGAATAATAAGTGATTCAGGAAAGAATAGAATCATAAACTTGGTTTCTTTTTTTCTTTATTTATTATACAGTGCGTCCCAAAAAAAACTATACACTTTTGAAATGGCTGCCAAATAAAAAATGTAGCACTTTTGGGGAAAAGACTTATAGATATGGAAAGCCAATAAAGTCAATTTTCAAATGACACCAAAAGGTTGGAATATTATTCATGCTTGAGCGAGCACTGCCCACTGAAACAGAGGGTATGCAAATTAGGGTGGGCTGGAATTAGCCTTCCAATTTCTTTCAGATTTTTTGTTTGGTACTTGCAAAGTTGAAGGTTATTTGGTGAGTTAAAGATCAGATGTTATCAGTTTGTTGTTTGTGAAAATTTCATACGTTATTAAATTGAAATTTAATGCATGAGTGATCATGAATTGCAATTTTTAGTGCAGCTTTATCATGTGGATCATGTGGATCTTAACAATGTGTTCATGACAGTCAGGAGAAGAGGGGGTAATATGACTTTAAGTAGGTGAAGTAAGTTGATGGGCTTAAGGTCAACAGAACATTTAGCAACCCCTCCCCCCACTTCTCTCCTCCTGAGAGACTAAGCTTGGCTAGGCTGGGCAGGAATTAGCCATACAGTTTTTTGAGAGGTTAGTCCTTTGGAACTTACAAAGCTAAGGGTGTTCTGCTATTCATGAGTGAGATAAGTTTTGGTTTTAATAGGCAAATTTCATGAATTACTCAATTGAAATGTACTGCATGAGTGAACAGGAATTGCAATTTTAGTGTAGCATATTCATCTTGTGGACATCAGAAGTGTGTTCATGAGAGTCAGAGTAATGTGATGGTACATGTACCTGTTACAAGCAAGAGGGCGAGGTATGCTAAGACTTGGTTAAAAGGGCATTCCTCTTCTTTTTGTCCTTTTACAAATTAAAAGTCATAGGTACCCTCCCCTCTTCACCTCCATTTTCCAGCCCCCCCCCCCTCCCTCTCTCTCTCTCTCTCTCTCATCTCCTGGATTGTAGCCTTTTCAAAACTTAACTGCCAAGTGACCGGTGGCTGATGGTCAGTTTGAATGATTACCAAAAAAATTTAATGATTATGATGATTAATGAAATAATTTATTGGAAAAAAATGAATGTTTTATTGATCACATTGCACATTGAATGAGTTAATTTACTGATAAATTGTTGATTGAATGATTGATAGGAAAAAGTTGATGCCCTAATTCAGAATTGATCATTAAACCAACATTCTGCTCTGGACTTCACGCGTACATAAGAATAGCCATCAGTCTCTCAACAGGAGGGGAGGGTGGGAAAGAGGGAGGGGGCGGGGCTGAATGTTCTGTTGACCCTTATTCCATCAACCTACTTCTCCCACTTAAGCCCTATCTCACCCCCTATTCTCCCGACTGGCCGACTCCCATGAACACATTGCTGAGATCGCCATGGTAAAGTTGAAATGCTGCCCCAAAAGAGATCCAAATAATAAAAGCTGAAATGCTGCTCCAAAAGTGTAATTTGTGTTCACTCATGCATAAAAGTTAAATTTAATAACTTAAAAAATTTGCTTAAGCTATCAAAACTGATCAAGGTTGATCATTAATTTATTACAACGCCCTTAACTTTGCAAGTTCAAAATGATTTGCCTCTCAACAACTGAAATAAATTGGAAGGCTAATTCCAGCCCACCCTAATTTTCGTACCCTTTGTTTCAGTGGGCAGTGCTCGCTCAAGCATTAATATTTTTCCAACGTTTTGGTGTCATTTGAAAGTTGACTTCATTGGCTTTCCATATATGAGAGTCTTTTTCCCCAAAGTGCTATATTTTTTATTTGGCGGCCATTTCAAAAGTGTATAGTTTTTTTTGGGACGCGCTGTATATGTCTTTATCTAAGTTTGGTATTTTGTAACTTAACTTTCACAGCCTCGGAAGAGACGTAGTCTTGCTTCAAGACTTGCTGGCCATGGTGACGTCGATGAGCCTGATCTTCTCTCAAGTCCTCTTCATATATTGACCTTTGACCCTGGAATAGAAGACCCTCTAATGAGCCCTAATGTGAACACTACACAATCCAGTGATATCCCATCTACTTCAACCTCAGTGACCTTTGACACTACTAAGGAAGATTCACCAAAAAGGTCAAAGTTGAATACTGAACATTCAAGAGAGATATCTTCTTCATCAACCTCACTGACCTTTGACACTAGACAGGAAGACTTGCCAAAAAGGTCAAAGGTAAATACTGAACATTCAAGAGAAATCTCTTCTCCATCAACCTCACTGACATCTGAAACTAGAAAGGACTCTCCAAAAAGGTCAAGCGTGAATGATAAACAATCATGTGATTTCCCTAGTACTTCAACCTCAGTGACCTTTGACAACAGAAAGGAAGACTCTTCAAAATGTTTCAAGTTGAATTCTGAACAATCGAGAGTGATTCCTCCTACATCTACCTCTGGACAGAAATGTCTACCTTCAGTGACTTTGTCTAGGAAGGGCTCTCTCAAAGCTGACAAGAAGAAGAAGAAAACATTATCCCAAGTTGATGAAAATAACCTTGATGTGTATGCTACAAATATTCTTCTAAGCATGCAAGGAATAGAATGCACGTCACCTGACTCTGATTGGAGGTCACCTGACTCTGGTTGGAGGTCACCTGACCTTGATGAGAGTAAGGACAAGGAATTCTCAGAGACAATTGATCACACAGACACTCTATCAATGGACTGTTGTTTTACAAATAATGAGAGAATAAAGGCAAAGTAATTTCCTGTTTTAAGATAAGTGTTTGTAAGGTGTGAAACATAGGTCTTGCCATTGACTTAGAATCTTCTGAACAGTTTGAAATTACATTTGATATTTTTTATACTATCCAACCGAAAGTAATTCATAAATCATGATTTACATTCTCCAACTGATGAAATCAGTCTAAAACATGTTAGCCATACATTAAGACTACCATGGTACAAGTTTAAGGGATATCTTCTTTTCCTTTTTTACTGTAAGTTTTGGAAAATTAACCTGATAATCATTGGAAAACTTAATTATTCTTTACAATGATGTGGCGATTTTGTTGTGATTATGTAATCCTGGAATGTTTAGTCACCAAGAATAAAGGGCATAGTCAAATGTTGCTAAATGCATTATACCAAACACATTTGACTTCTATGGGAATACACCATGTGTGGATTTCAAGCATAGTTGCATCAATGTCATTTAAACTAGGTCCATCCTTCATTCATTCATGGTGCATCAACATCATTCAAATTAGGTCCATCCCTTCATTCATCCTTGATGAATTGGGAATTCAGAAATGAAAACAACAGGTTTTTGCGATATTTCATTTTGGATATTGTTGCATATTCATCACTTCATGAGCATAAGATGTGACAGATCATTGTAAAGAGATATAATCATGCTTTCTAATGACACCATATTCACATATGATGAAGCTTTAGGATTTATATTTGCACCTCACTCTTGAGTTCCATTATTTTGGAGGTTTTATATTTTTAAGTATTTAGTTCCTTTTGCTGTTAAAGAGTATTATTTCATTAAAAGATACAACAAATTCCACACTGGTGCCAAATCATTGAATGATATTTCAACAAAGGATGCTCTAATAATAATTAGGTTCATTGAATATGAATTAAAATATGTATTGAAATTTGTCGCGTTGGGGTGATGTTTTCTATATTAACTGTGCTTAGAGTGGTGCAACATGGTTATTAAAAGTCCAAGAAAATGTTCTTTCTAAATGGACTTATCTGAAGGGATGAAGGAAAGTTGAGTTTAACTTCCCTATCTGTAATCTGCTGGTACTGGTGAAATAACTTAACATAATTCAACTTGTATGGTTAAGAACATTATTTTTATGAGTAAAGAAACAGGGGTACGTTTGTTAACACTTGGACAAGTTAGTCATATCTTTATCCACCAACCACGGAGTTAGTTCCAATTTGACTAAACCCTTTCACAAAAGGATTTTTAACTAGAATACCTTGATATCGATATTATCGGTAGAAAGTACATACAAGACGTAGCCTTAGTCACAAAAAAGCAACATTTTCAAAAAGTAAAATTATGATAAAACTGCAATTATTGTGATGAATTTGGAAATACATCTAATCAAAATAATAGCAGAGGTAAAATATGCATCAAACATACTTAAACCATGCAGACTGAAGCATTCAATTGCTTGTTCTTTTGACAGTCTGTAATGTTTCTCAAAGGACCATGACTTTGTCAGTTTGTGAATTGAGGTAAGACTTGAGAAAATGGGGGTCGGACGTACAAAAAGGTTGATTATTTAGTGGAATTGCCCCCATGTTATATCACTACGTCATTAAGAAAGAAGTTATGACACGTGCCGCGGTTTTCAAAGTGGGGGGCTGACCATGCAAAAAATCACAATCATATGGTCATTTTTACCTTTTTGTACACGGCCCGTGACACATTCGGAGGTGTCATGAATATTTAGTCAGGTTGTTGTCCCTGATCTTGGCAAAGAAATGGTTAACAGACAAGTAGCTCAATATCTCCAATTTAGTTAAGAAGTTAGACTTATGACGGTGTTGAGAAACGGGTTTCCAGGTCTCATTAGATGGAAGGGCTATGGTGTGATATTTATGAACCTTGCTATTTGCCTTTGATCCCAAAGCAGGTGCCCAAGTAACTGGAAATTATCAAATGCCATCTGAAGTCATTTTTTTTACTGCTGTTTGATGATTATAAAGAGCACTTTTGTTTTAGGGGAATCAGTATAATTACAGACTTCTTAAAATCATGTATTGTGGTTGACCTGGGGAGCGTTTCATGGAAGGACTTGTCAGACATCTCATCCAACAAGTCCCATCTTATCTGACAGTTACCATGGTAACATTACTTTTCATCCAATCAAAATGAGTTAAAGATGTCAGATCTGATAACTTGTTGATAAAATGTTGAAGAAATGCTCCTGTTATCAGATGTGTGAGAAGACACATCATATTAAATGAGTTTAAGCTGCTAATGGGTATGCTGCAGGTTTGTACTTATTTGTATTCACTATTAAAGGTAAAGGATTCTATTGTTTTTATTCAAAGGCATTGTGCAATCATCATTTGAGGTATTATTGGATGTCCCAATAATCCTTGTTTTCAAATAAAACTTCATGAATATCATGAATCTGTTCCCAGCGTGTGTCTTTCTTTGTAGTCATATTATGAACTTATGTTAATAGTTAAATACCTAGAAGGAAAAAAAATTGGAATAATGAATTAAATAGCCAGTAGACATTATTGGTGCTTAATTCTCTGGCTTTAATCATATCACCCTCTTCAAGCTCAAAAATAATTCAAATCCATCAGTTTACTATTTTGCACTCCCTCGATAATTCATATTTGGCTTGTAAAAGCTGTTTTAAGGCAGGTAAAAATCCTTCATAAGGTCAGGTCAGGTTCAGTTTTCATTGAAGCACTCCTACCCGTTCTTCAATGTTACCCAAATTATATGTGGTTTGTATTTGCTTGGTCTAAAAGCAGATGGTCTTATTCTCAGATCATTGATTGCCATCATGGACAACCCACATGATCTATCAATTTGGTTCAATTTCCTCTATCATTTTCTAGTATAATCATCTAATTTCAACTTCGTCAAATGAAAATTTAGCTCACAAAGTAGACTTATGTGGTGTTAGACCCAGTATCATGTTTTACAAAATGGGTATGGATGAATTTGACTCTATAGAGCACTGTAACTTACGGCAGCCATAACTTTGGGGCTTACAAAGAACAAAAGTATTTTTAATGGATTATGCAATGGGCTAGATGTGTTTCTATGTCAGTTTGTAACTTATCTTTTGTTATACTTGAAGCCCCATGTTAAGATGTGACAGTACCCAAGCTTAACAGGAAATTGGATGAAATGATAAATGGGCTAAGTGGCAATTCAAGCAAATAGTAGCCAAATTAGGATTAGGTCCATGATTTGGGTATCCACGTCGGAACTATCTACCATGAATATAAAGTGAGTTCAATTGGTATATTATCTTCTGTGGAACTGCCAAAGTACGATCTCTCAATGACAAATATTCCATGTTTGTAAAGTTACTATTACATGTTCTATAGAGAATGCCAAGCAGTACAGACAAAGTCCATTTGTCACTGGAAATTTAATATTCATGAATACAATAACTTGCTTTTCATAGTATTTGCGTACTGAGAATCATATTTCAAATATGTACTAATTATACCCTGGATAATACAACATACATTCATAACCAAAGTACAGTACAGCACATCATGAAGTCAATATTTCTTGAAAATGCCAATGTCCAGATTATCTAGGAGTTCTAGTTTTAAAAAGAATAAATTCACTATCTTCCTGTTGTTTACAACAGTGAATGAATTGGAAGACAAATGTAGTAACAAGTTTTCTTCAGATTTTGTGAAAACAGACGGAAAATGAATCTTGACATTAAATGGGAATTTTTTTTAGAACTTAAATAAGCATTTCAAATACAAGGACACTCTTCCCATTCTAATTTTTACAAAACCAGTAATACAAGAGGAGTTTTGTTGCATGCTATCTATGTTTTTATTTTAATGACAAGATAATCAGTGATATCCTGTGCAAAACCTAACTTTCTCTCTTAAAAGATTACGAGATATCAATGTGGTACCTGTCCACGTGACTGGTTCGTGCCTTAGGAACTTGCCCACACATACCATCGAGACTTAAGAGACCGATCCATTCAACAAAAAGTGATTTTCACCAAGACACTTACTTTGTTATTACTGAAATGCCTGCATCTGATAAATTCAAAACAAACTAGTCAATGAATATCACTATTTGTTTCATGTAATGCTCCATTAGTCTCGTCTACAGCCTTCACAAAGATGCACTACATGTACTTTAATAACAGAAACATAGCATTATGGTTTTCTTCTTTTCAACCGTACTCATATTGCCAAAACGTTCTTTCATGAAAACATATTCTTTAAAACTCTTTATTCTTTCATTATGTATGTTTATTTAAGTATAAACTTTTAATCTTATTCCTCCCCAAGTACTAAACTTTGTTGTTGCCTAAAGAAACACTATCAATTCTCAGTTTCACTGATGGGCATTCAAAGAGTTGTAAAATCAAATGAAATATTGTAAGAGTTTTTGCTTTGCAAACTTTGCAATCACAATAATATAGAAAGTGATGCTTATGAAAAAAAAAAATCATATTCCCAAATTATAATATTTCAGGCTACTATATCTATTTAGGCCTTTGAGGCACTTTTTCTGATAAACCCTTTTTATAAGCAGCTTTTTCTTTGGCAGACATGGTGCGTATTGTAACCCTAAGGTTATTCATATTCTTGCCAACCATCTGAGGGGGTCCATTTAGAGTTAGTCTATCGTCAAGTCCATGAAGGAGTTGATTCACAACAGCCATCTGTGAACGGAAGATAATACACAGGATTTCATTTTAGAGTGAAAAAGAAAGGTGGATAGAGCAAAAAAGGGCTGGTGGATACATATATGATGCTCGGTATTCTATAAAGTGATTGACACCTCAATATGCCTTTGAGTTGGCTTTAACAATATTGGAATAATGGCTTGCAAAACTACGCCAGGCCACAAATGTGCAATCACATACTTCGTAATGATATTAAACTACACATGTTTCTAATGAGCAAACAACTGCTGCTAAGTAAAACATTATTGCATCTTCAAGCATGCTTCTTTTAATATACTGATGACGATGGTGATGATGATGATGACGATGATGGTAGTGATGGTGATGTTGATGGTAATGATGATGGTGATCATGATGATAATGATGATGATAGTCGATGATGGTGATGGTAATGATGGTGACGATAATTGTTAATAATAAAAATAATGATAACTTCAATTATAATGATGATAAAGATCATACATGTCAGCAAAAACACTACCTGCAATTTTTTATTTTCCTGGGGAGGAGAGCAAAGGGGAGGCTTTGCAAACAGTGTTAATTCAACCTAAAGTTACAACCGTAAGTACAAATTCCCACTCTTGCTTAGCTGATTTAGCATCATGATGCTACCTTTCTTGTGTGCTTTCAGGTATATTTGTTATTATTAACCGTATCAGACATCGGGCCCCTGGCAGAAAGAGTTGCAATCAATCGCAACTCTAAAAATCATGCGCAAGTCCCAAATGCGCGTTGTTGATTGGTCGAAAATCAAATTGCACATGATTTTTAAAGTTGCGATTGATTGTAACGCTTCCTGCAACGGGCCCCTGAGCAGGGCAACTTTGATACATTGTTGCCTGCTTCAGACTGGGATCGAATGGCCGGCCAATAAATTTCCAATTGTTTATCCACGGGCCCAATTCATTGCCCGCTCAGGAAAGTCAATGAGAATATGCGTGGAATGTAGCGGGCAATAAAGCAGACATAACCTCAGGGTATTCTACGCGTTTTTGTATGCGTCGTTGAACCGCACAGTGCTATACGTCACAATGGTAATCAAGTTGAGACAACGTTGGATACTGTGTCCCTAGCTAGTCCAGGAACGCGTCATTTCCATTACGTCTCAGTGGTAGTTTAGAGGCCCAGTCTGCTCAACATGACAAACTAGATTCTCATTCTTAAACTTTAAATATCTAAATTTTAACGAATTTTGCTCTAAATCTCTGATTTGGTTAATAATAGCAATATTGACTGGCCTGGAGGCATAAAGGACATATTGCCCTCACTAAATTGATATTAATCTAGTTTGGGCGATATATGACGCATCGCCTTGAGGCCAGTCGATATCGCTTTATTATATTCTGTATAAAGCTCTCTGAGAAGTAGCCAACTGTTTGTAGACCAAGGCTCCGTAACACAAAATTAGCAATCAATCATTAAATAAACTGACCAATCAAGATCAACATTACACTCGCATTTGGCGCAAAATACTGACCATGAGCCAATCAGAAGTGTTCTCTCATATTTGCTATTCATTGCTAATCTTTGTGTTACGGAGCCCAGGTGAATCTTTGAGTATTATCTGTACCTGTTTCTCCTGAGGTACTATTTCAGTTCCTTTGCCACCTGTGACCGTAACTCTAGCATGTATATTAGCACTTTCATCAGAAAACCAGTTTTCAAGTTGACGCTGTCTCACTCCGATGTCGTGTTGACCAATATTCCATGATGCTTTGACTTCTTTTAACTGAGAGGGAGAGTAATAGAAAAATGGAAAGAAATATTATTTGAAATATAGATGCACAAAAACTCACAGCAAACAACAAAGTAATGATAAGGAGCATGGTTTTGACCAATGAATTAACGTGCAAGATTAGAAGTAATCTCTTTTTAGAGTTACTGAGATTTCAATATTTTAATGGAGAAGACATATCAATAAATTAAATCAAATCTAAAAAGACTGATGTTTAATAGAATAGGATCCCAATTATTTCATCACATCTGAAGCAAATTATCTTTCAAGAATTTAAGAAGCATAATTCTGACTAAGTCTAGTAATGGGCAAGAAATTAATACAAGAATCATCCATCTAACCTGCGTAGGAGTTGTCTTCTTTTTGGCTTTTTCATTGCGCTTAACCTGTTCCTCATGAAGTTCCTGTCCTGTCATCAACTTGTAAATTGGCCAAGGTTTAGCATTAGGCTTCAACAACACCAACTTAAGTTTCTTCTCTTGACTTAAAGCAATTGCTTGACTCCTATTGACTGATCCAAGTGATGTTCCAGTTTCATCAATCAATTCAAGAATCTTGTCCGTCACAAACCTTCCAACGTTGATCATAGAGTTCTTTGGGTCCGCTGCGGCACGTTTCTGCTTCCTGGAGAGTTTGTTTGCAACTTCTAATTCTTTCTGGATGTGAGCAACATCTAAATCTGATGAATTCTCTTCTTTCTGATTCAGATATTTATGCCTGGTAGTCAGAAATCTAGCATTAATTCTTAGTGTTTTTATTTGAACTGTATAATGGCAGATTTTGAAGGGAGATCTGGGTCCTGCATCTGATGCAAAATGTATATGATTAATCTTTCCTTGGGTGCTTATGAAACTTGCACCCAACATCTTAGCTGTATTGTAAGACCATATCTGAGGAAGGATTGGCAAAATTTTCGGCTTTGTAAGAAGCCTTCCAATGCTAAAAACTGGCAATGCCATCTTGATTTAATTCTGTCTGACTTGCATTAAAATCACAATTTAATCAAAAGATAGGTATTCCATAAGAAATCGTCAAGTTCATTGTTTTAAATCTTTCCCTTGTCCTGTGCCTGTGATGATAAAAGAAAAGATGAATTAAAAAACGTGTTGATTAAGAATAGGTCTATATCATATTCATAAGAAAAAACATTTCATACAACAGATAAATTCAGAAGATAATAAATTCAAATTCTTTGAATTGTTAGGCAATCACTTGCAGTTTTGTTAGCCTCTTTATTACTCGAATTATAATTATATTTATACTCATATATTATCAGATTGATGGCATAATTCAACATGTTCAATGCACATTCCAATCAATAGTTTTGTACGTATTAATAATATTAGTATTATTGACAATAACATGACACAAAAAAGAGACAATTAGAGTTTATTAAAAAATTGTAATTGGGCCAGTCTGCATCATTATCCTGAAATGAATGTCTCAAATTTGTCCCTGCGCCTGTGCTGTGCTCTACGCCTCTCTAGTAAGATCTCCTTCCAACAAATATTTGTATTAGTGGGGCTACATCTGTTATTATATTTTGAAGTTCCTTGTAGTTTTCTCGAAATACACAGTTCCAACTTTCCCATCAGCTTACGGATACATCAATACAATCGAGCAAACACAATTAATCTAGCAAACAATGAAATATTTACTAAAAATTTCACAAAGCAAAGCATGGGCGTACCTTTTAGATTTAGGTCTAGTTTTAGCACTCTCCGGTACCGGTATGCGTATTTTTTATTTACACCAGTACCACGGCGGTACGGTACCGCTAGCTCTCCCTTTCACCCTTTGATCACGTCACCTACAAGTACAAGAATCAGACCATACTATTAGTATCCCCGGTATACATCTGGGGGGCGTTTCATCAACATTTTCGTCCGACAAGTTGTCAGATCTAACGACTTTTCGTGGTTTTGATTGGCTGAGAAGCACTGTTACTATGGTAACTGTCGGATAAAACAGAACTTGTCGGATAAAACGTCCGACAAGTCCTTTCATGAAACACTCCCCTGACATCTCTATGAATCACGGGGGGGAATAGGGGGACACGTGCCCCCCCCCCATCGGCTGACAAAAAAGGGGGGAAGGGGAAAAGGTAAAAAGAGGGAGAAAGGAAGAGAAACGCAGTGGGAAAGAAGAAAATATTATTCATTATAATGTTATATTATATTATAATCATGTTATGTTACATTACATAAGAAACATTTTCATCATAACTTTATGAAACATAATTTGCCCAGGGCCTACTTCTTCATTGTTCCTGGTGCTCGCATTGTCTGTTTAACGAGATATGTAATCTTGTTATACTAAAACATCCCGTTTTTTATTTTTTTTTATTTATTGGTTTCTGCAACACTTTTTCATAAACACATGAGCAATTAAAATGAAAATACAATAATGATATACGTATAACTGACAAGCAAAACTTTGAACATAATTGCATTTTCTATTAATATATATCGATTGTTAAAAGGTTGCAGGGGTTACCACTATAAGCTAAGCTTGACTGCGTGGCAGCCCCAGAAAACAATAATTATTATTCATCCAACATATCTTAAAGTTAGGGTGCAGGTGCGAAATGACGGGGGGGGGGCGCTTGGTCCTCACAATGTTTTTTTTTTCAAGTCAAGTCAATATAAACCAAATATATTTTCAAGTCAATATAAACCAAATATATTTCCTAGCACTTTAGTAATCATTGTTTTATGTATTGACATATGCTTCTTTTTCACATATGCTTCTTTTTCATGACTCAAAAAGTGATTGCCTCATGTTAAGGTCTTCGTATATATGAAACATTTCCTGTCCGTGATTACTTTCGCATTAGTGGATTGGTGAGATATGTCTGCTCTTCATGAATTCCTAAAATCAGTCCTTAAAATGTCCCTTTTTCTGATCTGAATATCAAAAATTTTCAGCTCACGCTTCGCGCTCGCATCATTTGGTTAATGAAATACGTATGGTCCTAGTTAATTCCTACAAAGAAACCTTAGAATGCCCCCATTTAAAGTCTGGATTATCTAAATTTTCAGCGCGCGTTTCGCGCTCGCAATATTTGATTAGTGAGATGCGTATGACGATTGCAATGACTATACAAAAAGTGTTTCATGTGTTCAGATGTAATTCTAATAAAATCAGCAAGCGCTTGGCACTCGCATTAGATGACTATGGTGATATATGCATACTCTTAATGGATTCCTAAAATATATTCCTTAAAATCTCGCTGTTTGGGGTCAAAATATACGAAAACTTCACCTCGCACTTCGCGCTCACATTGATTACACAAATTTGATTAAAATGTCCCTTTTTTGGTGTGAATATAAAAAATATTCAGCTTGCGCTTTGCGCTCGCATTATTTGATCAGTGAGATACATATCCGTTTAATGACATTGTCCTTAAAATGTCTCTATTAGGTCAGAAAAACTGGCAACTGAGCGCGCTCACTCAGTGATTCAAACAATTTGCTGGTGCCCCCCCCCCATGGCGTGACCCACTGTGCGTCACTGTGGACATATCAATGACAATTCCTTGCATATCTAAAAACATGATTGCAAAAAAATGCCAAATATTTCAGTCGTCCCCCACCCATCAACACGGATTTACGCCACTGAACTGAGTAGGGATACACGTATATGTATGCAAATCAAAATATGTATATTCTTTGTGAATTGAGCGGGGAGGGGCGGCCGGAGCCAATATCGAAGGAAATGATCGACGACCTAGAGGTGATGTTGACCTCTTATTTTAGAATAGTTTGGGGACTCAGGGGGCGGCCGCTCCCTCTGCCCCCCCCCCCCGGCCGCTGGCTACGCTCTTGTAGCTGATGTTGGTCGGGCTTAACAATGTGCTTAAAATTTCAAACAGCAATGTATACGCTCACTCACAACGTGATGGACATTATTGCCAATCCAAAAACTGGAATAATGAAACCAAAGTTGTGTCAAAGTTGTGTACAAGTTGTAATCAAAACAGAAGTTCGTATTTTGTTTGCTAATTTTGCTCTCATCAAGATAGAATTGGAATTGCATTCAAAACATGATTGTTCCTACATCCGACTGCATGGCGACTGTTCATTTGGCACTAATTATGATCCGAGTGTTACTACATAATTATTCTGAACACTCTTGCTTGCTCGCCAGTATGGAATTAACGGTAGGCCTACCTATAATGCCATAGTGCCTGCATGCCCAAACTTGATAAAATCATAAATGATAAATCCATAATTTATCACAAGTATAAAAACCCATGCAGTTTCTACTGAAAATATTAACAAGTGGGCCTATAAGTGCTTGCTTCTCTCGCTCGCCTTAATGAACATTATATGTAGTTTATAAATGTGATTGTAGCCACCGCGGAATGTAACCGTGACAAAAATGCATGTTTATTAATTCATTGCAACCATCACAGTTGGATTATTGACAATAATATAAATGGGACAACAATAGATACACAATTACACATACAATTAAATACTTAAAGGCGATTGAAAGTGCATAACAATACTTTACTGTACGATATTATGTAGACGAAAGGGCAATGGTCAGCATAGATAAATACAGAAAGAACAAAGAAGAAACGCGAAGAAGAAGAAATATAGGAGAAGAAAAGAAATGGGAAATTGAGAAAGTAAGAAGAAGCGGAGGAAAGGAAAAATATACAAACAGGTGAACATGGAATATCTAAAAAGTTGAAAATATACTAAAATGAAACAAGGAGGTAGGAAACAACCTGAACAGTATTTCTTCAAAGCGGACTCTATAATTCAAATGGTGATTTAGAAAATACACCAAATCGTTCAGGAGTAATTATATGATAAAGTGTGATAGTGGATAGCCAAATATTAATTAGAATGAAGGGGATACAAGTTGTCGGACAAGTTGTACTAAGAACAAAATTATTCAGAAGAACAAAAAGAGAAGAATATGATGGATAAGAATAAGAAAAGGAAAAGAATAAGAAAAAAGAATAAGAAAAAAAGGGAGAAGAAGAATAAGAGGAGCAAGGGGAAAAAAGAGAAGAAAGAAAAATAATAAAGAAGAAGGATATGAAGAAGAGAAGGGAAAAAGAAGAAAACGAAAAAAGGGAGAAAATGAATTAGACGAAGGTAAAACAATAACGGGAGAAGAACGAAAGCCAGAAAAAGAGATAAAAAAGATAAAGGGGGAAAAGAAATGAATGGGATTTAAGAAAAAAAGAAGAAAACTAAAAGAAACAAATTAAAAAAAGAGAGGAGCGAAAAGAGGAAAAAAGAAAAGAGAACATAATAAATAATTGACCTGGAAAATATGGGTTTTATTGCACAATAAGTTATCACCCTTTCAATATAAACAAATATAATTTGAAAGTAGATTTTGGAAATACAAAATATTTGAATATACAATATTAGGTCACAAGATGGGTCTAAATCAATAAATCACTCTAATGTATAACCCTTGAGAGACTATACACTTGCTACTGAAGGTTATACAAACATTCGGAATAACGGGCTGTAGCCTTACCACATCCTATTTTCGATATTGCCAATTAACCAAGGAGATATCACCTCTAGAGGTGATATCTCTTTGAATTAACATTATAAAGTTCCGAACGAAGACTTGAAATTTGATGAGCTGTGTTTATTACAATATTGATATAGCGCCATCTCCTTTCATTGACGTGAATTCAAGACAGTCTTTCCCATTGAAATACTCCATATACGTTTTCTCCCTTGTTATTTAACATTGACAATACTAAAGTTTGTCAACCTAAATATCTAAAATCTGCTGAAATATTATGAAGAATATATCTTTAAATTTTCTTCATTATTTATAAACATGGTGCATCAGTATACTTTTTTTTTCTTTCTCCGATGTCTCCTATATTTCTTTTATAATTATTTTGCATTAATATTTTCACAATTCTCTCCTTTCCTTGAAAGATCAATGAATAGGAAGGAAAAAAATGCAGATTGTTATGAACTGCATGGTTCATTGTTTTAAAGAAAGTGTGTTGGGCCCAATAATATTGCATGCTTATGATGAACTTTTTGTTGAAATATGCCAAATGCAACCAAATACCAAATTACGAGCTATACATCAAAGTTAATACTCTGTCTAGTACAAGGAATGTGGTATTATTGGTGAAATTAGAATCCCAGCGTTGATCTTTCTGACCCCATAGCCCATTTTCCACAAAAGAAAAACTTATAGACTCGGACCCAGTTAGTTACTCTACCAAAATGCAGGAACGGTGATGATGGAGGGATATAGAAGAATGTTTTCTTTCATCAATAATGCGAATGACTTCAGATACTAATTTCATGGAGTGATAATCATCTTGGTTAAGGCCAATGTTGGCATGCATGGAAATAGGAACAGATTAAAGGGCAATAATGTAGTGTCATGGTTGAGCTTCAGGGTTTATTTCTGTTTTGACATCAGATTGATCGTTGAACCTCCATGTGAAGAAACATTACTTTATCCCGAGATAGTATAAACCCATTTTTTCATCTTTTCGCATATTTTCTGAAGACATCGATGCCAGACACTGAAGTCCCGTGGTACCCTTAAATTTGCCGCCAGTGCCTTGCCGCATCTCTCCAGCGAAACGAAGAACTCGAAAATGATAAAATTTCTTTGTCATTTGTCATTTTGTACCCTAGCATGTGTTCCTTGTTGAGATTTATAGTCCAATATGTTTGCCCAAATCCCCATCAATAAATTCCATTTCTGACCCGTTTGCAGGGTGACGAGATGCAACTCTGCGTATGCCAGGAGGGGAGGACAGATTGGGGTAATAAAAAATGCGCCAGAATCGAGGCAAACTGTATACATTTTTATAAATATCACGGTCTGCGTCACTAAATTACAGTTAGTGATCTCTCAGAGTTAGTTGTCTGATCAATTTGGCAAGGAAAGGCGATTTGTAAGGTGTGAGCAAGAGAAGGAGTGAGTCAGCTCGACTTCTTGCAAACCATAAGATAAGGGATTGTAGGTCTGGTGAGTCCAGGAATAGCAAATCTAAATTTCAAACTCCCGGTCCAGGAGGATTACAAGTCACTTCTAAGGGCGGGTTACATGAAAAACTCTTCTTCAAAGCCCATTGCAACTGTGAATGGATTACACATCTAGGATTTAAAAAGTGGTCGGTCCGTCACTCGTATACATCAACAGGCGGTTGTCTGTTACAGACGTGTTGGTGAGATAGAGGAAGGGGGCAACACAGGGGGCACATCATTTCTTCTCTCGTATCATGTCCGCTTTGTACGAGATTGGCCGGATGACTCAATCTGATAAATCTTGCCCCAGGAACATCATTTTACAAGCCAAGCAGCGAGTGTCCATTCACGAGTCGAGACTACTGAACATTTCCTGAACTTCGTAGTTTGTTTCTAACAACAACATCAGAGAAACCCGCGCAAGACTGAGGGATCAGAACCGGCCTTCTCCACCATTTTTTCGTTTGGTTTGTTTATTTATCCATGTGTTCTCCAGTGAAATGCACATGTTTGTCTCAATATTTTCCTTTCGATGATGGATCTATCTGTTTTGTTACTGAAATATGGATTTTATCCAAGTACGGAACATGGGAAATTCTGCTTGATCCCCTTCGAAGGAAATCGGACTGTGATAAGAACATTTAGCTTCGAAAACCTTTTTGCACATAACTAAAAAACTTGAAGACTCCACATTCAACTGGATAACTGCGAGGAGTAATATTTGAACTCTGAAAATTACCGGAAAATTAATACCTTTGGATACTTGCAAATTGTTTTTACGGAGTTGTTATTTCCTACCATAGGAGCCAATCGCCATTTCGGATTATAATAAAGCCCGCTTGAGAATTTGGATACTTCTTTATGATGCCTATTAGTTGTCAAATATCAACTTTGTTCGGAAATGGATTTTGGGGAGCCTCTAACCATAAATCGACCCGGGAAAGTTGCATTGATTACACTTCGTCTCTGTTTATGAAAGTTCAACTAAACCATGGAATCATAGCGCATTATAATACTATGTAGGCATCGCCGCATCATGAGCACAGACTGAAAATGAATAATTTGCGTCGTGAAAGGATCTAAAACAAGTTCATAGCGTGATTTATCGAATGTTGTTTCGTTAAACGCCTGTCAATACATGATAATATATTGGAAAAATAATTTTCCACCGCTTTATACAAATATTGGAGTGACAATTCATTTCCCATTGTGGGCCTAAGGCTGGTAAACAATATTTATTTCGACGAAAATGTCTATTCAGGGATGATTATGCAAATGAAAAGCCTAACTGTGTTGTATGGGATTATTCATGCTTTTAATTAAATCTCTCCACACAAAGGAAAGGATTATCTCAAATGGCTGAATGTAACGAAATATACGGTATAGGGGGTGATGGCCCCAAGGGGTTACCCGTTTCAGGGAGTTCTCGCGCTGTCTCGAAATTAACTATTGTGCTCGGAAATAATGGGAACCAAAATTCGCAAGATGCAGAATATCACACAGAATATCGTACCGAACGGCGAATAGAGGAAACTTATACGGAATACTCATCTTCAACTTTCCCAAGACGACATGGGTCTGCGAAGAGTAATTTGAGGAGGAGGGGTGATGGTCCAGACACAGGTGCTTATTCGTACGCCTTTCGGAGAGGTGAGTGTCGGCCTGTGCATACCAATAACATATCGGCCGTCGGATCGTACGGGTCACGTGGCACGGACTCAGCTGATTACGGTGAAATTCAGTCGTCGTACACGCGAATCGAAAACGGGACGGAAGTGAGATTTGCTGTCTCGTCCGCCGATCCCAATGTTCGCCTCCGCATTATTCCCTCATCCCATCCACAATCGCGGCATGGACATGGGAACAACAATATAGCTACAATCACTCATGTCAATACAACAAACGAGCAGCCTTTATCGGGATCATACCAAGAATTGAATAGGTGTATTGACGATACTGAATTAAAAACCTCGTCTCGCACCACTGATCGCTCCAATGTGGGATCGTATGGGGGAGATGAGCGACCCGCTGCACCAAACCCGAGGTACGATAATGATGATACAGGGATTAGGGCGCAAGGTGTATACAGCGGCGGTGTTTTTGTGAAACCAAGATCGGAATGTTTTGTTCTAAAAACTGCTCGACAATTTGACAGTAAAAACGGAGCTGGAGGTGTGAATGTTAACAGAACTGGGCCTTCAATCAATGAAGATGCTAAAGGTGGGAGATTTGTTTCGCAGCAGGAAAACCGTGAAAGAACGTCGATAGAGAGGAGTAATTACATGGTTGATGGACTCAAATCGAACTCCAAAACATCGTCGCTAACTTCGAACTCCCGACCTCACGTTCAGCAAATCGTTCAGCAATTAGAGGGGGATAATTCTGAAACGATTAGGAATCGAGGTAGGAGTTATAGTTTTGTACGTCACCTCGGAACAAACGTGGATTTGAGTGAACCTTGTGTGGATAACAAACTAGGCAGGAATAACAGGAGTGAGTCTGAAGACCCAGCACCACATCAACCGTCATCATTAACATTATCCAATGCCGGAGCCTGGGGCGGCAGGTACCCAGACAGCGTGGATGCCATGCATAGCTCCCGCGCACCCAGCTGTGAGGGGCAGCGTACCGCTGGTTCAGACATGTCAACCTCAACATTTGCTGCATCTAGTGACTCGGATGCTGCATCTGGTGAAAGAAATTATTCTTCTAGTTTATATTTGCAGGGAAACCAGTTAAGAGATGTTGGAGCATCTCAACGCGGTGGGTTGTATGTTCGTGATGGAAATAAAGCCGCCAGTGCACCGGCTACACCGTCTAATGAACCAGGATATGAATCGCCAGCTGATGAACATTATGACAAGCAGACATTGGGAGATGTAACTTCACAATCACATGATCGCTCTCAAAGATATAGATCAGACTTTGAAAGGCAGAGGAAACAAGGTGGTATTTTCTCGAGCTCTTTCCAATCTGGTAATGATTCGCGAGATTATTCTTTTGGGGGAACTCAACATGACTCCTCAAATACTGCGCATGCACACAGAACAAGAGTACTTAGTCCAAATCGCATTGGTGAAGGTGAATCAGGAGCTAAGCCTCTTACCTCCCCTTCAAGTAAAACATCACCCACACATAAGCTGAAGCCCCTAGCAGTGCAGAAAGTCTCCAAGCGTTCACTACAGACTTTTGATTTCAGCCCTATCAGTTCTCGCTCGACCAGTCGCCGGTCAAGTGTGTCGAGCCAAAGCGGAAATGATTCAAAAGATCTTCAGAATCTAGCTAAGAATCTCAGTGAGGCTGTAAGTAGACGTAGAACTGAAGGCATGTCGTCATCATCTCACAGTTCACAAGGATCAAACAATGACTTGTCAAGTGTTCATAATACTGGGAGTCAGGCAGAGGGAAAGCATGTAAGGTCAGAATCTATGAGCCCTGTATTCCCTAGTGAGCAGAACACAGGGCCCTCTCCAAATCAACTAAAAACTCCTACAAGCCCAGCAGATTCAACTTACCAAAATATGAGTGGAGATACGGTGACTATACGTAAGGATTATAGCAGTTTGAAAGTGCCTCGGCCCAATGTGCTTGTTCCTTCTGGCTCACTTTCGCGTACATCGCGGTGGGCGTCAGCATCTTCATCTCATACAGAAAAACCAACAACTAAGGCTGTGAGTGCTCCCACATCACCAGATCGTTCAAGAAATCTTCAAGATCTGACTGCAAAACTGATCAGGGACTCGCCTGCAAAGAGTCCAAAACACCCAACTGTCCATCATACTAAACAAGACTCTGGTCTTTGTTCACCTGATGAGGAGGATCAGGGATGTGTAATGGATCTAGATCATGAAAAGGAACAAGAAATTGAAGTCCAGCCTTCTCACTTTGGCAGGAAAAGAGGTATAAATCTTCCAGAAGTTCCTAAAATATTGTCAAAATTCAATAACCGTGAAGATGCCTCCTTGAATGAGGTTGCATCTCCAACCAGTATAGAGAAGTTCAGTTTGAAAGCTCATTTGAAGCCTTTACGACCAAAACAAAAGACTAGCATTAGTGAGGATGAGGATAGTTATGCAGAGAAGGAAGAGAGGGAAGCAGAAAGTGGACAGTGGGCGAGGAGGAGAAAAAAGAATTCTGCCTCTGGTTTTCCCTCGTCTGAATTCTCAGGTGGAGGGGCGGAAGGCAATGGGAGATCTCGGAGTGATCCGACACAGGAACGTAAGCGCGGAGGAGGAGATAACTGTGAACCTACAGCACTTGATGCAGATATGTTTGGATCTCTTCAATCTAGTGGTCAAGGTTTGCCCCCACTGACTGATATAGGAGAGGTGAATCTTAGTGAAGACTCGCTCTCAAGTCATAACACCTCTATTAGTGATGCAACAGCAGATGCCATGTTTATCAATGTCTGTCGGGATGTCACAAGAGGAACTGATGTTATTATCAATGCATCAATTGAAAATGAAGAGAAAAATGGGAAGATGATCAAAAAGACCAAATCTTTAACCTGGCCAAATGGTGATAAGACAACAAATGAATTGAGTCAGTACACACAAGGAATACAAGAATCAACGAGTGCCCCAGTAGTCTCTGAACGTCAGGAGGATGTGGCTAAAGCTCAAGAGATTAATAGACGATATAGTCCAGGTCAAGCTTCGCATCTGTCTTCAGAATCTGAAGATAGTGTTTCCAACCAGCCACTGGGACGAAACGGAGGAAACGGTACTCATGGAAAGCGGCACAGCAGTTTATCAGATCCGACATCAGAAGTTCAAGCCATCAAACATGTCCGTGCTGCCAGTGAACCTGCGACAATGCCAGTTGCTCCAAAGAATGCATCAAGTCAAAATGCAGGAACACCAACAAAGATGCACGAGAGAACCAAAAGTGTCGGGGAGCAGCAGAAGCCCCGCCCAGCTCGTCGTCAGCCTATTTTACCAGGACAACACTTTCTTAGACCGCAGATGCTTAACATTCACATGTCGGAATCTACTCCGGACTTGTCGAAAGCCAAGACCCCGGATTCTCCATCCTTGGCACCAGGACCTAAAGCAGGATCCTGTGCAACTCTACCACGTGCTACGTCAGACAAGAAAGGAGGAGAGCTCTCGCCTGCATCTAGGAGGAGACAAAAGCAACAGGTAAGAATAATAGATTTATATACCCTGTATGAATTCTCGTACACCCTTTATTATTCAGTATTCTAATTACCAAATGAATATGTACATGTACATGTACCTCGTAAAACAGGTTTGTTGAAAGTGAAAGAAAAGGAGGAGTATGTAGGCCTGATTGTTATTGATACAGGAAGATGTGGGAGCTTTTCTTTTGTTTTAAATGCAGAATCATATAATATTTTCATTTTATGATTTGTTTTACTTAATTCTGATGAAACTGAATATTTGACTGTTAATTGCAATGCTGCCCTAGTAATGATAACCAAGTGTTTGACATCAAACTAAGTTCTAGTGATGGATTACAGGCGGAAACAAGAGGAAGTAGTGTGTAGGTCAGTCCATTTATGTGAAGTATGCAAGTTTAACCAGATAGAAGAGAAGAAAAGGAAGAGAGAAAGCAGAAATATACTGTAGGCTTATTAAGAGAGAGAGGGAGAGTTGGGGGAGGGTTGTCGCACCGGATTTAATAATTGTTCAAGATTATAATTTTCTTTTTCTCAAGATGGCTTTGCAGTCATTTAGCTTTTGAAATAAAATGTTAGTGTTGAATAAGTAGGGCTATATCAAAACAGTTTTCATGAATTCATCTTGTATTAGCCACAGTAAGGATTACATGTATGTTAGGTCCTACCAGTGAGTGGCACATTTCTCTTTGTGCAACATGCATGGAGAATACATGAAGTATTATTGTTACAGAATAGTATGCTAAACCGCATGATTGATGTACTATGTAGACTGTCCTTATACTTGTTTACGCAAATCCATGAAAAACAGGTGAATAGAAGTCATCCTAAATTTCAACTTTTCAACTCGGATTGGGGGAACGTTGTTCTTCCACTGAAGGATGTTGGGATGAAAAAGTATTCAGAAAGTCTGTTCCATATACCCCCCCATCCTTCTTTTCTTCTGGAATTTGCTATTACACAGAGAAGGATGGACAGGAAATTTGCCTGTCTCTTTTGATGAGCATACCATGTGGAAAGGTCGCTTTTGCTTGGTGATATAGGCATCTGTCACATTCTGTTGGTAGAGATGTCAAGGAACTAGGGCACAAACCTGCTTGGGTAATAATAAAGGGGAGAATCACATTGGTTGGTGGATTACTTGAGTATGTGTTTTTGATTGGTGTTTTGGCTGGGCCTGATGCCATTGGGAGAAAAGAAATAACAGGAACCCCCCCCCCTCTTATGGCTCAGTTCTGACTGATTTTTTTTTCTTGGCAAAATAATTCACATCAGCTGATGTTGGCAAAGGCATGCATTAGGCGGTTTCAAACCGCCTCGATCACAAGAATCCCCGTTAAATTACGAGAACTTCTTAAGGCTAAAAAATACCCGTTAATTATTCCTGCATTCACACCGCCCCGAAACACATCCTTCGGGATAAGTTCCCGTAGTTACGAGCATGCGCAGTGTGGTCTGATAAGCAGGCAAGGCGGGAGATTCAAAATCACTAGCCCAGCAGCCACCCACGCCGCCGCGCCCAACGACACGCTGGGATAAAAGTTCCCGTAATTTGCTTTCACATCGCCAAAATACCTGCGACCTTGGAAAAATCCCCACGAAAGTTCTCGTAATTTCGCCAAGTACCTACTATTTAGCGGGTATTTTCTTTCGGGGAAATTACGCGTAGTTTGCTTTCACATTACCAAAATACCTGGTATTTTCTGATCGGGGTAAATTTCCCGATCAGAGAATACCTGGAACTGGCGAACTTCGAGGCGGTCTGAAACCACCTATTGTGTCTGAGTGCCAAAATGATGGAAGTGTTTAAGAAGATTTATAAGCAATCTGATAAATGTCAAGACTTTGCTTAAGAAGTGTTGATGTCATATTTTGGGAGACAAACATCCCAAAATAGACCTTTTCTTTTGATGTACATGATGTACATTTTTTTTTTTTGAATACATGAGATTATTTTAAGAGGAAATTATGTCCATGTAATGTACATGTACATGTTCAGAATTCATTCTAAAATGTAGTGTTACATAGTACATGTATGTACAATATGCATGTATACTACTGTAGGTCTTCATGAAGGTCTGTGTTGATTGCTCTGTTAACACATACATGTAGGCCTACAGTACATGGATGTTTAAAGGGGGAAAAATCCTTTTTCTTAGTATTTTCTTGTTTTGAAGTTTCTTCGTCTCCATTCATGAGTCAACTTGTGTCACCCATCCAAGACCCAGTCATCCAACCTTTCCAAGCACTCAATTTCTTCTACTTTTCAGCTGATCCAATGCTATATGACCTTTGTTCTTCAAGTCTGCTTTAGGAATCCAATCATGCATGGCTGCTTTCTTTCTGTTCACAAGTGGAGTAAATAAGGTCCTAAAGGGTTCTCCCTTTCATGCAAACAATAAGAAGAAACAGATAAATCTCCAACTACTATTGTGCTTAACGCAGAGTGGTGCTGTACACTTTCTCAATCAGGTTGTAGTATTGTCCATTCTTGAGTACACACTGCAAGTGTGTATTCTTTTTTGATTTCTGGGTCATTTTACTTTGCGTTTTACACAGATTTATATACATGACCTTCCTCTATGTTTTGATGGCATGGATTTTTATGCCAGACTAAACATTCCTGTTATTTACAAAAGGATAATTTTTTGCTATAAAAAAGGAGTTTTTGAATAATTAAAGTTGTGATAATCCACTGGCTTTTAATCTTTAAACCTGGATTATTCTTCCTATTATTGTTTTGTTATTGTGTTTATCATTATTGTTCTTATCAATATGAAGATTATTATTGCAATCATTTTGATAGCTGTTTTTGACATTGTATTTTGGGGTTTTATTATATTAAAGTATGAATGTGGGCCTCCTTAACATTAATTGGGTGACATTGGAAAAATAGATGCTTATCTTGAGTATTGTCCTTCAAAACAAACTCGAAAAACAAATCTTTGCAGCATTTCAATTTCATTCAGGTATACCTTTGATTTACTGCCGGGGGGGGGGGAGTAGGGATGTACTGATTTGTCTTGGAACCTGTCAAATTTTGACCATATTTCCTCCTAGATATCTAGACTAAAATTCTAATTCTTGAACCAGAAATTTTTTGACCACAAAGCATCTTAAATCGTCTCTTTTCTTTAAACACTCTGTTTGATCTTCAATTGTTGCTTTCAAGTTTGAAAGCAGGATGGATGGATGCCCAATATTACCTTGGGTGTTGGTGTCAGCCTACATGTAGGGCCTATATTGTTCTTGCACATAACTTTGTGTGGCAGTATATCAAAGAGAGAAAGAAGAACAGATGCCCTTGGATAATTAGGGAGCTGCCCCAAACATTTGAAAAGTACCGCCATCTGCATGTAGGCCTACATGTATTTATTTTCCTAACATCACAAACAGTTTTTATTTTTTGGATGCCTTTTTTGTATAAAAAGTTAAAACATATTGTTACATGTAGTTGAACTGAGTTGTTAGGTATGTAGGCCTACTTAAAATTGCTATACTTATTGAAAATGGAATTGTTCTATCGCATTCTGATTTTTGACCCCCCCCCCCGTGCTTTATCCTGTAGCAATTTTACAAGTATATATGAGGCCATTCTCATTACGCTTTCTAAAAGTAGTTTACTGGAAACCGATTCAGGAAACCAGTTTGGAAGATCGCTTTGCTAGCGTTCCCACTTGATCATATGAAAGTAGTTTTCAAAATCACTTCACGCAAAGCGATCTTGTTGCTATGTAAACGCTCTCATTGGGGTGACATGTTTCGCGCAAAATTTGAAACCGCAGCGTAGGACGGTATTCTACGGAGTAGCCTGCTCAAAACTATTGTGCGAAGATATCTTGCCGAACAATGGCTGTGTCCTTACGCTATTCCAGTTTAACAATGCAATGCGATCTTGAATTTACATCGCGAGGTAGTTTTCTGAACCGGTTTTGAAGATGGGTTCGACTGTTCTCACTCAATGTTTAACTAGTTTCCAGTTAACTAGTTTTAGGAAGGTAATGAGAATGGTGTCTATCTTGCCATGTGCAGGCAATCACCATATTTCTTGGAAGATGAATGAAAAAAAATGTGCTATCATCTGACAGACATGCCTCTTTGTACTCTCATGTACATGTATGCACTTTCACTATGCGTGTATATTGATTACTGATTCATCCAAACCTTCACCTACATTTTCATTTCCATTGGTAGAGGACTTCTGGTTTATTGCTGTGGTTTTATTTGTTATTCTAAAACTGAACCACTTATTTATTCTTGGTCACAACTAATTGATTGAAGTAATGAGTTCATTGGCCATAGAATAACATGTATACGATTCACTGGAACAAACTTGAACTTAAAAAAAAAACTCATCTCTCATTGAATTTTTATTTTTTTTCTCTTGATTGAATGAAAAAGAAAACATACAGAATAGAAGGTTCCATGTTGTAGCATAAGAAATATATTCATGTTATGTTGAATTAGGCCTAAATGATTACAGGAGATTTGTCTAGTTGTTATATGTTTGTAAAGAAGACAGGGGGTTGTACCTTGAAAGTTTAATGTGATCTCATTATGCTCAGGATGATAATAGGGGGAAAGCAAGGAGGCTAAATCAATTTGCTTGAAAAATCAATTGATAAACTTGCTAATGCTAGGGTGTGCCCTTGTTTCGAAAACTTTGTCTATAGTATTATGCCACACATTTATACAATGTGATATGTAAATGTACATGTAGGCTACATTACCCCCTAGATTTTGGTTAGCTGAAGGAATGTCTCGCCCCAACTCTAAAGATTAATAAAAGTAATTTGATCAATTTACAGTACTGATAAAAATTACTGTTAAAAATTCTATATATGGTAAACCAGTAACCACTGATACACGTATACATATATACCCGTACACTTAATGCCACAATGGGATTATACTTTTTCATTTTCATCTTGGATCTTGAATTATGGTATCTGTTGTTATTGAGCCCAGATCTATGAATTCACAATTTTATGTTAAAAGTGTGACTTTAATAATGAAACTTCTTAAGAAAAATGTGTATACACTCTGATAATGTTTGAGTAGATTATTATTATCTTTGGCATTTAACATCTGAACTTTTGAAATCATGAAAAGAAAAGAGGAGGTACATGTAATCATAGAGATTTTAGTGTCACAGAATGTAGAAGGTACATGTATTCTTTACACTTGTACCTCAAAGAACGAATGGCTGGAAACTATGCACTTGTTTGCAACTAAGTCGTTTTGTATATTTCTCTTTGTGGAGGTGGTGTTTTTCCATTTGGTGTATTCAGAACCTGCATAGTGATTATCATTGTTTGCATCTTATTGGCAATGCAATTAATTGATACATTTGTAAGTTTGGAGAAAACAGGATGTATGAATAGCGTCTACCCACTGATCTCTTCAAGGGAATAAAGTACATTACAGTTGTAGGTCTAAAAATACTTCTACTAAAACATTGAATTCACATGTAGTTCAGGAAGACTGACCAAGAAGAAATTGTTCCTTTTAAAAAAATCTTACTTGTAAATGTGTAGATCACTGGGTAAACATTGGGATATGGGGGTAATTTGACCCCTTCCCAAAAGAAGAGTGAAAGAGGATGGAAAAACAATATTACTTTCTGATTACCGGTAATAAAAAAAATACAATATTAGGTTATGATTTTGAAAAGGTCAAAACATTCATTCGTTAGCGATTTTTTAGAAAGCTTGCCCCATATGCCATGTTCTGGCCCTCAAATTTTCTGGCCTTATAATTGCAGTGCTACATCTACGTTGTATATGTACATGACGGTGCTGTTCAATCTTTGGATTATTTATGAATAGGTGGGACTAAAGCAAGAGGAAGAGAAATTACAAGGATAAGGGCTAGACAACACATGTTATGAAGAGATTAAGAACATACATGTAGGGGAAGGCTTTGCACTTCGGCTTTAATACACTCTTGTAACCATAGGAAGCAACAAGAATGCTTTAACTCAATACTGGTCTGTGTGTACCATGTATGTAGGCGGTAATTTTCAGTCGGTACATTCAACACACGAAGCTTCTACATGCTACAAATTTCCAGGCTTTTCAGGAATTTTACGTCATAGGAGGTTACCCTAATTGAAATTGGATACACGTATGTCTGAGCCTGCAATTTTTCATCAGGCAGACGCTTGTGCGCTGGGATATCCTTTTCTTCAAAGAACCTTGGGTAGAGCTTTGCATTGAGTACCATGCCTTTATAATGCTCTTAGGAAAAATCAAACAAAAACATAATTAAGCTGTGCAGCAAGTGAATGTGATCAATAGATTCCGAGGGTAACCTTCCGAGATTTCCCACTCCTACACAGGAACATGAACAAAACATGAAATAGAAAAGATTGAAATCACATTCTATGATTGAAAAGCAATCATAGGTCATATACCATTTTGTCATAATTGAAATGGAACAATTTGCTTTTATTTGCAGATTAAGAGCAGCTTAAAAGTTCCATGAAATTCTTGCCAGGTGTATTTATAGACTGCTTTACATGTATTTTTTCATGGACCTACATGTACAGTACTATTATAGCACTGTAGGTCCTTGTCTGTAGGCTTAGGACAACTTTGCTCAGACATGGGACTTAGGAATTGAAATGAAATGACATTTTCCACTGAAAAGATGTTTCCTTCATTAAAGAAATTAAAGTTGCCTTGACTACATGTATTATTACATGTAGTCTTTGGTATATTGTCAATAGAAATAGGTTTTACTCTGGAATATGATAATACCCCAATAAAAAATAGATTGCACTGTACAAGAAGAGTTGGACATATAAATCTTCATGTAAGATGCATGTACATGTACATGTATATTTTTGCTGGTTGTATCGTACCATTATGATGCCTGTACATCTTTATCATCATAATAAATATGGTAATTATGATGATTAACTTTGGATCTGTGAAATAATAGGCTATTGTGTTTGTCCAATCTTCAAGAAGCAATTTTCTTGTGCGAAAAGGAAAACATTTTTTTAATACTGCAGATTCTGATGTATATGTACATGTACAGTAGGGTGTGTATAGTCAGTCAGCCTTGATTTTCATTTGCTCAACGTTAGGCATGTCTGATTATTTTGTGAGTTTCCAATAGTGCCTAGTTTCCAAGTTACAAACCACAGTCATTATTAGTATATTACACCATACCCTGGACCTTGTTATTCACTATTTTGAGATAGAGTGCCTGCCAGACGCTCCTGTAAAATGGTCTTTTTGTTAATGTGCAAGAAATATCAGTTATGGTGAAATCAGTTTAAACCACAATAAATGACTGTTTTCAGTGTGTTTCATGCCTAAATTAACTCCGGGAATAAAAGAGTATAAATGGTCAGTAAAGAAAAACCATAGATAATTTATACCCGAGAATGGAGAGGCATACAAAACGAGGCATTTGTGGTTTTCTTGTCTTTTTGCACATTTGTCGGGTTGTGAGTGTTTCTGTTGAGAGCAGGAATAAGGATTCTTAACACAGTTTATACCTTTGTGACATTTGTATATTAGGCTGTCATGCCAGCTACCTTGAGAGAGTGTGGGCATGCATTGCTATATCTGAGCTGCGGCTTTTGCTATTGAGGGGAGTATAAAGCCGGCTATGAGACAGTCAGACGGGGATAATAATAGAAGTAATGAATCAGAAACTTGCACTGTCCACAATCCTGTTCCTTTTGAGTTACCTCACACTAGCACCTCCCCTGAGGTGGTGAGAGTTCCCTTTCAATCCAACCAACAACCTGCCTCCAATAGCCGCACAACCTGTGTTTTCATAACATTCAATGGTATCATATAGAAGCGAGTAAATGATATGATTTGACGCATTGCGAATACAAAAGAAACCGAGCCAATATTATTCTACGGCACAATAAAGCCGGGGAAGAATGGCACCCTTGTACATGTAACTATTTTCTTTCTCTGTTTATGTAATGCAAGTTTAATAAAACCTTTCAAGGGTTTTAAGATTTTGATAGAATCCTTGAAACTGTTCACTTTATCAAGTGCTATGTTCTGTCTCATTTGGCATTCGTGCTTAAAATGGACTATTTTTTCCTTTATCCTGCTTTAGTACTGAGCATCTGTTCTACACATGTTTCACACTTCCTATAAATGTTAAAGGGTCTCGGTTAAGGGACCAAGGAGCTCAGTTTAAAGCTCCTTGAAGGGACCATGCAATGTTTGAATTAATCCACTTCTTGTGTAAAATCATGACAACTCTTGAGAAACTGATATTAGGAAGGATTAAAGGGGACAGGTGTGGGGGAGGGGTAGGGGTGATGTGACTGCCCCATGATTTGTCAAATAATGAGAATGTTTTAGAACTTTTAACTTCCCCTGGATACTACTGACTTTGACACCCAGGCTCCTCTTTGTTGGTCACACCCAAAAGCTAAAAAGCATATCAAAGCGGATCAGTTATTGACTCATATTGAGTGCCCTTTTGTTATGCATGTGGGATTTTTTAAATAAAAGGTGGACACAATTAAACATATTTATCTATTTAGAAAAAAATCATGTCTTTTATTGTATTTTGTGAGCAATAAATAATTTAGTTATATCGCATAATTTTATAGGCCTGCTGTACTTTTAATTTATCCTTGACCCTTCTGAATTTATAAGTTAAACGATTGATACATAATTGTGTATGATTCATATCATGGGGGATTGATATATCAAACTTGACCAGATTAAAACTACTTTTTATACGTGCCCTTTTCACAAGAGAAAAAAACTCAAGATTTTGATTCATAGATCTATTTTGAAGGTTTTGCCAGACTAAGATGGGAGATAAAAGAAATATTTGATTTGGAATATGAGGATTTGCCAAGTTTATTAAGTTGTATTATTTCTAGTCAAAGAAATAGAAGCTACACTCCTATACATTGAATGAAATGGTGCTCTTTCATTTGCATTCAAATATTTACTTATAAATTTATTTATTAATTTTTGACATCTGTTTGTTTTTCTCAGTTGGTCAATATTCTTTAATTCATTTTTAATTCGAACAGTACAATGTAGTTTGACCTGTGGCCTTTCAACAAAATATTTGCATTAACATGGGTCCTATGCATTTTTACTATAAATTCAGATATTACTAGTCTCAAAGTGGCCTTAAACCTGTTATGATAGTCCTGAGGCAGTTGAAGAAAAAGTTGCAATCAATCGCAACTCTAAAAATCATGATTACACTTGTAACTTGATTTTCTACCAATCAACAGTGCACTTTTGGGGCTTGTGATTGATTTTTTGACTTGCGTTTCCTGCAACAGACCCCAGATCTTGGTTCAAGTACTTGTACAGATAAATGACACCCCTAATATTTGCATGCATCACCTATATCTTCCACACTAGACCATTTCCATTGAATATTTCAAGTACCTACTATTGTGTGAATGGGTACTCATCCTATGTTGTGTGAGTCAAGAAATCAAAATCAATCTAAGCTAAAACCCCATGTAATCCATTAATCAGTTAGGGTGAGCATCAATTAAACCCCCACACACAGCTGAGCACACACGCCCATCTTCAAATGGCCACTTCGGTCAATCTTAACACTTTAATAGCTAGCCTCAACACCAGTCAATATAGGATTGGATGTCTTCACTCTTTGTCTTTGTTACATCCAGACAATTATAATGATAATGATAATTATTATCATTATTATGTTATTTTATTTATTCATTCATTCATTCATTCAATTAGTATTATTTTGAGGGGGGTGGCTACTTTTCATGTCTGCCTACATGTAAATATGGAACTTTACATAATCATTAACATTGCAATGAAATGGGTATTTCCAGGGCTCCCGGCTATTTTGATTATTTTGGGTGCTTAATTGCCCCCAGTCCCTGTGTAATTTTTCTTCCCTTGTTACACCTTAAAAACAAAGTAATGGTATATGAATTATATGTAGATGGACAAAATTCACAAGATTTGTAATGATTAAAAAATCCTAACAATTTAATGGAAAATTGCTTTATTATTTGTAAAGAGATTTAGGTTGACCAATCGTAGAAATTTATTATATTTTACCCCTCTTGTGAATGTTGTTACATGTAGATCTAATTTGCACAGTTTGCTATAGTAGTAATGATATTAATAGAAATTTTGGATTTCACATGTTGACAAAACAGTTTGATATGATTTCATTAAAAAAACACACAAAGGAAACACCCATATACCTCGTTCTATTCAGTTATGAGCCATGTTTAGATCTGATGTCACAGAATCATGTGGAGAATGTGGAGCGTTGTGGCCCAGTGGATTAGTCTTCGGACTTTGAAACAGAGGGTCGTGGGTTCGAATCCCAGCCATGGCGTAATTTCCTTCAGCAAGAAATTTATCCACATTGTGCTGCACTCGACCCAGGTGAGGTGAATGGGTACCCGGTAGGATTTTTCCTTGAACGCTTTAGCGCCTATTAATATGGCGGCTCAGCTACAGCCGGGGTAATAATATGATACCAATTATCAAAGCGCAGTAGAGTATATGCACATAGTAGCTGCGCTATATTAAATGGACCTATTATTAATCACAACCTCAGATCCATGCAAGTACAGTACGCGTGTAATTGCATAAGCACACCAGCCGTTGCTGAACCCCCATTCCCCAACCCCATGATCATGCCAATTTTAGGCATAATGACTGTTCCAATTAGTGTAACAATGGCCAAAAAATCTTATTTGCCCCCCTTTTCTCTATTTTGGCCGCCTGCTTGATGTGATGTGTACTAAAAATTAAGAAATTCTAAATTTAGGCTTGTGGGTTTGTGTAATCCGCATGCACAGTTGCACATGACCTCACAAAGAAATTACCAGACATTTTACTCTGACTCTTATAATATGATTATATGGGTTGTGAAGATTCAATGTTTTTTCCTGTAAAAAGGCAAAATAGAAACATCTGTAATCATGATTTTATGAATTTGAGATACATGTATAAATTTGTTGTATAATTGTAATGATCAAATCCATTCTTTTATTCTCTCTTGTAGAAATCACTCAGCCAGTCATCTATATAGGTTTTCTTCAATATTTTTTGGCATGACTTACCATGGTAATAAGTGTCCAAGGTATCTGCACTATTCCCCTGAATTTTTTTTGCCAGAGATGAAAAGGAAATTTTTGAGTTTGACCAATCTTGTTCCTACATGAAGATCTATGTTTTACTTTTAATTTTGATTGCTTGTAGATTTCTTTCGCTCTTTTCTCTCTCATTCTCTCTCAAACTGTCTCTTTCCCTATCTTTTTCTCTCTCATTATCTCCTTCATTCACCCATTCTCTCTGCTTCTTTCTCTGTCTCTGACTCTGCTTGTCTGTTTTTGTCCTTCTGTCTGTCTGACTGTCTTGGTCTCTGTATCTCTCTCTCTCTTTCCTCTCATCCTCTGCACACTCCCACTCTTCCCATTATTTTTTCTCCGTTCCCCTCAGTTTCTTTCTGGCTGTCTCTTACTTTGTCTCTCTCTCTCTGTTTCTCTCAGTTTCTTTCTGGCTGTCTCTTAACCTGTCTCTCTATCTGCCTGTTTGTCTTTCTGGTTCTCCCTCATGCTGTAAGGTTTCTTTCTAGACAAGAAAACTTTCTCCTCCCTCCCAATGATCTAATGATGGATAAATGTTGATGCAGCGCTGAACTGCCAGCAGTAATTCTGTAATCAAGAGCTGCTTAATTCTGATCGCTTGACGTCATTCTTCTCGGTGTGTCGCGAGACGAGCTTCATGACAGAACCAAGCAGCCAGGAGTAATCCATCTGCCACTGCAGTTTGTGGCATCGTCATTGTCGTCGATTGGGAGAAAAATATTAAAAGATGCTCTGCTACGTGTTTATGTCATGATCTCTTAAGCGATCGATCATTCATATGAATTACACTTAAAGTAACTGACTTCACATTTTGCGAGAGTTTATAGCAAACAATGTATCCTGTATTTAAGAGTAAAAGAGTTTGTTAATTCTGTGTTCAGTGATGAAATGACCATTGCAAAGCTGTTTTGGCTATGAATAAATGACTTTTAAAGATATACATGTATCCTCATGAATAAACCATAGAAAGAAAAAATATATGAATATTTAAAAAAGGTAACATATACATGTATATCATTTGCTTTGGTACAATAGAAGTATAAATTTGAATGGGAAAAATAAGAGAGTAAACCTCGAAATTATGAAAAACACAAATTGCCCTAGAAACAATGACCTTGTTCTGTGAAAATACCCTTTTCAAAATTTATCAAGTTTGAATGCTGATTTCAAAGTTTATGTAGGCCTCTCAAATTAAGTCAAATTCAATTTAGATGGAAAAAATATATATGAACAAATAGAAATTGATGGCATGTCATTTAATGGAATTTGCCTGGAATACAGAATAATGGGCTTACAATAAAACATATAGCTGAATGGAGAAAGGACATCACAATTAATCCAAAAGACGTAAAGACCTTGACATTCACATTACACATGTCAAGCATGGAATTTTCTCTGCCTTTCATTCTCTGGTAGTAAGGAAGGAATTCCATATTTTCTTTCAGTTTTGATATCATCAAAACAGACTGATGAGATACAACTACATTTGATGTGGGTGTGGAGTATCTCATTGGAGGCTGATCATAGAGTACATGGCCCTAAAGGTTTCTTAAAAGTGTAGAAACCTTTTTAAGAAAAGTGATCTGAAAATTGTCCTTTCTTTTTCTTGTTATTGTGCAAGAAAGTCATATTGACTCTTTCCAGATTAAAAAAAAAACCCACCTTGATTTGATTCTTTTGGGGGTTGGGGTTGGTAACTGGGATGAAATGGCTACGGGGGGGGGGGGGGGGGGGGGGGGCTCTAATGAAAATAATTAAAATCTACTCTACATGTATGCTCAAAATGTGTTTTCGTTGTAAATCTTCTGAACATTTGTTGGTAATTACATAAAATTGCATATAAAACAGAGAAATTGAGCTTGCTCCCATTCTAAAGATGTAGTTAGTCATAGCTAATCCATTTTTTTGTGTCAAACACATATCATTAAGCATGTCTGTGTTGAGAAATCAAGTCCATGATCTGTGTGTTTTGTAGTTTGCGTGTTCATGCGCAGCGTAATAAAAATCGTCTCCCTGCAGGATTTCTTCCAACTGAAAACAAGTCGTCCAATTAAAATTGATAGACTTGACCTTCAGATCTACATTGTATGAAGCAGTGCATGTAGTGCTACACTATACATTCATGTCCTTGGTGCAAGGAGAGAGAAGGTTGGTGATTTCACACAAATACTGTATATTGGAAGGAGAAACTACCTCATTGTACTGTGAAACAAAGTTTTATTTTGGCCCGAACATGTGGAGTTATCATTGTTTTATTGTTCAGTCAAGTTTGTCCCTATTGTCAAATTTGTAACTATTGTGTAAGATTTGAAATATTGTATAATTCAAACAAAAAAGCAAAAGAAATAGTGAGGGACATCATCAATTCTCTCATTTGCATGCGACTAAATTGTACATATTTTGTGAAAAATGAGTGAAACATTAAAATGTCATTACTTTTTATTATTATTTTACATCCGATTTTTATGAAATTTTCAACATTATGCTTGTCTGATTTTTCTCTATTGATTCAAATCAACTTTTTTTATGAGATGGATTTTACCTTTAAATTTGTTTGAGAAACCTTTGGTCAGATTTTATACTTTTTCACATGCACTGTACAGTATGTAATTATGTAAGTGTAGTTAAAGTGCAAAAGTTGCCCATGAAAACCTAATTTGACCAGAGTCTGCTTACACATATATTGACATTACTTTAAAAATGATTCCTGTTATAAAATCTTTCCAATTTTATATAAATCTTAATTTATGATATTAAGCTTACACACATAATGTTTTTTTCTCTCCTATTAGCAATACACAAGTGCTTTCGTACAGTTTATGAAAGTGTCACCCACGACCCTGGTCCCCTCCCACTTGTTCATCAGAAACTACAAGTACATTCTTTTCAACGTTTTTCACTGGGTGTGAACGGTACCTTGAGGGAAAAGATGAATGTGAAGAGGAGGAGGAAGAGCCTTGAGTGATGTTGAATTAAAATGAATGACATTGGAAAGCTGTTAAAAAAACTTCAAAGAAAACACCTTTCACCTGAAGGATGCCGCAAATTACAGAGAAAAATGACAAGTTATGGCTGGGATAGGTTTTCATTAGTGGATGGTCAGCAATTTAAACATGAAGGATTTCTGTTATCTGATTGATTAAGGAAGGGTTATATATTTTCATCATTGATGAGGTTTCTGTGTGCTGTTAAATTTCTTTGGAAAGAAACAATTTAAGAAGGAAAAGTTTCGTAATTTTTTTCTATACGAGGACCATTCCCTTCTTTAATGGAGTCAACTATATTTTCTGCACAGATTTATATATTTCATACTTATTTTCATTAAAACTACTACAAATATCAATAGGCTCTTTACCAAATTTGATGATGCATGGAGGGTGTACTGGTAGTCTCATCCTTACAGAGGGGGCAGGGGCTTGAAAGTTCTGTGAAGAAAAAAAGGATAGAAAAAATGAAATGAAAGGGAATTATTAACTTGATGTTCTGTCAAAATCTGTCACAAAATTAGATTTTGATTTTAGACAGTTCAAAGTTTTTGCTTGCTTGCTCATGATGTAGAAATTTCCTCCCCTACACGATATTCTCCCCTAAAACTTGTCTAATTACAGCTCTGGTACGAGTTCATGTCTGCAGAATTATCATATTGAAAATTTTCCAGCAGCAGGTTTTATGATGCGTGATTTGACATTGAAAAACATGAACATTTGCACATCCAAAAATAATGTTTTCTTTGCACTTCACCCTGTTTACGGAAATTTGCATCCATGTCCTGGAAATGCATCCCAGATGATGTTTTGTAATTGTGACATTTTTAGGAAGTCTTTATTTCCTATTGTTAAAGAATGTGTTAAACATTTTGATGCCATGTACAATTTGATGACAGGTTTCATTTTGTTTCCATATCCATGTTTTTTAAAAGGTCACATTGAAATATTTGGTAAGCATAGTCTAATATTAAATTTCCCTAAATACTTAAAAGTAGTAGTTGAGAATGCAGAATATTCCTTTTCCTGGCTGTCACTGTCACAATTTCACCCCAAAAGTCTGGTTTAAGGTGCATAGTTGACTGCGTATAAACACATCCATGCTAGAGAGTGTGGATAGATTCTTGTCTGTGAAAACTGTGTATAAACACACCTGTGGTTGAGGGAGGGTGCATATGTGTGGATTTTAAAAGATGATCATTGGAAAACTGTATAAACACATCCATGCTAGAGAGTGTGATCTGGAGATGAACTTATCGTCTAATGAAGCTGGATGGCAGTGCCTCTCTCTGCTAATCATCACTCCTACAGTTTCAGGAAAGGCTTTTCCAGGAGACCATGTAGCTTCTGAAATACAAACCTACTCGTCAGGGACGCGAGTAAAGCAAAACCAGGTGGTCACATTAATGTTGATATCCTCCAGAGCCTTCCCTAGTCGAACAAACTTATGAAGACGGACTTATCAACCGTTCACACGTATGACTATGCATTTCTTGAAAGACTGCGAGATGCTCAGTTGAAATGAATTGTGCAGATTCATTGTATTTGTAGTAAGGATTCCCTTCGCATTGCCTGTATGATGAAGGGGCTGTGCACAACATAAGTGTTCAGCATGGTCTTTATGAATGCAATTTATGGAAGTGGGAGTTGGCTGAACACATCTGATCGTTTCTCACACCAAAGGGATCTTTGGTTTGGGATTCTAGATGGGGCCAGTAATAACCATGGGGAGTATTCACATGGAGTCTTTGTTTGATATCCATTTGGGTGTATGAAATGAAATGATATGATTCAGGTTGACACGTACAGTACATGCGGAAATCTTTTCTAGGTGATCTTTGGTTGAAAAATAATTGGTCTCTGATTGTTGTAGATGTGCAATAACAAGGCCATTGACGAATGTAGGTTTTAATGGTGGCCAATGAGACATTGGCCTTCTAAAATGAGCAATTCTACTAGGTACATGTATGATGCTAATAGTCTGTTTCTTACAGGTGTCTATGGAGATCCTAGGATTTAGAGAAATTACCCACAATGGTCTCTCGGGGTTTCAGAATGTTCTTTCGGATCAAAATGAAATGAATTTTGGCATCAAATGTCGAGCTACATTTAGACCTACATACATGTAAGCCTCTGAACAGAAAGCCAAGTTAATCAAGGGTGGCTCATAGCTTCCAGGTGTGAGGTACAAATGATGAAGGTCGGTGAGAATGGCATTTTCTTCCAAATCTTATTCGAAATATACCAGAATGGTAATTTAGATGTAGAAGTAACAGGCTCATTATTGAGATACAGTGTGAACATGTTAATGCAGTCATGTGAACACACCAGTGAATAGGGAGAACACATCTAATTTCAGAGCATATTACAAACTGAGTCAAAATGTAGAGCCTGTCTATGCATTTGCATTATCTGCTTTTAAAAATGCATATCATAACATATGGTCCAACAAAACCCGAGTATTTCATCCTTCATGCTATGCAACATTACCTGCCCTAGAATGTCTAAAATATCTTTCAGGAATGTTCTGGGGGGTTCATGTTGTACATGTACATGTATGAACTTACCGTATAGAGCCATGGACACTACCTGTACTAACAGTTCATTGGTGTATTAAACCCTGTTCTCATCTACTTTCTTTAATTGGTTTGCCTAAACCACTTGGCTAATCCAGCTTAAAACATTGCTTCACTGGTGTTCTCAATGTTCCATGACATTTGCTCTGGCGACAATTGTTCTGGAAAACCTGTACATTAAGCCAAACATAAAATCTAACCTTTATAACTAAATAAACCCTAATCGTGATCTTTACATTATTCTGAACCAAACCATCTCTTACACACTTAACTCTATCTCTATACCCTCTAAAGATATTAAGACCAGAGTAAATGTCGCAGGAGCAAATGTCGTGGATCACCATTCTCATCACTGTCTGGTAGAAATACCTCATAAGGCAGAGTAGCCCTGTAGTGATTTCCAGCTGAACAAAAGACACATTCTCATCCTCTTGATTGTTAGAGGCCTGTTTGATTTATTTCTGCCTTTGATGAATGAATGATATTTATTGAATTCAAAGCTTTTTAGAAAAGCCGTAAGTTCTTCCTGCCGATTTGAGTCCAAAACTTTTAATGCCAGTGCACTCACGCAAGCAAAAATCCTGTTCCTGTAGTAAGCACTGTTGCTATGGTAACTGGAGAACAGATTTATGCATATTACAGCCTAGAGCCTCATTAGCTGCGCTGGATATATCACATGCTACTGAAAACTTGTCACAAATGTGGGATGTTGGCGGAAAGCCAAACTAGAAATGTAATTAACACTGGACTTCAGATGATAAAGAGGAAACAAGAATATTTGGATTATTATGAAAGAAGGGATGCAAAGTTTAGACAGTTTTTCCTCACTGACAAATGCTACTGTAAATTATTGCATCTGAATGACTGAAAGCTAATTTTAGTTGGTGAAAATAGCTGACAAAGCTTTTCATGAAATACCATTCATGTACAGAAGACTTCTGAAAAAAGCGCAACTAGACATTCGCAATAGCATGCCCTTTTCTCAATCTGGTAGTTACTGTCAGGGCGTCTCGTAAGAATTCATTTCAATTTTTTTTTTGTCAGGATGTACTTGTAAGGAAATGTAGGCAACTTGGAGTATTAGTAGGAAAGTGATAAGGGAATTACCTGTTTGGGAGTGATAACAGGTATGAATTACCAAACGTGATCCTATCACATTACAAATGACAATGACAAATTACCCAAATTTCTAGAGCAATTTGGATTGCAGTGAAAGATGAAAATGGTGTTAATTTGTGGGGCTTACTACATTGACTGCCACTGTAAAAATTAAACATACTTTTTGAGACATATCATTTTAAGGCATTATACAGTACAATATTAAAGATAATCCTTGTTTTCTTTTTTCCTTTTAAAGATAATCTGTACATGACAACATTTACTTTTACATGTTTGGTGAGGCTGAGTCACCTACATCTATTTGGATGATCAATGATATCAGTTTTATTTGACACTGAATTTTTCTCATCACTTTAAACTGGAACTTTTCATTTCAGATTAATGAAATTCAATTAAGCAGAGAAATTTTGTTCAAAAATAAGGATAGGAATTCAAACATCATTTTGGACGTCTTGGAATAAATTTATTGATTAATCATTGAGATTGTGACCACTATTTTGCTTTACTTTTCAATTGCAAGCATTGGTGAACATTAATTTTTTTCTTTTTTTTATAGTAGTCTCATATTTTTTTTAACAGTCTTTCCACAGTAAGGTGTAGGCCGAGACTTCTGGTGTGATTTCAATTGAAGAGATTTCTCACACCAATGTTAGCAGGGTTCATCTTTATATCTAATGAGATTTATTATAAAGTGACTGGGCTTGAAGGTGTGTGAGAGAGACAGGATATTTGCTATGACTCATGATGTAGTAAACACTGCCATATGGGAACGATGTCGCTGGTCTTCACTGATAGGGCAATGCAGAGATTTCCATGGAAATTAACATATTTGCCAAGTAATAGATATTTACTTTTTTACATACTCAGAAGATGCCAAATTTTAATATTGACCATTTAGACCAAAGTTTATAGAAACATATTTCTTTAAGAAGGAAGCCTTGTGTTTTTAAAGGGATTATAACACTGATGCAATGTCAATAATAGGCCTATATTTTCAAAAATACTTAAATTTGCCCATCAAAATGTGAGAGTACATGTACATATACATGTAGCCCTGGCTGCTATAATGTCTGTGTGAAAAAGCGGCATTTTACAGTATTGAACGACAGGATGAAATTACTATAGTTTAAAAAATCAAGAACTTCTGCATCGGTTGAGGAAATTATTAAGATCCTGAGCTTATTTGTCTGTTATATCAACAACTTAAAAATATAAAAGTTCAGACATCAAAAGCAGATGGTTATAAATTGATTGTAAGAGTGCTAATACATGTATGTAGGGCATGAGAGCGTTGGAGAGGAAAGTGCACAGTCATTTGTAAGATGTTTTTGAATCACAAGGATTGGGATTTAACAAGGTCAACTGAACAGGTCCTCCGAAACACGCTTTGAGAAATTTGGCCAATTTAGGGTGATTTTTCAAAAGCCATTCCACAAGCTGCATGTGGGAAGGTGAGCTGATGGCAGCCATGTTTATTGAAGCTAATTCAATTGATCCCTGGGTGACTACATACATGTACATGTACCTCTCTTGCATTGTGGGAAGTCCCTGTTGCTACATAAAGATAAGAATGTGAAGATTTTCTTATGAATTTCATCATTTTGTGTTTCAGCACATTGGAGTTGGAAAGGCAAATCAAAATTAAATCATTCCTTTTTATAATCACACGATTATCACCTCCACATTTATTGATCGCCCTTCTGGCCTTCTGTGAAACAATAAAAAAGAAACAAGATCTGGTTTCTTTTCAAGTTAAAGTATAATTGATATCATTTCAATGGGTTGGTTGGTTGTTTCATGTACATACTCACACAATGGTCTCCAATAGATCATTATTAAACTATAATCTCATTTGCTCCTCCAGCTCTAATGAACACATTTCCAAACATTGTCATAATATGGTATTACTTACTTTTATTGAAAAGTTCAAACATCTTGGAATCTTCCTGTTCACACTTTTAACGATTTGAACGCATCCTGATTTAATAGCAAGTGGGTCTTCACTTAAATTGTATTCATATTTATTAACAGCATTGAAGATTGTGGATAAATCTTTCATTCTTAGGCATGAAAAATGAACAGTAGAGATTTATGTAGATTTGCAGTATGCTATTGTATCCTATTTTATCAGTATTGGCAGTGTGAACAGAAGCTTACTTGAACTTATGCATGTTTGAGCAAGAAGATATTTGTAAATAATCAAATTAATAATGATAGAAAATAGCCTGGGAGAGGGGAAAGGCTTACAATGTATAAAGATTAAGGTGATATTTCACCGAAAAAGACATACAGTAATTGAATCGAGAGATGATCCATGTGAAACCATGATATGGAAAGCTTGGTTTTATTGTTTTTAAACTCTGTCTAGTTATGGGTGGTAGCTGTTTATGTGAGTGGATTATGACCACATTTGTTTTGGTTGAGAGGAAATGAGTCCCACCAATCCCTCCTAGGATGCTCCTTAAGACAATCAGTGATAGAATATTGAAATCTCCCAGCTCACAGAGTGAGCAGATATCCTCAATGATGCCAAGAGCGGAAATCCTCCTCGCTTGATTGGTCAACCAATGCCTTCGGAGAGGAACTCGCCCTGCTGTCATTTTTTCTCTCCCCTCGTTGTATTTCGTCCCATGACGACGTTGACGGGAAAACAAAACGAGGGGGTCGAGGAAGATGATGAGGAGACAAGAAAAAGGGGGGCATGGACCGGTCGGTGGTTGGGAGGTACACTGAGATTCTAGGGCTGCACACACATGTCCACGTTCAACTCACCGGTTGGTCGGTCGATATTGCCGCTCAATTACTGCCTTAGAGATCGTCGGGGGCCCTAAAAAACGAGTGATCTAAAGGTCAGATTCATTTCCGATGCATATCGTCCGGGAAGGGAGCGTTGATTTTAGGAAAGAGCCTCTCAACATAGGTCAGGAAAAAGAGGGAGGAGTATTGGAGTGAAAGGTATCATTCTCAAAGACTTGTCACTCATAATCCTCTCCATGTAGAGTGTACTCCCTCTGTGATTTACACCCTCAATCAATATTCATGACTTAACGCTATGCAGTCAATGCAATTGTGTAGTTTCATGGAAAACCTGCAAAATAAATGTGTCTGTATGTTGATGGTTGTAAACCTAGATATAATACACATTACTATGGACTGATGGTGGGGGGGACTATTTATAAGTCTAATTATTATAAATTAAAGTGAGGAGTCATGGTCTAATGATTAACCAGTATGTGATATAAAAATCTTAATTTATTATCATCCATTTTGGTGCACATTCTCCCTCCAAAGGCTTATAAATGTTGCCAGTCTATGTATCATATTACAGTTTGTTGTTTTTATGCATATTATTAAAACATGAATATAGGCAGGCCAATTCTCGATAGATTTGAATAGTACGTATATGCTTTTGTCAAGTACATAGGCTACATGTACATGCACATGAAAATATTTAATTTTTACTCTGAATTATCTCAGATAATCCCACATCAACAGTGCACACACTCGGGTACATGTGCTCACTTGTGTTAATGATGCCAATTCATTTTTGCTCATTAAGGGATAGTTGACGATGAGTACTTTCCGATGGAGTGATTGACTGTGCCTAATGACTCCCATTAGGCACAGGTAAACCACAGGTAAAACATCAAGAGGCTGTGGACGGCTAATGTGACGGCAAAGCTATTTCCTGTTGTTTGTATTGGGTCTCCTGTCACCCCTTCTAACCAACATCTTCCTACTTTCAAAGTGCTTTTACATTACCTTGGTTTATAGCTTATTATACCACATTAATCAGTTTTAGATGGCAATTCAAAGCCTTAGAAATGACTTGTGCTTCTGTACAGATCCTATTCTGGGAAGAGTTTGGGTTTAAAAGGGCAGTGGGGGTGGCCATGCAGTGTGCCTAAAGTGTATTGACTTTGTTTAGTGCCCTCATTGAAGTCCGCTGATCTTGCTATTGTCCTGGAGATCTTGTTGTTGGAAAGTGGTCTATTTCATGCGAACACATGAATTGATAGGGAAATGGTGTGAAGTATTGCCTGCCTGTGATAGGGATTATGTTAGTGCATGCACTTCTAAATACAACTGTTTTCCAGTAAATAATTCTGTAGGATTATTTTTCATTCTTCCATGAAATCAACTTGTTTTGAAATACTTATTTTCAAACTGCATTTTGTTGTGCTAACTAGTGGCTTGTCTGCAATATATGGGGAACAGTAAGTGAAAATAGACATTAAACTTAAAGAAGAAACTCTGTTTCAACAAATCACTTTTTTTAATTCTAGGAATCTGTATTCTGCATGATATATTTATTTCACAATCATTCATTACAATTGAACGAGGGTTTGTATTTTGCCTGTGTTGAAAAAGCAAGTATAAAGAGTTTCTCGTACCGTGTGCAAATGTTCTTTATACATATGCATCATTGTGATGTGGATTAAACTCACTTGGCATCCACAGATGAAGAATAATTAATGGCCTCATTGAAAACAGAGAATGATCTGTACTGGGATTTTGGAACATGTTATTTTGTGTTCAGTTTATACACATTGTTCAATGTCATGTATGGCATGAAATCAAGAACAGCTGAGGGCATGTAACTGAGTAATAAACGTTGCTGTTTACAAATAGTTCGTTCATAAGTCCTGATTGCATTTTCCCTTGTTGAATGAGTCCTGAAAAAGGCCATCTGATTATGTAGAATATTAATCACGTGAGAGTTCATTTTAGAGATAGATATCATGTCCCAATTAGTGTAGTAACGTGCACCTGTCACTGTTTATGTAGATATGACACTTGTACGAGCCGAGAAAATCCAAACATAGATGGCGTCCTTGCTGCTTGCGAGAAAGAACTGAAATATTTTGTTAGGTTATAAACAAATAACATATGTTTTGTCGGTTGATAACAATATTCGGGGGTAAATTGCCCCGCTGTGGTGATAACATCATCACAGTTTCTCAGCATGGACTAATGTAGGCCTTCATGTTGATTTTGTATATTTACTGTCTTTAAGGTGGGAAAAATATTGGCCAAATACAATGTGCATAAATACAGATAGGCCTACATCCCTCAAACAATTGTACCTTCAAGTACCACACTTCCATCATCAAGTACATGTAGATAGATAAATAGTGTGCCAGGGTGCTTTGTAGCCCATTAATAACCCAATTTGTAAAAAAGGGCTGTTGAATCAATTGAAGTAAAATCAAGAAATCTCTCATTCCAATGCTACCTGTTTTGATGAAGAAGATCGGATTAACTTTTGTATTCTTGAATTGTGGAAAAACATTGGTTGTCCTACATACAATTCTGAAAATATTGAACATTCCTACCACAAACCAAATATCCTGTTTCTTGTCAATGCAGACAATGGATGAATAACATGAAACTGGGCTAATTCTGCCTATTATCTATCCAATGTGTGGAACTACTAAAAAAGAGAAAATGTTTTGAAGTGGAAGTGCTTGAAAAAAAGACGAACATGTTCATGTAGGCTACTCCCCTATGATAGGCTTTCCTCCATGTACTTAGCATTCAGTCCAAGGAGTTACCACCCCTCCTTAACTCCTTGTTCAGACCTATCTTGCTCCTTGGACTCATTTTTGAACATGCAGATTATGTGTCTTCTTGCCAGCATACTTTGAAGATACTTTATATGTAACTCTTCATTACATGCATTACACATTAGACACTGGTTGATTTTGCTATAACATATTTTTTCATCGTCTCCAGCCCGCATTTGCAGCATTTGCGGCTGGCGTCTCCAGCACGTAAAAGAATGTAAAAGGACCTTGTGTGATGAATTTATTGGGTCATCAAGCCATTATTACAGGTAGTGTAACTTCTAAGTATTCCTTGACTTCTCTCTGGGAAAATTGCTCTGATAAAAAAGGTACAGCATTAAAACCAAACTTAATTCTAAACTCAGATAACACATCTACTCGATACAGGGTAGATGTTGTCAGGCGTCCTTTAAGTCCAAAGGGTTGGTAATAAAAGGAAATCTTAGTGATGTCTTAGCATGTTTATCAAAAATTGCGTTGATTTTGTTGCATAGCATTACATGAAAAAAAATATTTCCAAGTTTTCATGATCCTTTTTACAGGATGTTCCAACTGAGCACTAAAAACCTTGATTTGACCATAGATTATTTATAACTTTTTAATTATTGTTCGTAAATGATATAGCCAAGTGGAATAAATATATGTGGAAGCATACATGTTACAATTAGTTTCATTTCATCCAGATTTCAATGTTTTAACGTACAATGTATGAGTTGAGGCTGATTTATATGAAATGACCCTTTGCATCAATGCAAATCATGTGTGAATAATCATATTCAACAACCCTGTTAGTAGGATAATCTTCATATTGTCTGAAAACTATGGAAGTCTTAAAAGTGCATTCACATACTAATGCTATCTTTATTCTATATAAGTTTAATGATACAAGGCTGTAGCATTTAAAATCTGGTGATACTAGCAGAAAACCTCTCAATTTGCTTTACACAAAGTTTAATGCCATTATTTGCAAGATTTGGCAAGAGCTGAAGATAATCTACATTTGCAACATATGTTCCATGTAGGCCCTGTGAAAATAGTTTTTCCTTACTTTCAATTTGATAAATTCAGCTGTACAGTGTAGGTAATTGATATTTCTAATAGTGCATTTTGATGACAGTCTTACTCATCATTTATCCCACCGCTGCCACCAAATGTCTGGTTGGGTATTTTTCATTTGAACTTACTCAACAAAGTCACATTTTAATCTATCACTGTATTGTATTAGGTCTGTATACAGTTTTACAGTAAGTTTTTTTTTGTGGGGGCATTGAGCCAAAGTATTTATTAGGTGTGGGGGGGGGGGGGGGCTAAGGTTTTAGGGAATATTTTAATTCTGAAATCCAGTGGTAAAGAGAATGCATTGTACAGTCACCTTGATTAGAGAAGAGAGAGAAAGGGTCAGCTTTAGTCATCCTTGAAACAAACCACTATCTATTCAGATTTTTTTGATCCCTTGTTTTTTAGATGGATGTGAAAGAAAATAGAATGATAAATATAGATATAGTCGGTCAGCGGAGACAGCTTGCTTTTCACTGGACGATGGAGTCGCCCATGTTTATGAAGACGGATCGTTTGCGAGACTTTGTTTAGCGAGTATGTCCCGAGACTCATCGTCTCTCTATGTACACACAGTGTGATAGGGATTAGGTTAGATGAGAAATGGATTTTACCAGGGTCCTTTCAAGTCCGTGTAATGGACAACTCAAATACACCATTCGATTTTTACCTGGGCCCCTGGGTACATGCTTTTAGAATGTGTTCACAACGATATTTAAAAAACGTTTCATCATCACAACTACATGTTTATTTAAACGTTCTCTGTCTGAACTTTGAAAGTACTGTACAATAAAATATTGGTAGGAAAAGTAGTTATATTTTTGTAGGATGGCAATGTAGCACTGTAAATGCAAAAGCTTTTAATAATAATCATTTTCCAGAATTTTTGAAGGGTTTTTGTGGCATTTTCTCTCTTTATTAATTTTTTCAACTTCCAAATGTCACATTCATTCATTAAAATATTTGGAATACCACAGGCCATATATATATATGTATACATGCTGACTTATAAAAGATAAATTAGTTTTTACTAATTTCATTACAATTATTTGTAAATAGTATTATAGTTGTACACAGATTTTACATGTGCATGAAAGTCTTTGCTTATTATTGGATTGTTCCCTTTTCTTTCATACATTTATTTCATTACAAAACTAATATTTGTTGAAAGGTGTGTTAAGATGATTTCTAAGTTGACCATTTCAGGAGGAGTACACAGCTGAGAGAGGGACAGTGGTATAGATGTAGTATGATTCTGAAATTTGACATTAAGAAATAAACTAAAAATGGACTTTAATATGTAAAATGAATGTATATGTCAAAGATAGATATTTGTTTATTCTGACATTTCAATATTTCCTTGAACAAAAATTGCTGATATTCCATTCATTTTCTTTATTATTTCAAACATTTGTAGAGTATTATTAACCACCTTGTGTGTGGGAGCTTTTTAATGGGTAATTATCAAAAAGCACAAATAGCCGCAAGTCATAAACATTGAACAAATTTATGGTTTTAGTGGTAAATGCAGTAGGCGACAATCTAAACAACTTAAATTGCTTTAATGTAGTATCACAGAATTTCTATTTGCTATTTAAACAAATCAATACAATATCTTCCAGGACTCCAGGTATTATATTGTTTCCTTTTCAACTGAAATTATGGTTTCATGCACAAAGTAAAATATTTTGTCAATAATGCAGTTTATTGTGAAATTTCCCTTGGGAAGGTTATGTTGAAAGTAATAACTGTTATGTGTCTTCAAAATTTATGAACAATGACAGCTTATGAAGTGCTGAAACATGAGCCCAATATTTCTGTCTGTTTTCACAAAATATTTGAGTATACATTCACTGGTGTTTCTAATATTCTTATTTAAAGTGTGAAGCAATTAAGGATGATAATGCTAGACATTTTGGTTATCATCATGTAAGCCTATTTCAACTTGATTGTTTAAAAACATTCAGAAACCTCCATGGCTTAATATTCTAGCCATTGGTAAAGTTCATTTGTAACTTGAATAAGAATACTAGTTAGTAGTTTAATTCAAATGCTTCTATGTGTATCTTGGACATTATAAGGTTCATTGCTCTGTAATATCCCCTTGGACATGCACAGTATGGATGATGTTTATACTTTATAGCCCGATAGATAGCTTGGGTTACAACATTTTATGATAGACATAAAATGTTATCAAGATATTTCTAAGGGTTACATGTATGTTCTTTTGTATTGGTCATCTTTCCATTATACATGATGTATTGAGTACAGTGTATCGTAGTGGGAATCTTTCCAGCAGCCTTTCTGCATTCCTCATTGTTTTTTCTTTGCTAAAATATAGGAGGTTTAGCAAGGAAAAGACTGCAGAATTCCTGCTCAAATGGATGGCTGAGACACTCTTTGAGGGTATTTGTCCCTTAAGGGGGTATCTCACTGGGCTTTAGTTCGCGACTAGTTCCCGACTACAAATTTTGCTAGTTGCAGAGACGTCTCCGCGACATCTCTGAAACGTCTCATGAAAAATTACAGAGTCTCCGAGGAGTCGCAAGAAGATTAAACATGTTTAATATTTTTGGAGACTGTTTCTAGTCTCCGCGACGTCTCCGAGAAGTCTCCATCAGTTGCTGCGATGTCTCGGAGACTAATGACATCCGCGACTGCTGAGACGTCGCCGCGATGTCTCAGAGACGTCTCAGAGACATCGCGAAGACCTGCTGGAGACCAAAAAAAAATTATAATACTTTGCGGAGAGGTCTCCGCGACAATTCGTCACACTGTTTTACCCACTTCAGAAACCACGTGACGAACGCGTGCTGATATCCCTCCTCCTGCTCCAAGTCAGGTGTATGATCTTTCAAAAGTTCCATCGAGACGTCTCCTTGGTGAGAGCGCAAGCCATTTTTGTCTCCGAGACGTCTCCGCGACTGCAGCGACTGATAAGTTGGAGACTGTCGCGGCGACGTCTCCGTTGGTGAGATACGGCCTTTAGTGTTATTAAGTATACGTTTATCTAGTTTCATGAATGTAGTTGACAGAAGCATAGTTATGTTTCAGAAAAGAAAAGAACCACTTTTTTACCATTTCAGCTAAAATGAATAGTTTTTATAAACCAAAATTGACTTGTATGAACAATATGGACGCTATTTGGTCATTCATGAATACTCCTCTCATCGCAAGAAGGGCATTGATTCTGTGTGAAACCTTATGATGGGTTAGTGCCCTTTTGATTTTAGCACAAATACAAATGGAGATAAGTGTCTTGTACTTAAATGTCAGACAAATGAATAGTTTTCTTGAACCAAAATTGACTTGTATGAACTTCTGCATGATATGAAAGCCACTTTGTATTTGATCATTCATAAATACTCATAGCAAGAAGGGCATTGATTCTGTGTCAAACCTTATGATGGGTTAATGCCCTTTTGACGTTAACACAATTAACAAATGCAGATAAGTGTCTGGAAAGAGTCAGTTATCAGATTATAAACCATTGTCAAATCACTCAAGTATAAGGTGGAATTAAAATCTGTCTGGGATCATTATATTACCAGACCAATAGCAATTAATAGATTTTAGGTCAATGATAGCCATGTATAGTTCTCCTGTATCATACAGATAAGAGTTTTATTGCTTGCTGAATAAAAAGATGAAAGAGAAACTGTTTGCATGGGTTGGAGGAGACCACAAATATTTGCTTGTCTGTACAAATTTGATTTCATTGCTTCATTGTGGATTAGTTATTTATTATGAATCAGAAGAGAATGTGGAATTAATTTCCTCACAGCATTTTGAGATGTAAAGGTCATAAACTCAAGTAAACCTTGTCTTGCGGTGGAAATACAATAGACGAATAATCTCAAATCAAGTGATCATTTTCTATCAAGATTATTTTCCAGGAATGGATCACTGATAACATTAATCATTCAGATTCCCTTCCCATCCTCAAAATTTTAATACTTTCTTTTTTGCAAGTACATGGTTTGGGGATCTGTTTACAGTGGTTCACCGTGCACAAAGTGTAGTGTTCAATCATACGGCCAATTTTTATGTTTGATTATATACCGTTAAAATCAACTCTATGATCAATGACTAAACATTGTATAACGGGCCCTCTTTATACTAGTCTTTGTCTAGTTCTTATTTGTAATTTATCCTTGTATTGATTAACCTGTTTGGGACTGGATAATTCTGCTATAACTCATCATTGCCATAGACTCCAGCCTGCATAGTCTCCAATGGGTTAATAATCTTAGAGTAAGAAGTTATATAACATTTTTAGAGGAATGGAATAGATGTCAGGGAAAATTATGCTGATGACATTGAAGGGGAATAAAGCATCTTATTAGTTCCTTTAATCAGGATTTCTTTCTTCACTTAGTGACCCCTCATTTATATTGATTACTCCTCAATCCCTTGTGAATTTCCCAGCTAAAAAAAGAGATGATTGGTACAAAGCTGAGTTATTTTTAGGTTTTATAATAATTTATATTGATTACTCCACATTCTCATGTGAATTTCCCAGCTTAAAAGAGATGATTGGTACAAAGGAGAGCTATTTTAAGGCTATGTGATAATTAATTATTATAAATTATCCATCCAGCTTAAAGAGAGAAAAACTGTCCATTGGAATTTAATTTCATGATGCAGTGATCAAATGCCTAGAACTGAAGAGGGATTATATAATGGTTTTCTTGCAAAACTTTGGCAGCCTTTCTAATATTGTCCTAGCATGCCATTTTTGGACTACCCCCGTGAGCATGAAATAAATTTTAATGTCCTTGTCACCCTTAAAATCACTGATACTGATATGATTTTGGTAACCAATTTGGATTCCATTTTGATTACCATTTTGCTTGTCATTTTGGTCCCCTGATCTGTGTGAACATTTTCTTTGTAATAGTAGGCCTTTACACAAACAATTATTTACAATGTATATCCACTTTTATTATTATGCATTATTTATATAAAAAATGCTTTGGGTCGTGCTCAGTGCGCAAAGGCTTTATGCCCTAGTAATAACCATCCATAACTGTCACTAGTCCCATTCATTGATAATCAAGTTGTATGAAATGATAGGTAATCTCTTAAGGGATGGGACAGATCGTTATTTCAGAATATCTCTTAATCCTATTGGCTCAATCAAAGATTAAATGAAAAGAAATCGACTTGATGAATTACTTAATGGCTATCAAAGGAATTTATTTTAATAAGTGTTGGTCTATTAAGAGAGCTCCATGAGATCAGAGATGGCTGATTTGATGACTTCTTAAATCTGTAATTTTTCAGGATTATGTGAGGAATTAGATTGCATGAAAGATTAAACTGCAGGAATGGTTTTAATGCCATTTTGTAACCATTTATCCAAGCCATTGAAATATTTAAGAAGATAATGTACATTAGTTATGGACCAACTCTTCGCTTTTTAGTTAACTTTCAAGGTGATTTAGAAAGTTAACTCCTTTTTGTAAACCCTCCAATCTATTTTCAGGTTGAGTCTGATATTCAATGTAGAAAAGAGAAAAAATCAAGTAATCATGAATTAGATATTTTATATAATTTGAATAATATGACTGGAATTGTAATTATGTTAATTGCATTTTTTGTAAGCCTTCATTTTGAAGCAAAGACACCTTGACTTGAAGAAAATGAATTATGATTTTTTGTAATTCATAGAATAATTATACTCAAGAAGGTTCAGTAACCCCATTGAAGCGGGCTCACTTATATAAGTCCATAATGTGTCTTCTTTTGTTTTGGTTGGGTGTTTTCTATAGAAAACCATAGCAGTTCTTGCCCATTGGCAGGTGTTACCCATGAGCTGTAGTTAAACGGGAATTCCGATAAAAGGTTTGAACATTTTTCATAGCTCTTTAGTGCAGCAACTCTGCCACAATTCGAGCCAAAAGCCCCAAATCATCAGCCAATAGGGCACTCTTTGCTCATTCATTGATTCTGAATTTGATTTAGTTACAACTTTGATATTTCTTTTGAATTCTGTATATGTATAAATGGAAGAAATATTGATAGCAAACGCTTTCTCTTTCTCTTTATTAGCTTCCAAGATATTCTCTTTTACGTACTGTTTGTATACATGTACATCCATCCATTGTTTAATGCTTTAAAGATCAAGCTCATTTCAACACCAAGCTGATTTTAATACTTGGAGAAAACCAGACAAACATTACTCTGAAATATTCATCAAAATCGACTGTACAATAAAAAATTGACAGCTCTTGAATTCAGAGAATTGCAATATTTTTTCTTATATTTCATGAGTGTTAATTTGTTAAAACTCTTCCAAATTTACTGAAAAGCAGAATTCATGCAAACATATACAGCGATGATATATATTCTGGTTCTGAAATATCACAACAAAGTAATCTGTAACAAATAAAGATTATTTGTTATGTCCCTATTTATTGTTCAATCCTTAAGAGGTAAAGATCTTGGATAGTAATACTCTTACAATTTTATGACTTCTCCTTTTCAGACTGCTTATGTAATGTGTTTTTATGAGATTAAATGATTTAAAGAGGAAGGAGGTGCATCCAAAAATCTTGAGAGTGGTGGCCCGATTGTGTGAAGCAGACATTCTTTGGGTGTTTTTGAAAAGTAGAACTAGATACATTAGAAAGCTGATGGTACCATTAGCACCAGACTATAGGTTGAAAATGTTTGTAGAGTGAGCTATAAAAAAAAAATCACCATTGAAATGCTTTTGAGGGGCTGGATAAAAAAGGAATGAAGAAATTCTTCATTCCTTTTTTTATCCAGCACCTCAAAAGAAATATATATATCACTTCATGATAAAAATCAATAAAACTAATCTTTAATATTTCAAAGCTTGCTCCATCTAGTCAACATAAACAATGGAGGCCTACATGTACAGATATTGAATGTTTTGTGCCATGAGCCACAGGTATGTTGGGGATCAGTGAGATAAAAGAAATTCTTTGCATATTTTTCATAAATATATCAAAGAAAAATATTGATTTAGGAAAGAAATTTAAAGATCCAAGAAGGTAATTTTTGGCATGAATGAGAAGTCTATTATTTGGAGCGTTGTGGCCCAGTGGATTAGTCTTCGGACTTTGAAGCAGAGGGTCGTGGGTTCGAATCCCAGCCATGGCGTAATTTCCTTCAGCAAGAAACTGATCCACAATGTGCTGCACTCAACCCAGGTGAGGTAAATGGGTACCGGTAGGAAATAATTCCTTAAAAAGCTGTGTGCGCTATGAACGCCTAGCTTAGCCGGGTAATATAGGAGCGCCTTGAGCACCTAACAAGGTGGATATGTGCGCAATATAAATACCCTATATTATTATTATTATTATCTCTGTAGGCTTTACATGCCCTGTGAACTGTGTTGTAGCTAAATACATGTAGCTCTGTGGTATTTATTAATATCTTATGATAAAAAAAATTGCTTGTAAAAAGCACAAGTGAGACCTGAATTAATGAATGGAAACATTTTCTATATTTGTTAGTGCGATTTCATTCACATATTTCTTGTATTTACAAGATTTCTCATCCTTTGATTGAGTCCTTATGTGTATTGTAGATATGTTGATGGGTTAGGAAATGTACACTCACAGCAAAAACTGTGTTGTTAACCGGTGTACAAAGAGGACCACACCAGTTATTTTACACTGGTGTCAAATTGGTGGTGTTAGTTTTACACCTATAGGTGTTATTTATTACAACACCTATGGTTGTTACATTTACACTCTTTGGTGTTACATTACATTGTATGTTCAATCTCAAGGTTGTTCCTTTATTAACACCAATTGGTGTCAGTTTTAACACCACAGTTTTTACAGTGCTGGTTGCAGCATGAGTGATGTGTGAATGAAATGTAAATTTTTTAATACCTGTGTGATGTTAGGGAGATGACTGTAGGATTATTAAAGATATTCTTACTTTATGACTGTATCACAGGGGACATGACAAGAAAGGCAAATCGGGTGTATTGTGTTTTCTGATCTGCTTTGGAATGCCAAATTGAACAGATAACAGATTCTTTTTGACATCCACTATGTCTGGTCAGTCAGTGATAAAAAGAACTGCAATTAAACAATATCTTAACTGTAAATATAAAAGTTAAAGGACCTCAATTGACAGGGGGTTGAGCCCTCTTTGGAATATTTGCCACAACATCTTCAGTTTAGCATGTTGAGAGTCTGTAACTAAATGGGTAGGGGATAATCTAATGCTATAGGTTAAGTGGATATTTGACTTGAGCATCAGATACCAAACTATGCATCAAGGGAAAATTGAACATTTGCGTTTGGTCTTTTCTTCGGCATCTTCTGTGTTGTTTGGTTGTAGGAGTTTGAATAAACAGATAGCATGATTTTAACAAATAAGTCTGGAATGTCAGGCTTCTATTGCTGTTTATTTGCACAAGTTATTTTGTGGCGTTTTAGAGGTCCTATGTCTGATTTGGTAATGTGTCCTGGAAAAAAGCAAGGATTTCTCAGGACCCGTTCAGATGAAAAATTCCAAACTAGAGTTTATTGATATGGATCAATCTGTTAAAATTTGGAAATGTATTCAAACACAAAAAAATACAATTTGTGACATTACAATTATACATATACAATTTGTATATGTATTTAGATTCATCTTCATGTTTTTTAAATTTATATTTGACATTCATATTTTGCCATGATTGATTTGTTTTCAATTCAATGTGTGTGTGTGTGTGGGGGGGGGGGTTACACAGTATGGAAGGCTTATAGTAAGAAAAGGTGAAAATGATTTAGCTGGGGAGAAGGGGGGGGGGTAGATTTAAAAAAACTGTAGATGAATCTGATATTCCAAATCATGCCTGCCAGTACTTGTACATGTCTGTACACTTACAGGGCCTATAGGCTGTGTAGAAGACAGCTACACTGTGCATAATAGTATGTAATCGTCATGTGTGTGCAAGCATCTTCAAGATTGAAGGAGGTAGCTTGAAGACTAGCCTGCTTGTACAATATTTAAACTTATCCCCCTCTGTAAAACACCTGCATCCATTATGGAATAATAGGTAATGTTTCAATTGCACGATAATTGTAATTTAGAGCTTATGATGTCTAGCTAAATGTGTTTTTAATGTTCACATGGGTCATAAATCATCCTAAACTGGTTATCTCTTTGGAGACTGGTCTTTTATACATTAATTCCAATCAAACAAGGATTATCTGTAATTTATAATTTTCAAATGGCAAATGGCCTCGTAGAATGCAGCCATGCTTATTGACGCATTTCTCTTGATTTCTTGCTAAAGAAGTTGATATTGAAATCATTGGAATCTTAAGAATGTCCATTATTTGCTCATACTTTGTGCAAGGAGTAGAAATGTTTACGGATCCAGGCTCTTCGTGTTTATGTGTCTGGGTTATACCTCTCACAGTGTAGATGTTGCAAACAAAAAGACATGCCATAGATGCCAATTGATATGTTAACTGGTGTCCAAGAGTTTCCGGGAAACCATATGACGTCTAAAAAATTTAGTGGATTTGGAGTATAACTGTATCCTGGTAACAACATGAAGAATGGTTTTACTGCTCACTCTGTAGATGAACTACATCTTGCCTCATTCTGAGCACAACATATGTCATGGGAAAATATGATTCACACCACATATGTTAAGGTCAGGAAGAGATAATGTGAAATGTGTAAAATAAAGGGGGAAATCTGAAAATTTGTATACAAAACAAATGGAGAGTTCTCCACAAAATCAGCCATTTTGAAGCACATTTATTCGCTAATTTGAGGATCCCCATTGAAAGTACAACAAGACTTTTTAAACGTCCATAATTGCTTATTTTATAACCGATTTTGATGAAACTTGTTTTAAATTGTTCCTCTCATTTTCCTCTTTCCGATAAGATTGCTTCTCCTGTTGGGTTTAGGTTTCCTTTAACACAGAGGATACCTTTTGACGCAATGATAGCAAAATATGATAAGAATACACATCATCATCATCACAATCATCATCATCATCATCACCACCACCACCAACACCATCATCATCACCATCATCACCATCATCATCATCATCATCATCATCATCATCATGATCTTCATCTTCATCAATAATAACGGTTAAGTTATACCACTAAAACACACTGTGTGGTAGTCCCATACAGAATAGTTTGTGTTGTTGAAAAACATACATGTAATACCTTGCACAATAATGTGCCCAAAATACATCAACATGTAGTATGAGACCTGTGTGAAGTCTTATCTAAACAGCATTCAGTGATTCCTCCGTGTAGGCCTAGATATGACGTAGGAGTTTAATCCAACTTTTACCTTTCTTGAGCTTCATGTTTTATTGGACCATGCTTTCGTTATACTTTATATTGCTTCTGTATAGGCTCATAGTCTGTACACTTACAATGAATCCTCAATTCACCTTTCTCATCATTTTATTGAAATCACATCTCTATTTCCTGTTTTATTGAATAGAGCAGCCAGTTATAACCATAGGGCTACTTCTCTAGAACAGAGAGATCCTTATTTTAGCTACATTTGTGATTACACATCCTGGTAGTAAGCATATTAGCTGCATGATAGAACTTATTTCTAGTTTACTCATTTTAAAAAAAAAACCCAGTTCCATTCAGTTCAATAATTGGAAAGTCAATCTTTTACCCTTTTTAGACAGGCTAAAATTTCCTTAACCCCGTACTATTGGTTTGGGCTAAATGGCAATTTAGCCCCACCTATAGTACGGGGTTAAGCTTAGCCCACTTTCGTTTTACACAGCGTTTTTGCAAAGTGGGCTAGCCCCACCTATAGTACGGGATTATTTGGCCCTGCAAAAAAGCAGGGTTATCCCACCAATTGCGGTGCTAAGAGCAATAGTACGGGGTTAAGATCGCATGTGTAAAACGAAAGTGGGCTAAGCTTAACCCCGTACTATTTGGCCCCACCTATAGTACGGGGTTAAGGAAATTGTAGCGTGTGTAAAAAGTGTACGAGTGAAGCACTTGTACTACGAATGATCGACAAAAACCACTAGTCCGGGGTTAGCGAGTTTCGTGTGTAAAAAGCAATATTCCTTATCTGGGGTTAGCAATAACAATTTGGCATGTGTGAAAAGGAAAAAAAAATAGTACGGGGTTAAGGATAGTACGGGGTTAGCGATAGTACGGGGTTAAGAAAATCCTGTGTAAAAAGGGCATGACATTATAGCATTTATTATCAAACATAGTACCATGTATAGTACACACAATCTTCTGTGTTCCAGTATCTCATGACACATCTAGCTATGACTATATTATATTTATCAACAATAGATCCATGATTTTCATGGTTCAATACTTTCTTTGAACTGATGAAAAACCTTCAATATTCATAAGTGTTGATAAGTTCACTCAGAGCATGTCTGCAGACAGGAAGGAAAAGCCCTTGAATAGATTACATGAATTCAACACACAGGTGTAAGAAAAGGGATCTTTCTGATATAGCGTGAGATATTATATAGTGAAGCCGACTCAAATTAGTTTGTGAAAGTGACAGGAAATTAAAGAATAACCTTACCGAGGTCAAAGCTACCTGTCTGACTCATAAATACTTGTTAACAGTCTGCTTTCACAGACAATAGGGGGCATATGAGAGGGAACATGGCTACACTCATTGGCAAAGGAGATAGAAATAGATTATCTGTGGAAATTTTGCTTTCTTGCATGAAATACACATACAGTAATCATCTGTACTGACGGCAGTCATGGCATAGAAACAATGTTAATGCTAAAGCACTGTTACAACCGGTAATGTGGCAGTGATGCCTAATGACAATGCATCAAATGAATGTTTTGACTTAAAGGTAAATGCTAGCTTTTGTAACGATATCAAAATGAGTTCGTACAGAATCCAATGAAATGACCACCAAAGTGTCTGTTTGTATAAATAAAACGTATGTGCCAAAGGATTCTGGAAGAAATTGTGTAATTGCTGAGAAATCAACAAATAAGCACAGGATTCGGTTAGACCGTCGGGCCCGACATTCGAAGCAGTAATTATACACTGTCCCACGTGCGCTTATCTGTGTTGGTGATCTTCAGTCTGAAGATTT